>NC_091928.1:41935636-42588136 GCF_041260155.1 Ptychodera flava
TAAGGGATACCACAACCAGTCGTGCTGCACCATACAGCGAAATTTAATTGCTGGTCCCAGTATTTCATGTGCGGGCCGCCCAGCCAGACATTACTTTCTTTAGCTGTTCGATGAGTGATTACGTTATCTTTAAATATATCCCGAGGATGAAAAGTAAATTTATCTGTCGGCGTTACATATATTTCTAAGTCCATGAGAATAGGTTTTATTCCCCCATTCGGTTTGGGAGGAATATCAGCATGCTGTACTGTCGGTACGCTCGTCTTATTCAATTGAAAAGCAACTGGGAATAGGTCTGTACTCATGATTCGTGTTTCTATATACAGATAGATTTTAATGGAGGAGAATTTTCCATACTTCGGAATCGGAATCGTTCCGTTAGGGATTCTAACATTCCAGACCATGTTAATACTATATTTTGGATTCAGGTTTAAACGAATTTTTTATTTTTTACTAAGAATAGATAACATACTGCAAACAATGGAGAATTTAATAAAGACATCGGCAGCGGCAAATACGCGTTCCGAAGGGGCACTACCTTCGGTGCCTTCGGACGCTCGATCCATAATAGAGACTAAACGTGAAAAAATACTCTGTGTCATCGCAAGTGGCCAAAGTAAGTTATTTTTTGGTAAGGAGATTTCAGTTGCTGACGTAGAAAAATGGGGAGATGAAACGGTAAATAAAGCCTTCAAAATGTACGAAGCGAAATACAGTTCTCTTATAAGTGATAATATCACTCAAAGTTTCATAGATCTAGGAGCCCGCGCAATCAGTCAGGTAGTTCCAATCGATGATGGGGATAACTATGCCACTGATCTTAAAAAGGATTTTATTCTAAACAGTGAAATAAAACGATTATCAGGACGGATAGCCTACACATGGGGGCCCATACTTGCTCTAGTTTCAACCGGTTTAATTACGGGTAAACATTTAAATTTTAAAAAAATCGGGTTTAATACAATACCTGAAATAAATGGATTCAACTTCGCAAGCACCGACTCAACAAACGCTTCCGCCAGGGACTCCGTCAGGGGCCCCGCCGACTCTGTCACCTCCGACGACTACGCCACAGCGCAACATAGAGAAAATTACGTTACCGACGAAGAATCCAGGGAGAGTGGAAGCTGGCAAGAGATTAGCAGAATGGAACAGGCAAAACAAGGAGAAGAAACGAAAAGCAATGACTAGCTCCGGGATAGCGACTGAAGCAAACTGTATAAGCCCCTTTCGGGACCGTTCCGATAGGGTACCGCCTACGACGAAAGAACAGGGTGATAGCTGGTATAATAAATGTTATCTTGTTTTAGGAGTTGTGGGAGTTTCATTGACTGCATTAGGGCTATATTGGGGGCGTGCTCGGCATAATTGTCCCCCCCCCCCCCGGAAAGATCCTCCCCAAAATCAGAAAGCGAAAAAAACAGAGCCCGTAGCGGCTCCGATAGGGGAACCCAGCTCCTCTACATTGTATGAGATGTATTAACTCCGTAATTATTTTATTTTTTCTATTTTATATACTTGTCAGCAATCATGGATACTAAAACAGTTGTAAACACAATGTACGATGGTATTGTAATCGCTGGACTTGCGATGGGATATCTTATGATCTCCAGCAAATTTTTGAAAATAGATATGGGCGATCCAAGTCGACCAAATTTGACTCGATTGCCAAAATTAGGTGGTGCAACTGCTGCAGCGGTAGCAACCAAAGATCTCCTTGAACAGAAAAATATTATTCCTGCAGAACCTTATAAATTGTAATAATATACAGTTAGCTATGGCCTCAGCAATAGGAATGACAGTTCTCGGTGCTGTATTAAATGCAACGGCATTCACAGGAGGAAATATTATCGGACAAAAGCTTTCCGGGAATGGTGATGCTCTTATTGAAGAGAAAGTCCGACATGATAAGGCATTAGAAAAATTTGAACATGATCGTGCCGTCTGGTCAGAAAAAAGATTACTACAGGCTGACTGGGAAAGAGAAAATCAAGCAAAGGATGCACATGCTGCGGCAGAATTAAGAGATACAGATGCAGAAATCCTGGAAGAAGCAGAAGCGGTGACGCAAGCCAACTCTGCGTCAGGCGAAGCAGCGCAATTCTCAGATTATTATCAGCCCAGTCCTGAGCAAAAGAAATATGAAATGATTTATATTGCTGGAGGATTGGTCGTGGGATGGTTTATCTTCCGATAGGGTTACACCGGTAGGGCTGCGTTAGCTACAGCAATTCAATACAAAAGCTAGTTGGCCAGTTATTGAAATTGACTATGTTTCCATCCTGATCTGTATCCAAATACGCATTGAATCTATATAGTCTGAACCCTTTCTCAATGGCACGGAAATCGAGCTGTTTTTTAAATCATAGGTGACCTTTTCACCTATTCCTTTTGTATCCCGGATGGGAAGTGTTTGTAAACAGTTCGATACTACTCCCTGTATGTATTCATCCGAGCCACTATCGGAACGCTTTGTAACATATCTTCCAGTAAAATCAACGACATCTGAATGAACTATATATTTATTGACTGTTAAGAAATCTGCTCGACCTGGACTCATAGTACTTTTTATCACGGGGTTGTTCTCATTTTTATCTGAAAAGCCGACGAGGTTAGCGAAGTTACCTGTAGCATTAAAAAATACTTTAACATCTTTAGCCAAAGTTAGAAGAACGCGGCCTGTCGACAGATCTTTTTCAAAATTAATTTTCTGTTTCAACCCGATTGCTTTATTTAACCTATCGATATTGTAGTTACCTGGTCGTATTGATTTAGTCTTCTTCGGTTGGTCGCCTTCTTGATATTTTAATATACTATTCGTCCCCGTTATGTTATACCATGAGTTAAAGAGTGAACACTCGAGCAGTCTTATCTTCGTAAACTTTGATGCGTCAATACAAGGGTTAAAATACATAGTAACCGGTTTGCCTGTTTTGCTTTCAATCTCAATGATCATCGTTGTACGTTGTATATTATTACAAGGTATTATTTTAATTTTCACTGTATATAGGTTAATTATGTCTGATTCAATTAACTTCGGTCTAGGTGCAATTCGTGTACAAAATCTTGAGCTTGAAGATTTGAGTGATGTTAAAGTTAACAATAATACTAAGATAGCTGGTAATCATAATAAGGATTACGTCTTCGTTATAAAGACCGTGAGAAACAATTCGTGTTATCACCAGCGACAGCACAGAAACACATACATTCTGTAGAATTTTCTGAACTTAAAGACATTGATGAAACTGTAATTGACGCCACAAAGGCTTCGAATGATCCTACTCCTTTTGCTCTGACGTGGGATTCGGTTAGTCAGAAATTCATGCCTTATAATGTACCGCGTAACATCTTAGATATATTGGATAGTGAAATTGCAGGTGGAGTTGCTGAACTTCCTGGAACTCCAAATGTTATTTATTTCGACAGTAATGTTAACAAGTACAAGTTGCTAGGTTTTCGTCGTTGGCTTACTCCTAAGAATCCATACATTGCACTTCTTGGTATACCGATTCACCTCAAGATCAAACCTCTTAATACAATAATGTCTTCAGATAATACACTAAGAAGGTGATAATCAGAGGGGGAGGATTATTGTACACTATGAAGGTGGATAAATAATGGGGAGAATTATTGTTCATATACAGCTAGCGGAGTTCCAGTAAGGTTATTTTGGGACACAACTTTAAAGAAACTGGGCTTGAAAAGTGTCGGTGAGGAGGTAGCTGAATTAACTTTACAGACAGCAAATCAACAGATGACTGATAATATGAAAATAATTGAGCATGGTACAGTTCTCATTAGATGTGTAAAGTTAGCTACAGGAGATGAGTATGATGATTTGGTTGGATATTATGCTATGAAAACTGATAACAGAACAACATGTGATATTATTATAAGTATCGATAAAGATCGTAATGAAATGAGTATTGAATGTTTTGTTGGTGGGAATAGAGTAGAGAGTGGCTCCCTCCCCGACTCTGGAACTAAATTTGTACGTAAAGATAAAAGTGTTAATACTTTGGATATCAGCGTTATTTATCTAAAACGTCTCATATTGTTTGAAGTAATGGTCTTCCGACATATTTTAAGTTCAGAAGAAATTTCTAAAATTTTATCTATCGGGTGAACAAGTTCGTATCGATAGGAACTCTCGAGTTCAGAAAAAATTCTGCAGAAAATTTTCATGAAAACCGTTCTGAAAAACTGTAGAATGACAGACCTCTGTCACCGGAACGGTATTGCGAAAGTCCTGGAAAGCCCCTGCTGGAAAGGTATTGCGCAACAGTGTTCCGGTAGGGTAGGGGAAAATCTCGTTCCGATAGGTAACATACGACTCCAAACATAGTGAAAATTCACACAGCCAGCAGATATTGATAAAATTCACATCCAGAAAACGAGAATCACCTCCGGAACCGTTCCGGTACGGGGCCCTGTTGCCTTTGTAAGAGCAGACTCGCTCCGGTACATCTCAGTCTGAATCTATCTAACAAATGATCCGAGAATGCTGTTCCGTTCTGATAGTGGGGGTGTCCCCAGTGAGTCATAGCTAGTGTATTGCGCAAGTCCAGGACCTGACTCAGCGGGAAATTTCCCACTGAGTTCAGGACAATGCACTATCTGCTGTATATGTGCCAGCTGTCGCGCGTACGTGAGTTCATATATAGGTCAGGGTCACTTCATGTTATTTTAGCTACATGGATGGTGAATTTTTCCTTCACTCCATGTAGCTAAAATGGGTGTAAATATTCTAATTTATCCCCATTATACACAATATATATACTACTAACTCCCCTCTCTAACACAGAAATTTTGACTGACTCCCCCTAAAAAAAGTTAAATATCAATACATGTATTTGTAAAATTTGCAAAAGTACAGCAGTAGTAAAGACCTTTCAAATCCTAGTGTACCCTAGATTGTCATATTCAACAACCGAGCAATGTAAAACGTAATTCTCAGTTTGCAAGAGATTGAAGGCTAAAGAATATGCAGGAATGGAAAATCTTTGACCTTCTTGTGTCATTTGCAGAATCTTACATTTCTGTAAACAATATTAGATAAGCATCGGTCAGAGTATTTTTTTAATCTATTCATTATTGTTTGAAATCTCGCAAGCCGTGCAATTTCTCCAGCTGCCAGGTCCTAATGAAAAGCCTGAATATGGTATGGTTAAATGTCAAAATGGTTATTGAACTCAAGTCAATTAAAATATATGTTTCTGTGATAATATAGGATGAATTCACAACACTTCAGTTTTGCCCTAGACCGTGTGAAAAATTTGAGAAAAATTGATGTGTGCAATGGTGCAGTCTGGTGCAATGTGAGGGGTGTTTTGTTACCAGTACAACAGATACAACACCCAAAGCGGAGAGCAGGAGACGAGTGCCCCCTTCTGGCACTGAAAATTTTGAGGAATTGATCTGTGCAACAGTACAATCTGAGAGGTGTTTCAATTTATTTTGCACCAAAAGTTGAGTAACCCCCTTCTTTCTCTCCACATTTCGAGCAACCCCCTTGTAGCTTTCAATTTTTTGAGTGACCCCTCAGAATTATCTGATCCCATCATAATAATGGCAGCTTCTTTAAGTGTCTGAAACAAGCATGATAAACTGCCAAATTGGAGCACTTTCATAGACACTTTTTAGCCCCACTGTCATAGATGTTAAGCTTATGCGATGGGTAGGTGGAAATTGTCATCTGCCATTCACCATCCACCGTCAACTTTTCAGAAACCACTGCTGAGAAATCTTGTATTTTATGTGCAAGTCACTCTGATTGGCCTTTATTTTTCAATATATGTGATGACATTAGCATGTTCAATTTTTTGGGGCCCTTTTTCTTGTTTTTGGGCAAACATGTTTTACATACTAAGAATCAGATTACATTCCATTTTCCTATGTAGCTTTCTGAGGATGCCCTCATTAAGTACTCTGAAAATTAGACAGGAAAATTTGCATATATATATTTTTGTTGTGTTTTTGTCATTTTTTATTTCCTTCAAAGATTTGCTTTTCTAAAATTTGCTCGTCCAAAAGCAATCAAATTTTGCTTTATAGGTTCCAAAGGATGACCTCATTCTATTTTGCTCTAATGGTGATGAAATTTGTATCTGCAGATTTTTGGAGACAGTTTTCTCATACGTATGTACGCATGTGCTTTATGTTTAGCGCAGACGAACTAGGAGTATATAGTCTAAGAAATATTATATTATTATTTGTAACTATTAAAAAATAATATGATAATTATGCAATATTGATATCAATAAAAGCATGGTAGTATTTCATTAGGGTTCAGCTTTCATTCTACCTGCCAGCACTTGATAAATCATTGAACAGACACCCAGACCAGCATCTACACACTTGTCAATCATGATTTTGTGAACCAAACACACAGGTGAACTAGGAGTATAATAGTCTAAGAGATATTATTTTATTTTCGTAATTATTAAAAATAGTATCATAACTATGAAACATTGATATCAGTTAAACTGTGCTAATGTTTCATCAGTCTTGAGCTTCCTTTCTACTTAGCAGCACTCGATAAAAGTACTGAACCTGCGCGTTTGAATTACGTGTGACATAGGCCGATATGTGCGTAAGATGCATGAATTCTGGAAATTTAAATAATCTAAAATGTCTTCAGCTAAAACTTAAAAAAATTCCTTCTACTCTAGCCTTCAATATTTCCACATCAGAAACGAAAGATTGATTGCCTAGTCTGTATCAGCTTGACTGAACTTTAACCTCCCCTGACCTATTTTCACCACCACTACATTGGTTTGACCGATTTGTCAATTTAGTCACGAGACTAGTCTAGTACAGGTGCCGTCGTTGCAAACTTACCTTGATTTGCCTAACATGTGAATGCCTAAGGTATTTCAGCTCTCATAGGTAAAATGAGCATCTACCATTATCATGTTTTGTCCATCTGTTATAGCTTTTGTCAGCTCTAGGCCTATTTTAAATATTCCTCCCTAGAATTCAAACTTAAGTATTTCCATAAAGGTAAGAATTTTTCATACATAATGGCCCGAATCACATGATGCCCTGACATACTGCACAATGAATGAAATTCATTGATTATGCTAAACATTTGACTGAAATATTGAAAAATAGTGACAACATCACTGTTCGCTCCCATGTAGTTATCAAAACAAGTCAACAATTGTATGAAACATGGACAAACATATACAGACAGACTGACATACACAGACTGGCACAGAGTGATAACATTGACCCCAAGTGTGCCTTGGCCCATAGAGAGTAGCAAAGATATAACAAACAGCTGAAAGTAATGATAAAATAGTCAAGTATAGGCCTATACAGGCACTGAGAGTGAATATGTTTCCTTTTCTACTTCTGAGATAATCTTTCAGATAATCAATCTGCAAGGCAGTTTATGTATTGACAAATATGTTATCTTTTACAAGCACACAGCAAACTGTTCTTGATTTTTCATTTACAATATTTGACATAGACTGAAATACATAACATGCAACCAATGTGTACACTTTGCCCATACACCAGATACATGGAGAAATTTCAACATACAATCATCAACTCAGAAACCCTACATGGAAAAGTAAATATTGTTTTCTTCCATAACAGCTGGTGCATCCACATCTGGAACAACTTACAAACTTAACCAATTACACAAGGATGATGACACAAGAGATAAAGTTAAACTGTGGTGAACTTGACTATTCCTTTCAAATCCTTACCTAACTTGACGTCTTAAACTAAAATACACTGCATGGTTAATTGCGCACAAAAACTTAATTTCAATATATCTTATGTACAAAAACCCTATGAACCGGTTTACTAAATATCAAAGCAATCAGACTGGTAAATTTTGAGAAACAAATTTTTTGACCAAAAATGAAAAAAAAATTGCCCCCCAAAATACGAAATTGCAGATTTCATCCTAATTTTAAATACATCTAATTAACATAAACCCTAGGAACCTCTACACTAGATATCAAAGCTACCAGATCAGAAGTTTTAGGAGAAAAATTTTTTGACCAAAAAAGGCAAAAATTGCCCCAAAAATAAAAAAAAATTGCCAGTTTCAACATACCTTCAATACATTATATTGAGATTAATCTTAGATACCTGTATACCAAATATCAAAGCTATCAAATCAGTAGTTTTTGGATATAAAATTCTTTTATCAAAAATTGGGAAAATTGCCCCAAAATTACAAATATGACAATATCAATACAATTTGTACAAGCATGACTGAGGTCATCCTGAGGAACATGAATTTTAAGTTTCATAGCAATCAGACGAGCGATTTCAGAGAACAAGATTTTTTTGACTAAAAATGGAAAAAATACCTGAAAAAAACAAACATGCAAATTTCATCACAATGTTTGCACACATAATTTAGAATACCTAAAGAAATCTGCATACCAAGTTTCAATCAAATCTGACCAATGCTTACTGAGTTTAAGCCATTTGCAGGATTTTTTCCCCCTCATTTGCATATTTTTGGCACTGACATGTTCATTTGAACAAATTCACATCTCCAACCCTAGGTGCACCTGTACACCAAATACTAAGACAGTAGGTGCTACGGTTTAGGAGTTTTTGATGTGGACGGACATACATACATACATACCGGTACATACATACATACAGACGACATTTTTCCACCTTATAAGAATACCTCTCATTTGCATATATACATATGCATATATGGGAGCTAAAAATTAGAGGAAAGTTGACTTACAATCAATAACTGCATCCACGATCTAGTGACAATGATTGTCCGACCTCCACAAACTAATAATCACTACTGCCTTTCTGCCAACAGGGCCTCTCATATAGACTAAAGTCTATAGAAGCTTATGGGTATCCGTCTGGCGTCCATTGTCAGTCTGTATGTATGTATGTATGTATGTATGTATGTATGTATGTATGTATGTCCGTTTGTGAGGCGTCCGTCCACTCAAATATCTTGAAAACCCCAATACTTACAGATTTGATATTTGTTGTGTAGATGCAAAATATGATTATGAGAAACTGTTTTTTTATTTTCTGATATTGTTGAAAATATTCAAATTAGTGCAAAAAAAGGTGTTTTCGGTAAAAAATCTTCCTCATAATCGCTGGTCAAACAGCTTTGATATTTGGTATACAGGTCCCTAGGGATAACCCAACCTGGATTTGTTCAAATTGTGATGAAATATGCAAATCTGTATTTTTAAGGAATTTTTTTCGTCATTTTTGGTCAAAAATTTATTTCATCAAAACTGCTTGTCTAACAGCTTTGATATTTGGTATACAGGTTCCTACAGATGAACTAAATATGATATATTGAATATATGATGAAATCTGCAATTTTGTATTTTTGGTACAATTTGTGCCATTTTTGGTCGAAAAATGTGTTTCTCAAAAACTACTTGTCTGATGCCTTTGATATTTGGTATACAGGTTCCTTGGGGTTCTCTTAGTGTGATATATAGAGACATTTGATGAAATCTTCAATTTTTTGTATTTTTAGGTCAATTTTTGCCATTTTTGGTCAACATATTTGTTTCTCAAAAGTTACTCATGTGCTAGCTTTGATATTTGCTATACAGGTTCCAAGGCTTTATCTTAATGTAATATATTGAAATTATGATGAAATCATCAATTTTGTATTTTTGGTCAGGCCATCCTGAAATGAGCTATCAAAGATATCAACCTTCTTCATCAATACATGTATCACAAAAAGTTATTCTCTACATAACACAGCGGAGCTCTGTCGACTGTTGGGTTGCTTGTTTCTTTTTAAAACCGCTGGTCAGACAGCTTTAATATGTGGTTATAGGTCCCTTGGATGACCTTAGTGAGATAAATTCATTCAGTCAGGAAATATTTAATTTTGTATCCATGTCTATAGTAGCTTCAGGGACATTGGCCCTATGTGTATGTTAGTCTTGATCAGAGGCTGATTTTTTTCTCTCTTTTTGACTGGGAAACCCTGATAAGTATATATGTAAGTATTTGGCAAATTTTGATTGGCTGTTGCGCACTTGTAAGTTCTACTCTTACTGTTTTATTTGCGATTCCAAAGTTTATGCAAACAACGTATGAAACTTGTTCACACAATCCTTAACAATTTGTCCAAAGCAAAATAAAAATCTAGACGTCCTCCATTTCCATGATTCGTGAGTGATATTCTGAAATGCGTACACTGTTGAAATACAAATTTCGGCTCATTAGATATTGTGTGGTTTCGTTGGAATAACTTTTCAAAACCTCTGTAGAATAGAAATAAATATTTCTTTACTGTTACAAGAAGCTTGCGCAAGCTTTGATAATCGGAAATCTTCCGAAACCTTGTTTAATTAGTGTAAACTTCATGCAACAAAAATTTGTACCACTTATCAAACAATTATGATAAATAATGTATCAATTATGCTGATTAACAGTCCGAGTTCAGCTTTATTTCCAGGAGCCTCATTTTTTTCAGATGTGGCCACCTTGAAGCTAACTGCTATGGGATACAGTGCGTCTTGTGAGACTTGCATCTGTTAATTTTATTTCATCTGCACTGGATGAGCTCGTACAAGTGATACTATGTTACTGTAGTTCAGAGCCTGCACTTCCAAACGTTGGATGATGACGTAGATGGTGTACCTATAAGGGTCACCCATCATGCCCATTGTTAATGTGCTTTCTTTTCCACTCGTTGATCGAAAGATTGAAATAATATTCTTACTAAAGACAACCTAGGTTTTCAAGTTTTCTAATAAGAGTGATTGTCTGCTACAGATTTGTCCAGAAATGCACAAATATGCACCACGCTGTCTGTGCAAATCGGTCTGGACTTTGACAGGGATTGGTATGCAACACCAGTTATCATCGCTCTAAGCGTCATCATTCCTCGTTGAGCAGTTTGGTTGGTAATCTTAATTCTCAGAGTAATCACCATATCTTTGATCTTTGTTGAAAAGCTTGGCGACATGTCTCCTTCAACACTGTTGCCCGTTTTCCTCGCCAGTGGCGCACTTACGTCTGTCTTTGTCATCCTTGCCTTGAAGCTGGGCTTTGAAGGCAACAAAAACAAACCTAGGGTTTTATTGGTTTTTGAAATTAAACGCAATGTATACATAACAAAATAACAAAATAGCAAAATGACATAATTTCCACAATCAAACACATTTATTTCAATAAAATATAACAATAAAATAATGTCCATGACTAAGGGACTGGACTCAAATTACACGGGGGGTGAGCCGCCATTTTTCGCGCAAGCATTTTTGAAGGGTTATAAAATTTTGTGTATGCCTATGGGGGAGGGTCACCTTTGTTATGCATCAAAGCTGAAATTGCATGTGCACGTATTGAAGAATATGGAATACTGAAAAAGAAAAAATACCTCCTGGCACTTTCATTTTCTGCCATTTCCATTTCGGCCCGCCATTTGGGTGCAAGTTTAAGTGTATAATAAACAATGTATTGATGATCCAAGCAGCCACATTGATTTAAGTTGTCATGATTTCTACTTATCCAACTCCTCTATTGTGCACAACTGACCCTATAATGACTCTTTCAATAACAATGTGGGAGATCACTTATTTGATATCATTCTCCCATTGGGTATAGGTCGGTGTCAAATGTTCATGTCGCTGTATGTACATTTTTTATTTTTTGAGGACATTGACAGAATACAAACTATTCAGAATAGTGCCAAATGTCATCAATAACAACTGGAAGCTTCAGGTCGAACAACTTTTGAATAACAATTTAGGATCAGATAACCTATGAGTTATTTGTAGTTTCCTCATAGCCTACAATGTATAGTGAATCAACATTTCAATGAAATTCCAAAATCTAATTTCTTGCACAACCATGGACTTTAAACCACTCTAGTCTAACCATTAACATTAATACTAATAATTAAGTGTACATAAATGTACAGATTTACCTAGTTTTGTATTGGAAAAAAAACATTCATAGTTTCATCATAGACTGCTATGCATAGTGAATCGACATTTCAGTGAACTTCTAAAATCACATTTCTTGCACAACCATGGACTTGAAACCACTCTGGTCTAATCATGAACATTAAAACTAATAATTAGGTGTACATAAATGCACAAATTTACCTAGTTTTGCATTGGAAAAAAAATATTCATAGTTTCATCATAGACTGCTATGCATAGTGAATCGACATTTCAGTGAAATTCCAAAATCAAATTTCTTGCACAACCATGTACTTGAAACCACTCTGGTCTAATCATGAACATTAATACTAATAATTAGGTGTACATAAATGCACAGACTTACTTAGTTTTGTATTGGAAAAAAAATATTCATAGTTTCATCATAGACTGCTATGCATAGTGAATTGACATTTCAGTGAAATTCCAAAATCAAATTTCTTGCACAACCATTGACTTGAAACCACTATAGTCTAATCATGAACATTTATACCAATAATCGAGTGTAAATAAATAGACAGATTTGCCAAGTTTTGTATTTTAAAACAATTGTTCTTAGTTTCGTCATAGACTACAATGTATAATGGATCAACTTTTTATGCGAACGTGCAAAAACAAAGTTCTTGTACATAGATGCACATGTTACCACCCTCTTCTAATCAAGTACAATTATGTCAATTATTCAGGGTCCATATATGTACAAAAAGTCCATATTATTAATTGTGAATAGTGAATAGTGATACAAATTTTTGTACACGCATGCACTTTTTACCTGCCACTTCAAGCAAAGTACATTTACATGAATTATCACATGCATGCACACATATGATTTGATATTTTTTGGACAAAGCGTTATATCAGCCACATTTTGCTTTCCTTTTGGGAGGGAGATTTCAAAAGTATAGCAAGTCGGAAGGGGGGGGTCTTGAACACATTGTGGGTTTGTTGGGGGGTATTGAGTAACAGGGGAGGGTCATTTATTTTCATGCACGGATAAGGGGGAGGGTCACTAATTTTTGTGCATGAACTTTTGAAGGGTCACTATTTTTGATGCAGCGGTGTTTCAAAAAACACCGCCACCCCCCTGTAATTTATGTCCAGTCCCTAAAGCAGCTGATTTTGAATTACTGGGTTTAATGAATAGATAAAGTACATAACGGAATATTTTGATCAGACTTCGATCACGGTCAAACCACAACGTGATAAATGGCGAAATTTATGGGTGGTGCTCTTCCTCTATGAAAATGTCACTATAACACGTAATCCACAATGACTACAGTAACTGTGTAGACTGTGTTCACCAACACTTCTGGAGGGGGGACTTGAAAAAATTAACAAAGTGCCTGGATCTGATAAAAATTGACTTTGCAAAGGGGAATTGAAACTTTATTGAATATCAAGTTCCTTTCCAAATACTTCTGGCACTTTCATTTCCTGCCATTTCCATTTCCAGCGCGCCCTTCGGGTGCAAGTTCTAGAGTTAATTTGTTGGTAATCCAAGCAGCCAACTTGAGGCAAAAGATTTAGGTTGTTATGATTTCAACTTTAATAGCTAGCCCCTCTGTTGTGCACTGTTATTGGTCAAAACTGCCCTCTATAATGACTAAATGTTTCAACTTAACCTTTCAATAACAATTTGGGAGATAACCTATTTGATAACATTCTCCCATTATAACAATAGTTTGGGTCTAGGTCAGTGTCAAATGTTCATGTCGCCGTATGTATATTTTTATTTTTTGAGGACTTTGACAGAATACAAACTATTTAGGATAGGGCATAGTGTCATCAATAACAACAGCAAGCTTCAGGTCAAACACATTTGGGTCTATGAATGAATATAAAATATTTTCAAAACGTTGTAGTAGGGGCTTATACATGGACAGAGGACTATACTCAGTTGAGTACAATACAGGGGCCCAGTTGATGCCAAATGTTCGTCTCAACCAATGAAGATATTCATTTCTAGAGAACTCTAAACAGAAGATATACTATTTAGAATACTACATAGTCATCAAAATAAAAGAAAGTGTCAACTCGAATAACTTTTAATTTTTAACAACGTGGGGGCACAGCCGACCCATAAAGGTATTACTGAGATTTTCACACTGTTTTCTCTATCATTTTCTCTCCTTTCTTCATGCTCTGACTGATCGGAGTAAATAAAATAAATGGTTTATATAACCTAACTTAGCCTCTGTGACTCTTTATTTATTTTACATTCCATTACATGGACGTATATCTCTCATACACACATGCTGTAATTAATTAGTCAACACAACTAATTATGCTAATCCGTGGACTTATCAGAGGTTGGTCAACATCGGAAAGATAGTGATGTTAAACCCGTTTCAGTAACCATTCCTATCTTTCGCGATGTTGACCAACCCGTAAAATCCCTGATAAGTCCACGGATTAGCATAATTAGTTGTGTTGACTAATTAATTACAGCATGTGTGTATGAGAGATATACGTCCATGTAATGGAGTGTAAAATAAATAAAGAGTCACAGAGGCTAGGTTAGGTTATATAAACCATTTATTTTATTTACTCCGATCAGTCAGAGCATGAAGAAAGGAGAGAAAATGATAGAGAAAACAGTGTGAAAATATCAGTAATACTTTATGGGTCGCCTGTGGTGGGGGTGATAACCTATTTGTCCAAATACTTGGGAGGTGATAACCTATGTGTTCAAATCCTCATGAAATTGACTCCAACCGGAAAAAGCATGATCACCATCCCTCCCTACACAACTATGACCTTTCAAAAGTGTTTGCATAAAAAAGAGTGACCCTCCTTAATTTTCATGTGCAAAAAAACACTTACCCTCCCCTTGCTGTCACAGTCAGCATCAATAATATCTTAATTGATGCATAATTTCTCATTTCACCTTTAGACTAATAGGGAATACTTTTTAAGGGAACAATCATTATTTACTGCATGGGGTACGGAGGAATTTCTTCGGAAACTTTGAAATTTCGAATACTCCCATGTCAACCCTGCTGAATTTGAGTAATCCCCTCTCTAACACAGAACTTTTGACTAACCCCCCCACCTCTTTAGAAAAGTTAAATGTCAAGTCACGAATTTGTAAAATTTAAAAAAATAAAGCAATAGTAAAGACCTTTATATCTTGATATACCTTGCTATTATCATCTGTGATCTCATGACGGTTGAAAAATGTGTAACCAACAAAATGAAATTCAAAGTCACAACAAAATGTACCGGTACATATAAAAGCTCACGCTATGACCAGTATCCAAACATATAGTATTGTTTACATTGGATGGGTATCATGACAGGATTTTCACTATATCTGACAGGGCAGAATTTGAATAAAGTACAGGGGGGATACGTGGGAGGCTTAGTGGAGGTTGTACCCTCTCTTGCATGGAAAAAATTGAGAAAATGGTGTGTGCAATGATTCAGCCTTGTGCACTATGAGAGGTGTTTTCAATTTGTACTTTTTTCTGAGTAAAACTGTTAGAACACCCCAAGGGGGAGCGGGAAAGGGGGTGTTCCCCTCTCGCATCGAAAATTTTGACAAATTGATGTGTGAAATGGTTCAATCTGAGAGGTGTTTCAATTCATTTTGCACCAGAAATTGAGTAACTCCCCTTCTGTCTCTCCACATTTTGAGCATCCCCCTTGTAGCTTTCAAATTTTTAAGGGACCCCCTGATGATATTTTCGGATGAAGCACTATATTGGCCACATTTGCCTTCTTTTTAATGGGGCGGGTAATTCAAAATTATAGCACGTCAGACCGGAGGGGGGACTTGAACACATTGTGAGTTTTGTTGAGAGAGGTATTAATTTGAAAAATCTGAGAACTTTTTTGGAATCTCTCATTTTTAGCTACTACAGACTTTAGTCTAAAGAAGCTATTGGGATGGGTATCCGTCTGACGTCCGTCATCAGTCTGCATGTATGTATGTATGTATGTGTGTGTATGTGTGTGTGTGTGTGTGTGTGTACATACGTTTGTATGTCCGTCCACTCAAATATCTTGAGACCGCAGTACGTACAGATTTGATATTTGTTGTGTAGATGCAAAATATGATTATGAGAAACTATCCTTTTTATCATTTGCTATTGTTGAAAATATGCAAATTAGCGCAAAAAGGCCGTTTTTGGTAAAAAATCTTCTTCATAACTGCTGGTCAAACAGCTTTTATATTTGGTATACAGGTCCCTAGAGGTAATCCAACTAAGATTTGTTCAAAATGTAATGAAATATGCAAATCTGTATTTTTAAGATTTTTTGTAATTTTTGGTCAAAAACTATAAGGTTTTGACCAAAAATGGCAAAAATTGCCCCAAAATACAAAATTGTAGATTTCATCATAATTTGAATTTGAATATATCATATTTTGATCATCCCTAAGAACCTGTATACCAAATATAAAAGCTATCATACAAGCGATTTTGATGAAATAAATTTTTGACCAAAATGTCCAAAAAAAATCCTTAAAAATACAGATTTGCGTATTTCATCACAATTTGAACAAATCTAACTTTGTTTCTCAAATATTACTCATCTGATAGCTTTGATATTTGGTATACAGGTTCCTTCTAAGGGTTTATCTTGATGTAATATATTAAAATATGATGAAATTGTCAATTTTGCAGCTAATTTTGCTATTTTTGGTCAGGCCATCCAGAAAGGAGGTGTCACAAAAAGTTATTCTCTACATAACACAGCGGAGCTCTGTCGACTGTTAGGTCGCTTAAGCTTGTTTTTTCAAAATTGCTGGTCAGACAACTTTAATATTTGATATACAGGTCCCTAGGATGACCTTAGTAGGATAATTTCATTCAGTCAGGAAATACTTAATTTTGTATACATGTCTACAGTAGCTTCAGGGACATTGGCCCTATGTTTATTTCTCTCGCCAGCAACAAAATGGCGTCTTATATACATACAAAATAAATGTGAATGCTGGTGCGGCGTGTCCCAATCCCGGATCCCAATCCATGAATCAGAGTAGCATTTGTGCAGCTTCACAGCCCCCTGACTAAACAGGTACTGCAGTTATTTTTGTAAATTACGTTTTTATACAGATTATAAAACATAAAGAATGAGCACCGCCTATAAATTTTGCAATTTTTATCACATTGTGTCTCGTCCGTGGTTGAAGTCCTACCAAATATTCCGTTATGTACTTTATCCATTCATTAAACCCGGTAAACCAGCTACTGTGGTCATGGACAGTAATTTTATTTGAATATTGTATTATAATAAATGTTTTTGATTGTGGAAATATCCTCATTTCGCTTCTTCGTTATGTATCAATTTCGTTTATAATCAAAAGTCCGGATTTATGGAACTTAGTTGTCTCTCCTTGTTCTGCTGCAACCATGTGTTCACGATTTTTGAAAAAAGTATTTTTGTTTCGGAAGTTAAGACATGCGGGTTTCTCATGTGCCGTCTCAGCATACATAGTATTGCTTGTGGCAACTATTATGCATCTTACCCACTTTTGCAGTCTTAGCAGTAGTAATCTTGCTATAACTGCTACCTCTTTCCACCTTACCACAGGAGTTCTACTTTCTTGTGACATGGTCACTGCAAGCAATGTACCGTATGTGTTCCTTTCCAAACTCCCAGTCTGTTACTCTCTCGGCTTCGGTTCTAATACAAGGTCGCCAAGATCGTTGTTAGCTCTCCCGAATTGAGCTTCCTTTAAAAAAGACGCTCATGGTGCCATATTATAGATTCCTACTATTGTCTATTTTGAGTGTGTTTCAGTGCATACAGTATATTGATACTTTTTTCACAGTCTTACAGCAATTTTAACTGTGAAGGTGTCGAGCCCTTCTATATTATCTGCCCAGACTAGAGGCCAATCCAGGGCACTTCTCACACACTCATTTTCAATAACAATAGAGAATCCACCCAACATTCTTCATTTACACCTTCAAGTAAAATCACAGTGGGTGGAAGGACGGTGGTTAAAGTGCAAGATGCAGGGTGAGTTACGCTAAACTCATGGATTTCACCATTATCGTCCAAAAGAACCAGGACAAAGGACGATGCTTTTAAGTCATCAATTATGAAGGTTGTGCTAATGTTTGGATAACATGCTAGAGAAAGTAAAGTATAACCGACAATAGTTTGCACAGCAACAACCTGCAGTATGCACGAGTTTGCCATGGGTGGCAACTTTGAAATATTCCGCAATATCAACTACTGAGAAGAGAATTCGTCTTAAAACTATATGCAAGGGAAATGCAAATACGGTGGTTTCTGTCGGATTGGAACTCACAACGCACGGCACCCAGTCACTTAGCAGAGAAGTCACAGACAAAACCCTTCAGCCAAATCCCCAATCTCAAATAAGATTGGTTCAATAACCGAACTAAGTTGTTATTTTTCTGACTGCGACCCCTCCACCCGCTGTACGCTCGTACGCTCGCTATTACACATCACACAAACTTTATCGAAGCGAAGCAATGAATACATCAGAAAATCAAACTACTAGCTGCCAATGATGCCAATGAACTATACAACACTGAAAAGCTCAGAATGCCTTGTCCATCAGCACTTCAAAACACCGTATATATTCTCGGTACCTGATTCAGTTTACACTACAAAATGGAACTGCAAAATATTGTTGCATAAACAGAAATAGTAATGACGATGTTGTGATATGCATGGCGTGCATTATTGAATGCCAGAAAAGGCAAGGAGGAAAACCACAAAACGATGGAAACATACACTCATACAGTACATCAGATATGAAGATAGAACAAATCCCAAGCAAAGCAAACAAAGCTCAAGAAATTATTTAAAATGCGTCCAAGGTCAATGCTTGCTCTACATAGTCCAGTTAGCCTGGCCAAAAATTACAAAGTGTATGGTTATAGCAACTGATACAAGAACCATAGACTATTGACTGTATTCATTCCTTGTATTTGACTACTTTTGGTTTCCAAAAGTATGGGCCTTTCCTCATAGTCATAGCTGGAGTTCAACAAATGCACGTGTATGCACGTGCGTGCATACATAGAGATATGTAGATACATACATACATGCATACATACATACATACATACATACATACATACATACATACATACATGCAATGCACTGATTGAATTTGTGTGTATGTATGCAATGTATCAATGCAATGTAAATGCGACTTGGCTGAGTCTCAGATAGCCTTAACACTGTTAATAGCAACTGACCTTAAAGTTCAAGGTATTGATGTAGAGTCACATTCGGCAGTTTACCGTAATTCACCGATTTTATTAATTATATTAAGGATTGACATGCACCATGGCAATACCACTTGGATCCTCAGCACTAGTTGTACTGACATCATGGGATGTGAAGGCTCATGGTACAACTCGCCAACCCACACGTTCTATAATCAAATATCTAAAAAAGAAGACACTGCAGTCTTATAAACTTACCAGGTTGTACTGTACTCTTCTAAATGATCAAATAAGTGAGGAACAACAGAAAGATGCAGAGACACATGGTGTAACTTTGATTCCAGCAAAAAGGAACCAGTGGTTAGAAGCACACGAAGACCCGCCAGGAGTGAACTGGCTTGTCAACCATGCAATATATTATCCTCAATTGAAGAGCTTACAAAACATTCAACATGTAGTTGGGTTTTCCACAGCAACAAAGAACGCTGCTGCTGCAATAAAGCAAAACCTTTTCAATAATGCTCTGCTTCATCAGGAGACTATACCTGCTCTACCTGTTGAAGTGTTAATGGTACTGAAAACCTGGGAGACGAAAGTGGAGAGTGTTACAGCTAAACCAACTCGCACTCATATGAAAGAATTCATTGAAGCATTGGAGATACACGAAGATCCAGAAATCTACTGTACTCTCCTTGATGTTGAAGTTACTGAAGAACAGATAAATGATGCAGAAAGTGTTGGGGTCACTCTGATCCCAGCAACAAGAAATAAATGGTTAGATAAAAAACCTGACCTTCCAGGAGAAAACTGGCTTATATACCATGACATCTACTACCCACAACTAAAGCAGTTACAGAATGTCCAACATGTGGTCGGATATGCTTCCGGGGGAAAAAATGTTGCAGGTGCAATTCACGACGGGCTTTTCCCTGAAGCTTGCCTCCATCAGCTGGATCTGCCCGAACCACCACCCGGAGCATTATTTGTTAATGATAAATGGGATCTAAATGATTGTGGCTTGACAGGATTTCACAGAACACTAATTCAAGATTTCTGTGCAAGAAAAAGGATAGATGACAAAATGGCTATTAAAATATATTCCACAGTTGCAGACGTAACAATTAGCGATCAACAGAGGGTAGATGCTGAAAATTGTGGCGTTACCTTAATCCCAGCTGTGAGGAAGGAAAGAGCTGAACCAGAGACAGATCGGCCTAGGTTGGACTGGTTGTTTTATCATGAAATCTACTTTCCTGATCTTTGCAAATTAGAAAACATCAAGCATGTTATTGGCTATGCTCCAAAATCTGCTTTAGCTGCTGCTGATATCAAAGAGAGTGTCTTCAGTGATGCAGAGCTAGTTTTGATTAACCACGCCTATGAAGATCGCAACTGCTTGTGGGAGGTTGGCAAGAAGAAATTAAGTGAGAAGATGCTTGAGATGGCCGGAGAAGCTGATGTCATATTCTCAATTGGTCCAAAAATGCATCAACATTTTGTAAATGAATATCGGGCAACTTTTGCTGGAAGGGAACTTTCCACCATTCCACATGAAGAGCTGTTTCCAATGCCACGGAGAAGTTTTTTTGATAAAGATCCGGTTTTACAGGATGACATAAGTAGCCATCACATATTGACATATGGACAAATTGAGACAAAAGAAGCACTAAAAAGATGTGTGACACTGGCAACCTCTCTCAGCTCAACTGCGAACAAAATTCAAGGTGTTCATCCCAGCCAACCCACATGGAAAATTCAAGGAGTGTCCAGTCGACCAGATAAAACAGAAATTAAACATCTTAAACATAAAATGAAAACTTGTAAAATAGAGGCAACATTTGACCCCAGCTACACAGCAAAGGCTTTGCAAACATCTCTGCATCAGTCACACCTCTGTTTACCTGCATCCTGCTACAGGGAATATGGCTTTTGTGGCTTAGAAGCGATGGCAACTGGAATACCAACTTGTGCGTTTGATGATTCAGAGCTTGGACGCCTGGTAAGCAAGCACCTTCCCATGCATGCAGATAGCTGCGTTGCAAGAAATGGTCATGAAGGTCTTTCAGACAAAATCATAAGTGTGATTAAAGACACCAAACTTGCTTTCAGAAAAGCCAAAGAATTAAAGAAAGCTATCAGGGAGAATAAAGATGTCGAGAAGAGTTATGCCAAATTTGCTTCCCTTCTGACACCAAAGAAAAGAAAAAGTGCTGATGGCAAGAATGGAAGCGCCAGCATAAACGGTATTGTATATGACATTTATTATGCGTTACGCTAAAGCTTCTCAAATTTAGAGGCTATCTATCTATCTGTCTGTCTGTCTTATATATATATATATATATATATATATATATATATATATATATATATATATATATATATATATATATATATATATATATTAAACAATAAAAATTACTCCAAGTACAAAGTAATGATATCTGCTACTTAAGTTTAATGCATCTTGTAATCATCAGAAAGAAAGAGTGAAAGTATTCTTAGATCAACACTCTTATATATGTATGATCGGGACGTACCATTCTATTTGTAGGTGGTGTTAAATTTTCATAAATAATATTATTTTTGGTGGCGACATTTTGAAACCAACTCCAAGCGTTTGTGTAACAGCGTAGATTTGTCAGCATTGATAATGTGTAGTTTTTCGGATATACAAAGATAACATCACTTGCTTATGTTAGAGACAACATCATTGATAATGTGATAGCATTGATAATGTGTAGTTTTTCTGATATACAAAGATTAAATCGCTTGCTTATATTAGAGAATGATATCTGTTAAGTAACAGATATCATTCCTGTGTACTTGAAGTAATTTTAATTATTTATAACGCTTTGCATTAGCATCGAGCACTGCATTTTCACACGAGGACATCTGTATGCTTCGAGATATATATATATATATATATATATATATATATATATATATGTGTGTGTGTGTGTGTGTGTGTGTGTGTGTGTGTGTGTGTAAGGGTTGCTGGAGAATTGATTTTACAATTTCACCTCTACAACGTTGTTTCGTGAGGTGGTGGAATTTTCTGGAGCGTACATGTCAGAATGATGTAATGTAGTTTCTGTATCTTGTCTTGAAGTCGTTCTCTGTTAGCCCAATGTACGCATTTTGACAAACGCATTTTGAAACCATATCGCAACAACAATACCACCGAGACCAACAACAGCAAGACATGCAACTGCCGACAAACACATGCCCTTCAAGCCTCCATCGTCTACCAAGCCACAGTTACACGCTCAGACAACAACACCTCCGAAACGTACATTGGGCTAACAGAGAACAACTTCAAGACAAGATACAGAAACCACATTACATCATTCTGACATGTACGCTCCAGAAACTCCACCGAACTCAGTAAACACATTTGGACGCTAAAGGACAACAATATCACGCACACTATCTCATGGAAGGTCCTAGCCAAAGCCAAGCCATATGACAGTTCTAACAAGCGGTGCAACCTTTGTTTAACAGAATAAAATTTATTATCATCCGCCATGCAGAATTTTCCACGCTCAATAAAAGAAATGAATTTGTGTCATCATGCCGTTACAGAAAAAATACATTGTAATGCAACAACTAGTAACTCCCAAATACATCCACCGAAGTAAATCAGTCCTCTCCTTAAAGATGAATAATCATAGCAACAGTAATATATTGTTATGCAACAACTGTCAATCTCAACCAAAATTCCACCACCTGCGGAACCAGCGATGTTTAGCCCATGTAGCTTCACTCCAGTCTAGTCTCCTGATGAGTGAGTCTCGTGACTCACGAAACAACGTTGTAGAGATGAAATTGTAAAATCAATTCTCCAGCAACCCTTATATATCTCACTCTACTTTTGTATTGAGCACTTTGTATCTGACAAGTCGAACCGCATACTTCGTATGTATATATATATATATATATATATATATATATATATATATATATATATATATATATATATATATATATATATATATATATATATAAGCTTATTTATACTACAAAGCTCTTTATAGGAAACAGTGCTTATTATCCATCGGGACTTTACCCGGATTCTCATCATATGACATATATAGCAGTGCAGAGATTAACAGACGAATGATGAAACTGATTTTATATTTCAACCATTCTGTTGCCTTGAGTCATTCATTTGATGAAACTCTAAGTAATGGTCATAATCTAACCAATATTATAGATTACCAATATACATAATGCACCTGACTGGATTTTAAAGAGAATATCTCGTTGAAACCGTTTAGTTGTTCTACTGTACTACCCTACTACGAATTGTTTTAAGTTATAAGCAAGCTTTAATGTAATTGACTGTCTCAGTAAAAGTATCACTCTCTCATATGCCATCATGTGCAGGTCGTGAGTGTGATACAACAATGCCCGTTCACGTTGAGCTTGATGATAGTGAGTATCAGCAGCAATTACAGAACAACACAGACGATGCAAGGCAGCACGATTTGGAGACTGTTTGGTCCAGCTGCAGACGATCTTTGAAGAAAAGAGCTGGTGAAGCTATAAACAACCGGGACACTGCCCAGAAAGTTAGAAGAACATGTGTTGACGAATTCGGTGATGGAGTTGAAACAACTGGGATGGGCACAGAGTCATTGCAAGTCTCTGTGGCTGTTCCCAGGCTATTAAATCTCTATAGACTGCGGGGGAGTTGCCAATCCAGAAGACTTAGTAGATCATTGGACCCAATACTGATAACAGATGAAATGAGAGAGAACGCTGCCAGTGTTGGATTACCTCTTAAGTTGATAGCTACTTATGACCAAGCCCGGTTTGATGAGCTTGAACTGTTTTTCATAAACAGTAAGTCTAATTTTGGTGTTTAATATAACAAGTTATGCAGACATGACTTTTCCAATGATATTATCATATCTGCGTCATCCGTATATTGTCAACCGCCTTGTTATCTGTGTTTTGCAGGAGATGGCGGGGGAGTCCAGCCAGCTAATATAAGAGAAGATGACATACAAGAAGAGGAATGGGGAGAAGCGCAGGTAATGATTTAATGCTTGCTTTTGTCACTGTTTTTAGCTGTAGTGGGGCGCCCCGTTTATGATTTGCCTGTTCCTTCACTCCTGCAAATGTCATTATTGGGCCTGCAAATTATAGTCTATGCAAATTATCTTCAATATTATGTTAGGGAGCAATATGGGCCACAATGTAAGACGTATTGCGAAGCCATATCTCATAGGAAAACACATCCACGATCGTATTCGAAAACTGTTAATGTTGAAACTTCAAATAAATTTAGTTCAATAAATGTGTTCCCTAAATGAATCTTACTTTAAAAACGGTATTGTAAGACAAACATGTAGACTTGTCAAGGCGAGAAGTTAGTAAGCACGAGAAGATAATTTACATGTACTTGTATTCAGACCAAAAATTGTACTGACTCCAGAAAATGAAAACGCATGGAGTGTTACTTCTTTTCCATGGACACAGAAGCAATATAGGCTTTTTGTTTGGGTTGAATTTTTTTTAAATCAAGGGAACCCCTCTATGCTATGTGAAAAAAGTAGGACCCTCTTATAGCTTTCTAGTGTCAGATGACACCCAGGATTTTAATTTGCCAGAGCACCCATGGCCATACTGACTGACCACTCTCTTACAATGGTCTAAAAAGAGGTCGAAAGATCACCACACATTATATAGGATTCATAATGTCATAGGGATTTCAAAGAACGATTACCAGCTAACTCCACTCAAGGGAATAGGTGAAACATCAAATGATTAATTTCCATGATTTCAATGATCATGTCTTCTGCTGTTGTCCTTCTGACGTGGATTCGGTTAAGCTGACAAATCATTAAAGTTAGATTTGCCTTTAAAGATATCTCCTGATTTCATTCTCATCACTCATTTTAAGTGTTCTGTTCTTATTTCGGAGACAAGCAGTATAATGTCATATCTTAAATAAAGCACAGTTGAATAGCAAAGAACTTTCACAGCGCAAAATAAATGACAACATATTTGCTTAAAATCTGATGTTCCATTGTTGAATTTTTGTACCTTAAGCTTGAAAACATAGATCTGACTTCGCCAGAAGCACCGGGAATACATGATGCGGAGAGTGGAAAGGCAGATGTATCACTGAGTAAGTATAAAATGTTTTCAGCACTTTATAACTTTACCGAACTATATAGTGTCATGTTTGCCAACTTCATTTAACCAACACAAGCAAAACACGATATTGTTTATGATGTGAAATGTATTTAAATATTACCATAAGAATGTGTGTTGAATTCGCTGTTATTACAGTGAGCCTAGATACTTCATGATAATTATGACAAAGATGGTTTATAATGAACACAAAGAGCGTGAGTATCTCCATTCAGACACTGTCATCTTATAAAATTCATCCCCTGATTAAAATCTGTCAAAAACGTTAGTGGATGAAATGATACAAAATAAAATGAGACCTAGTAGACAAATTGGTGTGGATTTCGGTAGCTCTAATTGAGTTGTGTCAGGGATGGAATGTGGTTGTACATCTACTAAGCTACTTTCATGGTTACATCGATGCACTATTTACGCTCCACTATTTCCTCAGGCAGCAATTGCTGAAAACATTTTGCTCAGTAAATTTATTGTGTGACTTTCTTACGAAAAAGTAGCTTGTTTCTAAACCACTCAAATGAATCAGTTCACTACAAATTACAGCCCACTGTTGCAAAATACGCCACAATGCTTCAAATGTGAACTCTACCTGGTAATATGGTGAAAAGTGAGCTTGCTATCAATGATCACTTGGTCAATCATTAATTTTGATGTAATTTACGAAAGAACTTTTTTTTACTGCAGAGTCGGAAGATCGACTGATCAGACATGGGTATCCAATTTTGTCCTTAAAAGAAGAGACCCATTCTATCGGTCTTCAAGCTAGAAGTTTACTTCCTTATGGAACTGGTCCCAAAGAGTTGAAAGGTTGTAAAATCTGCAGATATTACCTAGAATTAGCTGAGACTAAATCACAAGCCTTACAAAGACAAGTATTAGGACTTGAGCAAGATTTAGCCACAGAAGTTAAAGAGGTGTCCAAAGTTCACGCAGAGTTATTAGAAAAGGGTAAAAAGGATTCAGCTGAAATGTTTAAGCTGCAGACAGAGAAGAAATTTTTGGAAAATAAACTAACAGATATACAGCAGGAAAAGCTTGTCTTAGAAAAGCGATACAACGAGCAGCTTCTTGAAGTTCAAAACGCTGAAAAAGTAGCTGCCACCAAGCTTACAGAAATTCGCTCTCTGAAGGAGAAGTTAGAAACATTTGATCCTAATAACGTCGAACGAAAAATTAAGGAGCTTCAATCTATGCTTGAGCAAAAAGATAAAGCCATGAATGAATTTCAGACAAAATTCTCAAAACTGTCTGATGATCTGTCTGGTCAAGAGTTGCAGAAACTGATTGCAGAAATTCTCAACATTGGAAAAGGTTCTACAGCCAAGGAAGGTGAGACCTCAAAAGTTTACTGTTTATTCATTTTCTTAGGTAGACTTACAGGAACATTCATAAACTGATCAAACTCAAAGGAAAGATGGAAAAATAAAAAAAAACAGAAATCCAAGCAGCCGTCCGTAATCACAGTCTTTTTGGCTTGAAGTGTTTACCTACCTCAGAACCTTCCTCAAAAGATGATCTTAAAATATTGGACAAACGAGAAACAAGCTGTACAAAATTGTTCGCTTTTTGACCAAAATCGTTTATCAGGCAACATGCCTAAAAATGAAACAACTACTCCTGGCACCTTGTGCAGTCACAAAGTGATAATGATTTTTATGTGTCAGCGCCACTAATAGGAGATCTTTATCTGTCGTTGGTAATGCAATCAGGAGTTAAGGCATGCAAGTTACATGTAACTTGGCCAAATTGTATCAATCAATATATATAGCCCTGCTTTCATTAGATATTGCATTAGCTAATAACCATTGTCATCGCATTTCTCTTTCACGTATCTCTTACCCTGTTTTTATTTTGACGTATCAGATATTTGGTCATCAAGGACGCTGAATGGTCAAAGTGGAGATCCAGGACAGATGTTCAAGGATGTAAGAGGTTTAACATTCCACAATGATAAACTTGTTGTATGTGACTGGGGTAACAACACTGTAGAGGTACTGAATCGGAACTACACACGTGAGAAGGTGATAGGAAGCTTTAGTGGTCAGTTTGCCAAGCCATTCAAGCCAATGTCTATAGCCATATCTCAGGACAGTTTCTACTTTGTCCTTGATGATAACAATTTGCAAATTGTTGTCATTGACCAAGATATTAAAATTGTTGGTACAATTCCTCTCCCTAGAAGCAGCAAACCCTGTTGTATTGCTCTTGTGAAGAGATTTGTCTTGGTTACAGATGACAAAAGTCACTGTGTTCTAAAGTACGACAGGAATGGCCAGTATCTTGCAAAGGTCGGTGGCAAAGGTAATGGCCAAAGACAGTTCTATAACCCCTTCTCTGTTGCTGTGAACAGTAGGGAAGTCATCATGGTGTCTGGGTGCAGGAGTCACTGCATCAAGTGTTTTGATCTTGAGTTCAATTACCTATATGCATATGGTCAACGTGGCCGAGAAGACGGTCAGTTGTGGTATGCAAACAGCATTGCCATTGATGGTGATGACAATGTGTATGTTTGTGATGGTGGCAATGCTAGGGTTGTAAAGTGGAAGAGCGATGGAGAGTGGATCTGTAATCTGTTCCAAGGTGAGGTGAGATACCCTGAGTACATGGCAGTGACCGCTACCGGTGATAGAATTGCTGTAAGAGGACATCCCACCAATGAAATCAGAGTATTTTCTAAATAGATAACTCCATCAAGATGGTAACACATCAAAACAGCATGTTTGTTGAAATTTTGCCAACAAACATTAAAATTAATTCAGAAGCATTAATGTTGGTATTTTAATCGTTGGTCAAGACTGGCAAGGAATGAATATCACCTATGCTATTGGTTATTTAACTAACATTTTGAGCTGGTATATTTCATAGAATTTTATCGAAAGGTTTCATGTGTAGCATCCAGTAAAATTTATGAGCAAATAGAAATATGATTATTTTTGACAGTTGCCACCCTAAAGCAAATTTGATGTATGGTGTTTGTCAACAAATAATATGTCGATTTATGCCAATTACAGTTCAGCTAACATGACAGTAAATCAGATTTCCAAAGAATGTAGTGTGGCAAAATTATTGTCTATGTTTAATTATGAATATCCGAAAATGAAGTTGCTTTGTCAATGTTCCTTTTTATTATTCTGAAAAGATAGGTTCTGCAATTTACAGCTCCTTACCCCTTTAGTAAATGGTGAACTTACAATTTTGTGTGCAAAATAATTTGAAGACAAAATCTGAATACACCATTGAAGTTGTAATTTACAGTTACCATTTCCTTTAAAACAGGACGCAAATATAATATACATACCATTTAGATCCTTACTCGCAGGGCTTTCACACATGACAATGTCTCCTGTAGCAGGTCTACGCTGCCACTACACAAATTGTTTTATGAAGTAGAGTTATGGTAAGATGAGCTGGGACCACAAACTCTCTTACTTTTATATACAGGTAATCTTCATCTCCCACCTTTATCTTTCTATATTTGTGAAGCATGGAATTCAGATCACATTTATACGTCTTACTGGTTTTAGTTGTACTATAACTGTTTTTTTAAAGTAGCAATACCTGTGACCCTGATTTTAAAAAATTCGATGAAATTTACTTTAACTGTACACTTTCATGTATCATAGTTTAATCTTTCTAAATTCAGCAAAGAAAAGTTTTGTAAATAAGACAAACAAGTTGTTTAGATAAGACAATCAATATTGGAGCGATTCATATTGGTTCTCAGATAACCTACTCAAAGCAGAGTTGTGCTGCTATGTTGACAGACACTGATTAAATAACATAGTAGGGAACCCTCACATACTACGGTATATAGAGGAAATCCAAATTGACGAGTACCAGTCAATTGTTTGACAGTGCAGCGGCACATTATCACTTTGACTGCAGTGTAATTGCATGGGGCTGTTTGCAAAGGCATAGTTTTACTTGTACGTATGTGATGTAGTCAACAAAGCTATAATTTGCATCAGTTATCCCCATTTTTGTTTTTCTGTATCACTAAATTGCACGTGCCTGTTTGCAAAGTTTTAGTTATAAATGTGTGATGTAGTCAACGAAGCTTTAATTTGCATCAATTACCCCTAATTTTCGTTTTTCTGTATCACTTTGACTGTAATTTAATTGTCTGTGGCCTTGTGCAAAGTTGTAGTTATAATATGTGATATATTTAAAAATTAAAGCATATTGTATGTCAATGTAATTACCTCTCATTTTTGTTTTCTGTCGTAGTTCTTGTACTTACCATGTTAGAACTTGTATCATTGCTGTACTTTATTTACTGCATGAATGTTTTGCTGTTTTATGAGTTTACTGTGCTTTTTCTGGTATTGTCTGTGTGGCTTTTACACCCTTTTACTCTATTGTCCTGTGATTTGCATGCCTGTCAATTATTTGTCCTTATGGATTATCATTATGGCTATGACAAAGGTTTTGTTATCGCTGTGTCAACTCCGTTTCATGCCGGGTTGCCCACAAAATGAAACATCTTTCACGTTACAATTCCACGGAGCTAACGAAAAAAATTAAACCATTTAATTGTCCTAAATCAATTTGCATTTGTTGAAATTATCCCTTCAATTGAAGTTTATCTATTACAACTTAACCATGACAGACCAATGTTAGATCTACTTTACATTAATGCTTTTAAAAAATAAGAAGCGATAACATGTGGTCCCATTTTGATCAGAGTCAATGTAGATGTGATCTGCATCTACATTAAGCACATTCAGTCGCATATCTTTTTAGTATTTTTAACAGCACAAAGAGTTTTGCTATATGAGGCAAGTTTTCAGTATCTCGTCTGGACGTGTTGTGTAGTCAAGCTGAAGAGAAAGGGAACCATCCAATGATACTGCACATCAAATTTAGAACACATTAGCAGGTGATCGCTGGAAAGTAATTAAATTTGTTACATATTTTAGAAAGAGTGGTTCTTCCTATGCAATGGCAATGTATCATAGCGAATTATCATTTCTAAAACTCTAGCTCCTATTATTGTTACAGGGATGCCATGAGCAGTGTGATAACGTTTAGCTAGTGATTTGACAAACTTACTATACATTCATTTTTCTCAAATTCACTGTTGTTGAGCTCATTTGTATATTTATTAACTAAAGCATTCCTTGAACAAAATGTAACATATACATCCAATGATACATCTTCATGCTAATTACTTGGATTATATTCAGCGATTCTCGAGCTATTTAAGAGGATGTATATACATACAGAAGGCAGACTCTGGATGAGTCCATAAGTTCCCATTATTGTTCATACATGTACGGAATTGGAACTACGCAGTGTTCTGCAAACATTAATCTTAAATCTGTCTGTAAAATTATTATTGTATCAGAATGCTGATACAATAATATCAGCTTCTGATACTATGAAGTTAGGATGCTGACTCTTAAAATTCAACAGCAGGCTAGGGTGGAGAACATTTTATGTTAACATTTGCCATCACCGGTAATTTCATTAATGCGAGTTACTTCTTGAGAGTGAGTAGTCTCGTTTACCAGTAGCATCTGATGGGAGCTCTGCAGAGATGACGGTCGGTCCAGAAAAATCAAGTGTCGATGACCAAGACCCTCTACTAGGTGCACTGTGCCTCTACAAGTAGTAGATAGTCCTAGGATATGCCTTTATCGAAATACGGGTCAATCAATTGGTTGTGAATAAGGTAAGGCTTTATTCACAAATATGGAGCAGGGGTGAGGAGGGTGCTGGAGGAATTACGATTGAAATTTTAATTTTTTGACTATCCTGCCTAAATACCCTTAAACAATTTAAAACCACTCTCTATATGGTCAAGCATTTGCAAGTTCCACCCAACTATCATATGACCAGATATTTATTAGGGGTGTACGCGCAGAAAAATATATAAACGCATTGCGCAGTTCTGTGATCAGATGTTAGGCACTACATATTCATTAGCTCACGTGTTCACACGCATGAGCTTATATCGCAGCGATGTCTGTCTCTCTGTCCATCTGTGTGTCTGTCTCTCTGTCTGTCTCTCTGTGCGCCCGATATCTCAAAAGCAGCTCATCAGATTGTTATGTAGGTCATTTCCCCCACACTCATCATGACCTGAGTTCAATTAGTCTAGAACATTCTCAAGGTCACTGCCCTTGATGACCTCACAACCTTGGATTCAATTAGTCATGTTTGGAATGTTCTGGAAAGTTGATTAGTTGTGTAAGGGAGATAATTTTAGAACAGTAATTAGCATGTCAATAAAAGTTCTAGATTGTTCTTATATGCCTTTATAAAAGGGACGTGCACAGCTTCCAGTCAGACTTTTGGGATCGTGTCTCTTGTGTGTTACTATAAACTCCAGCAGTAGTCATTCTCAAGACTTTTCAAGACCTTCACTGTCAACGCTGGATTTATACTGTGGACTTTGTGCAGCTTCAAGCCTGCAACCAAAGGACTGTTCATTCATCCGACTGACTGTTACAACTCTGAGACTGGAGCTTTGCCGTCCCAGCTGAGATAAGTAGTCTGTACACTTTTAAAGCTTGTACTCTGTCCCTAACTTAGCAATTAGTTTTTTTTCGTAATAAATTTTGTTTAAACGGAAACTGCTGAGTTCACCCTTTTGTTCGTTTTTCTCTGCACGTAACAAAATTGGGGGCTCGTCCGGGATACGAATATTTTGAGCCGTTTGACAACATTTTGACAGCCTTTTCAAAACTACTGTATACTGTGAACTCAGCGAAATTCAATCATGGCGGAATTTAAACAGACGAATTTATGGATGACCTTGATCAGGACACATTTAATTCCCTCAGAAAAGACAACCTCATAGCACTGGCAAATTTCCTTAAAGTAGATGTCAAAAGATCTATGCGCAAGCGAGAAATACAGTTCAAGATTGCAAAACATTTAGTTAATTCAGGCCATTTTGAGGAGTCTGCCTTAAAAGATTATGAACCTGAGTCTTCCTTTGAACTCAGAAAATTAGAGTTAGAAATACAGGCAGATTTGGCACGTGAAAAGTTAGCAATGGAAGAAAGACAGAAAGAAAAAGAATTACAAATGAAAGAAAAAGAATTACAAATGGAAAAGAGAGACAGGCATTAGAAAAGGAAAAAATACAAATGCAGTTAGAAAGGAAGAAAGACAGAAAGAAAAAGAATTGCGATTAGAAGAACAGCGATTGCAGGTAGAATAAAACGTTTATAGCTTGGACAGTCAGGAAAATTCTTCCCTTCAGACAAGTTTGACATCACTAAGCATTTCAGGTTAGTTCCCCCTTTCCAAGAAAAGGATGTTGATAAATATTTCCTCCATTTTGAGAAAATTGCTCAGAGCCTGAATTGGCCTAAGGAGTCCTGGTCTATGCTTTTGCAGAGTGCTTTGGTGGGTAAAGCCAGAGAAATTTACATTCAGTTGTCAGTAGAGCAGGCTTCAGATTATGATTCTGTGAAGGAATTAATTCTCAAGGGCTATGAGTTGGTGCCTGAAGCTTACCGTCAGAAATTAGGGATTGTGAGAAGGTGAAGGATCAAACTTATGTTGAATTTGCTCGAACAAAAGAACAACTGTTTGATCGTTGGTGCTCTTCTGAAAAGGTCAGTCAGAATTATGACAAATTACGACAGCTTGTTTTGATTGAAGAATTTAAGAGGTGCATTCGGAGTGACATCAAGACGTTTATCAATGAACAAAAGCAGATACATTGGAGGTTGCTGCACGTTTGGCCGATGATTATTCATTGACCCACAAATCTTCATTTTCAGCAAACCATCCCAGTCCTTTTCATACAGAAACAATGCAGGTAAATTTAACTCCTCCTTTTCATCCAAGAATTTTTCAAAGGAGAGTAGGAAATCAAATGACAACAGTTCACAAAGTTCAAGTAACACTCCCACATCATCAGATCCCAAGTCTCAATCTCCTTCTGACAAACAGTTCGGTACACTTTCTTGTAATTATTGCAAGAAAGACGGCCATTTAATGTCAGAGTGTTTCAAATTGAAAAGAAAAACGTGAAGGTCAAAGTAGTCAAAGTGGATCTAAGCCCACCGGCTTTATTTCTTCATCAACTCATTAGAGTCTAATAATGTGTGTAACACATTTTCTGAGGTTAAACCCCTCTTATCCCCAATTAATGAGGTCAAGGTCAATTCTTCTCAAGATAGCATTATGGGTATTTTCGAACCATTTATTCATGATGGTTTTTATATCACTTTCTAGTGATTTTCTTCCGCTACCCCTGTCAAAATTTTAAGAGATACCGGGGCTTCCCAGTCTCTTTTGTTGGCAGATACCCTGCCGTTTTCTGAAAAGTCATTTTCAGGTTCTAAAGTTCTTATTAAGGGGGTAGATTGCAATGACTACATTCCTGTTCCTCTCCATAATGTCTATTTGTCTTCGGACTTTGTTTCTGGACCTGTGGCTTTAGGTATTAGGCCTTTTTTGCCTTTCGAAGGGATTCACCTTCTTCTTGGAAACGACCTTGCTGGGGACAAGGTCATCACTAATCCACTTGTGACTGATAATCCTAGTTTAGATCAGGATCCAGAGCCAATTGAACAAGAGATACCCGATTTATTTCCTTCATGTGCCATTACTCGAGCCATGTCCAAGAAAAACTTCCGAGAATCAAAATACTCTCAAAAATAATGTCACAGATGTTGACTTAAATGACACCTTTCTCAGTCAGGTGTTTGACACGGATCATTCCGTTATCCCTCGTGGATTTGCAAACTTCCAGTAAAATCTGCTGACCAAAGTCAGACATTTTCTAGATCAAATCTCATTGCAGAACAACACAAAGACCCAGATATTTTGTCTTTGTTTGACAGGGTAGATGATGAAGGTAAAACTTCAGATAGCTCTGTTTCCTATTATACAAAATCTGGTATTCTCATGCGTAAATGGAGACCTCCAGATGTTTTGGTTGATGACGATTGGGCTATAAAACATCAAATTGTGGTTCCAAAGCCCTACCATGCTGAAATATTGCGCCTGGCCCATGAAACCCCCTGGGCTGGTCACTTAGGAGTCAGGAAAACTTATCATAAAATTCTCAGTCACTTTTATTGGCCTAATCTCAGGCAGGATGTAGCACATTTCTGTAAACTTGTCACACATGTCAAATGGTAGGAAAGCCAAATCAGACCATTCCAAAGGCCCCTTTACAGCCAATTCCTGCATTTCAAGAACCATTTAGTAGGATACTAATAGACTGTGTTGGGCCCCTACCAAAAACAAGATCAGGAAATGAGTACATGCTGACAATAATGTGTACATCAACTCGGTTCCCAGAAGCCATACCACTGAGAAAACATAAAGACAAAGACTATAGTGAGAGCTTTAGTCAAATTTTTCACTTTATTTGGCCTCCCTAAATGTGTCCAGTCCGATCAAGGCTCCAACTTTATGTCTGGAATTTTCAACAAGTAATGGATCAGCTAGGCATTAAAACAGTATAGGTCATCCGCCTATCATCCAGAAAGTCAAGGTGCTCTTGAGCGATTTCATCAAACTTTGAAAAACATGATTAGGACCTACTGTTTTGACACAGAGAAGCAGTGGGATGAAGGAATTCATTTTCTGCTCTTTGCTGTTAGAGAGTCAATTCAAGAGTCTCTTGGTTTTAGCCCATTTGAGCTTGTATTTGGACATACAGTCCGTGGCCCACTTAAGCTCGTTAAAGAGAAATTCCTATCAGACGATGATGATTGTCTGAATATTTTGCAATATGTGTCAGATTTTCGTACAAAACTCTCTAAAGCATGTGAATTAGCCAGAGAAAATCTTGAGTCATCTCAGCAGTCAATGAAAACCAAATATGATAAAAGCACCTCAAAACGGAAGTTTGAACCGTCAATGAAAACCAAATATGATAAAAGCACCTCAAAACGGAAGTTTGAACCGGGTCAAAAGGTTCTTGTTCTACTTCCGATTCCTGGCAAACCACTCCATGCTCGTTACTTTGGGCCATATCTAATTGATAAGAAATTGAGTGATTTAAATTACATCATAATAACACCTGACAGGCGAAAACAAAAACAGCTATGTCACATAAATATGCTTAAGCCATATTTGGATAGGGATAATCCTACTATAACTCAGCCTGTCAGTACCGTCAGTTCTGGCCATTATGAAGATAGTGATACTGAAACTGACTTGAGTGAAAATACTCTAAACTCAAAGCTGGGCTCGGTCAAGCTTCAGAACTCAGAAATCCTGGAGAAGCTGGAGTCTACAAAGTTGGCACACCTCCAGCCAGAACAACAACAACAGGTGAAAGAACTGCTCCACGAATATAAACACCTGTTTCAAGATGTTCCAACGAGGACAAACGTCATCTATCACGACGTTGATGTTGGGGACAGTAAGCCTGTAAAACAACATCCATACAGACTGAATCCAACAAAAGCAAAATATCTCCAGGAAGAAGTCAAATACCTGCTGGACAATGACTTTATTGAACCCAGTAAAAGTAACTGGAGTTCGCCGTGCATACTTGTTCCCAAATCAGATCACAGTTATCGTATGTGCACGGACTTTAGGAAGGTCAACACTTTAACAAAGACAGACACTTTCCCAATCCCGAGGATTGATGACTGCATCGACCGAGTGGGAAAAGCCAAGTATGTGACGAAATTTGACCTACTGAAGGGATTTTGGCAAGTCCCTCTGACGGATCGTGCTCGTGAAATATCCGCCTTTGTTACACCAGACGGATTGTTCCAGTACAGGTGATGCCATTCGGAATGAAGAACTCTCCGGCAACGTTCCAACGGATGATCAACGAACGTCATATCCGGGCTAGACGGGGTGCAGCCTACGTTGACGATGTCGTCCTGTATAGTGACACCTGGGAGGAACACATCAAGCTCATGCGGAAGTTCTTTGAGAGACTGAGCAAAGCAATGTTGACTGTCAACCTTGCCAAATCTGAGTTTGGTTGGGCAAGGGTAACTTACCTCGGACATACTGTAGGACAGGGTGAGGTAAAACCTGTTGATGCCAAAATCAGTGCCATTTCAAGTTTTCCCATACCAAACTGCAAACGACAACTGATGCGCTTTCTCGGTATGGCTGGTTACTACAGAAAATTCTGTCCAAATTTCTCCACAATTACTGAGCCTTTGACTAACTTACTTAAAAAGAAAGTAAAGTTTGTTTGGTCAGAGCAATGCCAACACTTAAAGCCATACTGCAAAGTGCTCCAGTGTTGTCTGCACCAGATTTCACTTTGCTATTCAAATTAGCTGTAGATGCTAGTGATACGGCTGCTGGTGCTGTTTTATTGCAAGAGGATAGTCTTGGTATAGATCATCCTGTTTGCTATTTTTCACGCAAATTTAACAAATCCCAGAGAAACTACTCTACAATTGAAAAAGAGTGTTTATCTTTGATATTAGCTTTACAGCATTTTGAAGTTTATGTTACTTCTTCAAATCAGCCAATAGTGGTTTATATTGATCACAACCCTCTTGTTTTTCTGCAGAAATTCAAAGGCAAAAATCAGAGATTGCTAAGATGGAGTTTAATGTTACAGGAGTTTAATCTTGACATTAGACATATCAAAGGCAGAGACAATTTAATTGCAGACTGTCTCTCTCGTATTTAGAACTTATTGTTGTTCACACTTTTAAGATTACATTTGTAAAAGAAAGATTTTTCATTGAAAAATTTTCTTTTTGAAGAGGGGGTGTGTTATGTAGGTCATTTCCCCCACACTCATCATGACTGAGTTCAATTAGTCTAGAACATTCTCAAGGTCACTGCCCTTGATGACCTCACAACCTTGGATTCAATTAGTCATGTTTGGAATGTTCTGGAAAGTTGATTAGTTGTGTAAGGGAGATAATTTTAGAACAGTAATTAGCATGTCAATAAAAGTTCTAGATTGTTCTTATATGCCTTTATAAAAGGGACGTGCACAGCTTCCAGTCAGACTTTTGGGATCGTGTCTCTTGTGTGTTACTATAAACTCCAGCAGTAGTCATTCTCAAGACTTTTCAAGACCTTCACTGTCAACGCTGGATTTATACTGTGGACTTTGTGTAGCTTCAAGCCTGCAAACCAAAGGACTGTTCATTCATCCGACTGACTGTTACAACTCTGAGACTGGAGCTTTGCCGTCCCAGCTGAGATAAGTAGTCTGTACACTTTTAAAGCTTGTACTCTGTCCCTAACTTAGCAATTAGTTTTGTTTTCGTAATAAATTTTGTTTAAACGGAAACTGCTGAGTTCACCCTTTTGTTCGTTTTCTCTGCACGTAACAAGATCAGAATCAAATCTGGTACACAGATTATTTTAGAGAGTGGCAAGATGGCAAGGACTGGTTAGTTTTTGGTGGATATGGCTTGTATATATCATGCTCATTTACATGTTCAATATTTTTAGAAAAAAAACCCAGACATACAGTGAGAACGGCGGCGCAGAATCGGATGAGATCTTCTACAAATGTTGATCACACTAGGATTTATCCGCCAAGAAAAACTAAAAGGTGTGAAAAAGTTAATTGCTAATTTGCATACATGATGACCTTTGCGAATTAGGGATAAATCAGAATTGACTCAATCAAAATTGATGAAACTTGGTATGTTATTTATACTATGATTTAAGGCCGCATTATAAAAATGTCGACGGGGCTGGAGGAATTCAGAGGGGGAATCGAAAATTTTGGGGGTTGTCGGGGGGGGGGACTTGAAAGTTTTGCTCTGCCTATAGGGTGGATCTGAAAATATTTTGACTCCCAACATTTTGATGTCGTCCAATGGTTCTAATGTCAGTAATAATTTAACAAAATCTTAAACAGTTTTGTCGCATTTTATGTCTTTAATCTCGAAAAATCTAAAAATGTATGAATGTATGAGAGCCATTAAATTTTCTTTAGAACAACAAGTTGGCCTTGTAATGGGGTAGGAGCTGCAACTGTTTAGAATTGTTACAATATTTCTATGCAATGTATTAAACACAGTTTCTTGGTGTCACTCTACAGCATGCTGAAACACACAATATTCAGTTTGTCAACAAATTATTGATAATTGAGTTTAAAGTAAAGTTATTTGTCAATGATACAAATTCATGGTACATGTAGGCTGTTTTCTGCAAGCTGAATACTGGACAGCTTAACAATAGGGAGTAGAACAAGAACGCAATTGTATAAACTGAACAAAAATATTGTCTAAACACAAAATTATTACAATTACTGCTCTGCTACTGCATACTGGCAGTGACAGTGCTCTCTCTGACTCTGATGTAGTTTAAGAAGAGTTTCGGTCATAGGACACTCAATTGACAGTGAAACATACATGTACTTGTACACAAGATCCAGCCAGAGAGCAACACAGACAAGACTAGGGGACTAACAGGTACCATGGATATTTGAATTCTGGCATATGAGAACTCTCAAACATTAGAGAAAACGATGGGGTCAACGAGCTTGATATAAATGTACGATGAAAAGTCACAGTTTTCTCAAATCACTTAAAATCAATATATAAAACCATTCATTTCAAGTTCATGTAGTGAATGCAATTTTCACATCTCATCGTCCAATAACACAAAAGTAAAACTTTGAACATTAAAGACTCTAATTTAAGTGAAAAAAATGTATGCTAAAGGGAATCATTTATTTTTTATTAAATTTGCCATTATTACACCAAAAATTTCTGACGTTAAAACACTAATTTGATGGAATATTTTAACCTCCCAGTATTGTCAATTTTTTAAAATAGGTCACTGTGCTCATTTTTACACAATTTGATAAAACGTAGCCAGGAATACACAATTTTCATACTCTCTCATGCTTGTCATTTTGTTTGCTTTTTAGCTGGTGCCATTGACCTGACCAGAGTTGGATAAACTCGAGTCGGCCGAGACTGATAAATTTAAAAAATGAATAAAATCAAGCGATAAGAGGTAGTGTTGAACATCTGCGTACAGAACTACACAATACACGTGTATTTTAACGCTGCGTGCATTCCTAATGAATATGCGGCTATATAGTAATTTGGGGAGACTTGAAAAATTGTTAAGGGTAGAGGGACTTGACAATTTTTGAGGGTATTGAGGGGGGTCTGAAAAAAAAATTAGATTTCAATCGCGATTCCTCCACCCCCCCCCCACCATTTTCTTTGAATGCAGCCTAACACTACTTTAAGTTGGTACCAATTTGAATATTTTAATGTACTTCCCTAATCAGTGTCATCTATCTTGATTGACTTGACACAAGTTGACGAAACTTGCTATGTACATGAAAGAAACTATGATACAACATGATTGAAAGTTATTAAGCATTTTTACGTCAGCCAGTTCATAATTTGCATATTTAATGAATTTTCCTAATTAGAGATACATATCTGAATGGACTCAATCAAAATTGACGAAACTTGATATGTATATTGATGATACTATGACTTATCTTACTGAAAGTCATGTATTTTTCTTCTGCAAATGTATAATTTGCATATTAAATGCACTTTCCGAATTTGGGTAATATGTCATATGCTATGCACATTGATGATACTAAGCTAAAAACAATATTGAAAGTCAAAGATTAGTATTTTCGCTTCAGCTAATCACTAATTTGAACATTGAAAAAACTTTCCCAATTAGGGATATATATCTGGATTGGCATGATGAAAGTTGACGAAACTTGCTGTGATTATTTGAGATACACTGATATAACAATCATGAAAGTTGTTTTAGCAGTTTTAGATTTACTGATTAATAATTTGCTTATAAATAAAATTTCCTTATTAGCGATATATATCTGGACTGACAAGACCAAAGTTGATAAAACTTGCAATGAACATGAATGATACTAAGTTAAAAGCTTATTGGAAGTCATTTAGTATTTTTACTATAGCTAATTACGAATTTGCATATTAACAAAGTTTATAATTAGGGATGTATATCTAGATTGAGGGATCAAAATCGTTGAAACTTGCTCTATATATGAAATTAACTATAATGACCAAAAAGGCGGTTTAGACTTTTTAGAACATCTAATTACTAATTTGCATATCCGACAAACTTTCCTAATAAGAAATATACATATTGATAGACTTCATCAAACTTGACAAATTGTTCTATATACATAAAAGATACTACGATATAACAATAGTGAAGTCATTTGGCATTTTTTTTAGCTAATCACTAATTTGCATTTTTAATGAATTTTCCTAAATAGGGATGTATATCTGGATTGACATTTTTATGTATATTATAGTTACATGTAGTTACATACAATAGTTACAGTGATATAAAATCACCAAAACTAATTTTTGATTGCGTAAAACATCTTACTACTAATTTGCATATTTCACGAATTACACTTGCTTTATAAAATGGTGATACAATGACAGCATTCAAAGAAATTTAATAGTTTTATTTCAGCTAATTACATATTTATATACTTAATGACCTTTGGAATTAATCTGTGGTGAATATTGTTCATTGAGTTGATCATAACACTTTCATAAAGTTGCAAACAAGTGACGAAAATTTAAATTCACAGACAACTGAAATATGTACTGAATCACATGAGCATTTTCAGTTTATATCTGGTTACACAGGCATACATATTCTGTAGTGTTTATAGAAATATCGTCGAGAGTTTGTAGGACCATTAATCCTAGGACAAAAATTTAAACTGATTAATAATAAAGTACATTTGTAGTGCGCCTAATCTCTTAACAGAGCTCTAGGCGCAATAGTGACAATACAATATAACAGAGGAAATGTTGAACCACCGGGACTGGAGACTACGTAAACGAAAAAGGTTAAACTACTGTTTAAAGAGAAAAGTCTTGAGGGAACGGCGGAAGGAAAGGGTAGAGTTGGAGTGGCGAAGGTCAGAAGGAAGTTTGTTCCATAATGCAGGGCCAATGTAAGAGAAAGATCTCTCGCCAAAAGTCTTTGTGGAAACTCTTGGAATACTGAGAAGTCGAGAATCTGAGGAAGAGCGGAGTTGTCTTTTTGGAGTGTATTGATGTAGAAGTTCAGAGAGATATTGCGGTCCTGTGCCCGCAAGTGAATTAAGCAAGTAGATACAACTTTGTAGTGGATACGAGAACTAATAGGCAGCCAGTGTAATTTTTGCAAAAGGGGTTGAACATGATCATACTTTTTAGCATTACAGACGAGACGAGCGGCAGCATTTTGCACTCTTTGCAACTTGTCTATAAGCTGTTTAGGGCAACCAGAAAGGAGACAATTGCAATAATCTAAACGAGACAGAACAAGTGCAGAGACCAACGTTTGAGTAGCCTGTACGGAGAGAAAGTGACGAATAGAGCTAATTTGTCTAATTTGAATGTATGCAGCTTTGCAAATATTCTGCACATGTTCACACATATTCATGTTAGAGTCGAGTGTGACTCCTAAGTTTTTGACACTGGGGGAGAAAATTATATCAAAATCGCAAAGAATTATGGATGAAGGGAGAGATGATTTGGCAGCTTGTCTGGGTGAAGATATAAGTATTGCCTCTGTTTTACTGTCATTCAACTGGAGTTTATTCGATGTCATCCACTGCTTGATGGCAGTGATACAACTTTGCACAGATTCAACAGTTGATTTTATTTGATCGATTGTGGTTTCCTTGTATAATTGATTGTCATCGGCAAAGGCGTGGTGATTTAATGAGTATTTTCTGACGAGGCTAAAAGAGGGTCAGTGTACAAAACAAATAGGACAGGTCCAAGAACTGAGCCTTGCGGGACACCAAAAGAGATAGATGATGTTGTTGATCGTATGCCATTGATAGTTACAGTTTGAGTTCTGCCTGAGAGGTAAGATTGAAACCAGGATAGAGCAGTTCCGGAGATGCCAAAAGTATGTTCAAGACGGTGGAGGAGGATGCCATGATCGACAGTATCGAATGCAGCTGATAGATCTAAGAGAGTGAGAATGGTAATTTTGCCAGAATCCAAGGAGGTCAGAATGTCATTGACTATTTTCAATAGAGCAGTTTCAGTACTGTGGTGTGGTTTGTATGCAGACTGGAGAGGATTCAAAAGGTTGCGGGAAGTAAGATGAACACTTAATTGTGATAGAATAATTCTTTCAAGTATTTTAGACAAGAAAGAAAGGTTTGAGACAGGTCGGTAGTTTTTTAGTTGATTTGGGTCAAGAGATTGTTTCTTCAGCAGTGGTTTAACAAGAGCAGTTTTGAAACTAGTAGGGAATGTGCCCGATGCAAGGGAACGATTTATAACCCGTGTGATGTATGGTAACACGGTGTCTAAGCATTTTATCAACAAATCGGTTGGCATTGCGTCTAGATCGCATGTCTTTGCAGTGGAACTTAAAATGACATTCTTTACAATATCATCGTTTACAAGATTAAAGTTACTGAGAGGCATACCTCGAAAGCAACTTTCTGAGCTCAAAGGCTGGGAGATATTTTGACAATCAAGACTGGCTCTGATTGTCTCAACTTTTTCTTGAAAAAAGTCCAGAAAACGCTGTGGAAGTTCTACTGCAGGGAATATTGTTGGTGTAGGGGAGGCTTTTTTAGACCCAAGTAATTTATGTGTGATACCAAACAGTTGCTTCGATGTACGACTCTCACTAACCTTATTACAGAAATAAGTGGTTTTTGCTGAGTGAACAAGTTTTGTGACAGTTCTTTTCGTATGGTTATATATTTGTTTGTGGATTGTAAGTCCAGTTTTCAGCCACTGTCTCTCTGCTCGCCGACGCTCTTTTTTTGCTGCCTTGAATTTGTCACGCACAGCATTAAACCAACAGGCATTCCTTCGTGTAGAAACTTTACGTCTTGTTGCTGGCGCATGCTTGTCCAAAGCAGATTGGAGACAGAAGTGAAGAGTTTGTGCTGTAGGTTCTTTAATGCTAGCAAGGCTGTGGTGAAGATCTTCCTTCAAGGCGGTAAGGTTTATGTCGCGAATGTTACGTGCTGTCACGAATACATCTGATGGGCGTGGTATTGCGACATTCAGGTGACAGATGATGGAGAGATGGTCAGTTGCAATAGCGCTGGAAACATCAGTGGACAGAACTAAGTTATTGTCTGATCTGTGTATCAACCAGTCGAGAATATGACCTTTGTCATGGGTGGGTTCAGAGACAGTTTGATTTAGGCTGAATATAGAAAGAAGATTCATCATTTTTGAAGTAGTCGGGTTTTGTGGACTATCATAGTGAATATTGAAATCACCAAGAATAATGAAAGAACCAGACAGTGTATTACAATGCTCGAGCAGATCTGGAAATTCATTTAAAAACAACGAGTCTGTCAGTTTATTCTTCCGACTTGGTGGAGGTCGATAAATGCAAAAGAAGTGGATGACTTGTTGAGGTAGAGTTATCGAGATCTGTGCGACTTCATAAGATGTATGTTTAAATGAAAAAGTATCATTGAAGGAAATACGAGATGTGTATACTTCATTGTAGATTATGGCAAGTCCACCGCCCCTAGAGGGGCGAGGAAAAGATTTTATACAGTATCCTGGAGGTGTAACGTCAGAACACTTGGCATTATCTCCCGAAGGCTTTAGCCATGTTTCAGTGAGAAACATGAGTTGAATGGCATGTTCAGTGACAAATGTTGAAATTTCTGTACGCCGCTTTTGATCATTTATAGAGTGTGCATTCAGTAAAGCCACGATCATGTTCTTATTATTGAAGTTGTCATGCTGTTTGCCAGCTTTCTTCGGTTTATTTTTCCCAGCTCTTGTCCCTCTATGTGTAGGACGTTTTGACAGGAGGCCAAGTGATCTTATTGTCCTCCACACTGTAGGAGTGCATGACAAAGGACCAGGTATCTTGTCGCCGAAATGTGTCAATTCATGTCTACTGTACGTTATTGGTTCAGGTTGATGGTACATTTGCATATACAGATAAACAAATGTGAAGACCACAAGGTGATACTGCATTTGGAATGTTGTTGTCTGTGCAGCAGTGATGCTCCAGATACAGATGTAGCAGTAATTGAAATTACAATTTGAATGACAGGCCCAGGAGAAAGCAGCATTCAATTGTTATTCAGATGTACTCAAAATGGAAGCTTCGATAGACGAATAATCAAATGGCCACTGCAGTATCGACTGTCGTTTCTAGAAGTAAAAAAACTTGAGTTTACCAGAAAATGTCTCTCCTAGAAAAGCGCTGAAGCAGACCAGTGTTGTCCTTGGTGGTTCATAGTTCCTTGTACGTTGAAGTTTGTATCAGGGACAAATCAACCAGTGAAAAAATCAGGAAAACTGTCAGAGCTGAATATAGGGGCAGCCAGCACGGCGCACACCTGTATTATGGACATAATTCATTTTAAGCTCACGTGTTCACACATGTGAGCGCATGTCGCAGCGATGTCTGTCTTCCTGCGTGTTTGTCCATATCTGTGTGTCTGTCTGTCTGTCTGTGGGCCTGATATCTTAAAAACGGCTCATAACATCGGAATCAAATTTGCAAATGTTTACCACACAAAGATATATCAGCCGTGAAATGTATTAAGGGGTGACATGAAAGATAATCGCTAATTTGCTTATTTGATGAACTTTGCCAATTAGATATATCTGAATTTACTACACCAAAAATGACAAAGCTTGCTATGTACATCAAAGATACTATGACGTCATATTACAAACATTCTCTAGCTTTTTTACTTTGGTTAATTTCTAATTTGCATATTTATTAAACCTTGCTTATGAAGAATCTATATCTGGATAAAATTGCTTCAAGTTGGCGTAAGTCGTTATGTACATAGAAGATACTATGATCTAACATTATTGGAAGTCATTTAGCATTTTCAGATCAGCTTATTACTACTTTGCATATTAAACGAACTTTCCTAATTAAGGATGTATATCTAATTTGATCAATCTAGGTTGACGAAACTTACTATGTACATTGGAGATACTGTGATGTATCATTATTGAAAGTAATTTAGCATTTTCACTTAAGCTAATTTCCAATTGCATATTTAACTAACTTTCCTTATTAGGGATCCATATCTGGATGGACTGGACCAAAGTTAACAAAATTTGCTACTTAAATTGGAGATACCATTATCTAGAAATAATAAAAGTCATGATTTGCATATTTAATGAACTTTCCTAATTTGGGATATATGTGGATTTACTTGATCAAAGTTCACGGAACTTGCCAAAATGTACTTTGAAGTTACTATGGTCTAATATTATTAAAATCATTTAGCATTTTGAATCAGCTAATAAGTAATTAGCATATGCAATGAACTCTCTTAATTAGATATATATATCTGAATGATCAAAATTGACGAAACTGAAACACGGGAGCAATTTCAGATCATATCTTTTGATTGATAACTGTAAATTCTTCTGGTCTTCGATGTGTTGCTCTCCGACCTGATCTTTTGTTCAAGTATGTTTCACTGTCATGAGCGTCTTATGGCCCAAATTCTTTTTCAATTGCATCAAAGTAAGAGCTATCTCTGTCACTGTCACTGTCACTACCGCTGTGCAGTGACAGTGTCACTACCAGTAGGCAGTTTCAGGGCAGTAACTGTATTAATTTGATAATTTTAACAATATTTCTGTTCAGTTTATCAACTGCGTTCTTGTTCTACTCCCTGTAGCATGTTCAACTGTCTACTATTCAGCTTACCAACACAGTCCGTGTATGTCTACCGAGCATTTGTATTATTAACAAATGACTTGCAGTCTGGACTGTAATCAATATCAACAGTACATTTACGCTTTATTGACTGGCTTAATATATATAGCTTGTTCCAGCATGCTGTAGGGAGACAGCAAGAAACTGCATTTGATACCTTGCCTAGAAATATTGGAATATACTATCACCAGTTGCAGCTTGTGTCCCATTGTTAGGTTTACATTTGCTTACCTATGAAAATTCATTGACATTCAAAGTAGTTTAGATGTTTTTTTTAAATAAAAGTCATTGAAAACTATAAAATGGTTTCAGAATTTGTTTAATTCGTACTAACATTAGAACAGAACCGTTGGATGACTTAAAACATTTGTATTCCTTTTATTAAAGTACCCGCCAAACTATGGGATATGAAAATGTAAAAAAATAGGGAACCAAAATATATCAGACCCAACGTAAAAAAATGGGAACCAAAATATTTCAGAACCCCCCTATAACAAGAGCACACCCTTCAAGTCCCCCAAGAATTTGAAATCCACCATGAATTCTCCAGCCCCTCTCCAGTATTTGTGAATTCAGCATAATCTCAAACATTTTGCCTAATTATTTGTCTTTACACGACACTGCATACATTAAAAAAGAAACCATGAAAGAGAAGGTACTAGAGAAACAAAGGAGTTAAATTTATTGATATTCTTTGAAATCAAAATGCGCCCCTAATTTTTTGCCAATTTTTTGCGGAATTACATCTTCGACTTTTCTGCAGGCGCCATGTTGCACCATAACTTTATTTATCTATTCATCAACGCTTGATAAAGCTAATAACTGGTAATTATTGGTAGCAGCAGCAAAATATGTACAGGTAAAGATTACATATACACGGCTATGCAGATGAAACTGTGTCGTTTTTAGTTTGGTAAAGTGCATTGTAACAACGGGTTCAAAAATCTGAAAACTTTATGACATGAAAAAGTGTGAAAGGTGCTTTTGCCATGCAGACTGTACTTAAGAAAACAAATCCTAGGAAAGTCCATTTTAAACATGGCCAAATAATCATCACGTACATCTGATAGAAAATACAGCATTCATGAACATGTTCAGAAAGTCTAAATATCTGTTACCCTGAAACTTGCAGTCTTTGGCGATGAAATGATGCCATAATGACGTTGACACTTGCTGTAAGTCAACTTGGTGCCAAGTATGTAGCTGGTTCAATGAGGTTTAACAAATCTACACGACGACGTTAGTAATATAAGCGCTTACAGAGGAACTTCAAGCAAGAGCGATTACAGTAGAAGTCATCAACTTAAGAAAAGGAGTGCCAAGTCGGCAAACAAAGTACCATAACACATAAGAGCTATAACACAAAAGGTCGAAAGGAGGTCGAAATTTCAAAGGGTCGGGGATGGGCATGCAGTTTGTCATCCATGCCGCCAAAGGTCTGTTTACGAAGTAGCTCTTCATGGAAGCAGTCAAAGGATATATACATGAGGGACGTCATTCTTTTATGGACGCCTTCATATTAAAATGAGCTCTTTTGTGACCACGTGGTTGTCAGGACGTTTGTTTGGGCAAGTTTGGTAATGCAGGACTCGTCGCTAATGTGTTCGCTGAATTCGAAAAAACTGGACAACATAGACTAGATTCTATAGTACATTCTGTAGAATAATGAACATTCTATGGTACAGGTATGTAGTTTTAATATTCTTAAAGTTATTACGCGAAAAACTGGTTAAAAAAGACCAAACTGTACTTTGAAGTTACTATGGTCTATCATTATTAAAATCATTTAGCATTTTGAATCAGCTAATAAGTAATTAGCATATGTAATGAACTTTCCTAATTAGAGATATATATCTGAATGATCATAATTGACAAAACTGAAACACGGGAGCATTTTCAGGTCATATCTTTTGTAAAGTCTCCCAATCTTCGATGTGTTGCTCTCCGACCTGATCTTTTGTTCAAGTATGTTTCACTGTCATGAGCGTCTTATGGCCCAAATTCTTTTTCAATTGCATCAAAGTAAGAGCTATCTCTGTCACTGTCACTGTCACTACCGCTGTGCAGTGACAGTGTCACTACCAGTAGGCAGTTTCAGGGCAGTAACTGTATTAATTTGATAATTTTAACAATATTTCTGTTCAGTTTATCAACTGCGTTCTTGTTCTACTCCCTGTAGCATGTTCAACTGTCTACTATTCAGCTTACCAACACAGTCCGTGTATGTCTACCGAGCATTTGTATTATTAACAAATGACTTGCAGTCTGGACTGTAATCAATATCAACAGTACATTTACAGCTTTATTGACTGGCTTAATATATATAGCTTGTTTCAGCATGCTGTAGGGAGACAGCAAGAAACTGCATTTGATACCTTGCCTAGAAATATTGGAATATACTATCACCAGTTGCAGCTTGTGTCCCATTGTTAGGTTTACATTTTGCTTACCTATGAAAATTCATTGACATTCAAAGTAGTTTAGATGTTTTTTTTTAAATAAAAGTCATTGAAAACTATAAAATGGTTTCAGAATTTGTTTAATTCGTACTAACATTAGAACAGAACCGTTGGATGACTTAAAACATTTGTATTCCTTTTATTAAAGTACCCGCCAAACTATGGGATATGAAAATGTAAAAAAATAGGGAACCAAAATATATCAGACCCAACGTAAAAAAATGGGAACCAAAATATTTCAGAACCCCCCTATAACAAGAGCACACCCTTCAAGTCCCCCAAGAATTTGAAATCCACCATGAATTCTCCAGCCCCTCTCCAGTATTTGTGAATTCAGCATAATCTCAAACATTTTGCCTAATTATTTGTCTTTACACGACACTGCATACATTAAAAAAGAAACCATGAAAGAGAAGGTACTAGAGAAACAAAGGAGTTAAATTTATTGATATTCTTTGAAATCAAAATGCGCCCCTAATTTTTTGCCAATTTTTTGCGGAATTACATCTTCGACTTTTCTGCAGGCGCCATGTTGCACCATAACTTTATTTATCTATTCATCAACGCTTGATAAAGCTAATAACTGGTAATTATTGGTAACAGCAGTAAAATATGTACAGGTAAAGATTACATATACACGGCTATGCAGATGAAACTGTGTCGTTTTTAGTTTGGTAAAGTGCATTGTAACAACGGGTTCAAAAATCTGAAAACTTTATGACATGAAAAAGTGTGAAAGGTGCTTTTGCCATGCAGACTGTACTTAAGAAAACAAATCCTAGGAAAGTCCATTTTAAACATGGCCAAATAATCATCACGTACATCTGATAGAAAATACAGCATTCATGAACATGTTCAGAAAGTCTAAATATCTGTTACCCTGAAACTTGCAGTCTTTGGCGATGAAATGATGCCATAATGACGTTGACACTTGCTGTAAGTCAACTTGGTGCCAAGTATGTAGCTGGTTCAATGAGGTTTAACAAATCTACACGACGACGTTAGTAATATAAGCGCTTACAGAGGAACTTCAAGCAAGAGCGATTACAGTAGAAGTCATCAACTTAAGAAAAGGAGTGCCAAGTCGGCAAACAAAGTACCATAACACATAAGAGCTATAACACAAAAGGTCGAAAGGAGGTCGAAATTTCAAAGGGTCGGGGATGGGCATGCAGTTTGTCATCCATGCCGCCAAAGGTCTGTTTACGAAGTAGCTCTTCATGGAAGCAGTCAAAGGATATATACATGAGGGACGTCATTCTTTTATGGACGCCTTCATATTAAAATGAGCTCTTTTGTGACCACGTGGTTGTCAGGACGTTTGTTTGGGCAAGTTTGGTAATGCAGGACTCGTCGCTAATGTGTTCGCTGAATTCGAAAAAACTGGACAACATAGACTAGATTCTATAGTACATTCTGTAGAATTATGAACATTCTATGGTACAGGTATGTAGTTTTAATATTCTTAAAGTTATTACGCGAAAAACTGGTTAAAAAAGACCAAAATTGTGACAGTTAAATGTCTCTTAAAGAAACACTATATATGCCCACTTTGTTTTTGTGTGTGGGACTATATGATATGATACCTTAAAATGAAATACTCGTAAAAATCCATTGTCGACTTTTGAATAGTGTCAGGGCTGTGATCGGCAAGGTTGATAATGCAAGACTCGATGCAAATGTGTTGGCTGAAATAGCCAAATCGGACAACATAAACTAGATTCTATAGTGACACGATTGGAACTAATTTGAGATAAGTGGACGGTGAAGTAAAGTCGATTTAATCTGTAAATGTAAGGTAATTTGCTGTTGTTTTTATGAGTAATTTGTGATATTGCATCATTCAGCTCTAGGGCACCTATCATTTTAGAGGAATTTGAAAAATATGAAGATTCAATTATCCCAAATTAGTCCCAATTGTCTTTAGTGTACATTCCATAGAAATTTATACATTCTCTGGTGTTAATTTCAAAATTGTTGAAACTTGCTCTATATATTGAATTAACTATAATGACCTGAAGGCTGTTTAGAGTTTTTAGAACATCTAATTTCTAATTTGCATATCCGACAAACTTTCGTGATAAGAAATATACATATTGATTGACTTAATCAAAATTGACAAAGTGTCCTATATACATAAAAGATACTACGATATAACAATATTGAAGTCGTTTGGCATTTTTAATTTAGCTAATCACTAATTTGCATATTTAATGAACCTTCCTAATTAGGGATGTATATCTGGATTGACATTTTTATGTATATTTTAGTTACATGTAGTAACATACTGTAGTTACAATGATATAAAATTACCAAAAGTCATTTTCGATTGTGCAAAACAGCTTATAACTAATTGGCATATTTCACGAATTACACTTGCTTTATGAAATTGTGATACAATGACAGCATTCAAAGAAATTCAATATTTTTATTTCAGCCAATTACATATTTATATACTTAATGACCTTCGGAATTAATCTGTGGTGAATATTGTTCATGAAGTTGATCATAACACTTTCATAAAGTTGCAAACAGGTGACCAAAGTTTAAATTCACAGACAACTGCAATATGTACTGAATCACGTGAGCATTTTCAGTTCATATCTGGTCACACAGGCACACATATTCTGTTGTGGTTATAGAAATATCGTGTAGGGCCGTTAATCCTAGGACAAAAAATTTAAACTGATTCATTTTAAGCTAACGTGTTCACACACATGTGAGGTCATGTCGCAGCGATGTCTGTCTGCCTATGTGTCTGTCTGTGGGCCTCATATCTTAAAACGGCTCATAACACCGGAATCAAATTTGCAAATGTTGATCACACCAAGATATATCAGCCGTGAAATGTATTAAGGGGTGACATGAAAGATAATTGCTAATTTGCTTATTTGATTAACTTTGCCAATCAGGGATATATCTGAATTTACTCCACGAAAAATGACAAAGCTTGCTATGTACATCAAAGATACTATGACGTAATATTGCAGACGTTCTTCAGCTTTTTTACTTTAGTTAATTTCTAATTTGCATATTTCTCAAAGCTTGCTTAAGAAAAAGCTGGATAAACTTACTTAAAGTTGGCCAAAGTCCTTATGTACATAGAAAATACTATGATCTAACATTATTGAAAGTCATTTAGCATTTTCAGATCAGCTTAATACCACCTTGCATATTAAACGAACTTTCCTAATTAAGCATGTATATCTAATTTGATCCGATCAAGGTTGACGAAACTTCCTATGTACATTGGAGATACTGTGATTGTGATATAACATTATTGAAAATCATTTAGCATTTTCACTTAGCTAATTACTAACTGCATGTTGAACTAACTTTCCTAATTAGGGATCTACATCTGGACGGACTTGCTTAAAGTTAACAAAAGTTGCTACGTAAATAAGAGATACTGTCATCTAGAAATGATGAAAGTCATACTTTGCATATTTAACGAACTTTCCTAATTTGGGATATATGTGGATTTACTCGATCAAAGTTCACGAAACTTGCTAATATGTACTTTGAAGTTACTATGGTCTAACATTATTAAAATCATTAAAGTACCCATCAAACTATGGGATATGAAAATGTAAAAAATAGGGAACCAAAACATTTCAGACCCCCCTCGTGTAACCAGAGCACACCCTTGAAGTCCCTCTCTTACCCCCAAGAATTTTCAAAGCCACCATGAATTTCTCCAGCCCCTCTCAAGTATTTGTGAATTCAGCATAAAATATTTTGCCTAATTATTTGTCTTTACTCGACACTGCATAAATTAAAAAAGAAACCATGAAAGAGAAGGTACTAGAGAAACAAATGGAGTACAATTTATTGATATTCTTTGAAATCGAAATGCGCTCTTAATCTTTTGGTAATTCTTTGCGGAATTACATCTTCGACTTTTCTGCAGGCGTTATGTTGCATCATAACTTTATTTATCTATTCATCAACGCTTGATAAAGCTAATAACTGGTAATCATTAGTAATAGTAAAACGTGTACAGGTAAAGATTACATATACACGGCTATGCAGATGAAACTGTGTCGTTTGTAGTTTGGTAAAGAGCATTGTAACTACGGGTTCAAAAATCTGAAAACTTAATGATATAAAAAAGTGTGAAAGGTGCTTTTGCCATGCAGACTGTACTTAGAAAACAAATCCTAGGAAAGTCCATTCTAAATACGGCCAAATAATCATTCACGTACATCTGATAGAAAATACAACACACATGAAACATGTTCAGAAAGTCTAAATGCCTTTTCTAAATCAGTTTTTTAGCAAACGACTGTAACATTACATGCTTTACAGCTCTGGCGTATAGACTTATTAATTAAAATTGTATGACTATATCCGTTTTCAGAGATTATATGATAATGTGAAAATGGGCCCACTCTTTACAACCCTTACATGCTGATAACAGACGCTAATACATTGTAAACCTGAAACTTGCAGTCTTTCGCGATGAAATGATGCCATCATGACGTTGACACTTGCTGTAAGTCAACTTGGTGCCATGTATGTAGCTGGTTCAATGAGCTTTAACAAATCTACAAGATGACGTTAATAATGCTTACAGAGGAACTTCTGCAAGAGCGATTTACCTCGCAATCGCAAGTCAATACAATAGAAATCATCAACTTAAGAAAAGGAGTGCCAAGTCGGCAAACAAAGTACTATAACACATAAGAGTTATAACACAAAAGGTCGAAAGGATGTCGAAATTTCAAAGGGCTGGGGATGGTCAGGCAGTTTGTCACCAATGGCGCCAGAGGTCTATTTACGAAGTAGCTCTTCATGGAACCAGTCAAAGGATATATTCATGAGGGACGTCATTCTTTTATGGACGCCTTCATATTAAAATTAGCTCTTTTGTGACCACGCAGTTGTCAGTACGTTTCTTTGTGCAAGTTTGGTAATGCAGGACTCGTCGCTAATGTATTCGCTGAATTCGAAAAAACTGGACAACATAAACTAGATTCTATAGTACATTCTTTAGAATTATAAACATTCTATGGTACAGGTATGTAGTTTTAATATTCTTAAAGTTATTACGCGAAAAGCTGGTAAAAAAGATCAAAATTGTGACAGTTAAATGTCTCTTAAAGAAATAATATATATGCCCACTTTGTTTTTGTGTGTGGGACTATATAACATGATACCTTAAAACGAAATACAAGTAAAAATCCATTGTCGACTTTTGAATAGTGTCAGGGGTGTGATCGGCAAGGTTGATAATGCAAGACTCGACGCAAATGTGTTGGCTGAAATAGCCAAATCGGACAACATAAACGTTCGTTTTTATGTGCCCACTTTATCTTTGTGTGTCTATGGCATGATAGATATACCGCGTTTGTAACCCAAAGTGTAAAACAGGCAATTGTGGTACGCCAGCATGATCATGACAAACAAAGCAACTATTGTTGACACGTTGATAATGTCGCTCTGTCCATTCAACAACCAGTTAAGAAACGCAGTCCGTTTCTTATATATAGTACAGTCTGAGTGTTGCTTCCGGACTGTAATTTACACCGCAAACTTGGCTAACCTTTGATATTTACTGCATAAGGGCAACTGTACAATTTCTTAGTTGTACTACGGTCATTCCACAAATGTGTTTATTCAACACTGCAACATGTAGGCTCAAAGATGCTAACTTAGACGAGTTGGCAGTGGTGACCGGGATAGCGCGGGATGGCAACGACCGTCATAACAAATAATACTTCTGAGTGTGACAGGTAGGAATGATAGCCTAGCATGAGCAAAAGCTGCCATCAACGTACTTGATGAAAAAGATGCACAAGTACCAATCTGAAATTTTATTTTATCAAAGTGTCTAGCTCAAGCAGCACTAAAACAATCACAAAAGCAATTTTTTACCTTATCTGAATTTAATTTTTCTGAACAGGTAAATAGATTCCATCTCAAAAGTATGTTGTACAGCAATTATATAATTATCACCTTCCGCGTTCTAAAATCTTGTTCAACCCATCGAAAGGCTGAACGTCATAAATATAAACAAGGTCCAAATGCATATCAACTTTCGATCGATTGTCGAAGAGTTTACTAAAAATATATATTGAATATCGTTATTTTCTAACAATTTTTCACAGTCGTTCTCTTTGTATTTGCAAATGACTTCATTAGTTTCTCATCATCTGAAGCATGTCGGTGCAAAAGTAAATAGAATCATTCGGTTTTTTCGGGTATTGCCAAAATGGGCCACAAAAATAAAACTACACCACGGAAAATACACGACACGTTAGGCGTACATGTCATGTATGTTTCGTAAAGTAACTCAGAGAGGTGATCGTGTTTCGTGTAAGTTTCGGATGCAATTTTTTTCACGGTAATAACTCAAATGAACGACAGACTATCTCCTTATATTAAGCTATTTTCAGATAGGAAGCATAATGTATGTGCAACTACATAAAATCGTATTTCCAAGGACATTTACCAGTTTCCCTTGGGGCGAAATTTTGTGTACAGATATAATGATTTAGACACAGGTCAACACTAATTCATACTGGTGTCGTGCTCGGACGTTCCATGGATATGCACGATTCACCGACGATGCAATTTATGTCTTCAGATCACGATGGAGATTTTCATAAATCAAATTATTATTTCCTTCAGGGTTTGAGTTATAAACGGTCAGCATACCACATGACTTAAATAAGGTACACCAATTGCAGATAGCAATTTGTTCATAAGCTTTTGTATAAGCATGAATTTTTTGTTGTTCATTCATAGTCCGAATGTCAGATTGCGAAAGCAATATCGCCTCGTATACCATTCACAGGACTGTTTTGTCTTATTAAACTGCTTTGCCTGGATATCGTCACTCTTATCTGTGGTTGTAAGCATTTTTTATTAGCTCACGTGTTTATACATAGCGATGTCTGTCTGTCTGTCCGTGTGTAATTGTGTGTGAGTGTGTGTGTGTGTGAGTTTGTGCTGTCTGTTTACACGATAACTCAAAAACGCCCGAGCAGATTCAAGTCAGATTTGGTAGACAGGTACCATATGCTACTTACACGAACTGATTAGATTTTGTTTAGTGTGGCTTGCATATTAATGAAGTTATGACATATCATTTTCTTTCATATACTGGTTTCCCCATGGAGAGAGTAATGTCGACAGTAGTGTCGACATATATCAAGAAATACTGCACAATATTTCAGGAAACTTTTCACAGGTGACAATCTCAGGGCATTATGATGATACTGTGAGTGTCAAGTCAATTATCAACTCATTTGCATATTTAATGACCTTTTGTAATTAGGGATATAACTCTGAAATTCCTGCGCCAAATTTGATGATACATGCAACAAATATTGATCTGATATATCTGATTGTACTTAGAAGCATTGGGAAGTGTCAAATTAATAAACAGCTCAATTGCATATTAAATAAAGTTTTGTAATTAGTGATTTAAGTCTGAGAGTACTGTGGGAAAGTAGCTGTGGGTCCATAGCTGTGGTGTTTTTGGACGGGATTCCTGCCTTTTACGGGCTGGTTTTGACTTTTTACGATTTTAACCCCGCCACCACAGCTATGGGAAAATGCGTAGAAAAGCGTCCATGTTACGCCCGACAGCACCCTTGTCGCAACTTTGTTCGGCGATATTTCGAAAAGTTTCCATCCAAATTACAAATTGCCAACACTCATCGACAACTTGGTTATTAGGGACTCACCACGACCAGAAATCCGCTTAAAATTCACTGAAATATCGCCGTTTTTCTAGCTTCAACCGACATGACTACCCCGAGACCGCCATTTTGCTGGCGTAAAACTGTTGTTCGAGGCTCTCTGCAGAACGTCACTACAGTGACGTAGCGGTGACCTCTCAACTTATAAAAACAAACTGAGAGATTACAGCCGGCATCCGCGCCGCATAAACAATCACAGATCCCTGGACTGAACTATTTTTTTCCCAAGTTAAAGTTTGATTTCAGTTATGTGAGACTGGCAATGTCCATAGGACAAACGATGGTCATCGATATCACACGATGAAATACTCAGTTTGTTTTCTATAAGTTGAGAGGTCACCGCAACGTCACTGTAGTGACGTTCTGATAAAACATGCTACAGATATTGATCTGATAAGTATCTAATTGTCCCTTGGAGTACTGAGCAGTGTCAAGGTAATTAATGGTTCATTTGCATATTACATTTCATAATTAGTGATTGAACTCAGAAAGTACTGTGCAAATGTTGATGTAAGCTGCTACATATAATGATCTGACAGATATCTGTTTGTTCTGTGAAAAGTAATACTATGTAATGAACCTGTTGTAAACCACGTGAGCACATTCAGTTCACATCAGGTCCATGACACTGAGTTGCCACATCTCTAGTTCATCCATCAATTAATGTATCCATCCATCCATCCATCCATCCATTCATCCATCCACCTATCTATCTATCTATCTATCTATCTATCTATCTATCTATCTATCTATCTATCTATCTATCTGTCTGTCTATCTGTCTATCTGTCTATCTCTTTTCAGTGCTTCCTTTGTCTCATTATTACTTTAGGTGTTAATGCAAGTGAGCTAATGTCAGATTGATGTTCGTCTGTCTGTTAGTGCGATATCTCAAGAACGTCTTATTGGATTAGAATCCGATCTAATACATAGATTCTGTTTGAAAGGGCAGGACTGATTAGTTTTTGGTGGGTGTCGCTTGCATATTTCATGCTCATTGCATAATTAATAATAATGGAAAAAACACACTCAGACCGCTGCTCAAGATTGGTTGGGATTTGTGCAAATGTTGACCATAGAAGGATATATCCTCCATGAAAGACATGAGGCGACATCAAAATTGATTGCTAGTTTGCATATTGGATGAACTTTCCTAATTAGGGATGTATATCTGCACTGACTCGATCAAAGTTGACGAAATATATTGTATGTGTATTGAAGATACTATGATTTAAAATTACTGAAATTCATTAAGCATTTTTACTTCAGCGAACTTCTAATTTACATATTTAATGAATTTTCCTAATTAGGGATGTATATCTAAATTGACTGCACCAAAATTGATGATATTTCCTATGTACATTGGAGATGCTATGACATCACCAACCAGTTACGAAACGCAGTCCGTTTCTTATATATAGTACAGTCTGAGTGTTGCTTCCGGACTGTAATTTACTCCGCAAACTGGGCTAACCTTTGATATTTACTGCATAACGGCAACTGTACAATTTCTTACTTCTACTACGGTCATTCCACAAATGTGTTTATTAAACACTGCAACATGTAGGCTCAAAGATGCTAACATAGGCGAGTTGGCAGTGGTGACGCAGATAGCGCGGTATGACAGCGACCATTATAACAAATAATACTGCTGGGTGGGACAGGTAGGAATGATAGCCTAGAATGAACAAAAGCTTCCATCAATGTACTGGATTAAGAAGATGCACACGTACCAATCGGAAATATTATTTTATCAAAGCGTCTAGTACTAAGGCAATCATAAAAGCGATTTTTAAGCTCTTGTGAATTTAATTTTTTAGAACAGGTAAATTTGTGAATTTAATTTTTCAGAATTTTTAGATTCTATCGAAAAAGTATATTGTACAGCAATATAATTATCACCCTCCGCGTTCTAAAAATCTTGTTCAACCCGTCGAAAAGTTGGACGTCAAATATAGAAAGTCCAAACAAATGCATATAAACTTTCGATCAAATGTCGAAGAGTTTACTCAAAAATTAAATTGAATATCGTGATTTTCTAACATAATTTTTCATTGTCGTTCTCTTTGTATGCGAATGACTAAATTAGTTTCTCATCATCTGAAGCGTTTCGGTTTTCCTGGTATTCTTCAATGTACATATCAAGTTTCATCGACTGTGATCAAGTCAATCAAGATATATCCTTAATTAATTAGGATTGTTCACTATGCAAATTCATAATTAGATGTCCTAAAAATCAAAATTGACACTTGGTAATATTATATCATAGTATCTACAATATGCATAGCCAGTTTCGTCAAATTTAGTCAAGTCAATCTATCCCAAGATGGGAAAGTTCGTTAAAAATTATTAACTTTCTAAAGTTAAAATGCTAAATGACTTCAATAATGTCATATCGTAGTATCTAAAATGTACATAGCATGTTTCGCGAACTTTCATTAAGCCAATCCAGATATATTTATCTAATTAGGAAAGTTCGTTGAATATGCAAATCAGTTATTCTATGTTCTACAAAATCTAAACAGACTATTGGTTATCATGGTTTCTTCAATGTACAGAGCACGTTTCGTCGATTTTGATCGTGTCAATAAAGATATTTGTCCCAAAAAGGACCAAATTTGATGAAATCTGCTGCAGATACTGATCCGACAGATATCTGACTGTGTTGTGAAGCATTTAGTAGTGTGAAGTTAATTGAGGATTCATTTGCATAATGAGATATAACTCTGACATTATTGCACCCAATATGGTGAAAGATATGCTACAGATATTGATCTGATAAATATCTAATCGTCGCGTGAAGCACTGAGCAGTGCCAAGTTAATTAAAGGTTCATTTGAATATGTTATGATCTTTGTCATCAGTGAATTTACTCCGAAATTACAGCATGAAATTTGATGAAACGTGCTACAGATATTGATCTGTAGCACGTTAGTGTACGCTAACAGATTATCACGCATTCTACATTTCATAAACGATACCGCTAAGAGCCAATGAATTGTATTACAGCACCGTGAGATCAACATCAGTACCTAGTTTCATCAAATTTGATTCAGTATTTTTGGACATATAACTCTAATTAGGTAAGTTCATTAAATATATAAATTAAAAATTAATCAACATGACACTGATAATTGTCTTTATTCAATTTTAAACCAATGCGAGCTTAATATATGTACCAATTTCCATGAAATTTGATGAACTATTTCTTGACATATCAGCCTAAATATGAAATTCATTAAATACGCAAATCAGCAGTTAATTGACTAATACTAATACACATCTATGCACGCCATTACACTACGGAAAGATAAACATCTGTACAAACGTGTCATCAAATTTGATATAGCATTTCCAGACATATAACCCTAATTATGAAAGTTCATCAGATACGCAAATTATCAATTTCTTGACATGATACTGCTTAATGTCCTCACGCAGTATTAAAGCAACATCTGTACTACGTTTCATCATATTTCATGCAGTCTTTCTGGATGTAGCAAACTAATAAAGAAAGTTCATTAAATATGCTATGTAGCAATTAATTCACATGACACCGCTAAGTGTCTTTGTACACTATTATGACACTGCGTGTTAAAGTCCATACCAAGTTTCATCAAATTTGCTGCAGTATTTCTAGACATGTCACCCTTATTACGAAAATTCATCATATATGCAAATCAGCAATTAATTGATGCAATACTGACATATCTCATTGTGTGCTTTCATAGCTCTGTGTGACAAACACCTATACAAAATTCCATCAAATTTTGTGCAGTCCCTATAGAAACAGATCTTTTACAAAAAGTAATTGTCGATGAAAAAGTCCCTGCTTTTGCAATAAAATGGTCGTCACACAGCCATATTGGATTGGAACACAAAACTAATCAACTGCATATGTATGACATAGAGAGTAATAGTTATACCAAGTTCGAATGAAATCTTTCCTGACATCTCTGAGATATCGGCCTGCATGAACGGACGGACAGACGATGCACGCACACACAGACGCGCGTAGGAACGCATGAACATGACCAAACCTATGTCCCCCAAGACGATGTCCATGGGGATTAACAAGAGCAGTTGAACCAAAACAAAACCTCCGAAAATCTGAATATATTGCAACATACACCTTTCATGGTTCACGGTCTTGTACCGTGTTTTTATGTTGTCTACGCTGCTGAAAAGTACGTTCCTCGTCGACAGTACGTCATGACGAAACCACTGTACGACAATTTTCCTGTTGAAGTGTTCAAATATCTTGCCAGTAATTTATATCGAGTAAAGTCATAAATGAGCCACAAAATACCCGACTCCACCATATAAAATACGTGACAGAGAAGGCGCACAATATATTATATGTTTCCAATTTGTACATTGACTCGTAGGGGCAGTGATCATGTTCCATGTAATTTTCGAATGAAAAGGATAAGATACAGCTAGTATCGAAAATATATGAACAGACGATGCAAATACTTTTCAAATGTTTATCGTACAATGAACGAGTTACGCTTTACCCTCTTCAAGTTTTCTTTAACCGGTTCGCAAATTCCTTTTTACGGTCATAAATTCAGCATTTGGGACATCGAAGTACATGCATAGTTCTTGAAGATGAACTGACTTATGCGGCTACTATACGACTTGTATATTCGCATTGCATTCGTAGATGCTGTACCGTAGAGCTGATCGCATTGTGCACTCTGTGGCCACAAGATCGAGTACTGTCTTAAATGCCGGCGCGAGTTCGATTCTATCCGATATTTGGCGGGCGTCATAATGTTCGTGAAAAGTGCATGACTGAAAAACATTCAACATACACCTACGTTACACCTACGGTGGTACTGGAATTAATCGTAAACGTCCTTCAAATTGTGAAAATGCTGTTTTTTGTCTATGTTTACAACTATTGTCTTACGAATTCTGACCTAATGTAATTGGATTATGGATTGGTATGATTGCGATTATTTTGAAATCATAGGGATTGGAGAGAGAGGAAGGGTAGGTGTTTTTTACGGATTGGTCGCCATTCTTCGCGCGTACAAAAAAAAATTGAAGGGTCATGAAATTTCACGCATGCCTTTGAGGAGAGGGGGTAGCCAGTTTTTGCGCAACTATATGAAGTCACAAAATGCGACCGATGTAGGACTGCAACTAAAATTATCAAGTCATTATACACGGATTCTATCGGTCAAACTCTTCACAATTTTCCATCGTTTTGAAAACTAAGAGCATGTTCCCCATACTAAATTATCAATATCTGTGCATTTATAGACTTTTCAGTATTGACATAAATGTAATTCACTGGAATAGTTTGATTACAAGTGCATGTATGTGCAAGAAATTTCATTTCAGAATTCTACCCAAAATGTTGATTTAATAAGCACAGCAGTCTATGAGAAAAGCACGAACATTTTATCCAATATAAGAGTAGCATTTGAGCCTTTATAGATATCGATGTTCATAATTATTATATAAATGTATTTGAATGACATATGGTGATTACTAGAGCATATGCGTATAAGTAATTTGTTTTTCGAATTTCACCGAAAATTTTGATTCAATATACATGGCAGTCTGTGAGAAAACTATAAATGTAATTTTTACGATACAAAACTAGCCAAATCTTTGCTTTTAGAAATGTTTGACAATTGATATGAATGTACATGATTAGAATAGGGTGATGATAGTGCAGATGAAGACAACAAATACAATATTGGAATTTCACCTAATATATTTATTAATTTCTTATAGTAAAACCAATTAACACTTACCGACAAAATTCCTCTATATGTACGTTCATATTTATATGTTGTTATTATCATATACCTATGCCCTGTATTGTGTCGGTACTGAGTTCAGTGACATGATTTATCATGTTGATTTGCATGTCAATAAAGTGATACCCCTTGTTTATTTGCATATGACAGGAATGATCAGCGCGTCTTTCTTTCATTCAATTGAATATTTGCATATGAAAAAGTGATACGACCTGTTGATTTACATAACAAAGCCTGATACGGCCTGTTGATTTGCATACCGGACTACTTACATTGTGGCGCCCTGATCAAAACAAAGCATGGTGCCCGTCTATGATTTTGACTTTGACTACGGCCGGGGACTACGATATCATGTCCGATCTCCAAAAGTGGCAGGGTTTTGAAGCATAGGGAAATGCGGGGTAACTAAATGAAACACATGTGTCGATATCGGATTAACCTGCTAGTAGTGCTACCAATTTGAACAAATTAAAGAGCAGAGCATCACATAAGCACAGACGCGCAGACGACAAGCAAAAGTGCTATCGGACATGTCGGAGGACCGGCAAATTCAAAAGCACAACTTTCAAAAATATCATGTATTTATGGTAAATGCGTTCTGGAAAATAATACCAAACACAACACTTGCATGTACCGTACCGATTCGGTAGATATCCTACATGTTTGATGACAGAGTTCAAGCATTTCTCTGCTCAACCGTAAAATAATTGTCAATGAGCCAGCTGATAGATTACGTCAGACGCTAGTATATCAATCCGCCTTAGCAAGATGACGCAAATAGATGTAGTCCATCAAGAAAAACCACAGTGAAACGTATCATATTTTAATATACAATTGAATTATTCATTCAATAACGTGGGCATAGGTATATGATAAAGAGGTTATCCCTCGATATCACCTCTTGGTAGGGTCGTATTGCTGCTCGTGCGGTTGTTGGCTGCATCACACTCGTCTTCGACTCGTGTGATGCGGCCCACAACCTCACTCGCAGCAATACGACCCCCACCAAGAGGTGATATCGAGGGATAACCTCATATTATTCACTGGAAGGCTGTAATAAGTTTTTACTAATAAAAATAGTACCCTCTGTACAATTACAAGCAAGACAATAAAAATACTAGAACTATTGTCAGTTTGATAGTCAATTCTATTTCAAAAAGTTTACAAGTTTATATATGTGAAATGTTATCCCTATATGCCAAATTAAAATGAAACCTTGCTCGCAAGTGATTATTAGTTAATATTAAAATAATTTGTCAATTAAGATACCATTGGCCTTAACAGTAACACTGAATGGAAGGGTAACTGTTTTTGCGCATTAAAATTGGGAGGGTCACTTTTTCCTAGAAATCACTTTTGAAGGGTTACTATTGTTCGCGCAGCGTCATGTTGGAAATCACCAGTCATCCTCCTGTAATTTTCATCCAGTTCCTTATTATTTAATCTGTGCACTCTGAAATTGTACTAATACACCTTCAGTGAAGTGGAATGACCTAAAAGCAGAATAATTTAAAAAAGTGATGCAGTTTCCGTTCTTCTTAGCAACCAACTAAAGTGACTATAGGGAGGTGCAAGCAAGGTAGGCGTTAGTCAATTTTGTGGCTAACTTTGGAACGTCGACACGAAATATATAAGCGAAAGCAGGTATGTATGGTAAAGGGATTAAAACTCGAAGTTTGATCGATATCGTGTCATATTCTCGTGACATGTACGAAGCGATATCGACCAAACTTCGTGTAATAACCCCAGAGAATATATATATATATATATATATATATATATATATATATATATATATATATATATATATATATATATATATATATATATATATGCTGCCTTATCGTTACCTCATCTGTTGAAATAGAACATAAATGTTTGTTCCGCAACAGGATGAAGATGGTCCGCTACATTTTGATAACTTTGGTGCTTGTCCGGATAGTCAAACAGGAAAATCCGGGTGTGTATGCAAAATTGTAATCTGAAATTCCCTTTTTAAATCCTTGCAGTAACGATGTTAAGTCGATACTTGGTCGCAGTTGAATTTGTTCCATTTAACTGCCGAACCTTTATTGTCTTTAATTGCATGAACGTTTTTCCTGTGAACAGATTTTTCCGATGCCAAACTATATAGGAAACTGAAAGACATTCACAAGTATGCAAGCCAACCTCTTGAAAAACCTACATCTGAGGAGTACAGAAGTTATCAACAAGATCCAAACATAAAGAGTAAGTACCAGTACCTGTGTTCATCATCCGAATAGTAACAACATCACAACAACCAAATAAAGCAAAAACATTCATCCACAGAATGAGTATTCAACGATCATATACGAGTTTTTTCTAGGACATTATAACCAGCATCATTTTAAACACATTACAACTTACTAAATATAATCACATTCATAGAAGTTGAAATGCATCTTTCAGTTATATACTTAAATACATTTGTAGATATATGCGTACATGAATGCATTTATACATGCATGCATACCTACCTACCTCTTTTCGCGCGCGCGCACACACACACTCACACACACACACACACACACACACACACACACACACACACACATATATATATATATATATATATATATATATAAAGTATCACATATATATATATATATATATATATATATATATATATATATATATATATATATATAAAGTATAACATATATTAAGTAAATTCCTTTTGAAGTCATTCATTGTTTCTAGCAGACGATAGAAAACATTTGCATTAGACCAATCGCATATAATAACAAGTGTTCTTAATTGTGGGCTAATTTCCCAGATGCTGTTTAGTCATTTCTTCTCTTGTCAGTTAAAACTAATAATGGGATGTTTAAAGCGCTTATGAATTCATAATCAGTATGACGCTTGAAGCTTCGAGCATGAGTAAACCTAACTATAGCGGACAAACATCTAAAATCTGAGAAAAGCCAGTACGGTAAGATTTCATGCACGATCTAGTCACATGAATTAATTCAGCAAATGAGTTCAGAATCAGTATACTAGTCTACGCCTATCAATACTTTGGCATAACTAAACCGAACATTAAGCAATATACATCTTAAATGCACTTTTTAATTATGACTTTCAGAACAGTGTATATTGACAAATGGCCTTGATAAATACTGCATTAAAGACATCAATGTGCTCATATGCAGTATATACCGCCCGTCAAACTTGAAGCGCATCTGATTTTATATTGATACTTTTTATGTTACAGTAGTTATGCCAGAGGTCGTTGATACTGGGCACAGTTCCGTCGCCATAGTACTAAGAGGACAAGATTTTCTCAACGCATCATGTTCGGTTCTTGTTAGAGGAGTTCTTAATGAAAAGGATATAAGAAGTCCTCTACTGTATAAACAAGGAAGTGATTCGGTAAATATCCATCGGAATTCCTTCACGATTCGAGAACATTTTCAATGTCATTAACTGATACCATAAACGTCATTTTTGCCAAAAACAGCACGAAACCGGCCGTCTTATTCAGCTCAAATGTTAGAAATAGGACTTCTTCCCGATGACGCAACATTTCCACCATTTCTGTTCGAAAATGTCTTGGTCCGAAATGTTAATGAGACTTTCAGAAACTACGATAAAACCGAACGAAAAAATTGATATTTCTTAACATATATTATAATTGACTGTAAACATCACGCATCACAGGATTCGATCAAAAGTGAAAAATACAGATGTAAACTTTTGATCATAGGAGAAGAAGGAAACAGGTACATTCTGAGATTCTGATTAATCAATTGGTTATCAGATTTCATGATTGTCTTGTTAGATAGACAAGCTATACCACAGTATGACCTTTATTGCTGGCGTATGTAGTAAACCAGCGGATGCTACCGCGGGAATAAAATTTTATCATTCAAGCATTGAGTCGTCTTTGCAACTCACACGATGTCTTCTTTAGGGCTACTGTTGTTAAACTCGGAAAACGTAAAAAACAAAACATTGACATAGCAAAATAATGTGACTAAAATTTTGTAAAAATTCAAGTTGTAAACAAGTGAGTTAAAGACTGAAGACGGTACAGTAACAGTTACAAAGTGCATCACAAATTAAACGAGAGTAATTGTAAAATATTACAACAGTGCGCGGATGAAATATGCGTCAAAAATGGATAAACCGTACCAGTAATTTAAATATATCAATGCGTAATTTGACGATGGAAATTGTTCTATTTTGAACGGATTAACGTGTAACATTGAAATAACGAATAAAATTGTCATTAGCAAATCAACCAAAACATGTATTGAATGAAAACTATGTAAGACAGGCATGTAATAAAATATTATAGCCCAAGCAAGGGCCTATGTACCCATGGGGCAGAAGTCCAAATGCCCCCTGACGTCGGGCAAATTGTAACCTACCCCTGGGCACATATTCCTTTGTTTGGGCTATAATATAAATAACACCGATAAGCGGCTTGTTCAGTAGGTATGCATGCAACGTTGGACCCAGAATGTAAAAGTACCAACCTAGATACAGCCGAGGGAGACATATACATTTTTTGTCACCCGGGATGGCTTCGACTCTTTGCCACTAGTAGCTGGGAGCCGATGCTAACATTATATAATAAATATTCCACTCCTCTTCAAATAAACATATCCCCATGTCATGAATCAATGTGAGTCACAAAAATTCTACTCTTATATACATTTTTGCGTTTTGGAAAACAACAACACCATCGAGGCTTTCGAAAAGTATTGACCTAATGCCATTCTATGATAAAGTCAAGAGTGTCATCGTGCAATCTTAGTCGTAGATTCTCTTAGCTATTTATACCCGAACTGTAGCTTCTTATAAAGTTAAATATATTCGATTAACCTAACATACTACGCGTATGTATGTCATGATTAATACAACCTGCAAAATAGATATTTGCCTGCTGCATAACTCCGTTCAAGTCTTTTGAATTGAAAGAGTATAATAATCTGAGAAATTTAGTTTTGGGCGTTTGCAGGCCCAAGAGTATCTGCAAGGTTGTCAGTCACACTGAGCTCTCAGTCAGCATGAGTGCTTAAATTTCTAAACCTCTGCTTTACAAATCACAATACCTGTCAGTATTTATGCTACGTAAAACGTGGTGCTGATTCGAATTGAGTCTTATTACTCTACTCTAGACAAAATAGCAATTTTGACCATTGTGTGTGCGAAACAATCGTGTATTTTGGTCAAAATGACTACATGTGTGATATTGAGTTGTGAGTACGAGTGCTTCATGATCTCTACAGCGTTTTTGACTGCGATGTCTTCGCTTGATGACTGTGTGCCACACGTTGCGAGTTTGAATCCGATCGAAAATTTACTGAATTTTCTACCCTAGTTTGATAGCTTTGTTGATGGACAGAATTGTCTCCGCGACTATCTTTCGCCAAATAAAGCGATTTAATCATTGCTCTGGTTACGCTTGTGTGTGTGTATGATAGCAAGTATGTGAGTACAAAGGCTTCATGAATTGTACAATGTGTAGAGGGTCACAGTCAGAAAAAATTGAGCGGTTTAGCGGTTTCAACTGTGATGTCTTCGCTTGGTGACTGGATTCTGTTCGTTTTGAGCTTAAATCCGATCGGCAATCTACTTAACCAGGAGAAAACCATACAAGGTGGTGCTGATTCCAAATAAGCAGTGTGATCGACAAAACTCGGGGCCATGCCATTTAATCAAAATTAGATAAAAATGGTGAATTTTGGTCAAGTTTATTAACAATTGGATTTCTTTAAATTTTTTCTCTAAGAAGCCTATTTTGTGTAACAAGTGAATATATTTCAAGGGGACAATATACTCTATTAGCACTTTTGTTCATTTCAAATGGGTCGTAGTAGGCAACGTTCCGAGTGAAGAGACGGAACATTAATGATTCAACCAAAACGTATTCAAGCATAATCAGTGTTAAAATGAGGTAAAGTCTTTATCAGAACTAAACTGGAATTGTAGTTGGCAGATTATCACTAGATTTAGCCTGTGGGCATGCCATCATATCCATTTAATAAGTAAAGGTACAATTATAATCCTAGTAGTGCATCCTTTTCTATCTCCCTACAAACACCAGCCCGTAGCTTGCCGTGCCTGCCCTTGCTCAAAATCTTGGGAAATGACTGTCGTTTTGAATTTAAATGGTGTTCATACTATCACCTTGTTACCACCCCTGTCTTTGATTGTAGTTTTTTAATAACTTCTCTTGAAACCATGGGCAGTACAACCAACATTGTAGGAAGTGTAGTGACAACTGCTGAGCTGAAAAGAACTCCCTCTGCTGCACTGATAGTTGATTGTTCAGTTGATTGATTTATTACTGTTTTGTATGTGGCACCTAAATTTCGCAATGTCGTCATCTAATCGCAACACACTTTTAAAGATTAAGGTACACTAACTGTCCATCTCTAGTGAAAATATTTGGCCACCTTTAATTCTTGCAAGCCTAAAGAAGTACATGTGTGCAAGTGATTACCATATACCTCTCAAGCCCTGGGGGAATAGTTTCATTGTCGTGGGTTCATTTAATTCTCGGCCAAGGAGCAGACGTAGTCATGGACACAGCCACAATAATAAGACCTATTATCCTTTACTCAGTTATCTCTGGCCTTAGTAAATCAACTTTTGGGTGTTCACAAAATACGAACTGTACTGTTTGGATGCTCTCTGCCCACGTTACAATCATTAGGATCCAGTGCTGAAGCCATGAGTATTACTAAACAAGAAACACGTGAATATCGGTTGGAGCTACCATATGTGACGTAGCCAATTGCCGTCTATTTAAACCTATTCGGATAGGATACTTCAATAGGGAACAAAGATTGTTTTTCCCACTGAGAATCCGCAATGTTCTGCACCATAAACAAGTTATGGATAAGATTTCACCTGTTTTAAATGTCAAGCACCGTAATTGTTTCATATTCCTACAGTAAGACTATAGGCGGACTTTTTAATTGAAATAAGGTTTGAACAGACTTAAAGAATATCAACATCTGTAACAACACTTACAACTACATATCATCTCCCTTCTGTTACAAACCTCTTGGTCTTACAATAACGGGTAATCTGGACGTAATCGATAACATTAAACTTCGGCAACTGTTCCAGTTTGGCCCCAAGTACAACATCTGTAACAACACTTACAACTGCATATCATCTCTCTTCTGTTACAAACCTCTTGGTCTTATAATAACGGGTAATCTGGACGTAATCGATAACATCAAACTTCGACAACTGTTCCAGTTTGGCCCCAAGTATCGTGAGTCACCAAAAGTAACTTGGAATATCGATTTTAAAATCATCATAAATGTTGCCCAAGCGTTAGCAGAAAAAAGGAACTGCACTGGAAGAAGTTGACGTCGGATACCATTTCAGACTGGTTAAGTACAGTCAGAGATGAGGTGAAAGCCGCACTCTACGTCTTCGCTCTTCAAATACTCTCAGTGACACAAGATTAGCCTTTGGTGACCACAAAGTGCGTAAATACCTGAACGCTTTGCGTGATGAATATGTTTATCAGACATTCCTTTTTTTCCAACCACATTATATTCTTATATCAAATTTAAAGTTGGTTGCTAGTGTACGTTATGTTTATTATACGCTATCGTATCCACATATATTATTATTATTTTTATTATAACTTTATTTCGGACTTAAAAGTCCATATAAATGTTGTGAAATGTTATTACAGACTCTTTGTAGAATTAATTGTTCTCTTGCATACTGGTTGAAACAAAAAACAATCAGTTAAACAAAAAGAAGCTTATTCCAAACCTTAACTATATCAGATTTGAAGTACAATAAGTCACATGTACGTACAATTGTATTACTGCTGTTCAAAAGTCGCTCTCTCAAACCATAAATCTGTTTACGCATTTGAGCGTCAAAGTTATTGATACTATTAGATACAAACATTGAACTCGCACTACTCCGTTTTTCATAACCCAATAAGAGTCGTGCAGCATTGTTGTATGCAACTTTCAATTTACGCATAACAGCCACAGAGTAATTACTCCAGAGTGGTCCTCCATATAGCTGGTAACAATACGCTTTAAATAGAACACACTTAGCATGAAACGTACACTTGCAGAAATTTCTCATCAACATATTTGCTGAAATGTAAAGATATCTCGTCTGTCGCTCGATGTCATCGTCATCTCTAAAGCGATCAGATAAGACAACACCAAGGTATTTTTTCTTAGAAACAACTTCTAATTTAACACCGTTGAGATATACACAGAAGGAATTTTACACATTCTACTGTGATTAGGAAAAATACACATGCAGTTAGTCTTTTTGCTATTAAAAATGATGTCATGTATACCACCATAGCAAGTGCAAACATCTATCAATTTGTGTGTACCTTTTGCAGAAGGACTGATTAAGCAGATATCATCTGCATACAGTAAGTGATTTACAAAAACACCACCGATATTACAGCCTGTATTCGAATTTGTTAAGAGAATACTCAAGTGGCAGAATTCACCGGTACAAGTGCATTGACGGGTTTGCAGTACTCTTTGATCTTTGACCTACTTCACAGTGATCATCATATTATAATAATAGAAAGGGTTAATCTTTTGGATGACTGGTCGCACGGCTATCATGTGATTGTTACATGATCTACACCTGGTCAGCTACGCGAAAATCTACCCTTATCCTGTCCTCTAGGCGAAATGATTGTGTTTGCTTCTTGGTAAATTGCAAACAGTTATGTAACACAGTAAAATGACGACGCTTAACATGTTTATTTCAACATGGACCATATAACGTAACTACATACATTTTTGGGTTGTTAAAGGCAGACTGCAACAAATCAAAATGCAATACATCACAAATTGAACATCTTGAAAACTGAAACATAACCTGTTTAGGTCCATATTGTAGTCTGTTTGAATGAAACTAAACATAATTAAATGCTAAACCTCAGCTAGAACTTTTATAGATTCTGAACATTTATCAAAAGACAGTAATCCTTATTCAATTGTTCCTCCGTAATTTCTCTCACATTCGCAGACATTTTTTCACATTCACAAATAGACTGTTCCCCTCCCTACCCCTCTCATATGCAGTAAAGGAATGCATTCCAAAACTTATCCATAAAATGTTATTTTTTTCTACAGCCAATAAAGTCATATTTCCAAGACATAATTGTATCCGACATAGTTCAACGTTCTTCAATTGTGACGTGGGTCGAAATGCTAGTTACGTTTGTCGATTTACAAAAGGATGATGCTGGAAACTATACCTGTTCTCTCAACACTGAATGTGAGGATCAGACTATACATTATACATCGGACTCCCTATTCGGTCTTGAGGTAGATTCAACAAAAGGTAAGAGGTCTTAGATAGAAGGTACAAACCTGAAATGTCTGTCAGGCTTGAAACCTAACTTTCCATACGTTCTGTCTGAAGCAAAAGAACAGAATAACTACCTTGGGAGCCTGGGGGAAACAGTGGGGCATTGAAAATACTGTAGGTGCGGAAGTTTTGAACCTTTGTCATATCCAATGGGAGGACCTTAATTTACTTTATACGTCATGAAGTGACCTGAAAACTCCCCATACCCAAAAATACTCATCCGGATGCCGAAAATCTCTTGAGTCCATTTCATGAACAGCATATTGGCTGTCCAAGAGTTTACTATAATGACATAATTTTCGTGATGCAGTCTCCAAACTCACGCATGCCTTTTCATGCTGTTGTCCCGAATGTTGTGGAGAAACAAGCCTCGGAGCTTCAGGGATAATATATAGGCCAGCCATCCTTTCGTATGTTAGTCTAGCTCTTGAATGCGTTTGGCAATGTGAATAATGACAGTTTAGTTGAATATATAATATCTCGCCTACTTGATGTGACATATTATATAGAATATTCTAATGAGTTTATCCTGGTGGGACTAGATTTGTAGCCATTTTCAACTACTTACCTCTGTTTTAATAATTCGCCTTTGCTTCAATTCAACTCAATTTGGATTTTTTGGGAGCTGGTGAAGTTGTATGCTGCTAAAATAATAATATAAATATGCAAAAAGTGTTACATAATTTTGGTGCCGAAGTAGCTTGAAGCACTAAGGTTTGCTTTGTGTACGTGAAATGAAATAGAATTAAGTGTTTGTACACCTTTCATCAGGGCCTCTTAAGAAAACCGGCTAAATTCGGAAGAACCTGGTCGTCGATCCTTTACATGAGGCTGGCGAATCGTTCTGATTATATAGGAATAGCAAAATAAAACCAAAAAAATACTACAAGCTATGGATGCATTTACGGTAATTTGGCTGCGGTCACAAATAATGGATTGGGCTGGAGAACTTTTGGGGATTTGAAAAGTTTGGGGATAGTAGTAGGGGGACTTGAAAGTTTTGTTAGTGTATTGGGGACCTGGAAATATTATATTCTATTATATTTTTTACATTGGTAGGTAATTTGATGAAAAATAAACTAATGTTTAGGTCATGCATTCCTTTTAATGTTTCTTTTAATTAAACAAATCTATACTCATTTTGGCTTATTTTATGACTTATATTTCAAAAAAATCTAAAATGTAAGAATGCTATACATTTTCACATGGAAAACAACAAGTAGGCCTTGTAACAGGGCAGAAACTCAACTGCTGATATTTTTTGAATATTCCTATATGCACTGTATCAAATACAGTTTCTTGCTGTATCACTACAGCTTGCTGAAACACGCAATATTCAGTTTGTCAATAAAGCGTGTATATTTATACACTATTGACGTTAAATTGAATTATAGTCAAAACTTTAAGTCAATTATCAATGATAAAAATGTCAGTTTGTCAACAAAGCCTGTATATGTAAACACTATTGGCGATAATGGAATTGGAGTCAAGACTGTAAGTCACTTATCAATGCTACAAATGCACAGTACACATGCATAGGCTGTGTTTTGCATCTGAATACTTGACAGTTCAACACGTTGTAGGGAATAGAAAAAACGCAGTTGTATTAACTGATCATAAATTTTATCAAATTTATCAAAATTAATTCAGCTACTAGTGTCGCTATCACTGCATACCAGTGGTGACAGAGATAGCTCTGACTCTTATGTAGTTGAAGACGAGTTTAGGTAATATGACATTCATGACAGTGTAACATACTTGTACATTAGATCAAGCCAGAAAGCAACACATAGAAGACAAGGAAACTTGACAGTTATCAATAAAAACAATGGCCAAAGGGGTCAGAAGTTTCATTAGTGCTCAGAAAATGGTATTGACTATGATACACAAAAAGAGTGTATCTCCTTTAATATGATGGTTCATATTACGTCTATTTCTGGCAACCTGTACTTGTCATTATACAATAAATACATTAAATATTGTCATAGAGAGCAACAAAAATGTGAATGATCGGCAGGTATGTTTTTCAACATTGAATCGTGTATCAACATCATCTTTTTGTAGTAATGTTTTAAATCATAATATTAAATGCGTTCTATTTAGCTCTGTTTTTTCAACTCACCTGTCGATGTTTTCTTATATTTCTTCAGTGACAGATGAAGAAAGGTATACATTAACAGATTCGTTCATCCGTCCATGTATAGTCCACATAATAGATATTGATCATGTGTACGACCAATCGGATTTTATCGTCAATTTCGAATGGTACCGGAACTCAAAACGGGTAGGTAAGACAGGCATACTAAGGAATGGTTAATACTTAAAAAACATCAACCTATACTTATTCCTAGCTGCCTATATATAAAGATCTTAGCTTAAAAGCGTAATAAAATTACTTGCTTTGCCTACACTTTGCGTCTCCCACACAATACCAAAACCAAAACTATATAAAAGCTTCTTAACTATGAATGTCCAGCACTCATAACCTTTCTCAGCCATGTCTAACTGATAATCATAACGTTGTTGAAGACAGGAATCATTCTTTCTTTTCAAGAGTTTGAATTAATATTGTATGATTCTGTAAAACCTGTAACTTTGTAATGGGTGTCTACCTAACTCCCCCAAAACTGGAGAATTACAAGCTAAGTTACTCACTTGGAGAATACATTTTCAAAAAAACGTGTGGATTTGCACTATATCATTTTTCTTATGGAAGCCCCAAACTTCACTAACCGTACATTAAAGGGGAAGTTCACCAAGGATGATTTTTACATATGTGCTAGCTTTGTGGTCACTTACCCCGGAAAACCTATTTTCGCCATTTATAACTTGCACGACTTTTACAAAAACCGATAGAAATAGTACAGGAAGTTGCCCATGTAATTTGAATCATGGGAAAAAAGCGCCAAGCTTGGAGCTTGCATCATGTGATATGGAAGGCACCATTTTCCCATGGGTATGGCATTGTCCACTCACCCATGCTTAAACCAGGCTGTGCGTATTTACATAACTTTTGTTTATACTGAGTATCCTTGCGTAAATGGTGAATCACTCATAATAAACTGTCCACTGTCAGATTTTGTGTTGCTGTTACTAATGATTACTGTGAGTGGACAATGTGGGGGCCTTACCCATCCGAAGATGGTCCCTTCCATATCACATGATGCAAGCTCCAAGCTTGGGGCTTTTTTCCCATGATTCAAATTACATGGGCAACTTCCTGTACTATTTTTATCATTTTCGTAGAAAATCGGGCGAGTTATAAATGGTGAGAATAGCTTTCCTGGGGTAAATGACCACAGAGCTACCACATATGTAACCAGATATGAACTGAATATGCTCACGTGTTTTACAACAGGTTCATTAATAGTAGTACGCTTCACAGAACAATAAGATAGATGTTTTCACTAAATGAAGCAGGTATTTTTCAACATCGCACGGTACTCTCAGATTTTAATCACTAATTACAAAACTTTATTTAATGTGCAAATGAGCTGTTAATTAACTTGACACTGCTCAATGCTTCATGGGACAATTAGATATCCATCAGATCAACATTTGTAGCACGTTTTATTTAATTTAATGCAGTAATTTTAGAGTAATGTCACTAATTACAAAGTTCATTAAATATGCAAATAATCCCTATATTAACTTGACACTGTTCAAGGATTCATAGCACAATTAAATATTTATCAAATCAATATCTGTAGCACGTTTCACAAAATTTGGTGCCGTAATTTCAGAGTTATATACCTAATTACAAAGTTTATTAAATATGCAAATGAACCCTTAATCATCTTTACACTACTAAATGCTTTACAACACAGATATCTGTCACATCAGTATATGCAGCAGTTTTCATCATATTTGATGCAGTTATTTCGGAGTTATATAACTAATTATAAAACTTCATGAAATATGCAAATGAGCTAATTATTAACTTGACACTGTTCAATGCTTCTCAGTACAATTGGATATTTATCAGATCAACATCTGTAACAAGTTTCATCAAATTTAACGCTGTAATTTTGGCGTAATATCACTAATTACAAAGGTTATTAAATATGCAAATAAACCCTTAATTAACTTCAGACAAGTAAATGTTCTACACCACAATTAGATATCTGTCGGATCAGTATCTGCAGCAAATTTCATCACATTTGGTGCAGTTATTTTGGAGTTATATCACTAATTACAAAACTTCATAAAATATGCAAATGAGCTATTTGTTCACTTGACACTGCCAAATGCTTCTCAGTACAATTAGATATTTATCAAAACAATATCTGTACCCAATTTCAAAGACTTGGGTGCCGTAATTTCAGAGTTATATACCTAATTACAAAGTTCATTAGATATGCAAATGAACCCTTAATTAATTTCACACTTCTGAATGCTTTACACTACAGTTAGATATCAGTCGGATCAGTATCTGCAGCAGATTTCATCACATTTGGCGAAGATATATCGGAGTTATATGACTAATTACAGACCTACATAAAATATGCAAATGACCTATTTATTAACTTGACACTGCCCAATGCTTCTAAGTATAATTAGACATATATCAGATCAATATTTGTTGCAAGTATCATCAAGTTTGGTGCAGGAATTTTAGAGTTATCTCACTAATAACAAAAGTTCATGAAATATGTAAATGAGAATGTTATTAACATGACACTCACAGTATCATCATAATGTTCTGAGATTGTCATCTGTGTGAAGTTTCATGAAATTTTGTGCAGTATTTCTTGATATATGTCTACACTGTCATTACCGTCTCCATAGGGAAACCATTGTACGGAAAAAAACGATATTGCATAACTTCATTAATATGCAAGCCACACTAACCAAAATCTAATCAGTTCTTTCGAGTTGCATATGGTACCTGTGTACCAAATCTGACTTGAATCTGTTCAGGCGTTTTTGAGTTATCGTGTAAACAGACAGACAGACACACACACACACACACTAACACACACACACACACACACACACACACGGACAGACAGACAGACATCGCTATGACAATAGCCCACGTGTTTACACACGTGAGCTAAAAATCATCCTTGGTGAACTTCCCCTTTAATATGGGAACAATCTTTTAATCAAACATTTTCAAAGCAATGTGAATGTTAATATTTTTAAACCGATTAAGACACTTTTTAACTGCAAACATAGCCCTACTATCCTGATTGGCCAGGGTTTGTTATGCATTGGTCTACAGACCCGAAGAAAGGAGCATCACACCAAGATAACTATATGATGGTACAGTTTCAATACGTACGCCATCTATAACCCATTTGTCATAATTTCTTAGTCTTCCTTCATTTCTATATACTATAACTTTAGACTTATTGACGTTAACTTCCAACTTCCATCTTTTACAATAAGGAGTCATTTTGTGTAGTTGTTTCTGCAATCCAATCAAATTGATAGTATTTATGGATAAATCGTCAGCAAATAAAAGGTAATACAATTTCAATACAACAAAATTTAAAACACAATAATATAAGAGATTGTAAGGAGACACCAATGTTATTTATAAAGAGATTAAATAACAGTGGAGACATCTTGTTGTACTCCTTAAGTGCAATTTAAATGGTTCTGTGAAATCATATGGTGTCCTTACACAAGATTTTACATTGTTGTACATCAATTTCAAAACATTTAACATTTTACCTTTAACAACAAGTTTTAAGAGTTTATAAAACATGGCAGTGTGATCAATCCTGTCAAAGGCTTTTTCAAAGTCAACGAAAGGACAGTAGAGTCGATACTTATGTTTTGACAGATATTTCCAGATAGCTGTATCCAGAATGAAAATGTTGTCAACAGTATTCCGTTTCTTTCTAAAACCAATTTGTTCTTCTACGATTGGGCAATTTTTATCGACAAATTCTTATGGACGAAAATACATAACGTAACAGAAAATCTTGCCAATGATGTGGAGTAGAGTGATAGCCCTAAAATTATTGGCAGAGTCTCGAGATCCTCTCTTATGCAGTGGAAAAATCACACCCTTGACCCATACAGCAGGAAATTGACCAGAGTAAAGAATTTTAATAAAGAGATTTAATAATAGTTGTCTTAATTCGTTCCCACTTTGCTTTACAAATTTAACTGGAATGCCATCTACCCCTGCAGCCTTGCCGATTTTAATCTATTGATGACAGAATTGACTTCATCCAATGTAATCACACTATCAAGTAAATCAAACTCTGTATTAAGCTGAGGGGAATCAGGTGATCTATTGGTACTTAGAGAAAACGAATCAATAACAAAATATTTCATTTCATCGTAAAACTCTCGTTCAACTCTTTTAAATTACCTTGCGTATTAAATAAAAATGAAAAGTGCTTTAACCAATCCTGTGGTGAGATAGCAGCTGAAGCCCCAGGAGTAAATGTTCTGAGCATCGACCAGAAACGTTTTGAATCACTATCCTTAGCAGCTTCAATTAAGTAGTTTGCTTTGTATTTCATAATTTTTCTTTTTATATCGTAAACGATTGTGATACCTACGTTGAATTAGTCTAGAACATTCTGAAGGTCATGTGTGCAAGGTCATTCTCCTCCATGATCTTGAATTCCATTAGTCATGTTTAGAACATTCTACAATGTCATGTTTACTACGACTGAAAATAGTTTTAGAATACCAATTAGCAAATCAATAGAAGTTCTAGACTGTTCTAATATTAACTTGATATAATCATTTTAGTGTAAATATGGGACGGTATAGATTTTCAGTGAGATATTTGCAATCATTTCAGTGGGTACTTCAAGACTTTTTTAGGCCTTCACACTCATGCTGGATTTGCTCTGTGAACTAACTCTGCCTGATTCCGACTTACATTACACTTGTAAGCCAGAGAAGACATTTCATCACTCACCAGTGTCCGTCTGATTAATCTCTGGAGACTAATTTAGGAGTTTTTTGCTTTCCAAGCTGAGATAAGTAGCCTTAAACTTTTACCGTTTGTACTTCAACACATATAATTTTAGGTTTAGTTTTAATTTTTTAAAATAAAATCGCTGACTTCACCGATTTTCTATCATAACAGAAACTAGGGCCTTACCCGAGATTAGACATTATGTGTAGATTGAAACGTTCGTGTGGTATGACAATATTTTGTCAGCCTTGACCGAATTACTGTTATTCAATGCATCAGTGCATTGTGAACTATTGTGAACTCGGCGATTTTTCATCATGGCAGAATTCCAGCCAGTGAAATTTATGGAAAATCTGGTCAGGACACAATTTATTCTCTAAGAAAAGACGAACTAACTACATTTGGCAATTTCCTTGAAGTAGACGTCAAGAGATCTCTGTGCAAGAAGCAAATTTTATACAATCTCGTAAAAATATTTAGTTAGTTTGAACAAATTTGAGGAATCTGCCCTGAAGGATTATGTGTTTTGAGTCTGCTGGGAACTCATGAAATTAGAATTAGAAATGCAGACAAAGTTAGAAGTTCAAAAAATCAAATTGGAAATGAGAGAGAAAGAAATGCAAAAGAAAGAAAGAAAGAAAAAGGCGGGAAAAGATTACAAACGGGGAGAGAGAGAGGGGGAGAGAGAGGGGGGACGATAATTAGAAAGGCATCAACTTACAGTTAGAATTACAATATCCAGGAACTATCTCCATTTCAGACACGTTTGACATCACTAAACACTTCAGGCTGCTTCAACCCTTTCAAGAAAAGGCTGATATATTGATAAATATTTCCTTCATTTTGAGAAAATTTCACGGAGGCTCGATTGGCCTGGAAGGTACTGGCGAATGCTTTTACAGAGAGATTTTGTACGGAAAGCTAGGGAAATTTAATTCAGCTGTCAGTAAAATGGGCTTCACATTATGATTCTGTGAAGGATTTAATCCGCAAGGGTTATGAGATGGTGACAAAAGTTTATCATCACAGATTTAGGGGCGGTGAGAAAGTTGAACTTGCTGGAACAAAGGAACACATGTTCGACCATTGGTGTTCTTCTGAGAAAGTATATAAACATCACGATAAGTTTTTTTTAATTTTTTTTTATTGGAGTTATCAATGAAGTTTTAATACATTTCTTATTACATCTGAGAAAAACAGTGTTTTACATTACAGAAATCAATAAAATATTGAACATTCATCATTTATTATCATTATCATGTGTCAGAACATGCAAAGTTACGGCAGCTCATTTTGATTTCGGATTAAAAAGGTGCACTTATCAATGAACAAAAGGTAGATACGGTAGAGGCTGCTGCACGTTTAGCTGATGATTATTCATTGGCCAACAAAATTTCATTTGTCAGCAACCATCCCAGTCCAAATCATACTGAAACAGTGCAGGCAAATTTAATTCCGCCTTCTCATCCAATGTTTCAAATCAAACGACAACAGTTCAATGACTTCAAGTCACAAGTCTCAATCCCCATCTGGCAAACATCATTGTACTCCATCTTATCATTATAGTACGAATGACGGCCATTTAATGTCAGATTGTCTCAAATTGAATAGAAAACGTGAAGGTCAGAGTGGTCAAATGGATCTAAGACCACCGACTTTACTCCTTCATCGTCTCTATTAGAGTCTAATAATGTGTGTAACACATTTAGTGATGTTAAACCACTCTTATCATAAGTAAATGAGGTCAATTCTTCCCAAGGCAGCATTACGGATATTTTCAAGCCATTTATTCACGATGGTTTAATATCACTTTCTAGTATTTCTCTTCCGCTACCTCTGTCAAAATTTGAAGAGATACCAGGGCTTCCCAGTCTCTTTTGTTGGCAGATACCCTGACAGCAAAGATATTTTCAGGTTCAAAAATTCTTATCAATGCGTAGATTGCAGAAACTACATTCCAGTTTCTCTCAACAATGTCTATTGGTCTTCAGACTTTGTTTCTGGACTTGTGACTTTAGGTATTAGACGTTTTTTGCCTTTTGAAGGAATTCATCTTCTTCTTTGAAATGACCTTGCAGGGGTCAAGGTCATTACAAATCCCCTTGACACCAATAAGGTAGTCTAAATAAATCAAGTTCCAGAGCCAATTTATCAGGACATTCCTGGTGTGTATGCTGCATGAGCCATTTATCGAGCCATGTCAAAGAAACTTTCTGAGGATCAAAACATTCTTAGAAATAAATTTTTTACTATAACCCAAACGGGATTCGAACCCCCACACACTTCACTGCAACATCGCCTAGCTGCTAGGCCTCACACAAAACCAGTCGGCTACCGTTTCCAACCCAGACTTTGATGTAAATGATCGCTTTCTTGGTCAGTTGTTTGACACGGCTAATTCCGTTATCTCTAGTGGATTTGAAACCTTCCGTAAAATTTTGCTGACCATGGTCAGACACTTTCTAGATCACATCTTAATGAAGAACAATACACAGACCAAGATATTTTTGTTTGTTTAACAGGGTTGTTGATTAATCTGAAACTTCAGATCTTCCTGTTTGTTATTCAACAAAGTTTGGTATTCTCATTCGTAAATGGAAACCTAAAGATGTCGTGGTGACTATTGGGCTATAAAACATCAAACAGTAGTTCCAAAGTCCTACCGCGCTGAAATATTGCGTCCTGCTCATAAAACTCCCTGAGGTGGTTAGTTAGGAGTAAAGAAAACCTGTCACAAAATTCTGGGTCATTTTATTGGACTAGTATCAGGCAGGATGTTGCACATTTCTGCAAATTTTGTCTCACATTTCAAATAATAAGAAAACCAAATTAGACCATTCCAAGGCACATTTACTGCCAATTCCTGTATTTCAAGAACCATTTAATAGGATATTTATACGCTGTGTTTGGTTTCTACCCAAAATTAGATCGAGAAATGTTAAATATTCACTTTTGTCCAGTAAGAAGTTTCTTGATAAACAATAATTGTGCTCTCTGAACAATTCCAATGCTGGTTGACAAATACTCTGTATACGCATGTCTAAAGATCGAATCATTGCTATTGATAACAAATTAATTCAAGTCTTGACTTCAATTCAATTTTAAACAATAATAATACTTACTGTACATATGTGGCTGTTGATTACTTAAAAACCTAGACTTTTGATCATGCTTCAGGGAGTAGAGCAGGAAACTGCAGTGCATACATGAAAATAAAACCACCAACAGTTATGTAAATGTTAAAGCTTAAAATTGATAACCCAACAAATATTAAATGTCAATCAGAGAGAGAGAGAGAGAGAGAGAGAGAGAGAGAGAGAGAGAGAGAGAGAGAGAGTGAGTTTTGTTTCTTGTCCCCTTTCAGTCCCAAAATCCCTTCATGTCCCAACATACCCTCGATATTTTCAAATTCCCCGTCAATATCCTAGCCCCAGCCCCCTCCAGAGGTGTTTGTTTGTGGTATCACAGGACTCATTCATTTCCGGTCATCCTACTCACAAACACATGTATTCGGGGGCGGCCGAAAGGTCTCTCTGTGTAACTATCAAAATAAGTAGTTCTCACCCATTCCCCCTAAATTGATATCCCCCCTTTTTGATGACAAAAATTTCATGACAACCGTATTGCTTAAGTAAGTATTTATCCAATTTGAATGATAACACTGGCCATTACCGGTGCATATGACATCAGTAGAATTTTTTTCCAAGATCCTGCGCTTCTTGCAGAACTTGTTAACACTGTATGCTGTGTTTCGGAAGGTTAAAAAGTCCTTGTACTGCTGCCAATTTCAAGGACTACAACATCATCATCCTCTTCCTCTGAGTCTCATATGTCACCGTCACTGTCACTATCCGTATTTTGGACACTTTCCAAATAATTTATGACGTTTCTCCGAGTTTCAATGTTTTTCCGTTCTTTTCTGAGTACATGTCACGGATAAATGCTTTGATTTTTTTATGCTTTGTTCCCTTTGGTTGGCAGATTGTGATTATTTGTTTCGACTTGCCCACATTCACTAGGCTTTTCACAGCAGCAGTTAATGGCTGGTGTGGGCCATCGCGTTCACGCCACGATCTATAAGACAGCCTTCTTCTAACGTGACAGTTTGCTTGTCTGTTTTAATATTTATATGTCCACAGACTTGGAGCAAGTCTAGTATTTCTTCAGGTCTTGTACATGAATATACATATCACTTACTTCTGAAAAGACCAAAACTTAAATGGCTATTTCCATGATCCTTCCTTGGATCACGCATGCTGTTATTTCTGTTGATATACGTCTACTAGGTCGATTGGAAGCTCTGTATCATTCAGCCACATTTCCATTAGGCCTCTCTTTCAAGGTAAATTATGCATTTTCACCTAGATGCATACTTTCAGAGGAAAACGTTGCATTTTGAATTCCCTCATTCACCAAAATGCCAGGATAAAACGTTATGAAGGGGTCAAATGGACAATTTAAAGGACTATGTAACCACTCTTCCTCAGGTTAGGAGAGAAGCAAAGCGAGAGCTATGGTAAAAGTGCTTGATCAAGGACTTGCTCCCAAGTGGGATAGTCTTGCCACAATACCAGAATATAATGCTACCTGATGGCTGAGGATACTTTACTCTGTAGTATATACACATATCTTGTATTTATTTTAAGAGTTATCATACAAAAAGGTATATTTATGTATTTCTTCCTTATTGCTACTTGACATAAAAGACAAAATCATTGAAATCTTTCATTTATATTCCAGTGTTTGTGTTTGTGTTTATCCAGATAAGTTTTGTACATATCTTTCCTGAAACCTGGCCAGATATGAACAGAAGTGCGATGCAACAGCACAAAAGCAACCTTTCAATGTAGGGAAGGTTTCAGTTTAACATATAGCTTGCATGTACTTGTTGCCTTACCGCAACCAAAGGCTGATAGGAATTATTTATTGCCCAACGTGAGGTCAATTTACTAAAAAACAAGTCTGTGTAGAATAACCAAGGCAAGATATTCATGTGACAGATCATGCATATATTTTTATTCAGATGTACAGTGAAATGATTTCAAATAATGAAATCATGCAGAGAATTATTTTTATTTTCCTGAATACTTTTGAACACTGAAATTACGTAGATACTGCGTAGATACTGATGAAAATCAAGTGACCCCCCTCTGTACTGTTTAACAAATACATACCCCCGTTTGCTGTTTTCAGATTTAAAGTGACCACCTTGGATTTTTGCCAGCCCACCCCGACTGCATTAATTGACTGCTCCCTAGGATGAACCGCGTCCCAACCCTGTGATTGAAATACGACTCTTTAGACTCTTTAACAATCCCAACTAGAATGAACACCAGCATCAATGAATATTTCAACAACAATTTTCGTGATGGTCAACGTATCGTGCTCCACTACTCTTTCCTTCCTAAAATACCTCCTCAACAATCGCAAATATCAGCAGACTGTCACATTTTAAACTCTACCCGGAGAGATATTTTCACTTTACCTGATTATTATAAGCCAAACATCCCAGCTTCCTACTAAACACCATGAAGGAAGGTAAATATCAGTGCCATTCTCCACAGCGTTTGCTCTATTGGTGCGCCTCTCTTCAGCTTTGATTCACGGACTGTTATTCTTCGCTACCATGTAAAGACCAGATGTGAACTGAATGTGCTCACGTGTTTTACAACAGTACGCTTCACAGAACAATCAGATATCTGTTATATCATTACATGTAGCAGGTTTTATCAACTTCCACACAGTACTTTCAGAGTTCAATCACAAATTACAAAAATTTATTGAATATGCAAATGTGCTGTTAATTAACTTGATACTGCTAAATGCTATATTGGACAATTAGATATCCATCAGGTCAATATTTGTAGCACGTTTCATTAAATTTAATGCTGTAATTTTAGCGTAATATAACTAATTACAAAGTTCACTAAATATGCAAATGAGCCCTTAATTAACTTTACACCGTTCAATGTTTCAAAGCACAATTACATATTTATCAGATCAATGTTTGCAGCAAGTTTCATCAAATTTAATGCTGTAATTTTGGAGTAATATCACTAATTACAAAGTTTATTAAATATGCAAATAAACCCTTAATTATCTCCACGCAACTAAATGCTTTACACCACAATTAGATATCTGCCAGATCAGTATCTGCAGCAATTTTCGTCGCATTTGAGGCAGTTTTTTGAGTTATATGACTCATTCTAAAACTTAATAAAATATGCAAATGAGCTATTCATTAATTTGACACTGCCAAATGCTTGTTACTACAATGAGATATTTGTCACATCAATATCTGTGCTAGAAATCACTGAAATGGGTGCCGTAATTTCAGAGTTACATACCTAATTACAAAGTTTATTAAATATGCAAATGATCCTTAATAACCCCCAACAACTAAATGATTTACAACACAGTCAGAAATCTGTTGGATCAGTATATGTAGCAGTTTTCATCACATTTGGTGCAGTTATTTCAGAGTTATATGACTAATTACACAACTTCATAAAATATGCAAATAAGCTATTTTTTAACTTGACACTGCTCAATGCTTCTCGGTACAATTAGATATTTATCATATCAATATCTGTACCAGATTTCACTGACTTTGGTGCCGTAATTTCAGAGTTATATACCTAATTACAAAGTTAATTAAATATGCAATTGAACCCTTAATTATCTCCACACAACTAAATGCTTTACACCACAGTTAGACATCAGTCAGATCAGTATCTGCAGCAGATTTCATCACATTTGGTGCAGTTATATCGGAGTTATATGACTAATTATAAAACTTCATAAAATATGCAAATGGGCTATTTTTAACTTGACACTGCCCAATGCTTCTAAGTATAATTAGATATATCAGATCAATATTTGTTCCGTGTATCATCAATTGTGGTGCAGGAATTTCAGAGTTATGTCACTAATAACAAAAGTTCATTGAATATGCAAATGTGAAGACAATTAACATGACACTCACAGTATGATCATAATATTCTGAGATTGTCATCTGTGAAAAGTTTTGTGCAGTATTTCTTGATATATGTCTACACTGTCATAACCTTCTCCATAGGGAAACCATTGTACGGAAAAATATGATATGTCATAAGCAAGCTACACAAACCAAAATCAAATCAGTTCTTGCAAGTAGCATATGGTACTTGTGTACCAACTCTGACTTGAATTTATTCAGGTGTTTTTGAGTTATCGTGTAAACAGACAGACAGACTGACAGACAGACAGACAGACACACACACACTAACATACAAACATACACACACGGGCAGACAGACAGACATCGCTATGACATAAGCCCACGTGTGAACACGTGAGCTAACCAGATGTGAACTGAACATATATGCTCACGTGTTTCAAACAGGTTCATAAATAGTCAGTAAACAGACTATAAAATCTTAGCATATTTACAGAACAACTTGACCTACTAATGTGACTCCTTAATAGAAGGAATGACTCTTAGTTTGACAAATTTACAAACTTATTTATCAAGCATTGAAATTAACTGTTGTTGACTCGACACGAAGACACCTTTGGCCTGTCTCAACGAGCAAGGAGATGTTACGCAACATTTGCAGACCTCAGGATAATTACTAACCAAAAAACAAGAACAAAGACAGACATTGTATATCCTGAGAGCAGTTCAATTGAGCAAACGACGTGGTGTGGAAGACAGACTTCTGATAAGACTAGACGTGTATACGGTCTACTGCCAGAGTAACTATCTCTGACGAGGATTTAATGTATTATGTTTTTCAATATTCCTGTCAATAAACCCAATTCATACCAATATAATCGACACCCGTGTGAGGCGAGTAATAAGAACAATCAGATAATCTGTTATATCATTATATTTAGCAGGTTTCATCAACTTTTGCACAGTACTCTCAGAGTTAAATCACTAATTACAAAACTTGAATATGTAAATGAGCTAATTATTAACTTGACGCTCCCAATGCTTCTCAGTACAATTAAATATTTATCAGATCAATATCTGTAGCAAGTTTCATCAAATGTAATGCTGTAATTTTGGAGTAATATCACTAATTACAAAGTTCATTAAATATGCAAATGAACCCTTACTTAACTCCACACAGCTAAATGCTTTACACCACAGTTAGCTATCTGTCGGGTCAGTATCTGCAGCAGATTTCATCACATTTGGTCCATTTATTTCGGAGTTATATAACTAATTACAAAACTTCATAAAATATGCAAATGAGCTATTTATTAACGTCACACTGCCAAATGCTTGTCAGTACAATTTGATATTTATCAGATCAATATCTGTACCAGATTTTACTGACTTGGGTGCCGTAATTTCAGAGTTATAAAATAATTACTAAGTTCATTAAATATGCAAGTGAACCCTTAATTAACTTGACACTACAAAGTGCTTTACACCACTGTTAGACATCAGTCAGATCAGTATCTGCAGCAGAATTCATTAAATTCGGTGCAGTTATATCGTAGTTATATGACTACTTATCGAACTTCATAAAATATGCAAATAAGCTATTTATTAACTTGATACTGCCCAATGCTCCTAAGTATAATTAGATATATATCAGATCTATATTTGTTGCACGTATCATCAAGTTTGGTGCAGGAATCTCAGAGTTATGTCACTAATAACAAAAGTCCATTAACTATGCAAATGAGCTGACAATTGACATGACATTCACTGTATCATCATAATGTTCTGAGATTGTCATCTGTGAAAGGTTTCATGAAATTTTGTGCAGTATTTCTTGATATATGTCTACACTGTCATTACTGTCTCAATAGGGAAACCATTACATGGAAAAATATGATATTGCATAACTTAATTAATATGCAAGCCACACTAACCAAAATCTAATCAGTGCAAGTAGCATATGGTACCTGTGTACCAAATCTGACTTGAATCTGTTCGGGCGTTTTTGAGTTATCGTGTAAACAGACAGACAGATACACACACACACGGACAGACAGACGGACATCGCTATGACATTAGTCCACGTGTAAACACGTAGGCTTAAAATGAATCGTTACTTGGTGTACCTGCACAACAGCTGCTGTCAACTCTGATCGTCACTAAAACGAGACCTTTATTTCTTCGGATGTAGGGTAATTCAGATTTCCTGGTTTTCCATCAATCAAATTCGCAAAGGCTGTGCTTTTGTCAAACGAGCCTAAGTGCCTTTTCATATTCATCACATCGACAGAACAGGTTACTTTCACGTCTCACGACAACGCAAAATGAATAACCAGCCGGAGTCAACCATAAATTAAAATGTAGAAATATTCAAGACCCAGATACGTTCACGAATTTCATACGAGTGCGACACACTTAATTCAGACTGAGCATACCCCAGCTATGATTAACATACCTTAATTGGTTGTTTAATATTTTGTTATCGAGAATAGTCAATTTATTTATAATTTCTGATTTTTCAGACATAGTTTGTCAAATCGACTGACTTTGTAAATTTTTCTGGCATCATCAGGATAATTTTCTGGTCCATTGTCAACTGTGCCAACATATCAAACCTCAGTATGAAATTATTATGTTTAAGCCACTTTGACATGTTTCAATGACTGAGGTTCCAATTTACACGCTCTTCTTTTCAATTTAAAATAGATTGAAGATGACGGTGTACATATTTCGATATCAGAAGTATACTATGAATTTGATGATCTTCTGTATCATCATTTCACGTCCTTCCTGTCTATATTCAATATGACTGAATCGTTATATGGTAAATACTTGTGCAAAGGGTTTATTTATAAAGAATCCGACAAAGAAGAAAATGCACAGTTTCTGAGAATGGTGGAGAAGCTTTTTTATCTGAGGCACGTCAATTGGAGAAAACAAGGTGATTGATGTTTGTTTTCATCCCTCTAATAGAAGAACTATATTATATAAGGTATTTAAACATGAGAGAAATAGACAACCGAAAATAATATATTCCGAGGACAGTGAAGAGGTACAACAGACTTTTCTTCTCATTCAGTTAAATTAAATTTGTTACTGAAACCATATGTTGCTTGGATAATCTTCAAGGTTATTAATAGTGATTTTATCGTTATTTTCAGCATTGAAACTGGCATCTGAAATGCCGGATTCTCATTTAGTGCAAACGCAAATTAAAAGTGTGTCAGCTCAGACGATTAGTTACAACCAAAAGGCACAGCAACAAATCAGGCAGATGGGTACTCAACTGAGTCAATTGAAACATAGCATGGACCATACTGCAGAAGAGTATAAAGATACGATCCGGATGTATTGGCAACATATTGAGCATTTAGAAGTGTGGTACAAATGTAGGTTAGCCTTTACTTTAAATATAAATAAATTCGTTAACTCAATATATATACGGTTTGTAATTGGACATGAAATTGATGCAATGTGAAATGTCGACAGAACGAAATGGAAAGCATTTCTCGGAAAAGTGTGCTAACTGGTCAAATTTACTGCCTAGCGATATGAGCTTGATGTTTAGGTCACAACACAGAGTTGTGTTAATTTTCGATGTGCTGACTGAATGGACACTTCAAAATACATACAATAATATTGTTATACATTGATTTTGTATTGAATTTATCCGTAGACTTTCGTATACTACTAAGCTGGATGATCTTTCGATTACTTGTTTTGATATTTTATTCATACCCTGCATTGAAAACAACGATTGTCGGCAATTTTGCACATCAGAAGAACCGTACCCTTTCTAGGCCCTGCAGAGGTTCACATGAATTCTTTGACCTAATTAATCAAGGTAGCAATGGCATTATTGGCTTTGCCTCTTATGCCTTTCCCTCTCCGCTTCGAAGACTTACCCCTGGCCAGACAGTTCATTCGGGGAAGACGGCATTAACTTGCATAGTACCTGAAAGCCGAGTCCTTGCATAACCAACTCGGGTGACAAACAGAAGACTTTTAATCCCCCAAGGTGTGAATGTTCCATTGTTATGTTTATCTAATCCAGCTGGCGCCATTGTAGTGCCATTGTAGGAAAGGCAGGTCTGTAAAATTGATCCTCTAGGGAAGAAGGGTATTCCTAAGTTAATGGAGCCTTCCCGTAATGTTCTTGGCAAGCACGTTGCCACCGGTGGGCGGTCGCGGTGAGGATCGCCCTGAAGAGCATTATATCTTTCATGGAAATTCATAGATAACGTGCTCAACAGTTTTAATTTTAATCCTTTTCTTCGTAAATGGGCCAATGTTTTCTATTCAAATATTACCTATTCAAATATTAATATTAAATGGTAGTTTTTCAGAGTCCTTTGCATTAGAAAAAGGCATCCGTATTTGGAATGCAAAGCAAGATACAGTAAACGGATTACGCCTCTGCTGTAGTTATGAACAAAGTGGCTTACGAATGACGCATCTCTCTTCTTTTATCCAAGCAGTTCATTTTAAATCAAGATTCACAGTGGGCTAAATTGCTTACTATTTGGGATGGTATCAGTGCCACCTAACTTTCACATTTTTTGCCGATTAAGAAATATATTTTGCAAAGAAAAGATTTTACAAACACAGTTTCCGCTATTGTTTTACTAAGTCGGTCAAAATACACTGTAAGAAACCAAATGACTGTGGATATCCAAAGTGTATTTGGTTTAACCCCAAAGTGAAGGTAAATATTTACACAGTGTTTTATTCAACTCGGTATCAGAACGTAGTAAAATATCTGTCAGATCTTCTGGGTGAGACTAGCTTTATTTATTTAAACATGCCAAGGTTTATGTGATAAATATATATTTTTACAGCGAACCCTCTCAAACGCAAAGGATTGGTAAATGCAGTTCCTGACTTCGGTTTCAAAAATTGCGTCAGCCACCTTCTAATTTTGCAAATGATACCCTTCTTACTAAATTTGTGTCTAGGGGATCATGTAAAAAAGGAACGCTTTACTGTTTGAAATATTTTCAACAGAAAACTTGAAAGCAATGAGGTGCAAACAGAGGTGGAAATGCCAGTTTGGCACTCCAAAGCGTATTTTTCTTTGATATTTATCATCTCAAATGACTGTACTCTAAGCAATTTTAAAAACAGAATTGAATTCTCATCACTAACAATCGTTTGAAAATAAGAGGAGTGATTGATTCAGACAAATGTTCATTTAGTGGTTATTTCAAGGAAAGCACTCTCCATCTATTTTTGAATGTAACCATGTTCTAGAGTTTTGGAAGCATGCAGAGATTAGATTACAGAACAAGTGCAACATTATTATTGAGTTTTCTCCTTTTGATGCTTTATCAGGTAATCAGTATTTGACCAACAACACGATTGGAACTAATTTGGGATAATTGGATGGTGAAGTAATGTCGATTTCATCTACAAATGTAATCTTATCTGCTTTTCTTTTTACGTTACACACTTGTTTTTATGAGTAATTTGCAATATTGCAAGTCAGCTATACGGCACCTAACACTTTTGAGAAATTTGAAAACCATGAAATCCAATTATCCCAAATTAGTTCCAATCGTGTTCAACGCCGTTGTCTACGGTTACTATGGGTTATTTACATGCATGCGAACGCTTTTGTCTACGATTGCTATAGGTTGTTTACATGCATGGGAACGCCTTTGTTTACCTTGGACACCCTGTTCATGTAAGAACAGCGTTTGCTGATTGCACACAGACCCACCTGCGGGTTCTAGGAAGTGGTAGGGGGAACGGGAATACGTCCGAGTTTCCAAGGAGATGTCCTACACCAATGGTTATCGAAACTGAGGGTTACCGTAACCCCCAACCCCCTGACGCCGCCGTAACTGGCGCTGGGAGCCTTAATTCGGCAAACTGGAGAAGGAAGTTGGGGTTGGGGCATTTATTTGCGTAAACTCGGATGATCGATTCATAAAAACCGATGGCGTGCCCTGCTGCTAGCATACTTACGGTCGAAAAATGTTTTAAGTATAGGATAGAGCCCGAGTACGAGGGCTCTTCTGGTATATAAAGTCCAACCCAACGATAAAATGTCGAGGCCGCAGGCCGAGACATTTTATCGTAGGGTTGGACTTTATATACCAGAAGAGCCCGAGTACGAGGGTTTTATCCGACTTAAAAACTATCGTCCCTAACTGATATATTTTCGTTTTCAATGTGTTTACGTCAACCGTCCCCTTTGTCAATGTAACATGTTTAGGATATGAATTAAAACTTTTATTTGTGAAATAGCCTTCAAATGTAATGGAACATCCTATAAATGCCCTTGGGCACATTATATAAATGCCCTAGGGCACAGCAGATTTTGTGTTGCAGCTGGTTTCCGCAGTGTTACCAAATTTGAATATTAAAATGTACCAGATGTCTACAGAATATGACATGTTCACTTTTGATTGGACAGTACTTTCCTACGGCGCTGTCATTCATTTCTGGAATTTGGTGACCAAGGCTTTATGAGTAAATAAAACACCCTGAATTGAGCACTCTGATTGGTCAATCAACAGCAGATAGTTTTTAATTAATGTTAGCATAACTCTCTACAAGCATGCAAAATGTGTGGACTTTTGTATAGAAGAATTTTGTTTTTATCACATCAAAAGCAATGTGTACCCAGATGAAGAAAATCAAGCAGCATATTTACTTTTTCTAATTTGCAACATTTGAAGAATAATACCGGTACTTATAGTGTAACAGTTAGTCTGGCTAACTTCTTTGTGGGGTTTTGCTTCTTTCTTGCAGTTGTGGTACATTTGCTTGTTCACTTACTGGTCAATTTCTGGAAGTGGGTGATTGGTGTTGTGTCAGCTATATTGGTATTGATCAATATGTATCAATATTTAAGGAGATGGCTCAAAAAAAGGGAGATGAAGAAAAATTATGCTCTACTGGAAAAGATAGCTGCTTTGGGTCTAACGTTTCGCCATCAATGTAAGTGTAACATTTATAATAATATCAAAGACATGAGAATGAAGAATTGAGTCAATTTCTAAAGTCTTGCGTGCAAAGTAAAGAAAAAGGAGTCACACACATTTCTAAATACGAACTCTTGTTGAACATCGTGATTGACACTAAGCATTTCATAAATATATTTTGTACTGAAAGCGGAGTATCAGTTTTGTTTATTCTTATGCTGCTCGCTGTTATAAAGAGCCGATTTATGTGGTGTTGGTCGATCTCAATTGAGTATTCATGATAGCAGGACAAACAATATCCCGGGACTATGAGATTTATTTTCCTTTGGAGAAAACGTGAGCAAGAGCTCAATTATTATAACCGGCAAAGTACTCTCGTTTGACTTTGAAAATGAATGTATCAACTAATCTACTGTAATACTGACACAAAAACACATTCATGTTACCCAAAGAAGATGATAAAATTTTGTGCCTGCCCTCGTGCACGCCAATTTTAGCTCACATGTTCACACACCTGAGCTAATGTCGTAACGATCTCTGTCCGTATGTGTGTGTGTGTGTGTGTGTGTGTGTGTGTTTACAAGATAACTCAAAAATGCCTAAAGGGATTCATTTCAGATTTGGTAGACAGGTACCACACGCTAATGGCAAGAGCTGATTAGATCTTGGTTAGTGGTTAGTGTAGCTTGCATATTAATGAAGTTATGACATATAATCTTTTAATATAATGGTTTCCTATGGAGACAGTAATGACAGTGTCGACGTATATCATGAAATACTACACATTATCACATGAACTGCCCCGAATCGCCACCTTTGTGACGTAGAACAGGACGGATAAGAAATCCGAATTTCCCCTGTTCAACGTCATCACCCGGAACTTTTTCCTGCATGGTACCGGTCATGACACAGACCAATCTGTTGTGTTGGATGCCGTGCTAGCTCTCATGACATTTTTACGAAAAGGTGACCCGATAAATACAGACATGGAAACATAGAAGGCATATTTGTAAATATCCTAAATAACTCTGAATACTATAGCTATCTGTCGCTAGCACGGTGAAAGCTATGTCCGCCGATGGCCGACTTGCCTTTGCATCGGTACAGCGCGAGACAATGATTGACACGTTCAGGTAACCGAATCCGTACGTCTGGTTGGTGGAGAAACCGATCGATGTATCAAACTTTCAGCTTGGTGGGATTTATGAATGAAAGTATTTCCTGGGATACGGGCCGCTTTACTCATTAAATGAAAGTAATCCGCCTTAGTAAAACACAACTCTCGACGAAATTATTGCACTTTGTTACAATAATTTTGATGCATCTACGTCAAAAGATTCATGCAATTTGTTACAACAATTTTGATCCATCTACGTCAAAAGAAAAATAAGAAGAGCATAATAAGAAAAGCATTCGTATACGATGACGTCAAACAGAGAAAAATACCATGGGACTATATATAACAATTTCTTAACACTTTTCACAGATAACAGTCTCATAATATTATGATGATACTGTGAGTGTCATGTTAATCATGTTAAATCATGTTAATGATGCTCATATGCATATTTAATGAGCTTTTGTAAATTGTGATATCATTGAGTAATTGTCTCTGTTGACCAGATTATGATGGGAAATTATTTCATGTTTGATATGTTTTGAGTCTTAAAGGTATACAGTCGCCTGTAATCGAAATATGCCCATATATGACCAAAGGGGCGTTCCTTGGCATTCAAAATGCCCATGTGAGGGCGCTGGGTTTTTTTTTAAAGCGGACACCCGCTTAATATATGTGATTGGCTAGATTTTCTCTTTCCATGGTAACTGTGGCAAAATTGGAACAGGTGACAGTATACATTTAACAATCGGGTTCGAAGTACAAGGTACGGCACTCACTCACCTAGCGGAGAAGCCACAGACAAAACTGCTTGGTCAAATCCCCAATCTCAAAAAAGATTGGTTCAATAACCGAGCTTATATTTGTCACAATTTTTCTGACTGCGACCCCTCCACACGCTGTAGAGCAAGTGAAGTCCTCAGGCTCGTATACTCAGTATCACACATCGCAAACAAACTTTTTCGAAGCAATGAATACATCGTTTAACAAAAACGCTGTTAAAACACTCAGAATGGCCACCAAATAAACAATATTTTAAGATGTAAAATTCAATTTTTTTTGTATCAGGCGGAATGGGATTGGATTAATTGAGTCACTTCAGTACTTTTTGCTGCCGCAAAAGGATGCTTCTATTTTCTTACCAACTTTCCCGCATTCTCAAGCAGACGCTGTTTGCTTATAGCTTATTCAGTTTTGTCATGTCATATGAAGAAAGCATCTTAACAAATAGAACAGTAAATACTAGCATTCCAGTGCACACATGCGCCTGCAAAAACATTCTTTTAAGCGGGGAAGTGAAAAGAAAAATGCCAGAATTCACGCAGTTGAAAAACATAATTCCAGATGAAGCAGGGAGAAAAAATAATACTCCAGAGTCATTCTTCCAAGCCCCCTCCCGTGAATATCAAATGGTCCACCCCTAATGGCTAGATAGAAACAGTAAAATTATTTAGCAGCATCCATAGAACTTCTAAACGAACGTCACGTCGTCGTTTAACATTTAGCCTCCGCCGTAGTAAAATTGTTTTTCCACGGTCAAACTGTGTATCAATTTCCACTCTGCATGCACAGTTTACTGCAAAACTAATACATTCGCAATGGCAAGATGTAATAAGCTAGGTCGTACTTTCAGATTTTGAAAATTCGAAATATTGTGAGAAGTTTTGAACTATAGCGAACCCATGTCATATTAACCGTAGAACCAAAGTTACAGCATGGAAATGATATTATTATACACCTGTGTCTGTAACCTATGGAGTTTCGTCGTACAATAAGTTTCGGTATCAGAGGACGTGGAGTCCAATAACTTTAACGCGGAGTACAATAACTTTAGGTGTTATTGGACGCTATTTGACCTTTGACCTCAGAACACCTTTCCGTCAACACAGGGTAAAGGAGAGATACTTTTGATTTCTTTAACAAAAATATGTTTCTAAACAATCAGTACTTCACGAAGTTAATAGTGGTCAATCCAAAAACGGAATTTGAGTGAAATTATGCTGCTGATGTACACTTTCTACTGCGTGCACTGCGCTGCGCGGGTTGAAATTTCGTTTTGTGCCCTTTAGCGGACGCGCTCAACGCGCGCGTCCCCAGTCTGCTCGCGAGCGCTCAGTGCAGTGCGCGACGGGCATCCCCCCAAAACGCTTTATTTTGACTTTTTCCTGGTAAAATTGGACTAATAAAGGTGTATAATAATGTTATTCACGAAATACCGGGATTTATGTCCTCGTACATCGTGCGCTTCGGTATTGTCCAAGACGCGACAATACCTCCGCTGCACGATGTACTTAGACATAAATCCCGGTATTTTGTGAATAACCTTATATTATTAACGTTTTAGCAATGCACGTAATGATATGTAAACGTGTCCTTTTTGTTGCTACTTTAAGAGCCATTTTTCAGGAGAGAGTTCCAAATAGCCTCGAACAGAATCACACCAATACGCCATTTATATATGTGTACGAGATTACAATGTGTAATAGCTAGTTCGTTTTACTTTTCAACGTTCACAGGTTGTAAGTATCAATATGACGTGTTCATTTCATCATGTGAAGAAGATCAAAACTTTGTGGAAGACCAGTTATTACCAAAGATACGAGCAGAATGGCATCTTACAAAGTACTACAGTGAAGAAGACGAAATAATTGGGGTTGACTTAATATCAAATCTGTCTGAAAAAATCCATAAAAGCAGGAAGACACTGGTAGTTTTGTCACAGAAATTCATACAAAGCAGCTGGTCGATTCATGAACTCTGTTTAGCTTACCACAGAAAATTTTTTGAGTCGAAAGACAGTCTTGTCATACTACATTTATCAGACTTGATAGAAAATCCATTAGAGATAGAGCCCTTACTTCAAGGAAACAACTACGTGGATTTTAGAAATGGAAGTACGAAGAAAACTTGGAATAAACTTAAGCATGCATTAATTAAGGGAAGGAAAACTAAAAGGCATTAATATTTTAAGAGACATGCAAAATATTACTTTAGCTTTATCTTGCTCAAGCAGAATGATTGACGTACTCCAAGATTCAGTCTCTAATTGAAGCAATTCGTTAAATTTAATGGAAAATTTTAAAAAGTCACAGGTTTAGTTTTGTGTATAAATCTAAAGTGCTTTATACAGTGATTCAATCGATTATTATGATTGATCTTGCTCAAAATGAATGATTGACGTACATTAAGATTCTTACCTCATTCTAGAAAGTGGCAAAAGCAAAATAAGCTGATAATTTTACACCTGTTGTGGCAGATGCCAAGTACTCTCCAAAGTGCTTCTTCTTATTTGGTTCAAGTCACGTATCCCCTATACCATTAAGTTGGGTGCACCTCGCAATGATCAAGTTCACGCCGATATCTTCTATACCTTTTTGAATCTGTTTTCATAAATGACGACATTAATAGCATTCCTGAATTTGATACTTATATTGCAGGATCTATATCTGTGTCAGATATTAAGTTCAAAGTTCTTGCCCTGAATGAACACAAAGCAACGGTTGATGATATCTATTCACGAGGGAATTTACCAATATAGTGGCTTGTACCTATACGCGTTAAGGATCCCAGAAAAAATGTAAGAGTTATCGCCAAGTGTCCCTATTGGTCTTATTTTCTGCCCGGGCAATCCAGCGAGACTATATAATGTCTGTCTCACCTCAACCTCTTCTTGCTTTTGGTGAGACAAAACAGTTGTAAACAGATTTTTCCGAGGCATTTGATAAAGTCAATCATAAATATTTAGTGCACAAACTTAGTAAGTATGTAACACTAGACACCCTCCTTGACTGGTTTAGTAGCTTCCTGATTAGTAGAACCTCTGAGGTAATTAAAGGTTGTAGATCAGAACCTTATTTAATTAAGTCAAGGGTTGCAACAGGGACCATTGTGTTTCATTCTGTATTCCAGTGATATATTGATAACTTTACGTGTGGTTCAGTGGATTAGCTAATGACATGATATTATTCAAGACCATCCGTAATGTGTATGACTTACCTTTTAATACTAAACTATTATATAAATAACTTCCCAGGGTTGTGTGTTATCACCATTGTTGTTTTCTATATATACCATAGAATTGAAAATTCAAACTTCAGTTGTCAATTTGTTTAAAGACGCTGATGACATGGCACTTGTAGGACTCCTTGTGAAAGAACAGTCACTAAACGAGCAGATTTATATATTGACTATGTAGCGACCTTGCAAAAATGGCGTAAGTCAAGTTTACTGGAATTGAATATTGGTAAAACTAAGGAGCCAATCATAGATAAAAGGACCAGTACTACCGGTTCTACTTTTGAACCGGTTGTAGTGAATGGGAAGTCTGTTGAAATTGTTTAGTGTTTTAAATACTTAATATCACAGATAGATGAACGGTTGAATTTCAGTGAAAATACTAATTAGGTGGGCATATCGACTACGGGATCGATAGATCGAGCTGAATATCGATCTATTTAGCAGACTATCCAGCTAAAGAGTGCCTATGCATGCGGCTTTGCACTGCGGTCGCCCCATCTAATTACATGGCTGTGCCTATCTAACATGTTGACATCGCAAACGTTTACCGATTCACACCTGTATCGCGTCCTTTTTTGATTGACAGCTTGCAGACCTTTGTTGTGGCCGCTTGCCACGCAAGTTGAAGACAAAAAGAAATACATTCATCGACCAAAATCAGCTTTATTTATGCTCAAATAAAAAAAAATATCTATATATTCAATCACTAGACATTCATAGTTAGGTACATGTACATGGACGCCTAAGTTTCTTCGCCTGTGACCATTTTGGCATGGTTTTTACTAACTCCAACAGGGGCATGATGCTATTTATACCCAGCCCTGGCCTTTAAGAAGGCCATGCAGCGTACGTTTTTTATTGAGGAGGTTGAGAAGTTTTGATGTTAGTCAGAGCGTATTGGAAAAGGTCTATAAGAGCCTCGTAGAGAGTGTTCTCACTTTTAACATCACAGTGTGGTACGGTAATTTGAGTGTCAGCAAAAGAAATAAACTCACACGTATCGTAAACATGGCAGGAAAAATAATTGGCAAGAAACAAAAACAACTCTGTGATCTGTATAAAATCGTCATTCGAAAAAAAAGTCAAAACAATTGTCAGTGATACTTTTCACCCTTTACGTTTACATTTTGAAAATATGCCATCTGGACGGCGATACAGAGTACCTGTAATTCGAAATAACCTTTTCAAAAAAATCGTTTATTCCAAGTTCAATAACTATACTTAATACAGACCCACATTCGCCGACATTTTTCTTTAACCTGATTTTTAACCATTAAAATGAATCTTTAACCCAACATGTATTATATGTTTGGGTAGGTCGACAGTTGAAGATTATAAAAATGTGAGAATATTTCAAAACCTGTTTGTATGTGTTTGTTTTGCTCAAAAATGTGTGTTTTTGAGTTTTTTCACTTAAAAAAGTGTAAGTACGAAAGGGTGATGGCAATTGGTGAGCCGTTTACTGCAATCGATAGCAGGGTAAGGTGTGTAAAAAACCGTGTCTTGGATTTTTGATACTCCGCTTTGTTTTTGCACAATTAGCCTTGAAAGTGAGAAGTGGTGGATTCTGAATAAATTAACGGCTTTTGTCCACGTTTGTCACGATATCTTTTGTTTTTGGAACATTATCGGAATTCTGAGACACGTTTTGTAGAAACAGTCACTAACTACAACCTGTGCAAAGATAAGGCTAATCCGTCAACGCGGCGCCAAGTTACACTCTCCAAAAGTTGCGATACATTGCCAAAAACGGAACGGAGTAAATCGCAGAAATGTGTATGCGACCCTTGGAGTCGCACAAAGTCAGCTAAAATTTCGGTTCGCTCACATTTTCGGTGGAAATTCCCAGCCCATAATGAAGTACAGGAATTTTTACACAATTGTCTGAATTTGTGGTATGAATGAAATTATACATGACGTGAAAATTGGAAGAAAATGAACACTGAAACGGCCAGTTCGCGGCGTAAGCGTTAGGCTTTATTTACACAACTGTCATTCCGAGCTAAATCTGGGGATAATCTTCTTGCTAAATACAAACTAGCGTATTAACTGTGCACTGTAGTGTACCAGTTAAAATTTGATTATCAAGCGAAGAAATGGCTGGCTGCATATATACTTCGTAAAATTATGTGATTTTGCATGCCAAGTCCGTTGACATTGTGTTTTCCTCTCTTTTGGTTGCGCAATCGTCACCGCGTTTTCAGCTTCCTGCCTGGAGAGAGACACGTGACAATGAATTTACAATGTGGTACATACCGACAAAGACGAATTCATTCAGACGCCGTGTTACGTACGTTAGCTTTTACGTTCCGTACTGCATATTGAAGTACGACCACAGTCCGCCTTGAACATGGCATGGAGCTAAAAACGGACAGCTACATGAACGTGGTTTCCGACCTCAGAAGCACCAGTGCCGGGCTAACTTTGTGTTGTGCCATGTTAGAACCCATCGTTAGGCTAAACTAAATATAACACCTGACAATATCTGGTATCTAAAACGATTTCCTAATAGAAAGATAAAAAGTTGGCGAAAAACTGAAATCGATTCTGACACGAAACTTGAACAATTCTAAAAGCGACTTGTTTTGGCTTCGCGAGTGCCATGGAGGCGAGTAATTACCTCAAACAGATGTGAATCTGTGACCACGCTGATATTAAACTGAATGCGTCATTCTAAAATCGCGACGGTCGAATTTTGTACAAGTAATGAAATGCGTGAACTTCAATCAAACAGTTGAATATCGCGTTGGCTGATGTGTGGAAACGAGCATTCGTCGTTCTCCGGTGGCGACTATCCTTTGACTATAATAGCGACAATAGACAGGCCAGCAGCACGCTGTTTTTCAGCGTGATTGAGTTTATCCACAGGAAAAAGTAGTTGCTGATTCGAAAAAAGCACATTCATGGTTGTTTAATTTTTTTCAAGTTCATGGAAATTATTCTCTCATTTTCAATTTTGGCTTCTTTAAATTTATTGCATAAGTTTATAATTACCTAATAACAATTCAATCGCAATGATTTTAAAGCTATACCGACATGAATTTGTGCTGTGAAATATCGCATACTTTTCAATCGAGATTGATTTCGACCCTGGACTTCGACTCACTTCATGAGCAAGTCCGCCAATAAAAGTTCAGTTGATCGAGACAAATTATATATGCTCTATGATTAGCTCCGGTACAGATTGAAAAACAAATGTTGGGTCAACATTGTGTTTACATTGTAAATCACGGCATCATTCTAAACTGTACCGTACGTGCAATACTCGCATCACGTTCCCTCTGTGTCCACATAGAATTTACAAAACAATAAGCTCACGTTTCCAAACCGGGCAGAGCAGACACCGGCGCGATTTTCTCGTTATAAAATTTCGAACTATTGGCATATTTCTAATTTCTACTGAGAGGAATGTTGCTCGCCCAACTGTCGAAACAAAAAGACGTCGCAACCATTTTCACAAAAAAGATAGAAAACTTGTGGTGACGTACAGAACGTAATCTTCATTGCATGCTTTACGTGTAAACCGTAACCACCGGAGGGACGGTGCCGTAACGTAGCGGTAACAATTTTGGTTGCCGGACTTCACTGGGCATTTGCAGATGTTAAAAAATCATCTGACATTTTTATCATCAGTCGCAATTAGTTCGGAGCGGGATTAATTTTGAATGTCGGCCTTCATAAGGTGCAGACAAACATGTAAACTGTTATCAGAAAAGACGTAATTTTTGGATTTTCGGAGTAGCCTAGTTTGATTGGGGCGGGGTCAGTTTTGAATGTCAGACTATACTTTTCATTGAGTCCACGTCATTTGTTAGCGGACACAAATGTACGTTTTGGTTTTCGGCGGCGATTAATTTTGAATGCTGGACTTTATTTAGCAAACAGTAAAGACAAGAAATACTATTTGGATTTTCGGCCGTTATTTGTTTTGTACGGGAACAGTTTTATTAAATACGTGTTATAGGAAAACGAGGTAAAATTACGTAAACTACAATGAGCAGCCTCTCTGTTGTGCGCAAGATGTATCACCAGTTTTTATTCGAAGCTCAGTTTAGTGTTGAATGAGTAAGCGTTCTGCGTTACATTCCTCGCTTGCGACCATTTCCAGTTTACACCTTTTCAACGCATCGGAAACTGGAGTTTTAAGCCTGACTGTAACTCTGACAATTTTAACTGTTCTCTCATTCCCGGCCATATGCTTGATATTTCGCTTTTGTGGACCATGCTTTTGCAATCGACGGCTACCTTCAGCATGTTCAGTAGCCACGACATACTTCCTGCCGGCAGCTGGGAAGAAGACTGACGCATGCGCACTCCTCCGGACGGAATTAGCGTAATCTACTTACGCTCTTGAGATAGCATTGACTAATCTGGAAACCGTTAAGACACAAGAAAAACACGGCACGCGAACTGGCCTACAATGTTCATTTTTGTTAAAATTTAACTCATTTCCAAGTATGTTATGGTTTCAAACTTATCGTCCACTCAAAGGCCATATTAGACAGATTCAAAATTTGCCATAAAACAAAAAATGACCAAAATCACTCAAGGAAGGTGGGTCGACTACTTAATACAGACCTTTGTCAGTAGGATACACACATATTTCATCTTTCTAAAGGAGATAGAGACTATGTGCATTTTTATATTTCAACACTTAATGTTGTGATGTGTAATGTATTTTTGGTGAAGCGAAAGGTAATTTTCCCGAATTGGACAAAAAAAATTTAGTCTTATCTTATCTTATCTTATCTTATCTTATCTTATCTTATCTTATCTTATCTTATCTTATCTTATCTTATCTTATCTTATCTTACCTAACCTTACCTTACCTTACCTTACCTTACCTTACCTTACCTTATCTTATCTTATCTTATCTTATCTTATCTTATCTTATCTTATCTTATTATTGCTTGAGAAATGGAAAGTGCCTCTTCATCCATCATACTAAGTATGTGTACTTCGTCTTTCTTTGAAAATATAACCAATGGTCAGGGTGCAATGCACGCAAATAGGAGACAGTTCACAGTTGTAGTGATTTAGGAGTCATACTAGAATACCAGGTTAACTTTTACAACCCATGTCCCTCCATAATTACCGATGCTCGAAAATTATTGCCATATTTTATTAATTAGGCAGAGTGATATCTTTGGTTGCCCTGCTCATGGCTTATAAAGCTTTTGTCGGTTGTACTATGATAAGATAGAAGCGCTTCTGCGTATTTTATATATGGTTTTACCCTGTATCATTAATATATATATATATATATATATATATAATATATATATATATATATATATATATATATATATATATATATGCTGTAACGTTTCCTTTTGATTTTACGGTTTCAGTTTCCTGATTGTTTCTCGTCAATGTTATATGAACAGTAGTTATAAAAAAATACAATTATATGAATCTTGTTATTTGACATTTAATCACGCGATAGAAACAATCATGATTTGATTGTAACCTGAATTCCCTATGAGTCAAATGTCCGTATCTTCCGTCTTAGGAAAATAAACACACAGGATATAACCATGACTGAGTTCAGTTGCACTTAATTATCAAATGTCTGGTCTTCAATGAAAGAAACTGAAGAAGTCATATACCTCCCAATCTGTAAATATCGTTGTGAAACCGAACTTGTAATTGCAGCCGGAGTGACAGCTGTACAGCTTTTTCCACTGTTTAAAGTAGTTCACAGTCAAGAATAATTAGTAGGCACAATGTCTTTACTTATCATTACCTTTGATAGAATATTTTTTAGCTCTAGTTACAAGGAGTACGTCATTAGTAGCAGAGATCACGTGAACCTCATTTTCCAGCGGTAAAATCACATAGAACATTAGATTCTTTATCGACAAATGATATATGTAATTTTGAACGGTTTGCTAGTGTTGTATCTTTAAATAGTTGAATCTTATACGGGTCGTGCATTAATAGACATCAAATCAGGTCCAATAATCGTTATCATTCAAGGTAAACTGTGAAATTTACCAGGTCCAAGGAACATATAGATGATGACAAAGGCAAAGTTGTAATCTGTAGCTTGTTTATTGATATGTGATATCTTTTAAGGTAAAATCATGTTTAACATGCTATAATTTGTTGAGTTTTTAATACCTCCCAATCTGTGTGAATAGAGTCCCTAGTCAAATGTTTTATACAGAAAAATGGATGACCATACAATTCCTTTAACACCCGGGAAGTAAAAACTGTAGACTCAATAATGCGTAGGGGCTAAGGAAATCACTAATAGATTAGCTTTCAAATTTCTTTTGTCACACCATGTGCATACCAACAACAGTTCTAATAAACTGACTCCACAGAGTAGTTTTTTTATCTGCAAACTGATAAGCCATCTCTAATTTTTTGCTCACGTGTTCATACACGTGAGCATATGTCGCAGCGATGTCTGTCTGTCTGTCTGTCTGTCTGTGTGTCCATGTGTCTGTCTGTCTGTCAGTCTGTCTGTTGGTCCGGTATCTCAAAAATGGCTGATCAGATCAGAATCAAATCTGGTAAATAGATTCAGTTAGCAAATGGCAAGAACTGATTAGTTTTTGGTGGGTGTGGCTTGCATACTTTTGCTCATTTGCATAATTAATGATTTTAGAAAAAACGGATATACATTAAAAACGTCTGCACACAATTTGACGAGATTTGCTACAAATGTTGATCAGACCAAAATATATCAGTAGTGGGAACCATTAAAGGGTGACATGAAAGGTAGTTGCTAGTTTGCATATTTAATGAACTTTCCTAATTAGGGATAGATATCTGATTTGACTTGATCAAAATTGACCAAACTTGGTATGTATATTGAAGATACTATAATTTAACATTCTTGAAAGTCATCAAGCATTTTAACTTCACCCAATTCCTAATTTGCATATTTAATGAACTTTGCTAATAAGGGATATATATTTGAATTGACTGGACTAAAGTTGATGAAACTGGCTACATGTATTGAAGCTACTATGATACAACATTCTTGAAAGTCATTAAGCATTTTTACTGCAGCCAATTCCGAATTTGCATATTTAATGAACTTTCCTAATTAGGGATATATATCTGAATTAACTTGATTGTAGCTGTTGAAACTTGCTATATACATCAAAGATACTTTCATATAACATTATTGAAAGTCAAAGTACATTTTTACTTCAGCCAATTCCTAATTTCCATATTAAATGAATTTTCATAATTAGGGATATATCGGTACTGACTTGATCAAAATTGATGAAACTTGCTATGTACATTAATGACACTATAATAAATATTATTGAAAGTCATTAAGCATTTTCTCTTCAGCCAATTCGTAATTTGCATATTTAATGAACTTTCCTAATTAGGGATATATATCTGAATTGGCTTGACCAAAGTTGACAAAACTTGATACATATATTGAAAATACTATGATACAACATAATTGAAAGTCATTAAGCATTTTTACTTCAGCCAATTCCTAATTTACATATTTAATGAACTTTGCTAATTAGCGATATATATCTGAATTGACCGGACCAAAGTTGATGAACCTTGCTATATACATTAAAGATACAATGATACATGGGGCCTTAGTTAGTTAGTGACCACTACCTATCTGACTTACAGATTGATATATGGCGGGTGCCACATGTGGGGCAGGATGCGCTTACTATTTTCGAAACACCTGACATAACTTCTTGGTCTTTCGGCCAGAGGTCCATATATCTTTCTTTTATGAATTTGACTCTGTTTGTGTACCGTCTATTTACTGTCTGTTCTGTGCTGTTTTGTGTCTATGTTTACAACTATTGTCTTACAAATTCCGACCTAGTGTTATTGGATTATGGATTGGTATGATTACGATTATTATACAACATTATTGAAAGTCATTGAGCATTTTTTATTCAGCCAATTTCTAATTTGCATATTCAATGATCTTTTCTAATTACGGATATATACTGGGATTTACTTGATCAAAGTTGGCAAAACATTCTATGTACATTGATTATTATACCAGGTTAAAACAATATCGAAAGTCATTTCACATTTTCATGTCAGCTGATTTATAATTTGCATATCTAATGGGCTTTCACGGTTCGGCATATATAGCTTGAAGGACTTGGCCAAAGGTAATTACACTTGCTATATAAAGTGGTGATACAATGACAGAAGTCAAAGAACTTTATTATTTTTATTTCAGCTAATTACATATTTGTATACTTCATGACCTTTCAGAATTAATCGGCGGTGAATATTGTTCATTATACTGATCATATTACTTTCAATGAAGTTGCAAACATGTGGCAAAGGTTCAAATTTACATATAATGCAATATATAATGAAACACGTGAGCATTTTCAGTTCATATCTGGTCTTCCTTTCTGTTGTGCGGTGTAAAGTTAAGTGTTCAAGGATAGAACACCAATTAAACGCCTTTTTGTAACAGTTTTTGAATGCGTCCAGACGTCAAGAAATTTAACACTACGTGTTCAACCAACGTTCAATTTTTGAACACACGTGTGCAGATTTTGAAAGCTACGTGTTCATCGACATTATATTGAACACCATGCTGTTCCATGACTGAACACACATTGCACATGAAATGTGTTCAAAAATTGAACGCATTTACGCGTTCAAAGGGCTGTAACACTTTATGAACGCATGGACGCTGTTCAACGATAAGTGTGTTAAAGGATTGAACACATGATATGCACTTGTTGAACACCTTTAATTTTGGACGTTTAGGGGGTGTTCAAAAAAGACCACTGATATTCAGTAAAATTATGTTATTCTAAAAATACATAAAATTCCTTGAGTAAAATACAATTGTTTAGTGTAAAATGGGAAAATAAACATGGCCACTTTGTAAAGTTTGTCAGAGGCAAACGCCAAGTAAGGTGTTAACACCCTCCTATCAAAACCATAAGCAATAAAAAATCCCCATAAACACTGTAGATCGTTTAAAAAATATAAACAAAGTAATGAAAATACAGGTTTTACTTAAATATTGCGGATTACGTTTTATGTTCATACATGTTTAAAACGTATAAAAATCATCTGAAAAAGCTCAAAATTTGGCTTATTTAATGTGTTGAAAACACTTATGAAACACGTATGAAATGCATACTCCATTTATGTAAGATGGTTTCCTAAAGACATTTCCATTTGTATAGACAATTGTAAATTTTGAAGAAAAAGTTAGTCAAGGCTTCTCTAGTGCACATGGTATATAGTTGTTCACACTAAAGTAAACACAACACGTCAAGTTGTCAAATTGTCACAGTAAGGCACAACATGCAGAAAGTGGGGAAAGTGGGTCCTTGGCAGGGTAAAACCCATTTCCTTGTCCAACAAAGTTCTTCATAAACAAAAAGGTTTGTTTGTTTGTAATATCTTGAAATAAACCCTGAAATAAATCGGTGACATTTCAAAAATCTACTTCTCAAAAATTAAAAACGTATTCGTAAAGACCTTTCAAATTCTGGTGTACCCTGCTATTAATTTTTATACATTTTTTTGACAAAAATGGTAAAAATCGCCCTTAAAATAAAAAAATGTACATTTCATCATAACTTGAATATATCACATTCTGGTAATCCCTAGCGTCTTAAAAAATGTCTGAAATGTCTTTAATGTCTTAAAAATACAAAGTTGCAAATTTCTGCATAATTTGAACAATCTGAAAAAGGCTATCGGTAGAGATCTATGTTAAATTAGCAGTTTTGAAGATTTTTTTAAAGATTTTTTGAGCAAAAATGACAAAAATTGCCATGAAATATGAAAATTTGAACATTTCACCACAACTAGCACAAATTTGACGAAGGTCATTCTTAGGAACATGTTTACCAAATATTGAAAACGTCAGTAAAAGGAAGAAGATTTTTGCCCAAAAATAGCAAAATTAGCCTAAAAATATCAATTTGTATATTTCATCATAATTTGAACATATCTGATTACGATAATTCCTGGGGACCTGTAATCCAAATATTAGAGGATTCGTACTGGCTGTTTTTAAGAAAAATCTTGGGATGTACAAATTTGGGGACAATACCTGCAGGTAATATACTACTTTAGGTAATATGGCGAGATGAGATTTTAAATGAAAGACAAGGGGCTGATTAGGTGAAGGAAAAGGGGGAGATTTTCATATACAGTGCCTTTTTTAATACTGTTACAAAATGTTTGCTTCTTCTTGTCATCAACTGATTAAAATAAAAAGCCAAACTCTCATATGCTGAAACAATACATTGTATACTCTACGATGTTTAACTGATGTTGTACATGCGATTGTGTCTACTGAAAGACATGTGTTATCTGTGATTACGCAGCGGTACTATGCAAGGCGTATCGATCGCGCTCGGGTCAAGGGTTATCGCTACAGTTGTGTTGCGATGACCCTTGACCCGAGTGAGATCGATCGATAGGCTATGGCCAAAAGTACCACTGCGTATTCACAGTTAGTTGTTGGTATACCAGCCACTGAACGAGAAAAGGTTTCTTGACGTCGTTAAGCTATTTCAAAGTACAATACAATTAATTTCAAAGGATAATAATACAGATGCTTCAAAATCTAATACCTTTTACTGTTTGGAGAGAAAAGTAATCCTTTCTGGTCTTGCTTCCGCACGATCACGAGAAAGTGGCAGTATCCCTCCGAGATGGTAGGCGAGGAGGGACACAGCTATGTTGAGGGAAATCTTCGATGAATTCACTCGAGTGAGAAATACTAGGAGATTATATATTTATCACATGCATAGACCCACTTCTTTTATTTGAATGAAACTGACTTTCCCGTGCGTTGTAATTTGGACCTTTATTTTGTCAGCGTGGCGGATGAAGTTGTTCGGCTCCAGCTGATTCTAATCACATTCGGGCGCACGTTCCTTTCGATGAGTCAGAGTAGTCTCTCTGTGTCGGATTTTCGCGCAAACTTGAACTGATATTGCCGTCAATATCAAGGACAGGGGAAAGAACGATGATACAGTATCTTCAGACGCATTATTTTATATGAAGGTAAAGTGATAATGTAAAGAATGCATCGAAATTTAACCTTGTCTTGCTGTTCATAGCGGCGCTAAATACGTTGTTTATAAGCTTACTGTACGAACGGTTACACTGTACAACGCAGTCGTCATTTTTTTACCATCTAAAATTCGTGTCAAATCTTGAGTTCAGTTTACAATATATGAATAAAAGCACTATTGAACTGTATCACATCGATGTTTTTGGTCATTATGCAACCACAATGCAGCTAGGAAAATTAAATCGCTCGAAACTGGCGAGGACTGATGAAGGAGTACGATGTCGTATGAAGATCGTGCTACGTTCAAATATATTCTCATTGCATTGGACGCTGTCAGAAATTGAGAGGAATAGTGTATCACCGTTCGCCGTAATTATGATCGAAACTAAAATCATAAACAATCACAGAGAACAAAGCGCAGCAAGAAATTTTTAATGCCATTTGACGTTCATTCGATCTAGCTTTTACTGGTGCCATACATATGAGCTCTCGATAAAGTGGCTCAGGCTGCTGAAAACCACGGGTTTTTTTGTATTGTTTTATCAGTCCATCATCAAACGGGCGTTAGCCCAATTACAGGATGAGGTACATATAACCCACTAACCCCAAATGGAGCACTGAGGAGTAAAGTGCCTTGCACTCATGTAAAGACACTTTATGCTTGGTCACAAGTTCACAATACCTTAATTTGCATACCAATCTTTGCTGCTGTTAGGAATAAAATCATCGGACAAAATCCTTCAGATTTCAAATGGAAATTTTATACATATTTTACGTATTCAGTGTCCTGATTACAAATTATTTGCTTGAATAATTCTCAGTAAAATATATGGTGTTTTCAATCCGGTTCGAACTCACAACTTATACATAGATTTACAGTCATAAAATATTAACATAACATGGATTTGAATAAATATTATTTTTATGAGTTCAAATATTTCGTTGATAATATTAAAAGATCGTAACATCGCCCTCAATTTGCAAAGCAATTAGTACATCTTCATTGTCTTCAGAACCTTGGCCACTTTATGGAATGAACTCAGAGACAAAAATATTTCACTCATAAAAGTCAAGAATGCAATACTTTAAATGACTTCAAGACATCAATTTGTGGAATATCAAAACTCTCCACAAAGACAGAACCATTTTTCAAATACTTGCCGTACATTCCACGAAATGATTCCCCACGCAACTTCTTTTTTTAACTTCATTCTAGGCCTAATGTGCTGCAAGTTGCAAGTCGGAGTCTGTCCTCTCGGATTCCTGATTATTCATGTGTAGGCGAGGTGCGACATGCGGGATCGGGAGAGTAACTTTTAAGTTCCAACTTTTATTGTTTGGGAATGGTTATAGATGAACACTTGCCGCAAGACTTTGTAGAATTTACGTTGAAGCGACAATTTTGGTTTGAACAGTATTTAGTGGAATTTTGTCTTCCCACGTGCTTTTAACAGGGTAGCGACGAAAGTGCAGCTATCTGTGGCCGGGTAGACTTCGTCTATGCGGGTCACCAAAAGGTTGTGGCGGGTTGACCTTTTGATGACCCTCAGAGACGTCAGTAGCCTCACCGCGACCGTCACAGATAACTAAGCTTCAACGGCTATTGAAATCAAGTAACGTTGATTCACATAGTTTCATTTACAATGAAAGTTCAGGTTTTAAGGGCATGCAATGGTTATGAAAGTGATTGATTTTATTTCGTAGTTACACTGAAAGCTAAAAATTATTGTTTCAGATAACACGACATACAGGTACCTACCCGTCGAGTTTACCCAAACGATAAACCTTTTCGTCACTTGCAAGAAAGTCCCGTGGGATAAGGGGGAAAGCTTGAATACACTGAAATTTTGGAAATTTATCATTTTTTCCGATTTGCGAATTAAAAACAGGGAAAAAACTTTCCACACCTACCTATTGCTGATTGACATGTAACGGAAACGATATTGTTTTGCACAGGTGCCCTATTAACAAGTACATTGTTGTGTCCTTGTGTCGGCACAATAACAAAATAAGCGGATGTAAAACACCTTTCCTGAACCCTGGATGGAATTGTTTTCCATTGATAAGGCACATTGATAATACCACAGTACCATATAGACAGTAGACGTGTATGATACATACTTTACACTTCATCGTCAACAATGAATCTCCACTGTTGCCATGTTGTCATGCACAATGATTCGTGACTTGAAATAGTTTTATTCTATTTCCTTTCATCTCAAGTTTTTACCTCGCGTGCGCATGCGCGCAGCGAGGTTATGGTTTAGGCGTTTCTGTGTGTGTGTGTGTGTGTGTGTGTCTGTCTGTCTGTTAGCACGATATCTCAAAAACGGCTTGGCAGATTCCGATCACATTTCGCACATAATTTGTTCTTCAAATTTGCAAGAACTGATTAGTTTTTGGTGGTTGTGCTTTGCGAATTTATCAAGTTATGAGTAAAAGAAAATTTGTGGCCTGTATAAGTCTATGGGAGGCTAAATAAGTATGTTTGAGGGCGCTATACTAAAACATTTTACACAAAGTGATTTCTGAATTCAGTCACTCGGCCGCGCTGATCGCTAATCTTGAGTTTTGACTGTTGATGTCGTCGTGTCGACGTTTGACTTTAAGAATCGTGTGGGTTACTCTGGACATCGCGAACCAAAGCTAGATTATCGAAGGTAGCGTCATAATATTTGATCAATGCATTTTCTCTGAGAATGAGATGTAGAGTGACACTTTTCAATCTTGTGTGTGTGTCAGCGAATTTATATTCCGCATGGTTCCGCTGAGATCAGCATAATATTATGGCGACGTATTGACAGTCTGTGTCTTTTAAGTTGCTTTTCAAGATTGTATTAGCTACAGAACCAACAATGACAAATTTTTCATGAGATTTCCATGTTGGCATTGATGTTAAATCAGCAGCAGTAGGCTAGCTCCTGCGTACAATAGGTCTGCGTTTCCCGGCGGTACGGTGGTAGGCCGACGGCTTGTACCACACTGTCCACAGGACACCACGTGGTAGAGGCCGTGTGCACAACCTGTACGCAGAGCTTCGAATACACTAGACAGAGTTCGTGTTTCCGTAAATTAGGCATTGAACTTGACAATATAGGCAATAACCAGAATCATCGACCATCGCCTGACAAGTGCACCATAGTCAGCTGTACATGAGTTGCGTGGCGTGGTGAGCAGGTTCCCATGTGTATTATATTTTGAAACGCGTACTTCAAAGGTCACGAACTCATTTTGCTGCTACACGGCGCGGCACAGATGATTGTATCGTTTTTGGGCGCATTGAGATACTGTGAAGTAGGTCAACTCGTTCTACATGGCAATTTTATGTGAAATATGCAGAATTTATACGCAAACGCGACCTCTGCCAGTCAAGAGCCTGCTCAGCCATTGGCACTTGCATCGACAGATATTGTTGGATCATAATTTTTCAAATGGTTTCTTTTCTTTTTTTTCATTGCGTAATACAGTGGGGATAATGTCAAATTTAGATAGATTGGATTAATTTCGGGAATAAAAACAATGTAATGTAAATGATTTGTAAAAGTTTTAATCTATTGACACATTTTCCTTCTTCATAAAAGCCAATACCCCAAGAAGTACTTTACAAAATGTGCACGCGAGGCCATTCAGTTCATATCTGGTTCATTGTTTAGTTTCACCATTTCAAAATGAGTCGCGGTACGCTGTCGCTGTGTATCACTTACGTTGAAAGGACAGCAATCAGAGAATTGTTTGGATGTCATGGATGGGAACTCCATGGTGTAATCAACACTGATGACACAGAAAACAGTGGCAGAGTTGAAATACCCAAAAAGGCAATAGATATGGATGACAGTGGCAATGGATCCGTAGTAGACATTCCTACTTTGGCCGAGAGAGTTCTTCCAATGCAAAATGCAAAATTCAAAATGCAAAATGCAAAATGCAAAATTCAAAATGCAAAATGCAAAATTCAAAATTCAAAATTCAAAATGCAAAATGCATAATGCAAAATTCAAAATGCAAAATGCAAAATTCAAAATGCAAAATGCAAAATGCAAAATTCAAAATGCAAAATTCAAAATTCAATACTTGGAAACGAGGCTTGACAGAAGCCATCTTGGTCGGATATTTATGATGGCTAGATTTTCATAACTATTTTGAGTTCTTCATCAAAGATTGCTTTCTCATTTCATAGTTTCGATCTAAAGTATTTGTTTGTGATCTGGGCCGTGAAAAGTATCAATCTGGCGACCACATAATTACAGTGGCATGGTTGATTTTCTGATGATATTATGTTGACCTAATATTGTATATGTAAACCTAATATTCAGGGAACTAAGGTTTCATAGAGCTTGTTATAAAAGGGACATAAGCTGTAACTTGTGGCACTTTTTTTCAGTACTCTGCTTCTGTATATCAACTACCGTGTCTGACCCCAATCCTTTATCATGCTGAAATTTCGAGTATCCTTTTTATCAATACAGCTTGTATGTGTGTAGTGATCATTGTTTATTGTTTACAAATGAATTCTAATCCGGACTTGAATACAATTTTCAACAATAACAATGGTGATTTTACTCATATAGGTTATGTTGATATGCTAAATACTTGGCATTAAATGGCAGTTTAGGGATTCAATGCAGAAAGTGAAGTGGAAACCACAAAACAAAATTTCTGAAAAAACAGCCAAAGATTCTGCTTAGGGAGCTTTAAACAAGTAATGTTATATAGCAAGTAATTTAAACTGCCTGCTTCTTCTAATTTCTGCTAAATCGCGAGTGGTCGACAATTGAACGTCAACTCTAATGATGAATGCAGCAAAATCCATGAAAACAATAATGCCTAGAGTTCAAAATAAATTTAACAGCACATTCAATTTGCATCTCTTTTCCAAAAACCAAAGAATACGAAATAGTTCAGCTCGATAACTTTTTATTTGTGTATAACATGTAATGAAGAGGATGTTTACACGCCATGCCTAGTCGAATATCGTATTTCTTGTGTTTTTGGTCTCAGTATAGACCACAAAAGTTAAAATAGACTATGTTTAACCTATTACAGCACAAAGCGGCTTTGCACAACACACTTAATGCTGGACATGTGTTCATACTATAGGGTCAGATTTTGAATGTTTTGTTGATACACAGAACAAAACTACTAAAAGCAGTCGGAGTTACTGGGCCTTTAATTCAATTGTATTACATATAAGCCTAAGATATGTATTAAGTATATAAGTCATGGTTTCCAAGTAATGAATTTTGAATTTTGCACTGCAAAATGCAAAATGCAAAATGCAAAATTCAAAATGCAAAATGCCAAATGCAAAATTCAAAATGCAAAATGAAAAATGCAAAATTCAAAATGCAAAATGCAAAATTCAAAATGCAAAATGCAAAATGCAAAATTCAAAATGCAAAATGCAAAATGCAAAATGCAAAATTCAAAATGCAAAATGCAAAATGCAAACTGCAAAATTCAAAATGCAAAATGCAAAATTCAAAATGCAAAATGCAAAATTCAAAGTGCAAAATGCAAAATTCAAAATGCAAAATGCAAAATGCAAAATTCAAAATGCAAAATTCAATACCTGGAAACGAGGCTTGACAGAAGCCATCTTGGTCGGATATTTATGATGGCTAGATTTTCATAACTATTTTGAGTTCTTCATCAAAGATTGCTTTCTCATTTCATAGTTTCGATCAAAGTATTTGTTTGTGATCTGGGCCGTGAAAAGTATCAATCTGGCGACCACATAATTACAGTGGCATGGTTGATTTTCTGATGATATTATGACAACAAACGGTCAGTTTTTTTATTGGTTGCCTATACAGGTTAAAATACTTCCTTTTAGTCAATATTACGGTCTTTTCGGAATACAAGTGATAGGGATACGACAAGCCATCGTAAGCATAACAGAAAAATAGTGGTATTTTTACATTTGACCATGTTGACCTAATATTGTATATGTAAACCTAATATTCAGGGAACTAAGGTTTCATAGAGCTTGTTATTAAAGGGACATAAGCTGTAACTTGTGGCACTTTTTTCAGTACCCTGCTTCTGTATATCAACTACCGTGTCTGACCCCAATCCTTTATCATGCTGAAATTTCGAGTATCCTTTTTATCAATACAGCTTGTATGTGTGTAGTGATCATTGTTTATTGTTTACAAATGAATTCTAATCCGGACTTGAATACAATTTTCAACAACAACAATGGAGATTTTACTCATATAGGTTATGTTGATATGCTAAATACTTGGCATTAAATGGCAGTTTAGGGATTCAATGCAGAAAGTGAAGTGGAAACCACAAAACAAAATTTCTGAAAAAACAGCCAAAAGATTCTGCTCAGGGAGCTTTAAACAAGTAATGTTATATAGCAAGTAATTTAAACTGCCTGCATTCTTCTAATTTCTGCTAAATCGCGAGTGGTCGACAATTGAACGTCAACTCTAATGATGAATGCAGCAAAATCCATGAAAAACAATAATGCCTAGAGTTCAAAATAAATTTAACAGCACATTCAATTTGCATCTCTTTTTCCAAAAACCAAAGAATACGAAATAGTTCAGCTCGATAACTTTTTTATTTGTTTATAACATGTAATGAAGAGGATGTTTACACGCCATGCCTAGTCGAATATCGTATTTCTTGTGTTTTTGGTCTTAGTATAGACCACAAAAGTTTAAAATAGACTATGTTTATACCCTATTACAGCACAAACCGGCTTTGCACAACACACTTAATGCTGGACATGTGTTCATACTATAGGGTCAGAATGTGAATGTTTTGTTGATACACAGAACAAAACTACTAAAAGCAGTCGGAGTTACTGGGCCTTTAATTCAATTGTATTACATATAAGCCTAAGATATGTATTAAGTATATAAGTCATGGTTTCCAAGTAATGAAATTTGAATTTTGCACTGCAAAATGCAAAATGCAACATGCAAAATTCAAAATGCAAATGCAAAATTCAAAATGCAAAATGCAAAATGCAAAATGCAAAATTCAAAATGCAAAATTCAAAATGCAAAATGCAAAATGCAAAATTCAAAATGCAAAATGCAAAATGCAAAATGCAAAATTCAAAATGCAAAATGCAAAATTCAAAATGCAAAATGCAAAATGCAAAATGCAAAATTCAAAATGCAAAATGCAAAATTCAAAATGCAAAATGCAAAATTCAAAATTCAAAATGCAAAATGCAAAATTCAAAATGCAAAATGCAAAATGCAAACTGCAAAATTCAAAATGCAAAATGCAAAATGCAAAATTCAAAATGCAAAATGCAAAATTCAAAATGCAAAATGCAAAATTCAAAGTGCAAAATGCAAAATTCAAAATGCAAAATGCAAAATGCAAAATGCAAAATTCAAAATGCAAAATTCAATACTTGGAAACGAGGCTTGACAGAAGCCATCTTGGTCGGATATTTATGATGGCTAGATTTTCATAACTATTTTGAGTTCTTCATCAAAGATTGCTTTCTCATTTCATAGTTTCGATCTAAAGTATTTGTTTGTGATCTGGGCCGTGAAAAGTATCAATCTGGCGACCACATAATTACAGTGGCATGGTTGATTTTCTGATGATATTATGACAACAAACGGTCAGTTTTTTTATTGGTTGCCTATACAGGTTAAAATACTTCCTTTTAGTCAATATTACGGTCTTTTCGGAATACAAGTGATAGGGATACGACAAGCCATCGTAAGCATAACAGAAAAATAGTGGTATTTTTACATTTGGCCATGTTGACCTAATATTGTATATGTAAACTTAATATTCAGGGAACTAAGGTTTCATAGAGCTTGTTATTAAAGGGACATAAGCTGTAACTTGTGGCACTTTTTTCAGTACTCTGCTTCTGTATATCAACTACCGTGTCTGACCCCAATCCTTTATCATGCTGAAATTTCGAGTATCCTTTTATCAATACAGCTTGTATGTGTGTAGTGATCATTGTTTATTGTTTACAAATGAATTCTAATCCGGACTTGAATACAATTTCAACAATAACAATGGAGATTTACTCATATAGGTTATGTTGATATGCTAAATACTTGGCATTAAATGGCAGTTTAGGGATTCAATGCAGAAAGTGAAGTGGAAACCACAAAACAAAATTTCTGAAAAAACAGCCAAAAGATTCTGCTCAGGGAGCTTTAAACCAGTAATGTTATATAGCAAGTAATTTAAACTGCCTGCATTCTTCTAATTTCTGCTAAATCGTGAGTGGTCGACAATTGAACGTCAACTCTAATGATGAATGCAGCAAAATCCATGAAAAACAATAATGCCTAGAGTTCAAAAATAAATTTAACAGCACATTCAATTTGCATCTCTTTTCCAAAAACCAAAGAATACGAAATAGTTCAGCTCGATAACTTTTTTATTTGTTTATAACATGTAATGAAGAGGATGTTTACACGCCATGCCGAGTCGAATATCGTATTTCTTGTGTTTTTGGTCTTAGTATAGACCACAAAAGTTTAAAATAGACTATGTGTATACCCTATTACAGCACAAAGCGGCTTTGCACAACACACTTAATGCTGGACATGTGTTCATACTATAGGGTCAGAATGTGAATGTTTTGTTGATACACAGAACAAAACTACTAAAAGCAGTCGGAGTTACTGGGCCTTTAATTCAATTGTATTACATATAAGCCTAAGATATGTATTAAGTATATAAGTCATGGTTTCCAAGTAATGAAATTTGAATTTTGCACTGCAAAATGCAAAATGCAACATGCAAAATTCAAAATAAAAATGCAAAATTCAAAATGCAAAATGCAAAATGCAAAATGCAAAATTCAAAATGCAAAATTCAAAATGCAAAATGCAAAATGCAAAATTCAAAATGCAAAATGCAAAATTCAAAATGCAAAATTCAAAATCCAAAATCCAAAATTCATAATGCAAAATGCAAAATGCAAAATTCAAAATGCAAAATTCAAAATGCAAAATGCAAAATGCAAAATTCAATACTTGAAAACGAGGCTTGACTGAAGCCACCTTGGTCGAATATTTATGATGGCTAGATTTTCATAACTATTTCGAGTTCTTCATCAAAGATTGCTTTCTCAATTTCTTTGTGATCTGGGCCATGACTCGTGAAATGTATTAATCTGGCGACCACATAATTAATCCATGGCATTTTTTTGCCAACCCTATTTCAATGTGGAAACAGAAAGACCCGATAAATTATTTTGTTACGGATTTCAGACCTAAGGAAATGACGTTTTTAAGCAATTTTACATAAATCGGTGCAAATTTGTTGATGAATTCGAAAATTAAATTGCGTTAGGTGCGCGATACGGCCAGGCATTTTTCTAGTTTTAAAAGAGAAAAACATTTGTGAGGAATCGGCTTTAAATTGTTGTTTACTAGTGTTGACTATCGATATTGCGCATTAAGTAGTTGCTCTTGTGCGACGTGTTCTGTCTTATGCGAACAACAAAATCGAATATGCTATTTGATACACAGCCCCTTATTTCGGATATGCGATTTTCGATATTGGTTTTGACCCGACCATGTTTATATGTTTAGCGATGATCCCGTCTCACTCAGACTATAATACATTTTAGATAAAACATCCGCCCGCGCCTTTACTGTTGACGGTTTATTTAATAGCTGACGCCTAAAAAAGGCACTTCTTCCTGCCGTGGTGATACTTTCTGATAAAACCGTAGTGTCTATGCTGAGACGCTGTTTACTCGGCCTGAGGCTGATCTGAAAGTCTGGCACAAGGACAGCTATGGATCTAGAACAGCTGTCAGTCGATGATAGTTACATAAAGGCACTTCTTGATCCCGGGAAAAGTGAAAAAGAAAGAAGAAAAGACATTAAGCCTAGAGAACTGCAAATCAATTACGTATTTACCAACCCCAATCAATTAATTATTTTATTCTGAATAAGGAAGGCATCTAGCCGAAAAGTGGGTACCCTGAAACTTTGTCCATTTTGTCACATGCAACTCCATAGCAGGTCTATCGGGACGGGATGGGGCATGGTGACCATGTATCGTCTCTATTTCGGAAACAAAGCAGAGTAACTCGTTTGTAATTAAATACGCCTGACTGAAAAGTTTATTTAATGTACAGCTTATTATTTTTGGCATGACCGTCCGATTTGTGACGTCAGCATTAGAAATGAAAAATTGACAAATGAAACTCCCGGTTCTACACCAAATGTCGATATTCGATTTATTCCAAGCATATTGTAAAGCGATGGTCTTTGTATCTTCTCACTTATTTCATGCGAACAATGCATAGGTGCTGGATTTCAAACCAATATGCGTTAGTTCTCCAATATCATCATCAAGTATAAGCTGCAGCGTAATGAATCCGTGGCATTTTTAGGCCAACCGAATTTTAATATAGAAATCGAAGAAGGAATTCTGAAATATCGTCATATTTCTTTCCGTGATTGTCGTTTTAGAGTTGGCATTTCCGACATCGGATTTTACATGTAACGCCGTGCATTACGCGGCCAGCTTATATTTGAAGATGATATTAGAGAACGAAACGCCTAATAGCTCGAAATCCAGCACATATGTAATGTTCGCACGAAACAAGTGAGAAGATGTAAAGACCATCGCTTTGCAATATGCTAGGAATAAATCAAATATCGAAATTTGGTGTAGAACAGGAAGTTAATTCGTTTGTCAATTTTTCATTTGTAAAGGCGGAGCCTCCTTTTATAAGGGCGCAAAGCCGTGGTTGCGTTCACTGTGTAAGTGGACACCAAATAGGCAACACGCGGGCACACGCTTCAGAAACTGCCACTTTTTAGTTTTTTTCCGGCTGCAACAGGGCAGACAATTGCCAAGCGGTCAGCGCGAAGATGCTGCCGATCGAACTCTGTGGTTATATTCAAATTCTAACGCACTGGAAGACGATTTTTTAGGAAATGCGAGCGTTGGTGTTGGGGAATCAATGACCGCTGGCGATTTGAACGGACCGTCAATCAAACGCTTGTATAAACTGTATTTGCAGGATTAGCAAAAGATGCCAAAAGGTTGAGATCAGTTTGTGTAAATTAATGACAGGGAGGAGAACTCCACTAATGCGAGAACCCTGGGATTGACAATTGTGGCTTTAATGTTGACCTTGACCTGGTGTCACAAGTCGGACGGCCATGCCAAACATATTAAGTTTTACATTAAACGAACGTTTCAGTCAGGCATATTTAATTACAAACGAGATTACTCTGCTTTGTTTCCGAAACTGACGGCACATGGTCACCATGCTCTCCCCTCCCCATCCAAATAGAGCTGTTATGGAGTTGCGTGTGACAGAGTGGACAAAGTTTCAGGGTAACTACTTTTCGGCCAGATGCGTTCCTTATTGAGAATAAAATAATTAATCGATGGGGGTTGATAAACACGTAATTTGCAATTCTCTACAGCTCGATGTCTTTTCTTAATTTCTTTTTTCACTTTTCCCGAGATCAAGAAGTGCCTTTATGTAACTATCATCAACTGACAACTGTTTTACATCCACAACTGTCCTTGTGACAGACTTTCAAATCAGCCTCAGGCCGAGTAAAGAGCGGCTCAGCATAGACACTAACTTTGCAGTTTTATCAGAAAGTACCACAAGGGCAGGAAGGAGCACGCTTTTTACATGTAGACAAAAGCTATTGAGGAAACCGTCGACAGTATAGGCGCGGATGGATGTTTTTTTTAAAATGTATCAGTCTGAGTGAGACGGGATCATCACTAAAAATGTAACATTGTCGGGTCCAAACAAATATCGAAAATCGCATATCCGACATAAGGGGCAGTGTATCAAATTGCAATATTTGATTTTGTTGCACGCATAAGACAGAACACGTCGCACCAGTGCAACTACTTCATGCGCAATATTGCTAGTCAACACTCGTAAACATCAATTTAAAGCCAATTCCACACAATGTTTCTTTCTTTCCAAACTAGAAACATGCCTGGCCACAAAATGTATCGCGCACCTCGCGCAACTTAAATTTTCGAATTCATTCACAAAATTGCATCGGTTTATGTAAAATTAACTTGTAAACGTCATTTCCTTAGGTCTGAAATCTGTAACAAAATGCAATTTAGACATAATTTATCATGTCTTTCTCTGATTTCCATATCGAAATATGGTTGGCCTAAAAATGCCACGGATTGTAATGCACGGCGTTACATGTGAAATGAGATGTTTTATATGCCAACTCTAAAACGAAATATGACGATATTATTGCTTCTTCGATTTCGACATTAAAATTCGGTTAGCCTGAAATCGAAATGAAATTGTTGGGCATAAATTCTAGTCCTCACTTTAATTAATTTTTTCAGCATAGCAATGGCCATTAGTCATAAACAGGCTATGTTGAAATTCTTAATGCTGGGCATGTGTTCATACTCTAGGGTCAGAATGGGAATGTTGTGTTGATACTCAGAACAAAAGGACTGAAACAGTCGGAGTTACTGTGCCTTTAATTCAATAGTATTAACTATAAGCCTAAGGAATGTATATAAGGTATGTAAAGCCTCGTTTCCAAGTATTGAATTTTGCATTTTGAATTTTGCATTTTGCATTTTGAATTTTGCATTTTGAATTTTGCATTTTGCATTTTGCATTTTGAATTTTGCATTTTGCATTTTGCATTTTGCATTTTGCATTTTGCATTTTGCATTTTGAATTTTGCATTTTGCATTTTGAATTTTGCATTTTGCATTTTGCATTTTGAATTTTGCATTGTGCATTTTGAATTTTGCATTTTGCATTTTGCATTTTGAATTTTGCATTTTGCATTTTGCAGTGCAAAATTCAAAATTCATTACTTGGAAACCATGACTTATATACTTAATACATATCTTAGGCTTATATGTAATACAATTGAATTAAAGGCCCAGTAACTCCGACTGCTTTTAGTAGTTTTGTTCTGTGTATCAACAAAACATTCACATTCTGACCCTATAGTATGAACACATGTCCAGCATTAAGTGTGTTGTGCAAAGCCGCTTTGTGCTGTACTAGGGTATAAACATAGTCTATTTTAACTTTTGTGGTCTATACTGAGACCAAAAACACAAGAAATACGATATATTCGACTAGGCATGGCGTGTAAATATCCTCTTCATTACATGTTATAAACAAATAAAAAAGATATCGAGCTGAAGTATTTCGTATTCTTTGGTTTTTGGAAAAGAGATGCAAATTGAATGTGCTGTTAAATTTATTTTTGAACTCTAGGCATTATTGTTTTTCATGAATTTTGCTGCATTCATCATTAGAGTTGACGTTCAATTGTCGACCACTCACGATTTAGCAGAAATTAGAAGAATGCTGGCAGTGTAAATTACTTGCTATATAACATTACTTGTTTAAAGCTCCCTGAGCAGAATCTTTTGGCTGTTTTTTTCAGAAGATGAAGAACTCAAAATAGTTATGAAAATCTAGCCATCATAAATATCCGACCAAGATGGCTTCTGTCAAGCCTCTTTTCCAAGTATTGAATTTTGAATTTTGCATTTTGAATTTTGCATTTTGCATTTTGCATTTTGAATTTTGCATTTTGCATTTTGAATTTTGCATTTTGCATTTTGAATTTTGCATTTTGCATTTTGAATTTTGCATTTTGCATTGGAAGAACTCTCTCGGCCATCGTACATTCCTCAAGACGACGACTATAAAGATGAATGTCTAACTTCAGGTGCAGCCAACGGAGCTATTCATCGAAAAAGCTATTCCAGGAGCAATATTTCAGGGCAGGGGAAATTATAATTTTGCTTGGGCAGGGGACATATGTTTAGGTGGCAGGGGAGCAAATTTTAGGTTTTTTTGTCGGGCAGGGCAGATATCGGCTGGTTGTCTCGGGGACAGAGCTTTGCGAAAAACAAGGAGAGGGGGAGCTACTTTTAAAACGGGTCAGGGGAAGTTGAGCCATGGTGTTTTTAGGGGAAATTTTTTCACAGGGCAGGGGAAAAGCGACAGGTTTTTTCATCACAGGGTAGGGTAGCTCCATGTCTGCAGGGGAAATGGAATGACAAAATTGGGGGGGAGGGATTTTTTGCAGGGCAGGGGAAATCGGCAAGTTTTTTTTTCCGCCACAGGGCTGGGGAGCTTAAAAAATTGACAGTGGGGAGGGGAAACAGGCAAAAATAAGTGGGAGAGGGTAAAAATGAAGTTTGATTGCGGGAGGGCAAGTCGAAAAGTTTTCAGTGGGAGGGCAAATTATGAACAGCTAATTAATTACCCTCATGACTTAAAATTAGTCAGTTCACATTACTTGTCATGCACAATATATCTTGTCATAGTAAAGACCCCTTTAAAAGTGCATTGTTCGTTGGCTGCACCTGTAACTTTCTGGCTAGGAGACGGAAAAAGCCCTGCGATGAAAACTCACCTGAGTTCCGACTGCAGCTGTACAGAAAGTTCTGTAACATGCTAGATCGTAGATTTGTACGACGTGAAGAGAGATACCTTTCCCAAAAACAGCACCTAATGCGTGTCGGTGATGTTGACGTCACAAGACGCAAAGTGATGTCTGTGTGCATGACTTCCTTTGTCCGATCTTTTTATCCGAACTTGCCCGGGATACCGTACTTCGGCCATCGCTGAGTCTAGGCATGAAGCAGTCTTTATTAGGACTGTACATATCAAACGGCCCCTTTCAGGGCCGCTTAATTTTCCGAAAAGAAGACACCCATAGTCACTCAAAACGGAAAAAAATTGACTGTATGAATCACTTCGTGACAATACAAAGCAGTGTCTGTCATCGTGTTGATAGTGAAGGTACGTATCCTAGCAAATAGTTGAACACCAGCAGAATTGTGAAATTTGTATAAGGTTGGTCGTGTTTCATAGATCATAGAGAGACACTCTGGAAATTTCCGCCATGGAATATCCCTTTCTCGATTTTTCTCATTGAAATCTTTGCCAATAATTAATTAAAAGTATGACGCTATCTCCAAACATCTTCTCGTACGATCATGAACAAACCTTCACACGCTTTGACCACGTGAGGGCCGCTTCGAGAAAAAATCTTTACAAGGGAGGGCGTTACAATACCACCTAAAAAGTTCAGAAACTGTCTTCATGTAGTGCCGTGAACAGTCTTCCGCTATGCTCTGACATCAGACTTATCAGTCCAATTTTGACACATGCCGCGCCGCTCCCTGTTGTGATAGCAATCTAATGTCAGAGCACAGCGAAAGACTCGGCTCACAGCAAATATTGAAGAACTCGACTTTGTGGTATTCAGAGTCCCTGTTGCACTTGTCTGCAACATCAAAATTATATTTCTTGTCATTGACCTCATTGTGAGGGATTTTCAACATTATTTTCGATGGTGGTGTCCATGCCGGCCACTTTTGCTGATACCTCACCTGCTTCTTCTTAGTCAAATTGCAAAATTTTAACCCGCATCTGTGCTACCTGGTATTCTCTATCGCTTGTAATTTCATGTGAACCAAAGAAATTAACCCCAGCATGATTTACCTCTAAACAATAGCTAGTTGAAAATTACCCACCTACTTCTACTGGCATGAATTTCACACCTCCTTGGACGCAAACAGCCACCACCTCTTCTATGCAATAGCCGCACCGCAGACTGACTCGCCCAGAGTTACACAGCCAACAGGACAGAAAAAGCCGGCGCACGTCCCATGGGCTACAATTATTGCAGCTATATTAAGGTTAGCTGTGGGTCCAAAGCTGTTGTGTTTTGAGACGGGATATCTGCCTTTTACGGGACTGTTTTGACTTTTATGATTTTTAACCCCGTCACCAGCTGTCGCAAAAGTCAAAACCAGCCCGTAAAAGGCAGGAATCGCGTCTGAAAACACCACATCCATGGACCCACAGCTATATTCCGGTAGCTTCCTGGTAAGCTCTTTGACATGCACTATTTGTTTGACACGTCATATTTTGAACATATTTTTGTCATATTGATGCAATATAAGTGCAAATGACTAAACGTTTTATCTGCATGTTTTGTGAAAGTCGACCATGAGGGCGCAAAGAGCGATTTCCGGTCATCCGCACAAGGGGCTCGGTCGTCCCAGGCAGGGTATTCCAGTAGGTCCTCTCCTGTACTTGTCAATACACTCAGCTCGGGATCGGGATCCCCTGTTCACAAATGGAAGAAAAGGGGAAAGGTTTTACACGGAATACACGCTTGGGCAGAATTCGCGTTAATGCCACGTTATCAAAATGTTTATTTCAAAAACTCAGAACACTGTATTATAATATATTTAGGCCAATTAAACACATGCGATCGCTAACTGATATTTTTCACCAAGTCCATGTACAATAATGGTATCCAGAATCACTTAAGTTACAATACAGGCCGTAGACAGAATATAAAAACATAGTTTTCCTGTTCGTAATTGAGGCACGTTGAAATCTTAATACAAATAAAATTTGAAGAAAAGTTGTTGTCAATACAGTCTGTACTAGTTATGTTATCTATACCCTTTTCTCTAAAGACGATTTAGGCATATTTCAAAAACAAGCTATCCCAGCGACACAAGGATAAATAAGTTATTTATGGCTTCACTGTATATCAAGCAAAACTAGCTGGGAAAATCGTTCGTTTAGTGTGGAGGAACTGTGTGTAAGAAAACTTCCTTTAGGGCGAAAGAGCAGGAAACGAAGAAATCTTACCCGTCAGTTCTAGCATTCCAGATAGAAAAAACGTAGACCCCGTTATAATATACGGTACCGAGGTTGACAGAACATGTACATAATCCTTGGGTACAACATCAGATAACAGACTGAGGTTTTGTGACTATGGGGATTTTATCACTGAGAAAGCTAATGGTCGCGCATACTCTTTACGTAAATTACGATCATTTGACGTTAACCCTAGATTCTTTCTATGTTTTACAGTGCTTCGGTTTTGAGTATTCTAATTTTTTGTATTGTATGCTGTGGTGATTAGATTTCAGGACATGATAATGGCAGATTGGAGAAAATCGTTGAGAAAACCAAGAGAATCATGGGTTAAAATTAGTTATCAATTCAAGATGAGTATAACAGCGCCTTGCTAGTAAAATGAGACAGATTTTATCAGACACGACTCATTATCCCTGTTACAATGACTTCGGCAATAAACGTATCGACAGGAGTGGAAAACTGAGAATACAACGAAAAAACACAAAGCGTTACAAAATGTCTTTTCTACCACGTGCAATCTCGGTCTATAATTCATAAGTTTATCACAGGCACTGAGAGTTTGAATTTCAGGTGTTTGTGACTGTCTGTAAGCTTATGTATTATGTTTCTGTGTGGTGATTTGCTATTGTTTTTCTTTACTAGCAATTCAATTTCCCAAAGGCGATCAATAGAGCATCCTATCTTATCTTATCTTATCTTATCTTATCTTATCTTATCTTATCTTATCTTATCTTAAGTTATCTTATCTATCTATCTATCTATCTATCTATCTATCTATATATATATATATATATATATATATATATATATATATATATATATATATATATATATATATATATATATTACATTGAAATATTACCCGTGACAAAGGCAACTACGGAAGCATTGCTTTTACGATATTGCCATCACTGAGCAAAGACACTCAATGTTCAACAACTTTGCAGCTGACCTGTGATTTCTGTGAAAAGACATTGAAGAAAGAGTTCAATATGGTCTGAACAATCAATAATTATGTATTATATTATTGTTGGTGATATTCCAATAATCAATTATGACGGGACAGAGCTGTAATTCATGTTGGCACACATTCATCAGATTGCATTATCTAACTAAAAGTTGGTATTCTCAAACAATAGTTGCTGTTGTTGAAGAAGTTAAACATTAACACAATTAGAAATATAAGAGGGTGAAATATGGTACTTACGTTTTAACCTTCATAACGCCAATAAAACTGGACTTTGGTCTCCAAAACTTATACTGGTGACTGTAGTTCCAAGTTACATTGTGGCACAACAGATTGTGATGATTAACAAACAAGTTTGTTTGTTGAGCAGAGATCTAACCCGCCATTCCTGCGTTGCAGTTTGCCTGGCCATTCTGAGGATGATTTTATTTCGCAGCTATAATTTCTACAGAATTTACAGAAGAATTTAGAGAAATAACAGGATCTAAAATAGAACTTGTTGGCAGAATTATGACATGACAGCTAGCAATGGTATCTGCATGTCTCTAATTCTGACCAAGTATTATGGGATGTCCTAAAGAGTTTAGCATGGTCTGAACAGTCAATAGTTTTCACATTAATTCTTGATAATATTTTGTAATAGCAAATTATGAGAGAGCAGAGTTAATTTTCTTTGGCAGACTTTCAACAGTTTGCAATCTAACTAATAGTTTGTATTTCAAACAAAGGTTGCTGTTGTTGAAGAAGTTAAAAATCAACACATATGTCAATCTGAAACATTAGTGACTGATATATTGTCAGGCTGTATTACTATCCTGATGCCAGTCAACTGGACTTTGGTCTCCTTAATGTACATTGGCGAAGTTCCCAACCACATAGTGTAGTACAGCATCACTGATTGTTGCGTCAAGCATTTTGCTACTCCAAGTTCCAAGGGGATTACTGTGAAATCTACGCTCAGATTTCTCTGCATTTGCAAACCTGGACAGAACTCTCACACCTGCGATTCTTACACGACAAGACTTGGTGTCAATTTTCATCATGTAAGTACTGTTTCTTTTGAATTTCGCAATACGTTATGTGATTTACTGGCCTGTTCAGCAAATATATGATCAAACACACATGTCATGTCGACTCCGAACATATGAGAATCAGCCTTGTTCAACCAACCCTACAGTAAGAGTGTGAAAACCAACGTCGGAAAGAAATTCTTCCGTCTCCTTGAGAAACATTTCCCGAAGGATTGTAAATTACATAAAGTTCTCAACAGAAATAGAGTCAAATTAAGCTACAGCTGCATGCAGAACATGGAGAGTATTATAAAATCACACAACAAAATTAAAAAAAATGGGTCACCCAGTGCAATGATAAAAAACTCACTGATGTATGTAAATGCTATATCTAGACCAATTGCCCACTCCAGGGAGCTTGCCAGTCTAAACCTTTAATCTTTAAAGCTACTGTTACAAGCGATGCCGATGAGGCGAAACATTACATCCGTCTAACTGACAACACATTTAAAGCACGCTATGCAAATCATGCCCAATCTTTTCGAAGCAAGGCATACGCCAATAGCACAGAATTGTCAAAATATGTCTGTCACTTGGAATCTCAGGACAAACCATTTAAGATATCATGGTCAATCCTATCGAAAGCAAGTAATTACTCAAATGGGTCACAGAGATGCAACCTTTGTCTTACATAGAAGCTATTCATAATAAATGCAAATAAGTCAAGCCTTTCAAACTAGCGTTCCAAGTCGGTCTCCAAGTGCCGACACGAAAACAAATTTTACTTGTCAAATTTCAATCCAACCCACCACACCAAATTGTTTGACCCAACCCGATACTTATATGTAAGCAGGTGAAGCAAATTTCATACAATAAAATCTACCTATCTGACGGTCGCGTGTATGCGTGAAAATCGAGTAATAGGTACCAAACAAACTTGATGTGTTCTCATATATATATATATATATATATATATATATATATATATATATATATATATATATATATATATATATATATATATATATATATATATATAGATAGATAGATAGATAGATAGATAGATAGATAGATAGATAGATAGATATATAGATAGATATAGATATAGATAGATAGATAGATAGATAGAGATAGTCCGGAAGCAACACTCAGACTGTACTATATATAAGAAACGGACTGCGTTTCTTAACTGGTTGGTGATGTCATAGCATCTCCAATGTACATAGGAAATATCATCAATTTTGGTGCAGTCAATTTAGATATACATCCCTAATTAGGAAAATTCATTAAATATGTAAATTAGAAGTTCGCTGAAGTAAAAATGCTTAATGAATTTCAGTAATTTTAAATCATAGTATCTTCAATACACATACAATATATTTCGTCAACTTTGATCGAGTCAGTGCAGATATACATCCCTAATTAGGAAAGTTCATCCAATATGCAAACTAGCGATCAATTTTGATGTCGCCTCATGTCTTTCATGGAGGATATATCCTTCTATGGTCAACATTTGCACAAATCCCAACCAATCTTGAGCAGCGGTCTGAGTGTGATTTTTTCCATTATCATTAATTATGCAATGAGCATGAAATATGCAAGCGACACCCACCAAAAACTAATCAGTCCTGCCCTTTCAAACAGAATCTATGTATTAGATCGGATTCTAATCCAATAAGACGTTCTTGAGATATCGCACTAACAGACAGACGAACATCAATCTGACATTAGCTCACTTGCATTAACACCTAAAGTAATAATGAGACAAAGGAAGCACTGAAAAGAGATAGACAGATAGACAGATAGACAGACAGAAAGATAGATAGATAGATAGACAGACAGATAGATAGATAGATAGATAGATAGATAGATAGATAGATAGATAGATAGATAGATAGATAGATAGATAGATATCGGCAGTATCCCTCCGAGCCGGTAGGTTCGGAGGAATACAGCTATGTGGAGGGAACCTAAGTCTTCGATTACGTCACACGAGTGAGGAATACTGGGAGATTATATATTTATCACATCCATAGACCCAATTATTTTCTATTTTGAATAAAAATTGGTTTTACGGTACAATATTACTTGAGTCAATGAGGCGGATGAAACTTTGCGGTTCCAGTTGGTTCAGGACATGGCACCGGCCCACGGCGGCCAGTTTTATCCTACTGAGTGTAACCACAATGCTTGCGAAGTTTGAAGGATATAACTTTCTTTGAAGGATATAGTAGCAGATCATAGAGAACAGATGAAAGGACAATGACACAGTGCCGTCATATTCAATACTTTTATTTTAAGGTAAAGTGTGAACGTCAAAAATACTATTTCATATTGTCAATATTGAAATAACCCCGCGGTTCAAAATCGTGCATGGATGAATGGCGGCTGCTGTGTTATTGTAAATTGATCGAACTCAAAATCTGCCGCTTGCCTTACTCATTCAAAATTACAGAAAAAAGGGAAACCCTTTCTTCGGTATCGAAATAACAACAAAACTATGATTTAACTATGTATTTCGGAGTTCTTGTGGATTAATATATAACTACTCTGTCAAACTGGAAATTCCGCGAACAAATCATGGCGTTGTGTCAAAATCGAACGCTCCAATATCGTTGTCAACACAGAGCAATGCGACAATTCAAGGTTATCTGGACAGAACATTAATCTTAAGTGAACATGAATGAAACATGAATCTGCTTTGCAATCATGCATGAAAAATACGTCTTTAAAGAAGCTGGATTGTGAAATTTTTAAACTTGGTCATTCAACGTTCATTCCTGTGAGCCATCGCTTATGTCTTATATGACTGCCCTTCGTCTTTGTTGTGGCTGCGGCACAAACCGTGACAACCCAGCAACATTTATTATAACGTTAACGGTACAGCTCGTCATCGCAGCACCTGTAAACATTCCCGATGCTGCAGCTACCAGAGCACATTGCCAAAAACTTGAGTTCAAAACGGATTGAGCTGGGTAGACGTCACTTGTCGGGAGCGTTAACGTATTTTCTAACACAGGACCATGGGGAAGAGCGTTACGAGGGATCGACGATGCGTTCGGCTGTGCGTTTGGTATCGCCAACTGCCGGTCGTTATCAAATCCCACCAAAATGTCGGACATGAGCTCTTGCTGGGGAAGGTAGTTCACGTCATTGGAATTGATTGATTGAATATGTCGACGACCAGAAAGCTGCATGATTTTGGTTGGTGGGATGCCACTATCGTGGAGTTTCTGTATGTTTTCTGTGCGCTGTGAATGGTTTTACGTCCCGATACACCTGCTTTCTCGGCCATAGTCTGCACGATGTTTTCTAATTTGTTCTTCCCCATTGGCTGTCGCTTATACCAAATATTGCCAATCGGCTTGTAATTGATGGCGAGATAAAAACGTGAGTCCGAACACATTTCAAAACGTTGATGAACACGATACAGCTTGTATGTTTCGATCGGACATATGGCTTTGTTGTCAACGGCGAATATCTTGGGCGAATACGGACGATTGATGGCATATTGTCCGCAGCGGGTTTTGTTGTCGCGTTCATTACATTCAACGTACTCTCTGCCCGAAGCTGTAACTTTTAATTTGATATTTCCCTACAGCAATTTCTTGTTTTCATCTGATGCTCGAAATCCCAATAGTTTGGTATTATTCCACCACACTGTAAACATTAGCGATTCTTGTGAATGGTTACCGAGCATCCCTTTTTCGCGCATCATCAGAATTTCATTGTCCGTCAGGGGTTCGCTGGCACGGGATTTGTTTCCTTTACATTTTGTTTTCATATCAGATCGTTTGGCTCGAATCGTCTCCTGAGATTTCGCCAATACTGCATTCCGGCATACGAATAATTTGTACCCGTTCTCCGATAAATACCCCGTTGGTAAGTTGTCAAAGTGTCTGGTTCATATTCTGTCCAATCGATTTGTCTCGCTCCAATGAAGAACTTTGACATGTACAAATCCAAAGTTTTTGGTGACAAATTGAAAACTTCGGCTTCAAAACCATCCTCCGTTGCTGTTGCTGTAGAAACGTCATCAGTTGCCTAACTGCATTATTTGTCGTTTTGATGGTGTTCGATTTGCGCTAGTTGGTTATGAATGCACCAACATCGCCCTGGAACACAGCAATGTAACGCTCGGTTGACGATATTGCTTGCTTTGCCCAAACTTTTTAGGGGCAGACGTGTCCTCATTTTCGCGCCATTGAAATATGAACGATTCAAACAAAAATCCGTGCCTATATTTGCTCATTTTATTTCCTTCTCGGTGCTTTTGACTATTGTGTTTCCAAAAGTTCCACAACCCTCTTCCTTTTCCCGTGAGAATTTTTACTGATAAAACAGGTGTTCGTTAACAGGTTAGATTAAAGTATTTCTGACCGTATACCCCTACTTCTGAATTCAGAAGTAGGAGAATACGGAATTCTGTAAACAATATTACCATAGTGTGATGTCATATTATAGGAATAACTGGGTGTATGTATGTGATATATATATATATATATATATATATATATATATATATATATATATATATATATATAATTGAAATATTACCTGCAACAGAGGCAGCTACGGAAGCATTCTTTGTATTGCAATCACTGAGCAAAGACACTCAAGGTTCAACAACTTTGCAGCTGACCTGTGATTTCTGTGAAAAGACATTGAAGAAAGAGTTCAATATGGTCTGAACAATCAATAATTATCACATCACTGTTGGTGATCTTCCAATAATCAATTGTTACAATTATGAGCTGTAATTCATTTTGGCACAGCATCTAATTAACAGATTGCATTATCTAATTAAAAGTTTGTATTCTCAAACAATAGTTGCTGCTGTTGAAGAAGTTAAGAATTAACTCAAACTGAAATATAAGAGGGTGAAATATGGTACTTACGTTTTAACCTTCATAACGCCAATAAAACTGGACTTTGGTCTCCAAAACTTATACTGGTGACTGTAGTTCCAAGTTACATTGTGGCACAACAGATTGTGATGATTAACAAACAAGTTTGTTTGTTGAGCAGAGATCTAACCCGCCATTCCTGCGTTGCAGTTTGCCTGGCCATTCTGAGGATGATTTTATTTCGCAGCTATAATTTCTACAAAATTTACAGAAGAATTTAGAGAAATAACAGGATCTAAAATAGAACTTGTTGGCAGAATTATGACATGACAGCTAGCAATAGTATCCGCATGTCTCTAATTCTGACCAAGTATTATGGGATGTCCTAAAGAGTTTAGCATGATCTGAACAGTCAATAGTTTTCACATTAATTCTTGATAATATTTTGTAATAGCAAATTATGAGAGAGCAGAGTTTGATTTTTTTTGACAGACTTTCAACAGTTTGCAATATAAAGTAATAGTTTGTATTTCAAACAAAGGTTGCTGTTGTTGAAGAAGTTAAAAATCAACACATATGTCACTCTGAAACATTAGTGACTGATATATTGTCAGGCTTTATTACTATCCTGATGCCAGTCAACTGGACTTTGGTCTCCTTAATGTACATTGGCGAAGTTCCCAACCACATAGTGTGGTACAGGATCACTGATTGTTGCGTCAAGCATTTTGCTACTATAAGTTCCAAGGGGATTACTGTGAAATCTACGCTCAGATTTCTCTGCATTTGCAAACCTGGACAGAACTCTCACACCTGCGATTCTTACACGACAAGACTTGGTGTCAATTTTCATCATGTAAGTACTGTATGTGCCAGCTGTTTCTTTTGAATTTCGCAATACGTTATGTGATTTACTGGCCTGTTCAGCAAATATATGACCAAACACACATGTCTTAACCGCTATGCCTTTGTTGTAGTCTGACCAGCCAATATGAGGATGGTGTCAATTTGTTACATATTTTAATCCAGAATTGTGATAGAAATGATTAGATCTAAAATGCTCACACTAGTTTTTAGATTAGATACAATATTACCTTAGAGCATGACTTAAGGGGGAAGTTCACCAAAGCTGATTTTTTCATATCTGCTAGCTTTGGCGTCCCTTATTCCGGAAAAGCCATTTTTCGCCATTTACAACTCGTGCAATTTTTTACAAAACCAGATCAAAATAGTTGCGGAAGTTGCAGTTTAACTTAATGTATTTTGAATCATTGGAAAAACGCGCCAAGCTTGGCGCCTTCATCTCGTTCCAGAACAAGCGACCCCGAGCATGTGAGAATCAGCCTTTTCGGACGCCCCCTTTAACTGACATTCAGCAGTGTCTGTATCTCATTCTGACCTTGAGCAGTTATTGATGTCTTTAGAAAGTCAGAAAGCTGAACATTCCAGAATTGTTACCGACATTGATCCTAAAGACACATGTCGACTATAAAAGGGCCAAGTGTGAGAGGACGCGAAAGAGGTAACACACAGGCTCACGCTCCCGTAAATGCGGCTTTTATGACCTTTATGGATCGCAAAAGGTCACATATACTTACAATTTATTATCGTATCTTTGAAATAAAGCGATGCACGTACGATCAACAGCTGATAAGACCTGATGAGGAGTTTTTATAGTATTCATGACTCGGTGACGAAAATGGCGGTTTTAAAATCGCTCGCTGTCAATCAAACACTTGTGTAAACTTGACGCGCCAATCAGTCGCGTGCTTATCACCACGCAAATCGCCTTACCTGGCTGCTGTGTAAATATATGGCAGATAATAAAGATGGTTATACAAGTGATTTTGCAACTTGCCATTGCCTTGAAACACCAAGAACTAGATCTCTGTAAGACAAATATAACGACTAATAAACCAATGCGTGCAAATTTCACGGTTCTGGTGTTCAACCATCTTTTTAGACACGTATGTCAACTGGATCACAAACAATTTTCAATAGTCTCACGAAAGTTTACAGAACAGTCACAGTCCCTCCACACACGAGGGACTGTGATACGGTCAATTTTCCACTGTGCGGGGCAATAAGATATATTAGGTATTAGGTATTCTTTTTTTGAAAATTTAGTGGCCCTGAAAGGGGCCAATTGGTACGTATTCATAAGAAAGACTGTTTTTGCCTATGCCCAGCGATGTCAGACGTATACGTACAGCTGCAGTCGAACTGATGAGTTTTCATATCGAAGGCTCTTGTTCGTCTCCTAGCCTGCTCTGACGGTTTGTCGTATTTGCGTATTGCGAACTCAAATGCGACTTTGAAAAAAATGAGTTTGCTGTTACCTGACTTACTCTAGTTCAAATACCCTGACTCTAAGATATTTCTTTTGATTGAAAGCAAGGCCCGAGGATCCGAGAAAGCCAATAGAATTGGCGTAAATTTGGGAAATTCGTCAATTTTCCTCATTTTAAGGCGAAAAATAATGTACATTTTTTGACCAACTCAAGAAATTGAATCGGGATAAGGCCTAAAAGTCGTTTCTGTAACGTGTCCATCAGTGATAGGGTAGCTAGGCCTCTTAATTTTTTCTATTTTTTTTAAATCAGGAAGTAAAAAACGTAAGATATTTTCAAATATATCAGTGATTTTTACCACCTTATCTCTCTGGATTTTCTTTCCAGTGAGGGACATCAAAAGGTCAACCCGCCACAACCTTTTGACGTCACACAACTGTCTCAGATCGTCGCATAAGTTCAAAAAGCGAAATTCATTCGTTTATAATAGGGGGGGGGGAGGGGGTTCGACCTCCATTCAATTAGTGAACTTCACTTTCGCACTATGATTTTGTGATTACGTTCTCTTCACATTGTGTGTAAAAATAAACACAAACTGCACACTCGTACCAGCAATTTTGCTCTGTTCCAACTCGTTCGTGTCATGCTACGATTAATAGTACTCAAATTTGATCGATTACTTTACGATGTGCATGTAATGTGGTCAGGGGATACATATTCTCCAGTATATAGCGAAATCAAATTGCTACATTATACTCTCAAGTCAGGTAGATATCAACATTTCGCACTTTTGAATTCTGCAAAATTTTGCAGCAAGTGTTCATCCTAACCTATTCTGAAACAATAAAAAATCCCTTGAGTGGAAAAGTTACTCTGCCTATAAACGTACATGATCTGATCGGAAAACAGCGAGGCGTCGCTCCTTGTCTCTCCAAGCAACGTGGATTCTAATAGCCAGGAATCAGAGAGGACAGATTTCAACTTGCAGCACCCAGAAGGAGGTCTTTTGCCCTGTTCAGGAGTAGCAGCTATAAAGCTGCATGGGGAAATGCTTCAGACCTCGTAGTCCTGACCACATCAACCATGCAATTTGAAGGACTTCAAAACAAAGCATAAGCTTGTCGACAGCACGCCATTATCGCTGAAACAAGGAGGATGTAAGTTTACGTTCGAAATCTTTCAGATTATGTGTAATCATGAAAGATCGGTGCATACAACTTCAAAGTAGATTGATTATCATTTGTGCTGAATTTAAATCAAGTTCTTTGGGGTGAGACATTTTTTGTGTCAGAGCCAAGTCCTTTAACTGTTGTCAGCGGCCGTTCGCTGTCACGTAGGGTTTACTTCACAACTTCTGAGCATAGGTTTGAAGTCTGGTAGGCCTAGTTTAATTAGAGAATACACAGTCCCACTGCGCCACACATCCTCCGAAAGTCACTTCAGTTTCTGGGCGAGACCTTGTCAAAGCACGACCGTAGCAATTATAAACTTGAAAATGCTGGAAATATGTCAGCAGGATTAGCAGAGTTGGCAAACGGTTGCGATAAATTGTGTAACTGAAGAGAGGGCAAATAAGTCATTGTAACTAACCCTGTTTTGCCTGGGAAGAGAAGTCACCAGGATTTGATAATTGTCGCTTTTGATTATGATGATATTGAAATAACTAATTATAAGAGAATCATGACTTTTTTAAATCCATTTGTTGGCAGTCATGCAACTGTTCGCTATCTAGTTGATTATAGCTTACATTCCGAAAGAACGCTGATTTTTGTCGCAAAAGATAAAATATTATACAAACGTAAATGTTAATGAGCAAGCATGCGAATGGTATTTCATGCTTTCACAAATCTAATGCCAGTAAACTGGACTTCAGTCTCAGTACCAATGTATACTGAGTGGTCTGCTTATGCAAAAATTACATACAGTCATAGAGGGCCAGTGCATGTCTGGCTCTTGGGTTTTTCTACTTCCCGGTTGACTACTGTGAATTCTGAGCTCAGACTACTTTGCATTTTGAAAACCTTGACAGAACAGTACCTAACATCGTTACATGACAAGAAAACGGTATATGACCTTGTGAGAGATTTTCTTGAGTATGAATTATGTGTCTGTTTGTGTTGAGAATTTCTAAACGTCAAGCCAGTTCAGCAGATATTGCTTTGATACAAACATATTTGTTTTAATAACTAAGGCAGGGAAAACACTCAGATTGCTCTGTAATTGGCATTAGTATCCAGGATTTTATGAATTTAAATGGAAATTAATACATAATTAAGTTGGACATTTTACATAGATCTAAATACATGTATAGAACAAAGGGAATTATTTGCATCGCTTTCCTTAAAATAGCATGAGATAGAACTAGGGAGCCTTCGTTTTTTACGGCGGGGTGGGGGACCTCTAGAATTTAAGCTGCGAATGAATTGCAAAAAGCGAACCCCTCCTTCCAAATTAAATTTTTGAAATTTGAACCCCCCAAATTTATCAATTTTAAAATGTTACCTCCATTAAAAGTTCATATGATTTGATTCATTAAACCTTTACATCGTAAGGCCCCTCGGATGAAAATAGTGACCCTTCAAAGCTTTTTACAAGAATAAGGCTGACCTTCCGAGATTATTTTCATGCACAAAATAAGTGACCTTCCCCAAGATGTCACAGTCCGTATAAATAATATCTTCAATGACATATAATTTCTCATTTGACCTTTGAACTTTCAAAGAATCCTTTTTGAACTGTCTAAATAATCACGGCTGAAATTCAATATCATATTTTTGTCTTTCGCATTTGCTTTTTTCAAACACACTATTCTCATATACATACATTTGTATCAATTATAAAACATTTATAAAAGCATATATTTAGCACGTTTTGTATTAGAAAAACATTATTCATAGCTTCCTCAAAGACTACTATGTATAGTGAATCAACATTTTTGGTGAAATTCTAAAATCAAATTTCTTGCACACATGCATGCATGCATGCATGCATGCATGTAAGTATGTACGCATGCATGCATGCAGTTATGCATGTATGTACGTATACATACATACATACATACATACATACATACATACATACATACATACATACATACATACATACATACACACATACATACATACGTGCATACATGCATGCAGTTATGCATGTATGTACGTATGTATGTATGTATGTCTACATCAAAAACTCTAAAAGCACCTACCATCTTAGTATTTTCTGTACTGGTACACTCTAGGATGAAGATGTGAATTTGTTCAAATGAACATGTCATTGTCAAAATATTTGTAATTTTGGGGAAATTTTCGCCATTTTGGTCAAAATATTTTCTCCTTTGAAACACTTATCTAATTACTCTGAAACCCGATATGCATGAATAAAGGGGGTGACCTCTTCAGGTTTGTTGAAATAATCGTGACGTTTTTTATTTGTATTTCTAGGCAATTGTCCTATTTTTCTATTAATCTTCCTCTTGTCTGAGTCCACATGTTACGTTGCTTGAAATTCGATATGAGATCCTTGACATGAGTTTAGATGAAATCATGTAGAAACTTGCCATATTGCCTTTCTGTGACAATTGTTGTTGGTTTTGGTCGCAAAATACAAAATAACTCATTCCTTGAATGCTCTGATTGAAAAAATTCAGGACAAATGCGCTTTAATTTGCCTGATGTATATGTTTAACAATAGACTAAGTTGGAAATTTATTGAAATGAAGTTATCATTACTAAAATATATAAATGAGCATAAAAACTAAAAACAGTGTCAAAGACACTGTATAGCTATCATAGTTAAGATACTTAGGCTTAAAGTGATGAAAATACCCAAGTAAGACAACAAAGACAAAAAAGTAGATATAATAGCAAAAATTCCCGTTGCTGTCGGGTATAAATTCAAATTTGGTACAATACGCTCCATGAAGCACTCGCCTATCGGCTCGTGCTATATGTCGCGCATTGTACCAAAATCTCGTGTATACCCTCCTGCGGCGGGAGTTATTGCTTAAATAAATTGTTAATCAATCAATTGATGAAATTATTTGTTTGCTTGTTGCTTTATTTACGTATTTTATTATCTATAGCCTGGCAAACGTCACACATACCGGTACCATAAGATAAGGAGGATTATTATTTATATCCCCACTTGAAGTAGAACATTGAAGGTTGTCCAGTAACAGACAGAAGATGGTCCGCCTTTATATCATTCTACTACTTATTGCAATTGGGAAACATGAGAGTAGAGGTTTGTATGGCAGTTATTTTTAGTCAAGTCCTATTTTAAAACCTTGCGATAAAAATATGAAAGGATATCATTATTCACATTTGAACAGAGCAACCTGTCCTTTCTCAGCTGTGCTGTAAGAGGCCAAGAGTTTATCAAATATATTTGTTCAAAAACTGTATTTCTCAAAAATTACTCATGTGATAGCTTTGGTATTTGGTGGTAGGCATGTTCCTGGGGATAATCTTAATGTTATATGTTGAAATATTAAGTTTTCTTCATATTGTCATGAAACATGCAATTGTATTTTTAGAGCAATTTTTGTTATTTTTGATCAAAAACAAAATGCTAAATATCTCATTCTTAAATTCCTGGTCCATTCCATCTTTAAATTTGGTGAGTAGAAGTGCGCAACAGTAAGTGGAAATTTGTTCAATTGAAGTTATCATTTACCAAACGTATGCTAATGAGCAGCAAAAAAATTAATGTCTGTGAAATTCTCTATAGAAGTGAGTCGTTTTTCACCTGTTGGGGTATGATTTGTACAGAAACATGGCCATATTGCTTGAGTAAAACCTCCTATAAACATGGAATAGTTGTATTCAAAATGTTCCTCTAGAAGCCGACACATCATTTTAAGTGAAATATTACTCATACCATCATCAGCATGTGTACTTTCTAGGTTGCAAAGTGCATATGGATTGGTTACATGGTTTGGCGACCCTATTGCCATTTGTGGAAACTCACGATAAGGGACTGGTCAGTTTCTTCGGCGGGGGGGGGGGCGGTGAATTCATGGGGGGGGTGTCACCCTGTTTTTGACTTTGGTGGTAGGGGGGTCACCATGTTTTTGAAATGCCCGATAGGGGGATCAGCGTGTCTTTTAATTTTGACATGGCTCATACTTGCGACTAATGCATTGTGCCAGCCACAATTTTCATCATTCAGTTGCATTTTTCGGTGCGCCCTTTGGGCGCATAACTTTAATAATAATAAGACATTTTTCAAAGCCCCGCCCTAGTGCAAAACTTACATATATATATATAATATATATATATATATGTGCCCTCCCGGTTTTCACCATAATGGCTTTATGGCAACCTCTGAACTTGGGCACAGAGAGTACGGTTATATATATATATATATAGAGTTGGAAACTGGCCAAAATATTTGCCAGACATCAGGCCCGGTTTTCACCATAATGGCTTTATGGCAACCTCTGAACTTGGGCACAGAGAGTACGGTTATATATATATATATATAGAGTTGGAAACTGGCCAAAATATTTGCCAGACATCAGGACTGGTTACTTTCAAAACTTGCCTGTCCTGCCAGAAAGTTGCCTGTCCTGAATTTTTGACAGATCCATTCATTCAAAAAACACAAAACCATTATGTACTTCAAACTGTAGACAACTTTATTTTCAACATGAGTATTAACTGTGATCTTACAAACAAACTGTTCTGAATTTCACAGTTTGAAATGAATTCTAATGCGGACTTGAATACAAAATTTCTACAATAACAATGCTGATAACACTCTGATTAATTAATTAGTTAATTCAAACACACTTTGCCCATATCGCTCAAACAGTTAAAAAATTTCACGATAGCGGTTTTAACAACGGGGAAACTCTTTTTTTAATTTGTCTCCATTTTATGCCACTTTATCGTATAAAACCAAGATGCAATCTGTCATCGAATTGGTACTACAATCAACCAAACTGAAAAGATTGCTGAGCAATATAGAAAACATCATCTGGCAAAGAAAATCAAAAAGTGAGAGAGCTGCCATATAAGTAATCATAAGTAATCAAAGTTGGCGGCATGATTTAAATAAACCAATACTCTCCTCAGACCAAACTGATTTCAAAGGCCGTTTACAGCAAATATTGTTAACGAAACCATGAAACCTGGGAATGGTTAAACACACAGAAACAAGATTTATTTCTCGAAGCAGCCCTTCACAACATGCTTTTCAAACACCGGAAAGCAGGCACCAATATCGACCCGAAATCTATTACAAAGTCAACGAAAAATTGACACAAAACTAAAAGTTCGGATAATCGATTTAAATGCCTAAAACAAACTAATCGTTGACAGATTAGTACAACATTTACTGTTAACATAACGAGCACTAGCAGCTCATAATATGCCCTAAAACAAAAATCCTTATAAGCGTCCAGAAACTCCGGTCGATGCTGGGTCATGTTAAATATAATATGACACCACACACCGGATCGCTCACTATAGAGTCAGTCAATAGTGGCTAACTCTCTCAATAACGAATCTGGCTTCTCTTCCTGGAGGACGAAGATGACTTCATCACACAACCAAACGGATGGGATACAAAACAAGAGAGCAACTGATGAAGGAACCCCATTTTTGGTTCCGAAACACCGTTAAGACGAATCACTCAATCAACAAACCAGTTTACCGGGGACCCTAATCACATGACTAGGGTCAAGGCACTTTCGATTCACCGGTGTCTCGCCATGCATTCCACACAAAATAAATGCAATGATCCTTTTATTCACCATATCGTAATACTAAACAATCTTGGTAGAGCCGATGTGTTGAGTTGCCCTCATCTCGCTTGCATTGCATTCCGGCGTCACACAGTTGCACAGTTTCAGTAGCATAAGCGCGTCGAAGTCCGACATATTGGTATACTACATTTCGTTTAAAACAACATCTAGAAGCAGCTGATCATGATCAATGAGATTACTGGGTATGCCGTATGGGCTACTATCGAGAGCCCGACACACGGACGTGGAAGTACAATTTTCCTCCCGTCCGACTGAAAAGCCACCCGTCTCGGACGGGAGGACGGGCGTAGTTTCCAACGCTGAAAATATATATATATATATATATATATATATATATATATATATATATATATATATATATATATATATATATATATATATATATATATATAATATATATATATATGACATGTTTGTTTAAAATTTTTCGGCACGCCCTTCGGGCGTATTTCTTTAAAATATCAAACAATATTTTTCAGCATGTCCTTCAGCTACATGATTTTCATATATCAGATATGTATATATATTAGAGATATTTGGATGTTTAATATTTTTCAGCGCGCCCTTGGGGCTCAGTAAATTATTATATCAGAGATATTATGTAAGATATATCTTGATGTCTGTAAATTGAAAGTCTGTTTTGCAAAGTGTATTGATCAGTATGAAATGTGCAGTTCATATGAAAAGCATGACAAGGTCATGATACTTTTCTGTTTCCTCAATGAGAATTCAGTGTTAGAAAGCAACATGCACTAACATTTCACAATCAAATTTTTCTTACAACAGTTCTGGACATCTGTTTTATGCATAAAAAGAGTGGAGTACATTCACAGCTCATTCAAAATACTGTATTCAAACTTTAGAATTGACACTGTTAAGTTCCTATCTTACAACTGACATGACAACATATTCATTAAAACACAGAATGACTGAATGTTTAAGTATATATATATATATATATATATATATATATATATATATATATATATATATATATATATATATATATATATATATATATATATATATACATACATACATACACACACACACACGCGCCCACGCCCCCCCCCCCGGCCGAAGAAACTGACCAGTCCCTAATCTTGTAATAATATTTCAGCTTGGACTACATCCATATTTGTGGCAAAACTATTTTTTGTTGCAGGGGAAATCAACTTGATAAATATTTCATTGAATAACAAAGCGCTTGTTTATTAAAGTACCTTAGCTAATTCGTATAACCATAGTAACTACTTGGGCCCCGCTAATGCTGCATACAGCTTCGATGGTCTCTATTATATTAAATATCACTGCGGCGCCATATTTGGTAGGTCGCTTGTTAGTGTTTGTGCGATTGCATTAACAGCTTTGTTTTTGCTTTGAACAGATATACGTGACCTCAGAGAATCCCGAAGGAAACTTAAAGACACCTATGAGCGGCTAATGGACACCAATTTCGAACCCAACTATGATCACCGCCATCAACGGCTACAACAAATTAACTGTAAGTACCTTGTAAAATTTCCTTTCTAAAGTACCAACGAGAGAATAACATCAACAAAAACATCTGAAAATGTGTATAAGTAATGTTTAAAACGTTTTTACGCGTTCACACAATAACCGCATTGTGATAGAGTGGTGACCTGGTAACAGAGCAAATGGAATTCAAAGAGTCTATTCATCATTGAAGGTCCCATGAAAAAATATGAACAGGTGGCCATTTTATTAGGTAAACACATACAGTAGATATTAACTGTTTCTAATCACAAAATAATCTGATGATATTTAATGTATCATATATTGACATGTATGTGCATGCATGCTTGCAGGCATACATACATACATACTTACAAAGGTTAATCAGGGCTGTAGAATGACCAAATTGCAATGTGGGGCAAAACTTTGTTATGGCGCAATTCTACATGTAACAATTAGAAAGATCGCAAATTCACATTAATTTGCATGTAATGTGCACCATACCCCTTTTAGCATATGCAATATCACATTATCATGGTTTTCAGTAAGACAAAATTCAGGTCACGATATTTAAATTATAGGCGTTCAGTAAGAGACAGGAGGTCTGGCTTCTGTATATCATACAGAAAAAAATTAAGGATTTACATGCCCCTTGGTGGATTCTGAGAATGACAAATGCTGACAAATATGCTGTTTTAAAGATAACAAGAGAACGCTATGCTTACAAGGGGATAGTACTCAGGAATTGTCTCACTCTAGTATGGAACCTTTGAAAGAACATACATTTATGTCCTTGAGTGCAGTCTAAAATGGAGGGTGTTGAAATACACAAATGAGTACTCACAGCTTACTTGGGACAGTAGAAGAGGAGTAACCCCCTCAGTTATGGCAATTCAAAAAAATAACTTATTATTGCCCATAGGTAGACATATGGCAATTACAGTGTTTTTCTGACAAACATGTTCTGTTTCCAAAGGCAAAACCAAACCCAAGAGTGCTTATCGGGATAGAATACGAGATAGGAGTCCCCTCTCTATCCCTTTTGAAAAGAGAAAAACTGAAAGAGAGAGCTAGATGGAGTCCTCCTCCCACAAGATAATTTGCAAAATAACTTATTTTGATGCCCTTAAAGTGGAATCATCTGACAAAGTCAAGCAGAGACAAATATGCTCAGTTTTTAATGAACAAAATTAAAACAGAGAGAGCTTCCCGTGGGATAAATACGAGAGTGGGTGGTTCCTATTCGTATGGCAATTTGAAAAACAATGGTAACAAAGTATGCAAACCAATTTTGATAAGAGATGAACAAGCGACAAGAGAAAAAAGTAAAATAGCTTAACTGCAAGAGAGCGCTAGCCCTTGTCAACATTAGGTTTTTTTCCTATGAAGCTGATTATATTAAGGTGTTTAATGTGAGAATGAGTTTGTTAGTCTTGAGTGTGATGCTTTCAGCATGACTATGGATGTGCAAGTAAAATGGTATCACTACATAACTTACATGACTTACCTATAGCCTAATATTTAACCTAAGAATGAATCCTCAATATTAATAGCCTTGCGTTCAGATTTGTACTTAGTAACAATGTCAGTCTTTATACACTACATGTCTTCGTCAGCCATGCAGTGTTCTATGGAGAATGTAGATGGAGCATCTGGGCACGATTGCAATTACAGAGTACCGGGAGGACAAGATATTGTTCATTTACGATGTTCGGTTGGTGTATTCGGATATTTCGATGAAGCGGATACAATTCCTCTACTGAACAAACAAGGGAGAGACTTGGTAAAGTTTACATGGAAATTTCTGCACAATTCAAAAGTATTTCATTGTTATTGATATAATAGCCAATATCGCCTGTTCCTCTGTTTACTGCATGAGGAGATAAGATGCTGATACTACAAAAGGAACAGCCATTAGGCACTGGTCAGTTTCTTCGGCCTGGGGTGGATAACGTTTTTTGCCAACGTCACAAAGTGGCTGACGCCCTTATTCCAACTTTTGAAAACAGGGTGACCCCCTGCGCGCGACAAAAGTAAAACAAAACTTTAGGTGGAATATACATACAATAATTCAGTATATATATATATATATATATATATATATATATATATATATATATATATATATATATATATATATATATATATATATATATATATATATATATATATATCTTATTATAATTAGAGTTACGCGCCCAAAGGGCTTGCCAAAAAATGCAACTGAAAGATGAACTTTGTGGCTGGCACGATGCATTTTAGGCCAGTATGAGCCCGTGTCGAAATTCAAAGGTACACTAACCCCCTTATTGGGTATTTCAAAAACATGGTGACCCCCTAATAACCAAAGTCAAAAACAGGGTGATCCCCATGAATCCACCCCCTTCCAGGTTGAAGAAACTGACCAGTCCCTCATTTGATCATATACTCATGCCAAGAATCTTACAGAATAAGAGGCAAAAAACTTAAATTTTTGGCTCCACTTTTATTCTGCCACGCATAAAGATGAAAATATTTATGTAAACAGGCTTTATTCACAAACTGTATGACACTTCCTGAGTAGTCAATACAATGCGTTACAAATCCTCCGATTCTCAATGAACATTACAAGAAAAAGATAACGGGACTAAGAAAATAGTCAGACAGGGAGAACTTTGCATTGTGCAGTAGTTCGTTGTGCGTGTCATCAATAAACAATTCTTCTCTGCATCGAAACTCTCCCGATTTCATGGCGCCCGATTATTGTATGCTAGGGTAAAAGATGGCCACTCTGTTTGTTCATGCAGAGTTTTGCCATGTCAACAAGTGTTGCACACGCCACTTCACAGGTGCGCTGGCTACCTGTTCAGAGGTAGACCATGCTCACCAATGGCACAATGTTTTTCTAGAGCTTGTCACAAAATGATACAAACTTCAATGTAGCAACAATGGGATTACATATTAGAAGATTTACCTAAAATACCTTTATTTTGGCTACCTAGTCCTTCAAATGTTTTAATGTAGGCAGCGTTGCATCATTGGTGGAAAGCCATTTTGTTTGTTCACTTTGTTGACAAGTCATATAGATCAGGAACATTCCAAAACTGATAATCATGCATGCCTCTATGTTTACCGCAAAATATAATGGCTTATATTTTACGGTAACCATCACCAATGTGAGCAATATGATAAATCAAATTTATATTATATGATACATCAGTCATCACCTTTAGAAGTGGAATGTAATTAGGAGACACACGCTACTTCAACGATCTTGGGTCGTACCAGGCACCGGATGACTCAGCGTACGTTCTTTGCCTTGCAACGCCTCCACTTTTGCGGCATCTATCATTAATGTCACTCTTTCTCAAAGGTAATTAATTTCGTCATAGTTGGCAAAGTTAGCGATCTTATCATTTCATGTTTTGTCTTTGTAAATCTGCCTCAGGTTCGGGGCACTCCAAACTGATAATTTTCAAACAGAAAAATTCTCTGTGACTAGAACTTTCAACCTTACATTCAGATACATAGAAGATGTCATTTCAATGAAAAACGAAAATCCAGTGACTATCTCGCTATGATTTACCCTCCAGAAATTGAGATTAAAGAAACTACAGAAACGGCCTCTTCTGCTTCATGTATGGATATTTTCCTTGAAGTCGACTCTAATGGTCACCTTTCTACTAGGCTATATGACAAGAGAGATGATTTCAATTTCACTACAATCAATTTCCCACTCCTCATCAGATTGCACATGGCATCAGTGACATTGGTCTTTAGTTGGTGACATTCCTATTTGACTTACAGATTGATATATGGCGGGTGCCAAATGTGGGGCAGGATGCCTATACTATATTTTCAAACATCTGACATCACTTCTTCGTCTCTTTGCCAGAGGTCTATATATTTTTCTTTCAGGGATTTGATTTGTGTACCGGTACTTTGCTGTCTGTTCTGTGCTGTTTTGTGTAAGTCTTTGTAACAATCGTTGACCATGTATTAACGAATTTTGAGCTATCATTATTGAATTCTGGATGGATAATAATTGTGATTATTTTTCAATATGTCTTGATGTGTAATGTAAATATCATTGCTGATATTATCCCTACCGCCTTTACATGGGTTTTGCCGACCAAGGTTGTAAAGGGGAATGGTCCGACCTTCGGAGAGCTAAGGCACCTTACAACCACAGTTAACCATTCATTTATTCAGCTGTTTTTATGGGAAAATCTCAGAGCTATCCTGTAAGTAGTTCCATTTTAAGTATGGTAGCACTGTCTCTATATATAGGAGACCCAGGTCATACAATCAAACCGTGTATCATAATGCGCAGTAAATGTCGCCAAGATGAAAGTATCAGGTCATGAGTATGTGGGAATTAGACGTTATTCAGAAATACCGCCTGTTCCTGTGTCATATCAGCATGAGTGCCATTTTTGCTGTAGCAGACACGAGATGAAGTCGAGTGTGCGACGCAACATGACACGAATGCTGGTACGATGACGCAAAGAACTTGCAATATTCCGTTAGAACTTGTTTATTATTTACAAATAATTTTGTTACGTGCAAGAAAACGAACAAAAAGGTGAACTCAGCAGTTTCTGTGTAAAACGAAATTTATTACGAAAATAAAACTGATTGCTAAGTCAGGGATAGAATACAAACTGTAAAAGTGTACAGGCTACTTATCTCAGCTGGGATGGCAAAGCTCCAGTCTCAGAGTTGTGACAGTCAGTCGAATGACTAAACAGTCCTTTGGTTTGCAGGCTTGAAGTTGTACGAAGTCCACAGCATAAATCCAGCGAGCAGTGAAGGTCTTGAAAAGTCTTGAAATTAATACTGCTTGCGTTTCCAAAGACTTGAAGTAACACGCAAGAGACCCGATCCCAAATGTCTGACTGCAAGCTGTGCACGTCTCTATTTATACCCATGTGCTTACATAAGGGCATATAAGAACAATCTAGAACGTTTATTGACACGCTAATTACTGTTCAAAAATTATCTCTCTTACACAACTAATTAAATTTCTAGAACATTCCAAACATGACTAAATGAATTCAAGGTTGTGAGGTCGTTAAGAGCAGTGACCTTGAAATGTTCTAGACTAATTAAACTCAGGTCATGATGACTGTGGGGGAAAATGACATACATAACACACCCCGTCTTCAAAAAGAAAATTTTTTCAAGAAAAATCTTTGTTTTACAAATGTAATCTTAAAAGTGTGAACAACAATAAACTCTAAATACGAGAGAGACAGTCTGCAATTAAATTGTCTCTGCCTTTGATATGTCTAATATCAAGGTTAAACTCCTGTAATATTAGACTCCATCTTAACAATCTCTGATTTTTGCCTTTTGATTTCTGCAGAAAAACAAATGGGTTGTGACGAATATAAACCACTATTGGCTGATTTGAGGAAGTAACATAAACTTCAAAATGCCGTAAGGCTAATAATATCAAAGATAAACACTCTTTTTCAACTGCAGAGTAGTTTCTCTGGGATTTGTTAAATTTGCGTGAAAAATAGCAAACAGGACGATCTATTCCATGACTGTCCTCTTGCAATAAAACAGCACCAGCAGCCGTATCACTAGCATCTACAGCTAATTTGAATGGCATACTGAAATCTGGTGCAGACAAGACTGGAGCACTTTGAAGTATGGCTTTAAGTGTATCAAATGCCTGTTGGCATTGCTCTGACCAAACAAACTTTACTTTCTTTTTAAGTAAGTTAGTCAAAGGCTCAGTAATTGTAGAGAAATTTGGACAGAATTTTCTGTAGTAACCAGCCATACCGAGAAAGCGCATCAGTTGTCTCTTGCAATTTGGTATGGGAAAATTTGAAATGGCACTGATTTGGCATCAACAGGTTTTACCTCATCCTCTCCTACAGTATGTCCAATGTAAGTCACCCTCGCCCAACCGAACTCAGATTTGGCAAGGTTGACAGTCAACATTGCTTTGCTCAGCCTCTGAAAGAACTTCCGCATGAGTTTGATGTGTTCCTTCCAGGTGTCACTATACAGGACAACGTCGTCGACGTAAGCTCCACATCAGTCTAGCCCGGATATGACGTTGTTGATCATCCGTTGGAATGATGCTGGAGAATTCTTCATTCCGAATGACATCACCTTGTACTGGAACAATTCATCTGGTGTAACAAAGGCGGATATTTCACGAGCACGATCCGTCAGAGGGACTTGCCAAAATCCCTTCAGTAGGTCAAATTTCGTCACATACTTGACCTTTCCAACTCGGTCGATGCAATCATCAATCTTTGACATTGGGTAAGTGTCTGTCTTTGTTAAAGTGTTCACTTGCCTGTAGTCCGTGCACATACGATAACTATGATCTGATTTTGGCACAAGTATGCACGGCGAACTCCAGTTACTTTTAAAGTCATTGTCCAGCAGGTATTTGACTTCTTCGTGGAGATATTTCGCTTTCATTGGATTCAGTCTGTAGGGATATTGTTTTACTGTCCCCAACATCAACGTCGTGATAGATGACATTTGTCCTCGTCGGATTATCTTGAAACAGGTGTTTATATTTGTGGAGTAGTTCTTTCACCTGTTGGTGTTGTGACGGCTGGAGGTGTGCCATCTTTGTAGACTCCAGATTCTCCAGGATTTCTGAATTCTGAAGTTTGACCGAACCCAGCTTCGAATTTAGAGTATTTTCACTCAAGTCAGTTTCAGTATTGCTATCTTCATAATGTTTTGAAATGATTGCACTGACAGGCTGTGTTTTAGTAGGATTATCTCTATCCAAATATGGCTTAAGCATATTTATGACAATCATCATCGTCTGATAGGAATTCCTCTTTGAAAAGCTTAAGTGGGCCACGGACTGTGTGTCCAAATACAACCTCAAATGGACTAAAACCAAGAGACTCTTGAAATGACTCTCTAACAGCAAAGAGCAGAAAATGAATTCCTTCATCCCACTGCTTCTCTGTGTCAAAACAGTAGGTCCCAATTATATTTTTCAAGGTTTGATAAAATCGCTCGAGAGCACCCTGACTTTCTGGGTGATAGGCGGATGACCTATACTGTTTAATGCCTAGCTGATCCATTACTTGTTGAAAGATTCCAGACATAAAGTTGGAGCCTTGACAGGACTGGACACATTTGGGAAGACCAAATAAAGTGAAAAATTTAACTAAAGCTCTCACTATAGTCTTTGTCTTTATATTTTTCAATGGTATGGCTTCTTCTGGGAACTGTGTTGGTGTACACATTATAGTAAAGATGTGTACTCATTTCCTGATTTTGTTTTTTGGTAGGGGCCCAACAGAGTCTATAAGTATCCTACTAAATGGTTCTTGAAAAGCAGGAATTGGCTGTAAAGGAGCCTTTGGAATGGTCAGATTTGGCTTTCCTACCATTTGACATGTATGACAAGTTTTACAGAAATGTGCTACATCCTGCATGAAATTAGGCCAATAAAAGTGACTGAGAACTTTGGGATAAGTTTTCCTGACTCCTAAATGACCAGAATAGGGGGTTTCATGGGCCAGGCGCAATATTTCAGCACAATAGGACTTTTGAATCACAATTTGATGTTTTATAGCCCAATCGTCATCAAGCAAGACATCTGGAGGTCTCCATTTATGCATGAGAATACCAGTTTTGTATAGTAGGAAACAGGGCTATCTGAAGTTTCACCGTCATCATCTACCCTTTCAAACAGACACAGAATATCTGGGTCTTTGTGTTGTTCTACAATAATATTTGATCTAGAAAATGTCTTACATTTGTCAGAAGAAGTTTTACTGGAAGTTTCAAATCCACGAGGTATAACGGAATGATCCGTGTCAAACACCTGACTGAGAAAGGTGTCATTGAAGTCAACATCTGTGACATTATTTTTGAGAATATTTTGATTCTCCGAAGCTTTCCTTGACATGGCTCGAGTAACGGCACACAAAGGGTATAACCTGGAATCTCTTCCTCAATTGGCTGTGGATTCTGATCTAAACTAGGATTATCAGTCACAAGTGGATTTGTAATGACCTTGTCCCCAGCAAAGTCGTTTTCAAGAAGGTGAATCCCTTCAAAAGTCAAAAAAGGCCTAACACCTAAAGTCACATGTCCAGAAACAAAGTCAGAAGACAAATAGACAGTATGGAGTGGAACAGGAATGTAGTTATTAAAATCTACCTTTTAATAAGAAATTTAGAACCTGAAAATGACTTTTCAGAAAACGGGAGGGTATCTGCCAACAAAAGAGACTGGGAAGCCCCGGTATCTCTTAAAATTTTGACAGGGGTAGCGGAAGACAAATCACTAGAAAGTGATATAAAACCATCATGAATAAATAGTTCAAAAATTCCATAATTCTATCTTGAGAAGAATTGACCTTGACCTCATTAATTGGGGATGACAGGGGTTTAACCTCAGAAAATGTGTTGCACACATTGTTAGACTCTAATTGAGTTGATGAAGAAATAAAGCCGGTTGGCTTAGATCCACTTTGACCACTTTGACCTGCACGTTTTCTTTCCAATTTGAAACACTCTGACATTATATGGCCGTTTTTCTTACAATGACTACAAGAAAGTGTACCACGACACAAGTGTTTTTTATAATTGTCTCCCTGTCCCATTTGACAACTCACCGATACTGATTGACAAGTTGGCTTTGGAAACTGCGGACTCACACTCTACAACAGTCTTAGCCTTTTTAGTCTTAGTAAGCTTCAGACAAGCTCGAGTTCCCCTAAGATACTAGCTACTGAACATATGCTTTATATTGGAAAAAAAATATTCGAAAATCCCTTATAGACTACAATGTATAGTGAATCAAGATTTTCAGTGAAATTCCAAATAAAATTTCTTGCGCAAACATCATTTGTAATCATCTTAGTCTATTCAAGTACATTAATATCAATTATCAAACGTCTAGAAATATTGGGAAATATTTATTCACAGTTTTGTCGTATAGTGGATGAACATTTTTGGTCAAATTCTAAATCAAATTTCTTGTAAATATATGCACTTGTAATCACCCAGTACAAATCAAGTACATTTATATCAATTATCAAACGTCTACAGATGAACAGATATAGCTAGTTTTAAATCGGAAAATAATTAGGGGTTATTACACGAAGCGTATTAGGGAAAACATGAAGTGAGTACACTGTAAGCTGTAGTGTCGTAACTCGTTCGTGATTTTGTTGCTGTATGAAGAAAACATTTCAAAGGTATTTCCGTCGTCTGCTCGTATATTTTCGTTCATGCCTTGCCTAAATTGAACTTAACTTCCCTTCAACAACCTAAACGAAAGTTTGTCTTTCCCTAGATCTTACATTGTATCTGAAACCAGCACCGGTGCCACCGGACACGATCATGACCTGTGAATCTGACTGACAGGTATAAATCGGAAATATAATATGTGCACCTTGTCTGTCGCGAGTATTTTCAGTGTGGTTGGATATTTGTGGCTCATTTATGGCTGTAAACAATGTAATTCACCACCTAGATACTTAAGCTCATCAACAGGAAACTTGTCTTAAAACGGTTTTATCAAGATGCACTGCTAACCGGTATCTTAATCTTCAGCAATGTAGACGACATGAAAACACTGCAAAGTATTATATGGGATCGGCTGTGAACGATGTCAGGCGTCGGCAAATGATACAAATTTTCAATGCATTCGTTTGTATGTTTTTGGTACAACTGTACTTGTAACTAAGTGCAATGCCCATGAACTGACTGAAAACAACAAAATTTTGACCATAATCATAATGACGTTTCGGATTGTCATTTGTCTTATTTGCTAAGCTGTTTTATATATATATGAACATACCAACGAAGGTCATGCATACCAGCGAAGGTCACGTGTACGCGTAGCTGTAAGTACTTCGGTTAGAGTGAAAATATAATTCGTATTTTGACTAGTTAAAATACATGTTCAAATCAGTATTGTCTAAACATAAGGAAAATGGCAATACAGACATAACATGTATGATAAGTGTTCATATTTTTCCTATACACTACCATGTTTAATGTATCAACCTTATTAATGAAATCCAAAAATCAAATTTTTGCACACATATGCACTTTTTACCTGCCACTTCAAGCAAAGTAAATTTTAAATGAATTATCATACATATACATGTAGAGATATTGCTTGTTTTTATTGGAAAAATGTTAATAGTTTGCAAAATAGACTCCCAGGTATTATGTTTTTGGATGAAGCACTATATCGGCCATATTTTGCCTTCTTTGAGGGAGACTTCAAAATTATTGCCAGTCAGAAGTGGACTCAGACCCGCTGTGAGTTTGTTAGGCGGGTTTTCGAAAAACTTTTAGAAATTTTTGAAATCTCCCGCGCCCCTTCTCTCCAGAGGTGTTTGTGAATGCAGCCTCATGTTCAGAGAATCTTGCTTTTTTTACATTTTCCCATGTTTTCTCGTTATGGTCTCTGTGATCCTGCTTGCAAATGGTATGCGTTTGTTGGAACGCCAATGTTTGCTGGAAGGCCGAGCTAATTAAATATGCAAGGCTAGGGCCATTTTCGCTGTAAGTGAACACAATTGTCATCCAAATAGCTGACGGTGATTTTGATTTAGAAAGAATGTAATTGACTGTATATCATCGTCAGCTGCTAGCATAAATATTCAATGGCAAGATTTGCAGATATCTATTATAGTGGGCCATTTTTCTCATTTTGGATAGATCATTGTCCATCAACACATCATAAATAGTTCTTCTCTACATACCACAGGTGAGCTCTATGGGCTGCTAGGTCACTTGTTATTGTAGTTGTTTGGTATTTTCGATATTCAGACACCTATGTCACCTCACTGTCGATAGTTTGTGTACACGTGTGTGGGCGAGTGTGTGTGTATGCATCCGTCCATCATTAGACGGATGTTGTCAAAAATCACTAGTTAGAATGTCATGCAATTTAGCAGCTAATACCAACATGGCTAGATCTAGATGTGACAAGAGTTTGGTTGGTTTTGTCTGCATAATTAATGATGATTTGCATAACTAATGACATTGTACCTTAGGATATATCTCAAGTATTACTCAACCACATTTGATGTAACTATGCAGGTACGAAAACTGTTCTATAGTCTTACTGTGTTCAAAGTTTGGTAGGCATCGCTACAAATTATAAGTTTACGGTATGTCTGATGACTTTCTGTAATTAGGCTCTGTATTGATAATGAGTGACCGGTTTAGACCAGACTTCTGCCATAAACTAGTCATAGCTATTTTCAATTATATTCTAAGTTTGATGAGCATGACATTCTAATCAATAGTTCAATTGCATATTTAATGAAATTCTAGAATTAGGCCACATATCAAAACTGAATGGTACTGCATTGATTGAACTTCTGAGGTACATTTTTATTCGCGCTAAAAGCTTGATTAGTGTGATAAATCATAGTTAGCTCATTTGTATATCATACTTAGTTCAATTGGTTTACGTACAGTGGGTCATTTGACCTACTGTATGTAAACCAAATATCACATCGGAATACTCAGAGTTAGAACAAGTATAACATTGACGAATGACCTGTGTCAACCTCGAAGAATGTAAGCATTGATAAGAAACGTCAAGTGTGTGTATAGCATGCACAAATATGTATAGTGCATTCCTACTCAATCTTACTTTGATTTTGATAAATAAAATGTTGTTCAAAAAAAAATAGAATAGACAGTCTCCATTTCTATCCAGCGGAGAACTCTAGGGGCAGTCTCTGCTACTACTTGCCTAATCATACTTTAAGTATGCTCTCGATTACAAAAGATTATGAAAGCACTATGAGAGATTTATGAACGATTTTGTTAATTTCAAATGATGTTTTTTTTATTAGGATCATAAATAACAGGGTATTATTCTTGTCATAGCATAATCTTGTCTTTAAAAAGTATCCTGCTTCTCACGTTGGCCAGCGAAGTTGTTGGGCACGCAACTGTCAGGTGATAGTGTTGGACTCTGACCAGAGCTTCATGTAAACTGACGAAGCGCAAAAAGGTTTCAAAATCCCCGGCTTGTATACTTTGATAGTGATACGCTTTTTATTAGGTAATTTCATGACATCCAAACACTTCCATGATATCAACTTTCTGAACGAACGGTAGCAGCCGATTGTGGGAAGTGGGCAGTTACAAATGCTTTAGATGCAAAGTATTCTCAGCAGGGAAAGAAACTAAGGGTGAAAATGGCAACTGATATGAAAAAAAAAAGAAATAAGGAAAAGGCCGAAAGAGAAAAAAGGTAGCCAAAGTACGGTCCAGACTGTAGCGAGATTCTATGATAAACGTTCAAGATAAGCCGGACATCTTAGTTTGTGGATTATATATTTGTCGTTTGACGCGTTGCCAATTGAATTTGTTAGTGAATCCGCTAATTTAAATAGGTCTCCTTCACAAATTATATAAAAAAACTCCCTCAACAAATGTTGTGAATACTGGTAGTTTTCTTTGATGCTCTACGGACAATGCCGTGCATAGTCACACAACAAAAGCTTATCAAGACCGTCTGCAGCATTTTACAAATAAAATGTCTGTCAAAAGGAATATTGACAGGGTTACAAATTTCAATTTCTGACTTGCACATTTAAATTTGTAATTATAATGGAGACAAAATTTGTGCTAACCTTTTTCAGAGATGGACTCGGCATAATAACAACAGCTATAGGGGTACCACCTACTAATGATATGTATATCTCTTAAAAAGGTCGTAGAGCTTCTGAATGTGTAGAATAAAGAGTAGGAGAAATGGAATTTCAATCATCTAAAGGCTATACAAGCACTAATAATATTATTGACCTCTTGATATATATATATATATATATATATATATATATATATATATATATATATATATATATATATATATTATATATATATATAAAAGGAAGAAATATATATATAAGGAAGAAATGTAAATGTTACAAGCATTCACGACCCTCGATGTAGTGTGATGCAATGAAAATACATATCAAAATTTGAGTGTTCATTGTAAATATGTACATTAGTAAAAATAAAGAATTTATATTTTGCTTTCTTTCGTCTATCTCATTACTGCAACTTTCCTATCATGAATAAATTCATAATTTCTTTCCCCCATTAAATGGATACCAGAAGTGTTTGTTGAAAAGAGGGGTGTAGTATTTCTTTATTGTGCGTACTATTTTTTTTCGAACCTAATTCGTAAATGAATCATCAGAAACAGGAAAGGTCAGGGAGAGCAAAGCATCATAACTACCCAAATGAAGTTTTGATGCATACTTATGTTGCTACCATAGCAGAATAGAAGTAGTGGGCGAGAGAGAAGTAATTTAGGGGTGCCTAACAAATACAGGAGAGGGAGGAGTGAAACGCTGATGTTATTTGTGTAATATATGACTGTATGTCCAAATACAAGCTCAAATGGGCTGAAACCAAGAGACTCTTGAATTGACTCTGTAACTTCACTGAGCAGAAAATGAATGTCTTCATCCCAGTGCTTCTCTGTGTCTAAACAGTAGGTCCTAATCATATTTTTCAAAGTTTGATGAAATCGCTCAAGAGCACCCTGACTTCCTGGATGATAGGCGGATGACCTATACTGTTTAATGTCTAGTTGATCTATTACCTGTTGAAAAATTAATATATTCCAGACATGAAGTTGGAGCCTTGATCGGTCTGGACACATTTAGGGAGGCCGAATAAAGTGAAAATAGTCTTTGCCTTTATATTTTCTCAGTGGTATGGCTTCTGGGAAGCGAGTAGATGTACACATTATTGTCGACATATACTCATTTCCTGATCTTGCTTTTGGTAGGGGACTAACATAGTATTATTGACAGACAGTATCCCACTAAATTGTTCTTGAAAAGCAGGAATTGGTTGTAAATGGGCCTTTGGAATGGTCTAATTTGGCTTTCTTACCATTTGATATGTGTGACAGGTTTTACAGAAATGTGCTACATCCTGCCTAAGATTAGGCCAATAAAAGTGACTGAGAATATTATGATAAGTTGTCCTGACTAATAAATGACCAGCCCAGGGGATTTCATGGGCCAGGCATCATATTTCAGCACGATAGGGCTTTGGAACCACAATTTGATGTTTTATAGCCCAATCGTCATCAAGCAAGACATCTGGAGGTCTCCATTTTCGCATGAGAATACCAGATTTTGTATAATAGGAAACAGGACTATCTGAAGATTTACTTTCGTCATCAGCCCTATCAAGCAAAGATAAAATATCTGGATCTTTGCGTTGGTCTGCAATGAGATTTGATCTAAAAGGTCTGACCTTGGTCAGCAAAGTTTTACTGGAAGTTTCAAATCCACGAGGGATGACGGAAGGATCCGTATCAAGCACCTGACTGAGAAAGGTGTCATTGAAGTCAACGTCTATGACATTATTTTTGAGAATATTTTGATTCTTAGAAGTTTTCTTTGACATTGCTGAGTAATGGCACATGAGGGAAACACCCCAGTAATCTCTTGCTCAATTGGCTCTAAATCCTGATCTAAACTAGGCTTATCGGTCACAAGTGGATTTGTAATGACCTTGTCCCCAGCAAGGTCGTTTCCAAGGAGAAGGTGTATCCCTTCAAAAGGCAAAAAAGGCCTAATACCTAAAGTCCCAGGTCCAGAAACAAAGTCGAGAGATAACTAGACATTATGGAGAGCAACAGGAATATAGTCATTACAATCTATCCCTTAATAAGAAATTGAGAACCTGAGAGTGACTTTTCAGAAAACGGCAGGATATCTGCAAACAATAGAGACTGGGACGTCCCGGTATCTCTTAAAATTTTGACAGGGGTAGCGGAAGACAAATCACTAGAAAGTGATATAAAACCTTCGTGAATAAATGGTTCGAAAATACCCATAATGCTACCTTTAGAAGAATTGACATTGACCTCATTAATTGGAGGTATGAGGAACTTAACCTCCGAAAATGTGTTGCACACATTATTAGACTCTAATTGAGATGATGAAGAAATAAAGCCAGTGGGCTTAGATCCACTTTGACCACTTTGACCTTCACGTTTTCTGTTCGATTTCCATGAATCTGACATTAAATGGCCGTCTTTCTTACAATGACTACAAGAAAGTGTACCAATATGTTTGCCAGAAGGAGATTGAAACTTGGGATCTGATGATGTAGGGGTGTTACTTGAACTTTGCAAAATGTTGTCCTTTGATTGTCTTCTCTCCTTTGAGAAATCTGTGGATGAAAAGGAGGAGTTAAATTTCCCTGCATTGTTTCGATATGAAAAGGACTGCGATGGTTTGCTGAGAAATGAAGATTAATGGGTCAATGAATAATCATCGGCCAAACGTGCAGCAACCTCCAATGTATCTGCCTTTTGTTCATTGGTAAAAGTTTTGATGTCACTCCGAATGCACCTTTTAAATTCCTCAATCAAAACAAGTTGTTGTAATTTTTCATAATTTTGACTGATCTTTTCAGAAGAACGCCAACGATCAAACAGTTGTTCTTTTGTTCTGGCAAATTCAACACAAGTTTGATCCTTCGCTTTTTCACATTGCCTAAATTTCTGACGGTAAGCTTCAGGCACCAACTCATACCCCTTGAGTATTAATTCCTTCACACAATCATAATCTGAAGCCTGCTCTACTGACAACTGAATATAAATTTCTTTGGCTTTGCCCACCAAAGCACTCTGCAAAAGCACAGACCAGGACTCCCTAGGCCAATTCAGACTCTGAGCAATTTTCTCAAAGTGGAGAAATTATTTGTCAACATTCTTTTCTTGGAAAGGGGGACTAACCTGAAATTCTTAGTGATGTCAAAATCATCTAAAGCGAAGAATTTTCCTGACTGTCCAAGCTCTAAACGTTTCATTTCTACCTGTAGTCGATGTTCTGCTAATTCTCTTTCCTTTTCTCTTTCCTCTCTCTCTTTCTCGCATTGTCTTTCTTCCATTTGTAATTCTTTCTCCCTTTGTCTTTCTTCCATTTAAAATCTTTCCTGCTTATCTTTCTCTCTCTGTCTTTATTCCATTTGTAATTCTTTTTCTTTCATTTGTAATTTTACCTTTTCTAATGCCAATTTCTTAAGCTCCAAATCTGCCTGCATTTCTAATTTTAATTTTCTGAGTTCCAAGGAAGACTCGGGCTCATAATCATGTAAGATGGATTCCTCAAATTTGCCAACACTGACTAAATATTTGACAATATTGTACTGAATGTCCTTCTTGCGCATAGATCTTTTAATTTCTATTCAAAGGAAATCGGCCAGTGCAATAAGGTTGTCTTTTCTAAAGGAATCAAATGCGTCCTGATAAAGGTCCTCCATAAATTTGTCTGGTTTGAATTCCGCCATGATTAGTTTTCATGGAGTTCACAATATACAGTAGTTTGGAAAAGGGTGACAAAATGTTGTCAAACAGCTCAAAATATTCGTATCCTGGACAAGCCTCCAATTTTGTTACGTGGTAGAAAACGAACAAAAGGGTGAACTCAGCAGTTTCCGTATAAAACGAAATTTATTACGAAAAATAAAAGTAATCGCCAAGTCAAGGGATAGAATACAAACTGTAAAAGTGTACAGGCTACTTATCTCAGCTGGGATGGCAAAGCTCCAGTCTCAGAGTTGTAACAGTCAGTCGGATGAATGAACAGTCCTTTGGCTTGCAGGCTTGAAGTTGCACAAATAATCGCAATCATACCAATCCATAATCCAATAACACTAGGTCAAAATTTGTAAGACAATAGTTGTAAACATAGACACAAAACAGCACAGAACAGACAGTAAATAGACAGTACACAAACAAAGTCAAATTCATGAAAGAAAGATACATGGACCTCTGGCCAAAAGACCAAGAAGTGATGTCAGGTATTTCGAAAATAGTAAGCGCATCCTGCCCCACATGTGGCACCCGTCATATATCAATATGTAAGTCAGATAGGTAGTGGTCACTAACTAAGGCCCCATGTCACCGATGCCATCAGTGATCATTTGTCGAAGAGAGATATTGTATTTATCTACGAGCTTGCGATACCTGCCAAAAAAGCGTTTGAATGTAGAGACAAGTCTTGCTCTGGTGTAACCTTGATTTAACAGTTTGTAAGAGAGATGGCCATGTCTCTCTACGAAATCACCATATGAACTGCATGCTCTTGCATATCGAATAAGCTGGGAAATGTATACCCCATACGCAGGTGAAAGTGGAATATTACTGATGAGGTGTGGAAAATTGATTATACTAAAGTTGAAATCATCTCTCTTGTCATATAGCCTAGTAGAAAGGTGACCATTAGAGTCAAATTCAAGTAAAATGTCCAGATATGAAGCAGAAGAGGCCGTTTCTGTAGTTTCTATAATCTCCAATTCTGGAGGATAAATCATAGCGAGATATTTACTGATTTCAGAGTTATTCAATGAAATAACATCGTCTATGTATCTAAATGTAAGGTTGAAAGTACGAGCTACAAAGACCTTTTTCTGCTTGACAAGGTTCTGGATAAATTCTGCCTTTTATGAGAACAGAAATAAGTCGGCAAGTAAGGGAGCACAGTTAGTGCCCATGGGAATTCCTATACACTATTCACAAAGTTCACAGAATAAATCCAGCGTGGCAGTGAAGGTCTTGAAAAGTCTTGAAATTAATACTGCTGGAATTTCCAAAGACTTGAAGTAACACGCAAGAGACATGATCCCAAAATGTCTGACTGCAAGCCTGCTGTCCCAGTATTTATACTCATGTGGTTATATAAGAGCATATAAGAACAATTTAGAACTTTTATTGACATGCTAATTACTGCTCTAAAATTATCTCTCTTACACAACTAATTAAATTTCCAGGAACATTCCAAACATGACTAATTGAATTCAAGGTTGTGAGGTCGTTAACGGCAGTGGCCTTGAGAATGTTCCAGACTAATTAAACTCAGGTCATGATGACTGTGGGGGAAAATGACCTACATTACAGTAAAACAGAGATCAAAATCCAACTCCAAATGTCGGCAAACGGGAGTCTCAAGTTGTCAAATGTGACTTTTATTGCTGTAAAATGTGCTTTGTAGAGTTGTCCGATATAATATATATGACACTCTCTGATGTTTCAAGCGTGCCTTTTAGTAATAATGGCTATAATGGCTAAACAGATTATGGATATGAGTCGGCAGTATTCAAATCCAACTTGTGTGGTCAATTCTGTGTCAGTGAGTTGTAAAATGTTACAGCGAGGCAAATATAAAGGACACTTGTGTTGCCAAATCCATGTTGGTGAGTTGTCAAATGCAACAAAATAACAAGTGCAAGGCTCTCTAACGTCGCATAATTCCTCTCTCTCTCTCTCTCTCTCTCTCTCTCTCTCTCTCTCTCTCTCCTCTCTCTCTCTCTCTCTCTCTCTCTCTCTCTCTCTCTCTCTCTCTCACTCAAAACGAGAGTACATTGCAAAACTTACACAAATATTACTTTGTCCACAGCTGATACATTCTCATTTTCAACACATAGAAGTAGATAGCATAGTTCGAGAATCTCCATCCATGACATGGATTCACATGCGACTGACCTTTGTTGATGTAAAAGAGGAAGAAGCAGGAATCTATATATGTTCTATCAAGGCTAAACGTGAGAAGCAGATTATGATACAGAATTCACCTGTTCTCCTCCAAGTTGATTCAAAGAAAGGTAAGAGACAATGCACAAGCGTATCAAATCTGCTGTGTTTAACAAGCTGTTGGTCAGATTTCCATCAACATGTTGTAGGGCAGAGAGCAAGATAACAAATGTGAAAAACCTAAGGGGAATTAACAATGAAACACTAATGGTACAAAGGGGATTTGAGTTTTTGAACCATAAAGGCTCTATTGATTTAAGCATTTACAATGAATAAATATGTACATACATTCATGAGACATTTCTGAGGTTATTCCCTAAAAGTCTTGAAGTTAGATGGCGACAATCACAACATTCTTCTGTTTTGGTTCATATACAGCCACTGAGATTTTGAGAAAGTCTTCATTCAAAATAATAAGATGAAAGACCTATCTTTTTCGTTTTTGTTGTTTAATAATTAAATTGGCTGATATCTATATTCTTTGACGATTGTACGCCGGGTCACAGCAGACTGGTATATGTTCAAGTGACACCAATTTGCACATCACCAACATCAACAACTGGAGAAAGGAACTTTAATAGCAGGCCCGACTTATGTGTTGTCATTAGGCTTGACAAATTAATGTGTTTTTTTGGGGGGGGGGGATTGGAATGTTTTATGAAATATTTGCGTTCAGTAAGTTTTAAACAAAAATTTCCATTAATTACGACTCATTGTCTTAAAAAATTGAACATTTTACTAACTTGTTCGTTTTTAATAGCCACCTATGTGTAAATGTTTACATCCACTCATTGACAGGAGGGCCAGACTGTGTCCTAACGCTGCAACAACGTCCATCTGTGTGTCTGTCTGCCCGTTCGTCCATCTGTAGACTTGACTCTCAAAATTATTGATGGAATGTACAACTGCTTAAATCTCTGACCTGCTCGAGCTGGAGGGGTCCACTGTGCACCCCCAATAAAACTACTACTTGGGTATAGTTTGTTTTTTTGGATCTGCTGAACAAGAAAAAAGATGTCAACATTGGATATTTGGGATGCACTACCTTTCTGGGATGGTTTTGGATTTGCTTGTACCGCGTAAAATGGGGAAAATGAGTAGAGAGGTACTAAATCCTCTCCTAGATTAAGTAAACTAGCATGAAATAACATTTAACTTACATTTCTATGTATATCTATGTATATGCCAATTACAAAGGAGATGTCATCATTTGTTGTGTCATATTTTAGATGAAGCATTGCAATAGATTTTGTAATTTTGAAACATGCCATGTTCTTTGCTTTCTCATTAATTGTGCCGATGATTTTGCATTTTTCTGCAGCAACATCGGAAGACAGAGTCACTTTAACAGACGAATACTTTACCCCATGTACGGTCAACATAATTGATTATGATCACAGATTTGACGAATTGGATTTTCTTGTGAATATCACATGGTATCAAAACTCTAAACGGGTAGGTACACGACTTCCAAACAGTGTGTGAAATTAACTTGAAATGCATGCTGGTCCGAAGGACCAATAGCAAAGGGAATCTGCTGGTCCTTCTTGATGTATGTTGGTCCAACAAAAAAGTAACAAAAAACCTTCAAAAATGTACTTTGAATTGAAAATAGCTGATAACATGGTACATTATCAGTCTCTCCTACTCTGGTGTTGTTATATAATATTGATACAAATAAATGAACAAATATATATTTTAATTTTTTTCTTTTTTTTGCTCAATAATATATGCCATGACTAGAGGTAGGTATTACCCAGAAGCAGCTCTATGGGAAAAAAATTTATAGTTCATTCCAAAATTAACATGGGGAAACGTCTTTCAGTTTTCATTCCAAATTAATATGAGAAAAATTATTTCAGTCCTCATTTCCAATTACATTGGAAAAAGTCTCGGTTTTCATGTCATTTCATTTGGGGAAGTCTTTCAGTTTTCATCTCATATCTCTACTACATGGGAACAAGTCTCCAGTTTTCATATACACCATCAGCTATTTCAAACAGATCAAGGGCATCATCATCCTCAGAGCAGCTAGAGTCTCCAAACTCAAAGTCAGATTCATAGTATGATTCTACATCAGTGTCCCGATCAGCACACTCAATAGCAACTGCATTTGCAGGATCCACCTCTTTTTGCACAGTTTCCTGTTCCTGAGTAGATGTAGATGCAGTGACTGTTACAGCATCTGTCAGCAACTCCTTTTTTACGTCCAGTGCAAGCTATCTAGACAAAGTCTTTTGATGGACGGTTATGCATACATATAGCATGGGCATTACGGGACAGATACTGAGATAGCAGAGTTTAGTGAAGACCGCACTGTTCATTTTTACAGTGTTGCCTCAGCTTTGGCGCATTACAGTTCTTGGAGTGTTCCGCGGCGATTTTATGAACCTCTGACTGACAGTGTGAGGCTAAACTAGAGTGTCTAAAGTTGTTTGTGCCAACCACATAAGGACCCTTAGAATAAGTTGAGAAAGCAGATTTATAAGATATGCGTCTACATTATGGGCAGAGAGATCGCTGTATGCTCGTCGGCATGGCATGTAGTACATCTTCGAGTTATCAAATAACGACCACTCACGGAACTCATTCTGCCATGCATGCTGAAAAGATTGCGGTTTTTGTCTTTCTCGATCTGGCAAATAAATAAATAAATAAATAAATAAATAAATAAATAAATAAATAAATAAATGAATTGTGCTGTTCAGATAACATGGTTTTCAAAAATAGGGTAGGTAGGTCGGCAGAGATTTTTTCCAAAATATTTTTATTTTCAAAAATGCACTTTTCAGGGGTTCAGGGCGATCAAACACTGGCCACAACATTTCCATAGAAATGTATCATACATATGAAAGGAAAAAACATAAAAGACATCCTCGTTCAAGCAAAAATCAAATGCCAGGTGACGAACACGTGTTTTTACGTTTTTTTCTTTCTTTTTTTACTTACGTGTTCAGTAGCTCTAAAAAGTTTAGGGTCGGCAGGAAAAAATAGGGTAGGTCGGGTTATCGGAACAGCACACGTTTTTTTTCTTTGGCCTCATATTTCCTTCGTTCCTGTTGCTTCTCCTTGTCGTTTGTTTCTGTATTCTTCTTTGGGGGCTCACACCCTTCAAAAACACGCCACGTATTGGTAGGGTGATCCGAAACAGCGTAGTCAGGTGGCGTGAGTGTGACAGCAGACTTGCAAGACCTATTACCTTTCTAACAAACTTTGCTTGTATCAAGAATTGTGATTGGTCAAAATAATAGTCTGCACATGAAATCGGCCAATTGCGTGCGTTATTTTTAAAAGTTTTAGCTGTCGCGGCTGTCATTCTCTGTACGAAGAGTTGGTAATTCGTTACGTATTGCAGTAGCAAAACTAGGAAAAACACTCATGCAAGCAGGAATCGGACCGACAAATAGTTGGATACATAGCCAAACAAATTCGGTTTTCAAAAATATTATGTGAATTTTGCGCTGGTCCGAAGGACCAGTGTTCTGGAAAAACTAATGGTCCGTCGGGGATTCTGTTGGTCTCGGACCAGCGGCCCAGCGTTAATTTCGCACGCTGCTTCCAAAGGCATAATAAGAGTGTTTTAGAATTATATATTCGTATTGTCGGAAAAACTAAACATCTGACCAAATCAAGTCTCATAAAATAAAAATTTCGAGCCCTGTAGCTGTATAGGTACGCGATTAGGGCGGCTATCACATATGTGAAAATCTTGAGAGAGCCACAATCTGGTACTTGCCAGCCTGCTACAATTCGAAAGTAATGCCTGAACCAAGGATGGATAGGCAAAATGAAATATACATCCTTAAGGTGTATCGTGGTGGTCCACTCCCCTTGTTGGATAGTGTGACCGAATGAATTCATACTCTCCATATGGAATGTATCCACTCTGATGTAAGAATTCGAATAGCCGGGGTCTCTAGCCTGGTCTCTAGCTGGCTGGCTTCTTCGGAATCAGGAAAAGTGGCTGTAAAACCCCCGTATCGAATATGGAGGATTTATTAAAAGCCTTAACTGACCATTTTGACAAGAAGGTATTGGCCGCCTCTATAACAAGAGGGGATGGATCTGTGTTCTGGAGATATGGCAGGGCGAGCATGGGCCTGTTGCCTCAGTAATAAAAGTGTATCCCGCATGAAACAATCCCCAAGAATCACTTGATCATAGGTGATTTGCTTCCACAGGTGGGCAAATTAGTAAAGACGACCCCCACTGACACTGAAAGCAGAATCGAGGAAGGAGGGATACACTTGACTTGAGTGCCCTTGCCTTCTTGTGCCAAACAGTCACTTTCTTTGCTCGTCCCTGGTTTTATGACCATGTGACTTATGCGGAAAGGACTGCCTCACCTTTCTGGACTTACCAGTCACCTTACCCAAGGCAAGGGCTGGTTTGCCCACCGAGACTTAACATGAGCAGAACTTGCCCGTTCCTGAGAGGTGGCTGCAGTGGCCTCTTACAGCTGAACCACAAGTTTCTGCTTCAGCAACTCCTCATTAGTCCCACAGACATCGTCCGGGGGAGGGGGGACTCACAGGTTTGGTCATGCCCGTGCATGTCTCCACGGGTGCGTGCGTCCTTTCACGCATATATCTCAGCGTTGCCTGGAGCGATTTCATTCAAAGTTGGTACAAAGATTAATCCCTATGTCATATATGCCGATTTTTGTAAAAACCGATCAAAAAGGCCGTGTGACGGAAGTTTTGTTTCCTGTTTGTGATATCCATCCACAGGGTCTCAAGGATTCATCAACAGGGGCTGATGGATGGCCAATTAAGAGATAATAAAGAATAGGGGCTAATGAATGCAGATATATCAGATATGCCTGAGCCAATTCTTTTTAAACTTCCTACAATGATACTACACTACGGCATACATATGCAGGTCTATTTATTTTGATGTGACATGCATAATTAGTGCTATTTTGCATAATTAGGGATTAGAGTGCTGTTTCTGGTACGACTGCACCAAATTTCATGAAACTTTGAACAGTAAAGACTCTAATTTAAATGAAAAAATGTGTGACTAAATGAAATCATTTATTTTTTTATCGAATTTGCCATTATTACACCCAAAATGTCTGAGATTAAAGCATTAATTCCATGGAATATTTTAACCTTCCAGTATTGTCAATTTTGTAAAACATTTATAAGTGGCATCAAAGTTGTATATGTCTTGTACTTTTGAAAAAAAAATGCGGTGGGTCACTGTGCTCATTTTTTCAATCTTGTTAAACGTAGCTAGGAATACACAATTTTCATACTCTCTCATGATTGTTATTTTGTGTGCTTTTCAGCTGGTGCCATTGACGTGGCCAGAGTTGGATAAACTCAAGTCGGTTTAGACTGAGAAATCCAAAACGTCCACTGATACATTTAAAAATGAATTAATTTAAGAACTTGCCCTCGGTATATGGGTCTACAACCTGCGGATAAGAGGAAGTGTTGAACATCTGCGTGCAAAACGACACATTACATGTTTATTTTTAGTCTGTGTGCATTCCTAATAAATATGCGGCTATATGATAATTTTGGGGGGACTTGAAAATTTTTGAGGGAATTAAGGGGGGGATCTGAAAAAATAAGATTCCTCCAACCCCCGCCCCTCATCATTTTTTTGAACGCAGCCTAAGTAAAAAAATGCCCGAACTAAACAAGGAAAGATCGGCAATAATGCAACCAAAGAGCTATCGTAGCAGCACTCACCATGATGAAGAGAGCTAGTGCTTGATAGAATTATACTCTCCATACGAAAAGTATCCACCCTTGTGTAAGAATTCCAATGGCCTAAGATATAACAGATCTCCAGCCGACTGGTTTCTTGTTGATAAGTAATAAATGACTGTTAAAACAATCATCAAATGAGGCATGCTGCCAATAAAGCCCCTCGTAAAAGGAGGGTATAGATCACTTTAAACAATCAAGGAATGGGACTGTCTTCTGGGGAACGAATAAGCCAAGTGATGGCCGGTTGTCTCAAAAAGACAAAATTAAGAATCACTGGGTCATCAGTAATTTGAGTCCATAGACTGGCAAAATACGTAAGACGACTCTCTTCTGACAGTTCGACTGGAGAACACTCTACTCGACCGAGTGACCTCCCCTTCTATGCCACGTCATGGTCTAATATGAAAGAGGGACTGTGGCAACGTGCAGTCATCTCCTCTGCTCGTCCTTGGTCAACAACCATAGGACTTGCACAGTTAAAAAAGTCTCACCTACCCGAAATAGAACTGAGTAGCCCAAGTTTCAAAAGCGATCTTTCACTAAACGAACGTCAAAAACGAACGAGAACGTCATATTTCCAAGCATGCTATTGGTCAGCTTTCGTCACATTTGCATGTCTCGTCACCAAATCTACATCGTGATTGGCCTGAAGAATAATTAATTAGTAGCCGACGAGGACGCGTCAGTTCCTTTCGTCGTCTTTCGTCGCATTATAATATTCATACACTGCTTTGTATTGCCGCCACAGTAGCGATTGATGCATGCCTTCCAATCAGAGAATTTCTTCGCGTATGACAGATGGATGGCAGGACTGTGAGTGAGTGTCGATATAAATGCAAACCTGTCACCTTGTTCCTGCAATTCTAGGGATTTGTCACTTTTGAAAGCATGTGGGTGTTACAAGTATTGTAGGCTACGCAACCTGTTTTAACTCGAGTCTTCCCTTGATGCATTCACGTCGCCTATGTTGTTTTAAATCAAATTAAAAAAAAGTAAGATGCATTTCTTCATTGGAATAAGGGTGAGTTTTTAAAAAAAAAATGGGTTCGTGGTCAGTTGCGTTGTTTGGCCTTTCAGAATCGCATGACGTTATGAATATTCTCCGGAACGGGTTTCGGCAATTGTGTCTCGACTGTCACAAGAAGTATTTGCATTTTTTTCTGTTTTGTGGCCGAAGTCCACATACACTATTCTCAACTTGTTTTATTTGATGTCATTTAAAGGAAAATAAACTACATACCACATTCTCAATAACATGTGGTGAGTTACAAACTAATCTGTGACACTAGGCCTAGGAGAATATAATATAACTACAGTCTGAATTTTTGTGTTATCTAAATAACAAGGGACAATTTCAGTTGCTGCTGGGCATCGGTTCTGGAATGGCATTGGATATTTCGAATGATACACATTTATTTGCTAATGATGGATAAATTAACAAGTATCCGCTTATGACAAAGTTTCAAGCGAGTCAGCTGGTTGGCGAGAATCGGGTGTATCGCATAATATTCAATAGTCAATTTAATCAGTTACGAGCACGTAATATCATAATTCAAGATCTAAGAAGCCACAAAAGAACTGTACCGCCAACCCCGTTGGTCCATGCCCATACTTGCCGATGCGTGTGCCTTTCTAACTCAACGCCTCATCCACTTAGCACGAAGACTACGCTTGGGAAAATCCCGTAATATTTTGTTCAATCAACCAGTTTCGTTTGCCTGGTTGCTTATATATAAGTGAATTTAAAATCATTGTTACTATTATCATATATTGTGCGTGTACTCAGTATTTTATCTCAGTAAAAACGAGTTGTTTACCTCCTGACCTATAGAAGTCGTGCTATTAAGGGTGTGAACCATATCATCTGGAAATCTCATCGCTAATCCAGGGTTCCAGATATAATACACTTCATGATAATTCACCCCCCCCCCCCCGCACCAATGAATGGTTCCTTTGAGTAACTATTTCTGTATATCAGTACATTGTCTTGTCCGTGACAAAAAGCTGTGCCCCAATTTTTTAATGCGACGAGAAGACGACGGGAAGAATTGACGGTTACTAATTAATTAGGCTACTGTCCAATCGGGTAGCAGAATTGGCGACGAGATATGGAAATCTGACGAAACCTGACCAATAGCATGCTTGGAAACACGACGAGCGCCATCGTTTTTCACGTTCGTTCAGTGAAAGATCGCCGAAGTAGCAGCCAAAGAGGGTGCTAACTACTGAACTACAAGTTTCTGCTTAAATAACTCCTGATTCTTGAAAGAATGGCGTATCATAAACCCTTAACATAAGAGTACTATGCCATAGCAAAAGGTGAGCAGGCCAGGTTGTTTCCTTTGCCAAGGGCAAGTTCAAGAGCAGCTGTCTCCGCATGATGATTACCTCAATGACAACATACCATACAGCACGAGTGCTCAATATGGAACTGCAAAAACTTTGCACCCTCGAGACAAAGAGTTTAAACACAATGAGTTCTCAGTAGAGAAACCAGCTGAATGGCTACCCAGAGAATTGAGTTCCCTGGTAGCTAAAACCAAAAAAGTAGATCCAACCTGGCAAAATCATCTCCGTGAAAGATTTCACCAAGTCCTTACTTCTGAAACGCAGCTTCGCCACAGCATCATTGGTGGGTGACAGACAAAAGTCATCCCTAGGCAAGTCAAATATAAAGCATTGGAAGGACGAAAACACCAAAGGGTGAATGTACTTCCCATACCCTCAAGATATGATGACACCTGCCTCGTGATTCAGTCATCATACTCAATCTAAACCCTGTGAAAAATGACAAACAGCGAAAATGCTCTTCTGCCAAAGTGCGCAAAAGGCCTTTCGTAAAACACGTAGGGAGACCTCCAGCACCGTAAGCAGAGCGCCACCGTTGGTAAGATTTTGCTGGTCCAGCCAAATAGTCTACCAACAAAAAGTGGACAAGAAGGAAAGAAAGCCAAAACTCTTGAAATCAAAACAGGAGAAAATGTTGTCAACTCCAAAACTCACCCTGAAGGAACAGGAGACCAAAAACTCACATTAGAAGCCATTAAAATGACGGAAGTACAAGAACGCGGAAAATTTTGAATGCACTACTTGTTTCTCAAGGCAAAGTAACAAAGCAAAATTTCAGACGTCGCAAACAATGTAATTACCCAACGAAAGCACAAAAGCACACCACCGTTACACTACCAAACAAGAGAAACCACCACCAGCTACCAAGAAAGCAAAAACTACTTTCTCAATGACTTGTAAATAGGAAAAAGGACTTAATTCGCTCTGGAAAAACAGCATGCTTGTGTTCGTCTAGCGGGTACTTCGCATGGAAAGAGCAGACCACATCAATCAAAGGCTACATGTACCGGTAGAATAAAAACTGAGGGCCAAGGAGGGTCACCTGCTTAAAGTGCATATAAAGGACCCCTCCAGGTGTGAAAGTTCTTCTCTAGATTTGTATTTGTGTAAGATCAATAAGGCTAATTGTTGTATTGAAGGCAATTACTGGTGCTGTGTAATAGAAATGTATATACAGGTCATTAATATAACCCACAGATTGCAACAAAAGAATCGGAGCGTCACTGACACTATTTTTAACAGACCAAATACTGTTACTCTCTAGTCATGTGATCATCATGTACAAATCACGTGATCTTCGGAACCAGGGTCAGATATCTCTCTCGGAAGTACCCTTTCCCTCTGCTCGCACAAGATGTTAAAATGAGCAAATCAGATTCAGGCCCATGTTAATTTATATGACATTGTCTACAATCAATACATATTATATGCCACAGACGTGCAATAAATATTTGGTAGGCCAGCCATCGTCAGCATTGTAAGTTTAGCAAACCGTCATTGCGAAAGTTGATTAGTTAAATTTTCTACCACCATCAACTGACTGACCAAATACATTTTGGCCACTTCATTGCTAGGTCAAAGAAGATGGTCTACATACTGGGACATCAGACATATACTATAAATTCAACAACTCACATCATCAGTTCACGTCCTTCCTCTCTTTATTCAACATAACTGAATCTCATTATGGTAAATATGTGTGCGAAGGATCTATTAGCTTAAGGAAATATAACCAAGCTGACGATGGAGTTAAATTACAGTTTCCGAGAACAGTGAAGAAGCTTTACCATTTGAGGCCACTTCATTGGAAAAATCAAGGTATTTGTGTTTTTTCCAACACAAAATCTGCATACTAGTCCAGTCAAAATAGGGTTAGACCCGCCACAAATTGCAACATAATTTTTTTCTTCAGAATGCATTTTGAAGAGGTACCCAGAACAACATATCAAAAGTTTACTCGAATCTACCTTGGGAAAATATGTCTAATTTGCATTAATCAAATATGGCTGCCAGCCGTCTTACAAAATAACATAATTGGCCAAATGTCTCATGCTAAACACGATATTTCAGTGATTTCAAAGTCTGACACTACGTATTTGGCACGGGGATCATTTTGGAGATATAATGTTGTGTATAGGTACTTCGTTAATATGCATAATTCCAATATGGCGGCTAACATTCCTGAGAAATACATTTTTGGTCCTATAGCATGTATTAAACAAGCTATTTCAGTGAGTTTTAAGTGAAAAGTATATTTATTTAGCATGGATAAACAGTTTTGGATATACAATGTTCTACACAGGCACTCCGTTAATTTGCATAAATCAATATGGCGGCCAACATTTATACAAAGTACACGAGGTCATATACCACGCATTAAATAAGCTATTTCAGTGATTTTAAAGTTTAAATATATTTCTTGGACATGAAGAAACACGTTTGGCGTTTCGTTGCTTTGAAAGATGGTTTGACAATTTGCATAAATTAAATATGGCTGCCAAATTAATACCCTATTGCTTAATAGCTTTTAATATAAATGAGGTTCTGGTATAGTTTATAGCACTGGGAACCTGTCAAAAAGAAACTGTTAAGTCCTTGGACATTTGTGTTTAATTAAAATGGTGGTTTTCTATACATATGGTGACTATTAACGATTGTTAACCGTCTGAATGATATTTTTTCTGAATAACATTGAACTCACCTGTATACGACATAATTTATAAGTTGTATGGGTGTTTAACACTATAGAGTGTTAAAACACGTAATCTGTTATGTTTACTGTAAAAGAAAGACATTTACTAAATGTTTAGTTTTTAATGTAGACTGAAACTCCTTCTTATGGACGAATTAATCTGGAAGTACATCTGGAAGAATGACACTTTTGTGTATTATGTCACTTAAACAAACGGTTTGATAGTAATTGTGTTTGCTCATTTTATATGAAGTCAGGGCATTCGGTGGGATGGTGATTTCAAGTGATTTCTTAGTGTATCGTCTGTATTATAATTAGTTGTTTTGGATATAGATTCTTTACACGTTTTCTTAAATTCAAACCACTTTTCAGTCAGGGCTTGTTTGATTTTCTTAGTTCTGATGTATGCACTTCATTGTTGTGAAAAATAGACTCTTTTCTTCGGTTTCATATGCTACTTTCCGTTTTACTTGCCTTCTTTCTTCTTTACGCACTTTTCCTCCGATGACATGTTCCGTTTTTCGTTGTGTCGGTCTTGTCCGTTTTTCACTACACTACAGTATGTCACGTTCTGTGTAAAGTCATTTTTGTTTTTGCATGTTCTAATGTTCCCCAATGTTTCACTTTTAATGAAGCCCTTCAATGTTGCCGCAGCGTGACAATGGCTTATGTGTTTTAGCTGGATTGTATCAGTTGCTTTTGTGTATTCCGCTGCCGAGAATTTTCTTTGTTGTGTCGGTGACCTTTATAATAGACAATTTGGCCCAAATATTATATTTCTTGATAAGAGTTTCAACCGAAAATTTAACAGTTGATGCATTTTGTTGAAGATTTCGATTTAAATTCAATGAGTTCGTGTTGCATTCGAATAAAGAAATATTCTATCTCAGAATCTCAGCCAAAGGATATTTGATACCTATGTTGCTGTATTATTCTTATTTCTGTATCGTGAAATGCAATATCAGCCATATCCAGTCAAGCTGGAGATCCCATACAACACCGTCCAAAATATTTTTTTTTCAGAATTCATTGTTAATTCAAACCTGTTGTTTATATAATTAATTTTTAGCATGGCTGGCATTTTTGTGGTTTTCCGATCATGCAATCGTTTCGTAATGTTTCCAGATTGAATGCCCTGTTGACTGAGTCAAATGCTTCATTATGTGATGTACTAGTACTTCCATTCGCTCTTCGTCTAATGTTACCAAATTAAAGTCGCATTGCTTGGAACTTTGATTTTCTCAATTATTTTATGTATTTGTGTTGTATTTCCACGTTTGTTTCGAAATGTGAAAAATTAAGATTTCAGAGTCCACTTATCGAGCGTTGTATGAACTTTATGCTTCGTGATCGAGTTTTGTGTATTTTTGGCAGGAGGTATGAAAGTGGTGTCTGTATTTACTGTTTAATAGCTTAAGATATTTATGTGATAATCGATGTGCTTTTTATCGTACATTTTGTTGTTAGGTGGTTTGTTTGTTTTGTTGTTCGTTTTGTGCCTTCTGTTGTTAACTTTGTGTAGTATCGCTGCTCGCTCATTTGTTGCTGACATTTCCTTATATGTTATCATCAGCATCTAGAGCTGTTATTCATCAAATATTTAATTGCTATCTTCTTAATCGTAGATAGAATTTTCAATGCCTTACATTCTGTAAGCATCATGTAATCCTTGACTTTTAAAGGGGATTTTCACAAGTGTCAGTAACTTAGCTTTCAAGTAGTTTTTAAACATTATGTTTTCTGTTGTCATGTGGTCCATTTTGATTTCAATATGAATGGGAATTTCATGATTTGTTTAAGTCTCATAATATACCAAAGTGTCATATTTCCAGATGTACATTTTTTGCATCGCGTAACAGTTGGATTCTGTTGAGCTTATAAGGTGTTTGAATGAATTTTAAGCCTTTGCTAAACATACGTTTTTCAATTTTATAAGTTTGTATATTGATACGATTTTTATGAGTCTGACATTGTTTGCAACAATGCTAAGTTTAATTTGTGTGTATTGTGGCCTTTGTTATTTTTGATCAAATTATTTTTGTATATGCAGTTTTATTAGCGCTATTTTGTTTATTGTAGTTTTGCTATTATATGTGATGACTCCTAGCCTATCATCTAGGGGGGGGGGGGGTCTTCTGAAGATGCACTCGTCCATAAGAAGGGAGTTCAGTATAAATACAAAAAACTAAAGATTTTGTAAACGTCTTTGTAGATAAAAACCCAGTAAACATTACAGATAACATGTTTTGACAATGTACAATATTAAACATCCATACAAATTACAAATAATGCCGTACACAGATGAATCCAATGTTACTTTCATTAAGAAAATATATATTCGGACGACTAACAATCATTTACTGTTTTCATATACAGAAATATCACAACATTATTAAAATCGCATGACTTTCCTACATCTCAATAGTAAAAGCGCATCAGCATATAGTTAATATGTAAATCCATTTTAAGTCATAAAAGCAAGTCTGCCTATTCGCTTTCACGTTTTTTTTTCAAAATACAGTATATTTATGGAGTATTTTTCAGGTACTACAAATCACCTTAAAATAAACTTTAATTCTGAAATGGATAGTTACTATACTTAATTTATAGCATACTTTTCACATTTCTTAAAAATAAATATCTGAGGACCTAACAGTTTCTTCTTGATAGATTCGCAGTGCTAAACATTATATCAGAATCTTATTTATATTAAAACCTATTAAACAATGGGACATTAATTTGGCAGCCACATTTCATTTATGAAAATTATCAACGCGCCTTTTTAAAACATTGAAAGACCAAAAGTGTTCCTTCATGCTAAAGAAATATATTAAAACTTTAAAATCACTGAAGTAGCTTATTTAATAGTCGCACCAGCGGCTTACTGACTACGCATGCGCATATTTATAATATACTATCCGACTAACCGGAAGTGTACCCTTCTTTCATGGGCGCCGCCATGTTGTTTTTTTTGAGTACTCGTAAATAAACGAATACGAAACAAATTACTATTGCATAACATGCCATTTATAAAATATACCTCTTTTATTAGCCAGTAAATGTTATTATGCACCTTGTCGCTGATACAAAATATCGTTAATATAGATAAAAGGAGAAAACTGTCGTGCATATTAACGGGGGCAAACGCAAAGAATGCTGGGATTGAATTTTAGAAAAGCGCCCCCCATTGTCAATAATTAGATTCAAAAATTGCCAGTTTTTAGACGGAACGCTATAGTATTCAGCTTGCAAGTGGAAGGTGGGCAGTGCGGTTACCATTGCAATGATAATGATTGCATAATACGCCCCTTGTTTAACGCAATAGGCTGTTATCATTGTAAAAATTGCCAATTTTTGTCCAAAATTGTACACGTTACAGAAAATCTATACCTGCACTGCTGCAGGGTTTGACGTCGTGTACCGTACGTGAACTGCTTTCATCAGAGGGAAACTGGGCATAGTTGTCATACAAACGTTTATGAAGTAACAATTAATTACATTTTATCATGAATCAATACAAATAACATTGCCAATCTTAACCCCTGGCGCGACACCAAGGGCTGAGCCCTATATAATATTACGTAGTGTATGACCTCAAACATACTTTGTAGGTAGGTTGGCCGCCATATTGGATTTATACAAATTACCAAAGTGCCTACTCAAACCATTGTATCTCAAAAATTGTTTGTCCGTGCAAAAAAAATATACTTTTAACCTGAAATTCACTGAAATAGCTTGTTTAATACGTGCCATAGGACCAAAAATGTATTTTTAGGAATGTTAACCGCCATATTGGAATTATGCAAATTAACGAACTGCCTATACACAAGATTATATCTCCAAAATGATCCCCCGTGAAAAAACATAATTTACAGACAACCCTGAAAAAAAGCGATTGTGACAATATTTTTCCTGGTGTAGTTGAGATAATTTATAGCTGTATAACTACATTGTGCTTACATTATCTTCAAAGTGTTTGATAATGATTTTATTGTTTATTTTTAGCAAAGAAACTGGCATCCAAAGTGCTGAATTCTCAGTTAACATATAAAAGTTTACAAAGCATGTCAGCTAAGTTACTTATGCATCAGCTGAAATCACAACAACTTACAAGATCAGTGAATACCAAGTTGGAACATATTAAGGACGTCTCAGAAGACAACAGATATGAAATCAAGAAATTATGGCAAATGATGACATATATACAAATAAAGGTTGCAGGTAGCGTAGCCTTATACAAACACAGAGTTTATTTAAGAGCCATACGTATGTATGGGCTCATAGTGAAGCAAAATAATTTTAAATGTAGACATGCGAAATAAGAAATTTTCGCTTAAAATATGCCCACTAGTTAACTCTCTGCATAACGATGTGAGATTATACGTATCATCTTGGCCCAGTCATGACACAGAGAGTTGCGTATTTTGTTAATATAGTGACAGTGGAAAAATCAAATAAATAATGCCTAAGATAGCAGATTTTTTTACGTCACCCCTTCATGATATCACGCTTTACCCTTTTTTGTTTGACCATGAACCTTCTTACCATTGAAAAACACCTTTGCAGTTTGGCTGTGAAAATGGGTTAAAAATCGGCAGACATAAAAATAAGTCGCTTGAGGTATGAAAGATGTCTGAATTTTGGTGCAACACAGAAATTTGTTTCGACAACTTTAAAAAAACGATTATGATGAAGAAAATGAAGTAGCTGAAGTAGAATGTTTGATATTGTCCAAGTATGCTGCATTTGCACTATTGCTAACATAGTGTAGTTGATTGGGCTTACAAGGTCTTTGGCAGATTTTTTGTTTTCTTCCAGTTCTTTCAAGTATATCTTTACAACTGTTGATCAACTTTTGGAAGTGGGTGATTTTCTTTGTGTCAGCAATATTGTCATCAGTCAAAATGTACAAATGTATACAGAGAAAGCTCAAAGACAGGGAGATGAAGAGACACTACGCGCGACTGGAAGAAATTGCTGCCTTGGGTCTAACGTTTCGACATCAATGTAAGTGTATAATTTATAGTAATTAAAAGGTATTTGAATAAAAACGGTGATTTCAACCCTGCTTAACATGGCTAGAAAAGTCTTTATGGATTCACAAGGCAGGACCGTGACAGGCAAAGTAAATACTTGTATTCAGACAGAAATGAAATGCCTTTAGGGAAGATGACATGCAGAGAATTACCTCTTTTTTCCCAAAATACTTTTCTACTTTTTATACAAGGAATTTTTATTTCACTAGATTAATTGGCATTTAGAAAATCAGGCAACCTTACGTCATATTAATTGAACACTCTATTACTAAACCATATGTATATGATGTAAATGACATTATTAAAATATTGTCATCATAAATGATAATGCTTAATTTTTCTTTTCTCAGGAAATCATTTGCCTTTCTTTCTGGAGCAAGATATTTTCAATGCATTGAATACAACTTTCACGAGTTTGATGCAGACACCAAAACCATGTCCTAGCTGATTTCAATATTTGTAGCCTACAATTTCGTTTTCACTATCCTTCATTAATTCATAGGTTCTGAGTATAAATATGACGTGTTCATTTCATCGTGTGAAGAAGATGGAACATTTGTGGAAGATCAGTTATTGCCAAAGATACAAACAGAATGGCATCTTTCCAAGTACTATGGTGAAATGGACGGGCCGTTGGGGGTTGACATAATATCAAACCTGTCAGAAAAAATCCATAAAAGCAGGAAGACACTGGTTGTTCTGTCACAGAAATTCATACAAAGCAGCTGGTCGGTTCATGAGCTCTGTTTAGCTTACCACAGGAAATTTTTTGACGCTAAAGACAGTCTTGTAATATTACATTGGTCAGACTTAATAGATAATCCATTAGAGCTGGAGCCATTACTTCAGGGAAACAACTACGCAGATTTTAGAAAAGGTAGTACAGAAAAAGCTCGGAATAAACTGAAACATGCATTAATCAAGGGAAGAAAAAGTAAACAGCATTAAGAAAAGCCGTACCTTTGGCATTGAGCTACTTGTAATATTCAATTTATATTTTACTTAAATTTCTGAATGCAGCAGGAAAACAAAAAGTCATTGGATTAATAAGTTATCCAGGAGGACTTACATATTGGATTCTATGTGTCCATGCATGTGTCCATGTGTGCATCCGCGCTGATATGTCAGATGCGTCCATCTATCTTTCTTTCATGAATTTGACTTTGTTATGTGTGCCAGTGATTTACTGTCTGTTCTGTACTGTTTTGTGTCTATGTTTATAACTATTGTATTACAAATTTTGACCTAGTGTTATCGGATTTTGGATGGGTATGATTGTGATTGGTTTGATCACGTCAATTCAGAGATATATCCCTTTACAGGAAAATTTCATGAAATATGCAATTTATAATTAAGTTACATGTCATCCCTTAGTATCTTTCACTGCTGATATATCCTAGTGTGATAAACACTTGTAGTAATTCTCATCAAATTGTGTGCAGCTGTTGTCAATGTATTTCCCTTCAATCATCAATTATGCAAATAAGCATAAAATATGTAAGCCACCCCCTCCAACTTCTTCATTAACACTTCAACTCCACCAAATGATAACATTCTCTCGATGCTATGTGATTATCCTACTCTCTTTTTAATATTTGAATGGAGAATAGCCTCATCGAAAGAGCATCCTTACTACCTTACATGGATATGATTATTGGATCAGTTTTGATGCCATATCATGCACATGGGTTATGCAAAGTGGGAATAATGTTGAAAAAGTGATATTTCATACAGTGTAAAAGATATAAATGTCAGCCACTTTCATTAAGAAGTACGGCAACTGCCTGTTATTTTGCATCGGTCAAAACTTTCGGTAACATTGACCTTGAATTAAAAATCACTGATACTTCATGAATAAAAAAATTAATTTATTGTAATACCACATCCGTGGTTTTTAACACTTTCCCCAGATATTCCAGATGTACACTGATTTCTCAAAGAGGCAAGGGGTATTGTATTTTACTTACAGAGTTAACTTAATGTACATACAATGTTGTATAATTGATCTAATAATACATTTAAAATCATGCAGTTTAAATTTTAGTTTGAGAAATTTCATGCACATTTGTCTGTTGTTGATTTACTTACAAAAGACTTAATGTACTTATGCTTTAATAATTATCTCTATGTTATGTTTTTTTTAAAAAAAATTATTTCACACAATCTAAAATTTTGACAATTCTTTACATGATTACTATACTTATTTGGTTGTCTTCGATAAAAGAAATACGAAGTTTTCCTTATAGATGTAAATACGTTAAACTGGTATGTAAGGTCTGCACCAATGTCAGAAACCGAAGTAAACTTTGACCTTTGATATATACATACACACACACACACACACACACACACATATATATATATATATATATATATATATATATATATATATATATATAATATATATATATATGTGTGTGTGTGTGTGTGTGTGTGTGTGGTACATATGTAATAGTGAGAAATTACATTGATTGATGGCAAAAGAGGGTTATAAACAATAACAAATATTACTCCAGTACAATAATTGGTATTATTACTTTGTTTATATATATATATATATATATATATATATATATATATATATATATATATATATATATATATATATATAATATATATATATATATATATACTTTGTTTGGTCATACACACACACACACAAACACACACACACACACACACACACACACACACACATATATATATATATATATATATATATAATATACAATATATTTCATCGATTATATTCATAGATAAGTTCGTAGTATAATCCTTATTTTTCCAAAATATTGCAAAGCAATAGCTACATCTGCATTGTCTTCTAAACCTTGGTCAATTTCTTGAATGAAATCAGAGATAAAAAATAGTTCAACATAAAAAGTCTAGTGTCTAATACTTTTAATGATTTCAAAACGCCATTGTGTGGAATATAAAAACTCTTGTTACAGACAGACCTATTTTCACGTACTTGTCATTCTTTTATAAATTGTCTGTTCTACGGAAGTTGTAAATAAGGATAAAATTTTGACTATTTCACTTTTTCTACAGAATTTGCAACACTACTGTCTGGCTAAAAATCATTTTGACATTATTTCAAAGGAGTAGAACAGTTGTCCTCTTTGCAAATTTGATGTGACAATGATTCTAAAATGTTCCCTCTTCCTACTACAGAAACTCTGAATTGCATGTGTTGGTACAGATGACATAAACATCTATGAAATTATTTCTACATTGATTCAGTGAGTTTAGAAATGTCAAAAGCTGGAGAGCATATTTGTAGAGAAAGTCTGGGCAGGAGGGAAGATGTGTGGACATAGACTGCAATTACAAGTGACCTTGGGAGTCTTCTGAATTTAGGATAGGGTATACAGCAAGACTACCCTGTTTAGTTCTTATCCATAATTTGTGTCCATCAATCCTTCTCACTAGCCCAGAATGTCAGAATAAGTCTTGACACACAATAAATACTCAATTAAAACTATCATACTTACATTCACATGATCTTTAAACTCAAGATACTCTTATTTCAAAAATTTGTCGGAAAGGATCATGACATAATCAGAGCATTTATTATTATGACATCGTACCCTATTTACAAAAGTGGCATTTTTTCCTTGTGATGAAGGACTTCTCCCAGCATAATCGTATCACTATAGCCGTAACAAATATGTAGTATTACCTAAAACATGCAAAGTCTGACTTCATGTATTTTACTTTTAAATATAACGGACATACAGAGTAACATAATGATTACATAAAAAGTAGAATGTGCTTCGGGTACAGCTGTTCGTACTCTCAATTTTAAAAAAAAATTCTGATATACCACTTGGGGGCTCTTTTTAAAGCTCTTAAAGCAAGAAAAAATTTTAATATCTGACTTTTGAAAAGCCAAAACTTATATTTTCCCCCAGTGTTAAAATAGGGGTGGTGGCCATTTTGAATTTAAAATATCAATACATATTAGGCTATTGATGTCTGTAGTATCAATCTTTGAGTGTGGTGGCCCATGATTTTTTTCTCAATTTCATATGAGTATGGTTGAAAGTTTCATTGAGGAAATTTGCAGTCTTTCATTTTCAAGGCTCATACTACCTTAAAGGAATCTGGTTTTCAGTGAGGTGGTGGCCATTTTGAATTTAAAATATCAATACATATTAGGCTATTGATGTCTGTAGTATCAATCTTTGAGTGTGGTGGCCCATGATTTTTTTCTCAATTTCATATGAGTATGGTTGAAAGTTTCATTGAGGAAATTTGCAGTCTTTCATTTTCAAGGCTCATACTACCTTAAAGGAATCTGGTTTTCAGTGAGCTTGTCTTATTATAGTAACAAAACAGCATGTCTCATTATCTCAGATTTTACAATTATCATCTTCTTTATGCTTAAAAAAAGTTACAAATCACAGAGTTAATTCTTCAGTCTAATTAAAAACGTTTTGAAATACCCGATGTGTGATAAACAATACAAAGACTTAGGTCTAAAAGAGGCAATGAATTTCCCTTATCTATCACTTTTACATCCACTGAGTTTACTTTGCATAATATCTCCTGCAACGGTTCATGATTCACACACTGGAACTTGCTATATGTCAAGCTTAAATTTTGATAGTTTTTCTTTGACAAGCTCAATTTTTTTCCATTCTTATAGGGAGATTTGTGTCAACTATGAAAATGACAATACGAATAAGCATTGAATTAATATGAATATATGCTCTACTGTACATAAAAGAAGTTTGGGACAACTATGAAAATTACAAGACAAATATGCATGGAATTATTATAAGCTCTACTGTACGTTGAAATAATGGAAGTCAGACATGGCTGTTAATTCCACGTACCAGAATACAAATGAAAATATATGAGCTTTAATTCGCAAACTGACAGTAGTCTGCAGACTTCCTCAACAGCTCTTTAGAGAGTATTTCATTTGTTTATCATTTCTTGATTCACTTAAAGATGATTAAAAGTCTAAACGGGTTTTCATGTATTCATAATAACTAGATATTTCCAGAGCCTGACAAATGTACAAAGGCAAGCGACATGATAAATCTAATACCCAGTTACCTGGGGTAGACTAAAATATTACAGTATGTAAACATTGGTTAAAAATCACTATATAGCTATAATTTTTTCTCTGCTCTTTAAATAAAAATAAGTAAAAACAAGAAAGTGAATCACCTGTTTAAGAATTAATGATGAGCAGAAACTCAGTACAGACTAATGGACATGGAACCCATCTTATGAATTCAGTATTCAACATGTAAACCCTTTCATCACTAGGACTTTAGTATATTCCCATTGTGTTCAATAGGGTGGCTGGATCCAAAAACAGGGGTCTGGGGGTAACAGGGTTATTATGTTAGAAGGTAGCTCTCTGTTCTTGAAGGCAACTAAAAATCTAGATTGCTACGAAGAGAAAATCTCAGAACAGACTACACTAAACGCCTTACAGGTATGCTCTTACTTTTTTATCCCTACGGAATGAAATTTATCACTATGAAAAAGAAATTTGAATTTTATCACATTGAGAACCGGTAATCTGGAAATTTTAGAGAACGTTAGAACAGGGAAGTTTTTTAAATGGCATTTCTATTTGAAGCATTTTGATTCGTCTAATTTTGATACTAAAGGTCCATATTTGACCCTAGAATTCATGGATGGGTCATGATAAACTGAAATGAAGTAAAACTGTTTCAATATGATAATAAGAATTGCATGCGTTATGGCCATTTCTTGATTTGAGTAGGTCATCAATTTTGAATGGTCTTATTTCAGGTAGTCAACAAGAAGCATTGAATGCACCAATACACTCCGCCATGCACGCACTGAGTTTAAAACATATCAGCACTCTAGCAATCATATGATAAGAGTGCCACCGATGAAGGTTTGATCTGAGAAAATTTAAAGTCAGTGGGCCATTAAGTGTAAACTTTTTTCATGATCCTCATTAATTTTTGACTGATTTTTGTGAGATTGGCTGAGCTCAAACATTTTACAATGGGGAGAATGCCACTTTGATGCAGTGCTTTAACTATAGTTGAAGGAAAGGCTGGATCAGACACACATACATCCTTGTAGCCTCCTTCATTTGACACAAGCACATCACCTTAAACGTGACACGTATATCAAATCTCATGATACTGCATTGCATCTTGTGTCAATAGTCCATGATTTTCACACATCATTTTGAAAAGGCAATCATTCTGCATAGGCAATCAGAAAGACAAAAGGATCAAAATTACGATGATAGCTTTGTTAAAGGACAATCCTCGATATCCGGTTCTCGCATCAGTGCTTGTTGACATTGACTTGTTATATGATTTTTGTCATAATTCCCCTTTAAAATTAGTCAACTTGCTCAGAGATTAAGCTGGTGAAAAACCTGTCCCTTTAAGTATCATTTGTCGTGTCCTGCTAAATAAGGAAATTTGTTTGGACTCCAGATGATGATTTTGTGTGTACAGACCATTTGAGATTGTGGCTAATGTCACTGATTATTTAAAATTATGTATATATGTACTTGTTCTGACTTTACTACACAAATTCGGTTAATGTTTCTGCAAACTCAAACTGCTCTTCAAGTCAAATTGATACACTTTTAGTTTCGTTTTGTTTCGTTTCACTGAATAGAATATTTCGTTTCGTTTCATTTCGTTTCGCTAACTAGTATAAGCCGCGCGTCTGACGTAAGCACATGCTTGATCACGTCTCGCTCGGTCGGTGTGGAACTGGCGTAGTGACATAGACTGACAGGAAACACTGCATAAGGTTGGTCTACAGTTATCGATTTCCATTTTCATAGATCACTGGGCAAGACTTCCTTTTGGCCCCTCATACCTGAAATCAGTGTAATCTTGAGACATTCCTCCGAGGAAGCAGATCATCGAAATTAGGGTTAGGGCTGCAGCGATGACTCTTGACCCGAGCGAGATCGATGTAGGCAACAACACCTCTGCGTATTCACAGCTAGATTAGGGTTTGCTTTTAAGGGGAGCAGGTTTGTATCGCGGCGGTACTTGTGTTGTATATCGAACGCGCTCCGGTCATTGAGGTCATCGCAACTGTGGCGATGACCACAATGACCTGAGCGCTTTCGATATAAGACACAAGTACCGCTTCGATATTACAGCTAGTTGAGAAATCTTTCCGATCACTGTTCGAGCCAGTCTGCTGGAGCCAGTCTAGCCCAGCGTACGATGATGTTTGTTTCCGGTGTTATACTTCCTCCCACTGCATACCGATACTGAATTGTCACGCTCGTACTTGTGGTTAGGAAATTCATTAACTGAAACTGACACAGCAAGATGTAGATTGTAACACAACCTTGTACTTTATTACAAGATGGCGATCGTATCGTTCATCGTCAAAAGTCTGATCTCTAATGTCTCTAGTCTATGTTCTATACAAATTGAAATATGTCTCTAAATCTTACATAATTATAATAGTTATCACGTGGTAATCCCCCCCCCCCCAGTCTTTGATTGTTTCTTGAGATGAAATGAGATCACACCATGGAATATCCCGTTCTCAATTGTTCTCATAGAAATCTTAACCCATAATTAATTAAACTATCACACTATCTCTTATCTGCTTCTCGTAAGACCTGAGTCAATGACCTTTACACTCGTTGGCCACGTGAGGGACGCTTCGAGATAAAATCTCTACAGGGTTACACTCTCCCACCTTTTTAATAACCAGCGTCCTCGCTGGTCAAAACGAGTGACAGAGAATGGCGATAGGTGACAATTGCAATCTACTTAAAGTAAATAAATCACATTAATTGTAAGGCAGTGCGGTTAAAATACGCATAAATCACTACAAGTTAGCATAAAGTGCCATCATTCGTATACATTGAAAATTACAACTAATGTTAATGTATCTAAATTATTTACAGGAATACTAGTAAAATCACTAAATGTACATCCAATAACAAACTCAAAGGTCAACTACTGTACATAAAATACAGAAAAATCGACTAAAATCATACGAAAATTGTGCCGTGAATCAATGATAATTTTTATTTGTTTGAAAGGTGAGTGAACTGGAAGGTGATTGACATTCAGAAGGATGACTTAATTTTTCTTGGTGTATTCTGATATCACGGTCAAAGGTTTAGGGTAACCATGGTAACGACCGATAGGCATCACTAGACAGCAGCAAATAACAACTGTGCCAACAAATTTGCCAAAGCGCGGGGCTCCTTCTATCTTTAAAATCGTCATCAAAACAAAACAACAAAAGCAAAACATCAACACAAAACATCATCAAACAACTTCAAAAACTTGAAAATTAAATTGATAAACCTCAATATAACTTCATCTCCAAAAATAAATTTCTCAGTCCGTTCGGTCAAATCTAAGGACAATTTTAGCACTGGCATTCTTAGCCAACTGAAGAGAGATAAACAACATAACACCCACGTACCTCATCAAAAACAACATACAACTTCAACACTTCATCAAAACAAAAACGAAACAAATCAACACTTCAAAGAAAGAAGACGCCTGGTTTGCATACAAGTTTAGAGTGTTTACCTATGAAAACGATGGTTAGCAAGGTATCAGAAAATACAGTCAACAAAACTGAAAAGTCATGCATGTTGTACGTTGTTGTCGCACTGTATGGGTGAGTGTATTCCGAAATTCTGCTTCCTATCATTGTCAGTTCATTCGTAACGTAATCAGTCCGTGTATTACAAAGCCGATCGGAAGGTGAACCAAAAGCATTGCTGACGTTGGTGGCTGGTCGTACTTGTTCTAGACTCCCATATCTTTCAAACTTCTTCAGCCATTTCTGTAGACAACCACTCTCTCGTCCGGTGTATCTTCGAGGCATGACGTTAGCACCAACTGACCCACATTTAATAATGTCACATTGCCTACATCAGACGTCCATGTCTGCAAACCGCCCTCGTCTCTCACGTAATAATTCACCCCCATCCGCTGAAGTGCATCTTCGATGCACCGCTACATATCACCATACAGTCACTCGAGCTGCTGGCTCAGTGGTACGCCTACTGGTATTACCGCTGGTTCTGCCACGTCTGTTTCTTGTCGCATGTTGGTTTTACCAGATCTCAGAATCTTATATTCGTGCTGTTTCACTTTACCCGGATTCTTTTTTTTAAATTTAATCTCGAACCAACAGGTTGCCCAATAACAGGTTCGTTTGAAAATTAAAATATAATACAATAACGAAAAATATATACAGTTACAACGTAAACAAACAGACAGGAGAATTCACATAAAAAACCCAAAAAACAACAACACAGCGAAGTATACACAGAAATACATCCAGAAAAAAGTAATTATTCAGGAAAAAGGATCTTACATAATCCATGACGAAAATTACTGAAGTTATTAAAAATATCCAAATTTTGCTTGTTACAGATAGAATTAAAATATGTCTGAGATCGTGATAAAAATGAGTGTTTCAAGATATTCGTACGTGCTGACACTGGTCTAAAATGAACAGCACGACGCAAGGTAAAAGAAGGAACGTTAAAATGAATCTGTGCAAGAACATCTGGAACGCTATAAACTGAGTGAAGGATTTTATAAAGAAAAAGGATCCATCAATTTGTCGCGCTCGTAGTAAGGGCCTGGGGAATTACAAGATGAGGTACCAGTCCGGATCGTAATGCTTTCAAGCTGAAGCTGACACACCAAGAGGTAGATTGTAACACAACCTTGTACTTTATTACAAGATGGCGATCGTATCGTCCACCGTCAAAATTTTGTAGTTGGGTTTTGTAGTCTGTAGAACTTTCTGATTTTCTTGACTTTAATAATTGTAGACAGTTTTCTGACATAGATTATGTTAATTTATTCTACGGTTTTTACGTTAACCATGAAGTGAGCTGACCTTGTGTCAATGATCTGAGTGAAATAAAGCTAAGGATTGGTAATCTAAAGAATTGTGTGAACGAGCAAAAAGTTCCCTTGACAACCAATACATTACCACATATGGTGGGAGGCTGTATAACGCCTGGCCGGGAACACACAGCACAGTCCACCCATGGAGGTATAGCCCAAGTTGCACGACAGAAGCCCAAGCCGCACCATAGGGTCCTCGAGCTCCGATGATGATGATGATTAAACATTTAAAAATGAAGAAAAATAAAAATAAATTCAATACAGCCTCACTGTACGCATGGAGGTAAGCTACCTCCATGCTATACACATGCGCTGCAAAATTCAATACAGCGATATTGATGATGATGATGATGATGATTAAATATTTAAAAATGGAGAAAAATAAAAATATATTGGACTCTGTAAATTTGGTGTTGTTGTTTTTATAATAGTTGTTGTTGTTGTTGATAGTATTTGCAGAAAAGAACAAAGTATGCGCTGCGAAATTCAATACAGCCGTACTATACTATGCGCTGCAAAATTCAATACAGCCTAACTATATACATGTGCGTTGCAGCCTAACTATACTATGCGTTGCAAATTCAATACAGCCTAACTATACATGTGCGTTGTAGCCTAACTATACATGTGCGTTGCAAATTCAATACAGCCTAACATTACCCAAGGGTTGTCACTTCATTGCCACACACTTTTTTTCAATCGCCAAAAATGCACCTAGCAAGCATCGAAATCGGTAAAATTTGACGTAGGGTCAAAGCACATTAGTCCTTCTCAATCATACTCAGACATTTTTACCTCTTGCCGATGAAAAGTCGACAAAGCGCATCTTGTCGTCTCTTATATTCCAGATTTAAAAGACCCGGCGGTTGTGTAAGTCACGTGGGCGCATTTCAAATCGAACCAATAGCAGAGCCGAATGGGCCCGACGTGAAAACCCGGCAGTTACGTAAGTTTCTAACGTCTTTGGAAAGAACGTTCTCTTGCTGTGGGTGAACTGGAACTGTTAAAGTTACCAGAATTTCATACGCAGACGCACGCAGACAGTGTCACCCATAGTCTTCAAAAGACGTAAGAAACTCACGTTACTGCCGGGTTTTCACGCTGGGCCCATTCGGCTCTGCTATTGGTTCGATTTGAAATGCGCCCATGTGACTTACACAACCGCCGGGCCTTTTAAATCTGGAATATAAGAGACGACAAGATGCGCTGAAAAACCTGCCGATTTGTCGACTTTTCATCGGTAAGAGGTAAAAATGTCTGAGTATGATTGAGAAGGATTAATGTGCTTTGACCCTACGTCAAATTTTACCGATTTCGATGCTTGCTAGGTGCATTTTTGGCGATTGAAAAAAAAGTGTGTGGCAATGAAGTGACAACCCTTGGGTAATGTTAGGCTGTATTGAATTTGCAACGCACATGTATAGTTAGGCTACAACGCACATGTATAGTTAGGCTGTATTGAATTTGCAACGCATAGTATAGTTTAGGCTGCAACGCATATGTATAGTTAGGCTATATTGAATTTTGCAGCGCATGTGTATAGTATACTATAAAGGCTATATTGAATTTTGCAGTGCATGTGTATAGTTTGGCTGTATTGAATTTGCAACCCATACTTTGTTCTTTTCATCAAATACTATCAACAACAACAATAACAACAACAACAACTTTACTGACTCCGATTATATTTTTATTTTCCTTCATTTTTAATGTTTAATCATCATCATCGTCACCATCTGATCATCATCATCGGAGTCTGAATTCCCTATGGCCGCACGGCCAAGCCCCACCAGGGCCACAATTATTGGAGCTAATGGAGGTAAAACCAGAGAACCCATAGCAGCCACAGTACTCGTGAACTTTCGAGGGGCTTTTAGAATGGAGGTTACCTCCATACCTTTAGTGACCTTGGCAAATCTATAGCTTAATAGCTTGGCAAGCAATTTCATCGGGAACCAGAATTGTGACCTTTAGTACGGCAAGGAACTGGAAGGGGGGTCACTGAGTGGTAGCCCTGAGTACGATGCTGTGTGTTCCCGGCGTTAAACGGTCTCCCACAACAGACGTTCAGAGTCCGTTGATACTACATAGACTTTATTTCTCGGTATATAAGCTCCATCGCCAAAGACGCTTCTTCCATGGTTTAAATGACTTGCTTCAGCCGTATTCCTCTCTCAATGTTCGTTCTATCGTTTTTGAATGGGATATGTTAAACGTCATTAAGGCGCGAGTTTTAGCATACAATAGATATGAATTAAAGATAATATGATACATCCAATTATAAACATCAATAGAACAATTAATATTCAAAGGTCATTGTGGCACAATGCAAACCCATCAGGTGGAATTCTCAGTTTCCTTTATTAAGTGTTGATTAATTTCATCATTCAAAACATGAGTTGCGTCAAAAACTTCGTAAACATGCTCGTATATAGGAATCAGCTTCCTCAGCTTTGCCGCAAAATATGGTTGGCATTAATATTGACAATTAATTGAGATCTTGTTTTAATTAATAATTTTAGAGTGCCAATGACTGCTGAGTTCATTAACATTTGTGTCTCACTGTCAGTGTAATACCCATCTGACCATTTGCAATGTACAGAGATATTAAGGAATTGTCGGCTGCTTGATCCCGTTGAGTAATCTGTTCCCTTCTGTTTGTTGACCACAAAATGACCCCAGAAGAATGCAGGGAAATCGTGGAAGGTCTGTGATACCGTATTGGCTGGGAAGTCACGGAAGTTTTAGACTTTGTTAGTGAAGTTTAACACCAGGCAAGTTATTGTGGTCGCTATCGAGACGACGAGAGTAGGGTGTCCACGCAAGCTAGTGAATAATTAAAAAAATAAATTATTTAATCAATTTCTTAACTTATCGACCAATCAATCAATATATTAATTAACTAACTAATTAATTATTTTATAACTTATTTCTTTATAGCCTTGCAAGAGTCAAACATACTGGTACTATCGGATAACAAGGATGTGTGTTTATTTCGCCTCTTGAACTGGAACATTGTCTGGTATTAGGTTGAAGATGGTCCGCTTTTTTTATATAATCTTGCTTATTCAGATGATCAAACCTGATAATGAAGGTTTGTATACCAGTTTTTAATCGTCAAGTCCTTTGTTAAATCCTTGTAATAAAAAGATAATAGTCGCGCCAGCGGCTTACTGACTACGCATGCGCTTATTCATAATATACTATGCGAGTAACCGGAAGTGTACCCTTCTTTCTCATTGGGCGCCGCCATGTTTTTTTTTTGAGTACTCGTAAATAAAAAATACGAAACAAATTATTATGATATAACATGCCTTTTATAAAATATACCTCTTTTATTAGCCAGTAAATGTTATTATACACCTTGTCGCTGATACAAAGTATTGTTGATACAGATAAACGGAGAAAACTGTCGTGCATATGAACGGGGGCATACGCAAAGAATGCTGGGATTGAATTATAGAAGAGCGCCCCCTGTGCCAATAATTAGATTCAAAAATTGCAAGTTTTTAGACGGAACGCTGTAGTTTTCAGCTTGCAAGTGGAAGGTGGGCAGTGCGGTTACCATTACAATGATAATGATTGCATAATACGTCCCTTGTTTAACGCAGTAGGCTGTTATCATTGTAAAAATTGCCAATTTTTGTCCAAAATTTTTACACGTTACAGAAAATCTATACCTGCACTACTGCAGGGTTTGACGTCGTGTACATACGTGAACTGCTTTCATCAGAGGGAAACTATAGTTGTCATATAAACGTTTATGAAATAACAATTAATTACATTTTATCATGAATCAATACAAATAACATTGCCAATCTTAACCCCTGGCGCGACACCAAGGGCTGAGCCCTATATAATATTAGTTGTATGCTTACTCACATTTCAATTCATCCCATTGAAAGACCTGAACCTTTTTAGCTCTGCTGTCAGCGGCCCTGTCATTGTCTAGCCTGTCGCCCTTACGCTGCATTCACAAATAATGGTTTGGGGAGGGGGGCTGGGCTGGAGGAATAGCGATTGAAATCTTATTTTTTGCAGACTCCCTCAATACCCTCAAAATTGTCAAGTCCCCTGTCTATTTGATCAAAATTTTTAAAGTCTTCCTCCCCCAATTATCGTATAACCGCATATTGATTAGGGATACACTCAAAGAAAAAATAAACATGTCTTACGCAGTTCTGCTCGCAGATGTTAACACTACCTGTTATTAGCAATTTGTAGAGCCATATGCCTAAAAATTCATTTTAACGCATCAGTGGATTTTTTGATTAATTAGTCAAAGCGACTTGAGTTAATCCAACTCTTGCCAGGTCAATTGCACCTGCTGAAGAGCACACAAAATGACGATCATGAGAGAGTATGCAAATTGTGAATTCCTTGCTACCTTACTTATAACAGTTTATAAAATTGACAATACCTGAAAGTTAAAATGTTCCATCAAAAACCTTTTAATCTCTGAAACTTTTAGTGTAATAATGGCAAAGTTGGTAAAGTTAAATAATTCCATTAAATCACAATTTTTTCATTTAAGTTAGAGTCTTTACTGTACAAAGTTTTACTTTTGTGATATTTTACGATGGGAATGGGCATAATTTTCTTCAGTATATGATTATTCTTATATGCCAAAATTCAAAATCCCTGATAAATTTCTAGTCTCCTGGTCTTCCATGAGTTGCCCTCTGGCCTGATCTTTAAAGGATCTTGATATTACTGTCACGATATATGTATGTATGTATGTGTGTATGTGTGTATGTGTGTGTGTATGTGTGTGTGTGTGTGTGTGTGTGTGTGTGTGTGTGTGTGTGTATGGTAGGTAGGTAGGTAGGTAGGTAGGTAGGTAGGTAGGTTCGTACGTACGTACGAACGTACGTACGTACTTACTTACGTACACACATGAAAATTCAAATAGGCAGCACCTAACATCGTACAAGTTGGTGCATAGGCGCACCAAGGAATGGAGATGTGACTTTGTTTAAATGAACATATTAATTTCAGAAATATACAAATGAGCTGAAAAAGGCAACATTTTAAGCACTGTAGCAACTGAATGGACTGTAAAATTGTTACAATTTAGCGCGGTTGTAGGGTTGAGATTTGGCCGAGCGGTTTTGACTGTGGTGGTTTCACCAGGATTCTTGGTGCCGCATGTTGTGAGTTTGAATCCGATTGCAAATCTACTTACCACAGGCAAGATTTGGTTGAAACTTAGTATGTAGGTCTCTTAGGATGACGTAAGTTCGATTTGATCAAAGTTTGGTGATATTTGCGGAGACGATTTTTCCTGTGTTTGTTCAAAAATCTTTTTGTAAACCGCTTGTCCAATTATTGTTAACCTTGGTATGCATGCTCCTCGGGTAGACCTATGTTAGGTTTGTTCAAATATGCGCTTTTGCAGCAAGTTTTCCCATGAGTAGTAAAAAAAAATCTTCATTGAAATCACTTGTCTGATTGCTAGTAAACTGGTTATCCATGATTCTGGGGGAGGGGGTTAACTTTGTTGACCCTGTTCAGATTGTGGTGAACTTTGCATATTTGTATTTTCGGAGCAAAATGTCTGTTTTCGTCAAAACATCTCTGAAACTTGTGTCGAATGGCTTTGAACCTTGATATACATATTCATTGGCGTGACCTCAGTTGAAAATCTTCAAATTGTGGTGGAATTTTCATTTTGTATTTTTTGGGCAATTTTATCCCATTTTTTTCACAAAGTCATCTACCCTGAAACTTCTCGTCAGATTGCTCTGAAACTTGATACACACGATCTGCGGGTTGAAGTCTGTTAGAATTGCTCAAATTGTGGTGGAATTTTCATTTTCGTGTTTTTCGGGCAATTTTCCCCATTTTTAATCAAAAAATATTTTCTCTAAAACCGTTTTTCTTATCGTTTGAGACTTGATTTTCATATAACCAGAGGCAACATTTGTTTGTTGTTTTCAAATATTGTATTTATTGGGTCAATTTGTCCTAACGTTGCCAAAGAAATCTTCCCTGAAATTTATGCTCCGAATGCTCTCAAATTTGATGTAAAGATTCTTAGGGATAATTTGTATCAGTGCGTTGAAATTATGACAAACCTGCAACGCTGTATTTATGGGACAATTTTGCTATGTTTTGTTAAATAATGCTGAATGTCTCATTCATAAATTCTCTGGTCCATTTGTGAAACTTGAGAATTACTGCACATTTTACCTTTATATTTGATTTGTAGATGCAAGCTTATTTGTAAATACATTTTTTTCAAATTATCATTAATTCTAAAGAGCAGCAAAAGTGTAAACTTCATGAAAATTTCAATAATTATGGGTCAATTTTACATGTTGGGTAATATTTAACAGAAATATACAAAAAAATTTTCAAAGCCAATAATAAGTGTTTTCTTAAATATTACTGCTTGATAAATTACCAAAAATGGGTTACATAAATTCCATTTAATACAATATTACAAGAGGGTATGGCAGTTTGTGTCACTTATTTTGATGTACCAGGCTACATGGAGTTGTGTTTGTGTGTTTGTGTGTGTGTGTGTGTGTGTGTGTGTGTGTGTGTGTGTGTGTGTGTGTGTGTGTGCGTGCGTGCGTGTGTGTGTGTCTGTGTGTTTGTCCGCCCGTCCGTCCGTCTGTCCGTTGAAGCAGTGCCCAAAGTAGGTAGGCTAGTTCATTGAAGAAGTTCTACGGTAGATTTGGAGATCTTATATCAAAATATGACAAACCTGTTACTCAGAGACAGTATTTCCGACTTTGGCTCACAACAGTAATTTGACAACTAGCTGAATACCATACAACAACTTTGTCACTTTATTTCAATCTTGACAGATTTAGCATGCTAGCAGGGTACGCTTACCCATAACGGACACCTGCTTCCACACTTAACTAGTGATTCGAGATAGCACTATTGATTTTGTCAATGTTTGTTGTTGTTGTTGTTGTTGTTGTTGTTGTTGTTGTTGTTGTTTGTATGTTTCTAGGACCTGCTGATTTACTTGCCTTGAATGTTAACGATCGCTGGAATTTATTGGATATCATATTGCCAACCATTACAGAGCTCGCCATGGTATTTGATGGATCATGCATTAAAATGTGTTCAAATACATTTTGACATTGTGAATATTACAAGCTACGGCCAACAGAAGCTTAGCTTCTACTCTCACTCAAGCTTGCCACATGTATGTAAGCAAAGTGTCATTGACACTATTTTTCGTGTCTTTTGTCAAACTCTTCTTCTCCGAAACCGCTTGTTCAATTGCTTTAAAATTGGTATGTACGTTCCTCGTATTGAACTTGGTATTGAAGTTTAGTTGCTATCATGCTTAAATTTGCATATTTGTATTTGAGAGAAATTTTTGTCAAAAGTCTTCTCTGAAGTCGCTCATCAGCCTGCCTTGAAATTTGATATGAAGGTCCATGGGGATGATTTATTTCAGTTTTGTACAAATTGTGAAAAATCTGCAAAACTGTTTTTAGCACGTTTTGCCGAGTTTGGTAAAAAATTAAAAAAAGCATCTAAGATTTTAGAATTTCATTGTCCGAATTCTTTTGTGTACAGGTTTGTGCGAGTGTGCAGATTCAGATTTGTTGAAACTGTTATAAAACTTACATACTTATATTTTAGGGCAATTTTGCTGATTTTGGTCCAAAACGTTTTTCTAAACAGTTTAGAACATGTTAGCTCTCAGGTAAAGTGTACCAACAGTCACAATCAATACTGATGAATGCTAAAGATCAGGTAGGTTGAACTTTATCCAAAAGTATTATCTCAGCATATAAGAAATTCCCTTCAGATATTTAAATATGTTCCATCATGTTCATCAGTGTTCCTTTAATTCACAAACCAGCCACACTTTTTATACCATAGTGGTGCCATATTGGCCGCTAGGTCACTTGTTTGTGTTTGTGTTTACATTGAACATATGTTTTGCCTCTGAACAGATCTACATAGCTTCAGAGAACTCCGAAAGAATCTAAAAGACACTCATAGACAGCTAATGGACAGCTCTTGCAAACCAAACTACGATCAACTCAATCGTCAGCTATTACCAACCCGTGAGTATCTAATCAAATTTCCTTTCTAAAATTAAAAACAAGAAAAAAACATAAACTAAATACATCGAAATGGGAGTTTAAGTAACGGTTTATTATGAGTTTGTACCATTTCATATAACTACCTACTCAGTCCACTTATCCTTCCCAATGAAAAAATATGAACAGCTGGCCAGTTTAACAGGTAAACACACACAGTAGATATTAAATGTCTGTAATTACTCCTACACTCATATCAACCTATACATATATTCGCGTACATACATCCATCCATCCATCCATCCATCCATCCATCCATCCATACATACATACTACATACATACATACATACATACATACATACATACATACATACATACATACATACAGAGAGGTGGCTAATTTATATAAATTTGCGTGCAACTTGACCATATCCATTTTGGCTTACGCTATTGTAACATATCATGGTTGTCAGTAAATCAAAATTCAGACTGAGAAGTATATATTGTCATGTACCGTCGTTAAATGCCGGGGTAGCTATGGTGTGATCACTTGATAGGTAAACTCTTCAGTAGAACATTGAAGTAGAGGGGACGGCAACAGGTACATAGAAATACTCTAAGTCGTCGTACTTAATTTAGGGAGCATTCAGTTATGTACTTGATGTACTTGATTCGGCAATATCCAGGGGGTCACCTTAAATTTGAAAACTGCAAAGGGGTCATGTATTTTTCAAACAGCTCAGGGGGTAAACATCATTTTCATAAGTATCCAACCTGTCAAAAAGTAGTTTCAGTGTTCAGAAATATTCTGGGAGATAAAAATGATTTGCTGCATGATTTCATTCTCTGAAGGCATTTAACAAATCTGAACAAATGTGTAATTATCTGTCACATGAACATCTTGACTTGGCAACTCTGGAGCTTGTCTTATTGTCAATCAAGCTTACTGACGGCAAAGAACAATGTTAATTACTTACATATTAGAGATATAGCAAGTTTTGTCAGTGAAATTATTTAACAGTTACCTATAGACTACTAGTACCACGAAAAGTGAAATTATACTTTTTGGTGAAATTCAAATATCATAATTGTTGTCAACATCTGACTTTCAAATACCCTATATGAATCAAGTACATTTGTATCAATTATCAGACACCCATACAAGCACAATTAATTTACTTAAGCATTGTAAAAAAATTAGTCATAGTTTTCTCATAGACTCCAATTTATAGTGAATTAACATTTCGCTGAAATTCCAAAATCCAATTCTTGTCCTTATTTCAACCTTTAACCATCCTAGTCTAACTAAGTACTTTAAAATGAATTATCAGACGTCTATAATTACACAGATTTAGATAGTTTTGTATTGAAAAAAATTACTGATAGTTTCCTCATAGACTACCATGATAGTTTTGTATTGGAAAAATTACTCGTAATTTCCTCATAGACTACCATGTACGTGAATCAACATTTTGGTGAAAATCTAAAATCCAATTTCTTGCACACATATCCATTTGTAACCACCCTAGTATAATCAAGTACATTAATATTAATAATTATGAGTAAATAAATACACAGATGTACCTATATCTGTATTGGAAAAAAATATTCATAGTTTCCATGCATAGTGGATGAACATTTTTAGTGAAATTCCAAAATCAGATTTCTTGTACACATAATATGAACCTTTAACCATCATATTGTAATCAAGTACAATTATGTTAATTATTCAATGTCTGAATGTGCACAAGTATAGCACGTTTATCATTGGAAAAAAATTATTCACAATTTTATCATAGACTCCCATATATACTGGATGAACATTTTTGGTGAAATTCTAAAGTCAAATATTTTGTCCACATACCAGTTGTAACATTTATATTCCAATTAAGTACGTTTATGTCAATTATCAAACATCCATAAATGCATAAATATAGTTTTGTATTGAAAAAAAGTATTACATAGTTTTCTCATAGACTACCATGTAAAGTGAATCAACATTATCAACAGCTGATTATCAATTAAATCCAAATATCAAAATTTTGTAGACACACGCTTGCGCAAAAATATTGCGATCCACCTATAATTTCTGTCCAATCGCTTTGAGGGGTAATTTTAAAATTATAGCAAGTCAGAAGGGGAAATTTGAACATTAACACCTTGTGAGTTTGTACGGAGGGTCATCGGAAAAATCTGAGAATTTTTTTGTTCTATCGCCCGCCCCCTCCCCTCTGAGGTGTGCAGCTTTACTCAAGCAATTGGGGGGGGGGGGGCTGTCATGAAATTTTTGTCACCTTAAAGGGGGGGGGTCATTATTTTTTTAGTGCAATGGGTAGGGGGTTCACTTATTTTAATTGATGCGCAGGAAGAATTTGCCGGCCCACCCCTGGGCATTATGACTGAATGCTCCCTGATTGAGTGACACACAAGGTACACGGTATACTTCTATGACTAGGGTAATCTAACAATAGTCGTCAGGTCACGGTCATGTGTCGTCTTAAGGCAATTCTACCTAAACTTCTCTGTTTAACTCACTGCAATGCAGAGTATATATGATTGAGGATCTGTATATTGTCATGACTTTGGCATGCATCTAAAATCAAGTGAAGATTGTTGGAAAAATGTAAGTGCAATGACATACAGGATGAAGCGATCTTTCGTCGTTGCTGAGCAGTAGTTAAAACTCTAGTATGAGAATTTAGAAAACAACCTATTTTCAGGCAGTGGCGGCTGTTGGCAAATTCTTCCTGTGGATCGGTCAAAATAAGTGAACCCAACCTACCCATTGCACCAAAAAATTGATTACCACCTTTCAAGGTGACAAAAATTTCAAAACCTCAAATAGCTTGAGTAAATCTGCGCACTCAAATACCTCAGGACGGGGGGAGTGGGGCAATAAAATCCAAAAAAAGAGTCTCACATTTTTTCAAATGCCCCCATCAAATACAAACTGCGTTAACGTTCAAATCTGCCCTTTTGACTCGCTCTAATTTTGAAATCCTCCCTCAAAGGGATTGGACAGAAATAACATAACTCTACTTGTTTAGAATATGATCATTATATGATTGGTTACAAGTGCATATGTATTCATTAAATGTGATTTTGGAATTTCACTGAAAATGTTGATTCAATATACATGGTAGTATATTGGAGAACTATGGATTTTTCAAAAATATAACACTGATAATATTTTTGAATTTATATACGTTCAATAATTTATATAAATTAATTTTATCAGACTAAAGTGGCTACAAGTGGATGTGTACGCAAGAAATTTGATTTTGGAATTTTACCAAAAATGTTGATTCACAATACATGGTAGTCATCAATGAGGAAACTGTGAATGATTTTTTCCAATACAAAGCGTGCTAAATCTGTGTATTTATAGACATTTGATAATTCATTTAATAGTACTAGATTAGACTAGGGTGGTCGCAAGTGGATGTGTTTGCAATTATTTTAATTTTCGAATTTCACCGAAATGTTGATTCACTATACATTGGAGTCTATGAGGAAACTAAATATTTTTTCCGATGGAAAACTAGCTAAATGTATGTAATTATATATGTTTCATAATTCTTTTTAAAGTACTTGATTATACTAAGCTGGTTGAATGTTAATGTGTGTGGCAGACATTTGATTTTGGAATGTCACCGAAATGATGACTCACTATACATTGGAGTCTATGAGAAAACTATGAATATTTCTTTTTTAATGCTGAACTGATTAAACCTATGCTTTTACAGGTGTTTGACGATTGATACAAATGTACTTGATTCAAATAGTGTGTTTGAAAGCTTAGATGTGGACAACATCTATGATATTGAAATTTCACCTAAAAGTATTATTTCACTTTCATGGTAGTCTAAAGGTAGCTATTGAATATTTTCCCTGACAAAACTTGCCATATCTCTAATATATAAGTAATAGGAGTTGATCATTGCCCTCAGTGAGGTCGATTTACGAGAAGACAAGCCCCAGTATTGCGAAGGCAAGATGTTCATGTGACAGATTACACTTTCATTCAGATTTAAAGTTAAATGACTTCGGGGAATGAAATCATGCTGCGAATTATGTTTATTTCGCAGAGTATGAACACTGAAACTGCTTTTTAACCGGACGGATACTCATGAAAATTAAGTGAACTCCCTCTATTCTGTTCAAAAAATACATGGCCGCCCCCTCACAGTTTTCAAATTTAAGGTGATCCCTCCCCCCGGATTTCGCCGGCCAAACCCCGGCCGTAGTAACTGAACGCTCCCTCATGCCGGCGGGTGCAGTCTGTCGGCGAGTGTTCAAAGACAAAAACGAGTACTCACTACTTACTTGGGATAGTAAAAAAGTGTGTCCCTTTCTCATACGGCAATTTAAGAAATAACGTTTTGATGCCGGCTGTTTTAACGGTTGATAACTTCAGCTAGGGAATTAAGCTCGACGAGAGGTACCACTACGATACTACTACAAAGTGACGTCGTAAGTTGAAGTGGATGATGTTTATTGATACGCTGTAAGCTTGACCGACCAGAAAGTCATGCTCTTATATCACGAAGTCATGCCGAGGTCAGGGGAAGCCTAGACCGACAAATGTCTAAGCCTCCCCCACAAAGTCTTGATTCTAAAGAGTAGAGTCCAAAAGCTCCGAAAATCTGGAATCTCTACATATTTGAAATCTCTGCGAATCTGTAGATCTGAAAATCTGCCTATACATATGAAAACTTTACATTAAATAAACAATTTTTCGAGGCTTAACCTGGGCATGTAAAATACATCACAGGAAGTACCCGTACATTGACTAACAACAAGTATGAAAGGTACTTAATTGGATAAAAGATGAAAATCCAAACACTTGATTGGAAGGAAGTTTTTAAGATATTCAGAATTACTCCGCTGACTCGGCATACCAACCGATGCTTTTTAATATTTTTAATGTTCTTTTGACAAATGCCAACTTCTAAAAATAATAGTTACTGACTTGGTCAAGATTATGGGGCCAGAATTTTATTATATATGTATGAGCTATTGTTTCATGCCCAAGTCAATTAAGCGTTGACCAAAGTGACGTAACTATATCGGTGTCACACTTTATCGTTTTAGCTTAATTGTCCATTTGAGTACCAGGATCAATGTCAATGTCAGTGAACATCTTTTGTTCGTACTCGATGAAAAGTAAAGGTGTTGGTTCTTTTCCTGTTTCTTTCAATTGACTGACCGGTTGTTGCATTGTATGTTAATTAACACATCGGCAACGATACTTGGGGTAATAAAAGAAACACCAGTAATTATACTTAAGTAATCAAAACAAAGACCCTCCACGTTGTACCGTGTGAAACTGTTCATCTTAGTAAATGTTCGTTATGGGTCCAACAAAAGTATAAATATCCCGTGTAATACTTTTACCTAAAATTACAATCGTAACAGTGTTGCTTTACAGTCCAAAAATGGCAATGATAGTGTTGCAATTTCTGTCAAATTTGTTCCGTTTTTAAAGGCAAAACCAAAAATGCCTTTCGGGATAGAGTTGAAGACAGGATGTCCTATTCTTTGTGCCTTTGAAAAACAAGAACAAAAGAGACGGCCTACAATCCTCCCACAAGATAGCTTTGCAAAATATCTGATTATGATGCCCTTTCAATGCGATCTAAGAAGGACAAGGAGAGTCAAATATGTCCAGTTTTTAAGAGACTGAACAGAGAACTTACTGTAGGATGAGTATGAGAGCGAGTGACTCCCCCGGACGTAATTCCAAAAAGTGGTCACAAAATAAACAAAGTGCAATGGTTATATTCATATCTGTGCAACTGGTGTTTTTACTAACGACCTTAGTTATAATATATTTTTGCTGAACCTGTCTTTATGCACCACATTTCTTCGTTAGCTATGCCGTCACAATGTACTACAGAGAGTGTAAATGGAATACCTGGGCTGGATGTCAAGACAGAGCACCAAGAGGACAAGATCATGTTCAGATAGAATGTAAAATTGGTAAATTTGGGCGTTTTAGTCAAGCGGATGCAATTCCTCTGTTGTACAAAGAAGGAGACGTGGTAAATTTACATTGATTTTCTGTGCATTTCAAATATGTTTTAATTTGTTGTTATTTGATATGATAGCTAATATCACTTGTCCCTGTGTTGTAATTGCATGAAGGTCAACTCTGCTTACTATGATGCTCATACAACACAAGAAACAGGCTATATTTGTGATCGATCCGTAACATACTCATGCCCAAAGTTTTAAGAATAAAGGAAAAACCTTAAATTTTGCACTCTACTTTTATTCTGCCATGCGTAAAGTTGCAAATATGTATGTAAACAGACTTCATTCATAAATCGTATGAAATTTCTGCAGAAGTCAAAATCAAGTTGGACAAAACCTCCTTATCTCTGTGAATGCCACTAGAAAAGATGCCTGACTCAACAAATAGTTGCACTGGCAAAACTTTTTGAGGTGCAATAGCCTATATCTGAAATTTGATTTCAAATTTAAACACGTTAAAGTATTAGGGCGGGGGGTGGTTATGTGAGCACTCTCTACAATCAGGAGAATTGCCATACTGACAAAGTGTGAATCATAATGCACAGTAAGTGTCACCAAGATTAAACTATCAGGGCATGGGTATTTTTAGCTGTGGGTCTATAGCTGTGGTGATTTCAGACGATATTCCTCCCTTTTAACCGACTGATTTTGACTTTTACGATTTTCAACGCCTCCCCACTGTGGTTGATACGTTTAAAGTCGTAAAAGTCAAAATCTACCCATAAAAGGCAGGAATCTCGTCTGAAAACACAATAGTTATGGACCCACAGCTAGGGTATGAGATAAATAAAACGTACGGTAAATTAAAACCATCCACACTTTGTTATACAGCAAATACATTGCCCCTTCCTTTCATATACATTCTCATTCCTTCCCCTTTGATCTATTGCAAGTAGTTTAGACCAAAATTCAATTACATTTGACAACACTGCAGCGAATAAGATTTTCCTGCCAGTCCTATTTGACGGCTCATTGATACATATTTGACAGCACTAAAGTTGATACTATTTTCTTTCAAGTCCTTCATTTACAACTCATCGAGATAGAGATTTGACAACTCTGTAAGTTGGATTTGGAAGCTGCCAACTCACATTCTACGTCATTCGTAGCCTTTTTAGTCTTAGCTAGCTTTGAAAATGCTCGAGATCCCTTTATATCCTAAACATATGCTGGAAATAGGAGGAAGGGGAATCAAATCTGCTCACTTAAATTTGAATTCCGCATGTCATTGATCGGTATATTTGGGAGTCAGTCCTAACACTGTATCTCAACTACCTTCGTGCTGCTGACCCACAGTAGAGGTCAGTAGATAATTCACTAACTTTAACAAACCCTCATTTGTGGCATTTACAGACAACTGCTAAGCTGCTTTATCGCTCTTGGATCTTGAAGTGTTAATTATTACTTTAAAAGCGAAATTCGGACACTTTTAAAGCAAAGTGGACATGAACAGGGATGTAGAATACTGTGGTTACAGATGGCAAAAATATAAGTATATGTGATTACAAGCTGTGTGTGTGCACAATAGGCTTTAAGCCAAATTTCCTGATTTTTCTTATATTTAAATTTTTATAGCAGGCAAAATTTATCTTACAGCCGATTTTTTTCAACTGTTGTTTATTTTGTACAGCCCTTTATGAACATAAGATTGTGATTTCACGATGTACGGGAATGGTAGTGTTTCATCTTCTTTTTCTGACGGAAAAAACACCTTCCGTGTTCTTCTTAACCGAGACCACTTACATAAAATTTAAGATTGTACTCTCTCAAGCTTTCTCTCTCACATCCACCACCACCACCATCAAGTTACAATGGAGTGGAATTGCAGAAAACCACTTTCATGAAAATTAAGATTGTACTATTTCAAGCTTTTTCTCTCACATCCACCACCACCATCAAGTTACAATGGAGTAGAATTACGGAAAAAAATGTAGGGAATATTTGCAGTATACGGATGGGCCACTGCCGTGCGGTTGATTTCGTTTGGTAGGAAGCTAAATATTGCGAGAGAGAGAGAGAGAGAGAGAGAGATAGAAAGTCATGGCTTTGTTGTAAAACTATGAGTTATGCGTTATGTTTTAAATGTTGGTTGCTCGTTCGTTGTTCGTTTTTAGCGGGTCAGGAAAATGAGTTAATTCATGTACTAGGAGAAAAATTGTATTCTTCATTACGGCGTATAACCCTGCAAACTTTGAAGAGTTGGAGTGCAATGTTAGATATATGTAGTTGAAGGCTGAACTTTCTTTAAAATAATACATATTTTTAGAACATTATATATTGCAGTTGTGTTGGAATTAAAACTTTTTGCCACATGATTCCAACTCCATTGCAAGCGTTATGATCATCAACATCATGATTTCGAGGTTCCATCGACTTTGCTGAAGTCAGTCAAGATATATGCCTAATTAGAAAAGTTTGTTAAATATGTAACTTAGTTATAAGATGTTTTACAAAATCAAACTGACTTTTGGTAATTTATATCATAGTATCTACAATAAACATAGAAAGTTCGTCCATCCAGATATAGATAACTAATTAGGAAAGTTCATCAAAAACGCAAATTGTTAATTACCTTAGATAAAGATGAAAATGCTACATGACTTCAACGATGATATATCTTATTATCTTCAATGTACATAGCACGTTTCGTCAACTCTAATTAGAAAATTCGTTGAATATGCAAATTGGTCTAAACCGACATTTGGCCGTTATAGTTTCTTTAATGTATAAAGCAACCTTCCTCTATTTTGATCAAGTCAATCCAGATATATATCCCTAATTAGGAACGTTTGTCGATATGCAAATTCGTAATTAGCTGAAGAAAACTTGCTAAATGACTTTCACTAATGTTTTAACTCAGTATCTTTAATGTTGATTGCAAGTTTTGTCAACTTTGTCATGTCCTTCCAGAAATATATCCCTATTAAGGAAAGTGTGTTTTAACTATGCACATTAGTGAAAAGTTTATATATCTTAAACTGCTAAAACAACTTTCATAATTGTCGTATCACTGTATCTCAAATAAATAGCAAGTTTCATCAACTTTTATCATGCAGTCCCGATATATCCCTTATCGGGAAAGTTTGTTCAATATACATATAAGTGATAAGCTGAAATGAAAATGCTATGAATGACTTTTCAATATTGTTTGAACCTAGTATCATAAATGTACATATCATGTTTAACCAACTTTTATTATGTTACATAACGCACTTATTCCTTATTAGGAAAGTTCATTAAATATACAAATTAGAAATTGACTGAAGTAAAAATGCTTAATGACTTTCAATAATGTTGTATCATAGTATCTTCCATGTACATAGCAAATTTTGTCAACTTCGGTCAAGTCAATCAAGATTTACAACCCTAATTAGGAAAGGTCATTAAATAGGTAAATTAAAAATTGACAAATAAAAATGCTTTCAGTAATGTGGTATCATAGTTTCTTCCATGTACATAGCGAGTTTCATCACTTCGCTCCATTCAATCAAATATTTAACCCTACTTAGGAAAATTTATTAAATATGCAAATTTGGAATTGGCTGAAGTAAAAATGCTACATGACATTTCAATATTGTTTTGACCTGGTATCATCAACGTACATGACATGTTTAGCCAACTTTGATAAGGTTAATGCGGGTATACATCCCTAATTAGCAAAGTTCATTTCCTATGCCAATCGGGAATTGACTGGAGTAAAATGTTTAATGACTTTCAATAATGTTGTATCATAGTATCTTCCATGTACATAGCAAGTTTCGTCAACTTTGGTCAAGTCAATCAAAATATATACCCCTCATTAGGAAAATTCATTCGATATGAAAATTGGGAATTGGCAGAAAACACGATTGGAACTAATTTTTGGATAATTGGATCTTCATATTTTTCAACTTTCTCTAAAGTGTCAGCTGCCCTATAGCAGAAAGTTGCAATATTACAAATTACTCATTTAAACAAGCATGTAACTTAAAAAGAAAAGCGGATGAGCTTACATTTGCAGATCAAATAGACATTACTTCACCATCGAATTATCTAAAATTAGTTCCAATCGTGTTAAAAGTAAAAATGGTAAGTAATTTTAAGTAAACCATAATATTTTCAATATACATAATAATTTTCGTCAGTTTTGATTGAGTCAATTCATATCCCTCATTAGGGAAGTTCATCCAATATGCAAATTAGCAATTAACTTTCATGTCATACCTCTATGTCTTTCATGGCAGATAAAACTTTGTGTGATCAACCTTTGTAGCAAATTTCTTGGTATTCTGTGTATCCGTTCTAATTGTATGTCTGTTTTCTAAAATCATTAATTATGCAAGCAAGCGTGAAATTAATTTGACAGTCACATCCATCAAAAAACTATTCAATTCTTGCAGTTCTCAAACAAAATTTATGTACTAAATTTAATTTTGATCTCTAAAGCATTTCTTGAGATATCGAGACAACATACAAACAGACAGACCTCGCTGCGACATTAGCTCATGTGTGTGAACACGTGGGCTGAAATGGGTATCAATGTTGCATATGAGTCTGTAGTTTTGAAATCCAACTTGTATTGTCATTTCTGTGCCAGTGAGTTGTCGAATGTGACAGTAAGGCAATATATAAAAGATCTGACACTCGTGTGATTTGATGAGTTGACTAATGCAGTACAGGAACAAATACAAGTCTCTCTGATGGTGTAAAAATCACGACGGAATTTTAGCTTAAATTATGAGCTTACTCTCTATTTTGACACACATACACACGCAACTCTCTCTCTCTCTCTCTCTCTCTCTCTCTCTCTCTCTCTCTCTCTCTCTCTCTCTCTCCAAGAGTACAAAGCAAAACTTACACAACTATTACTTTATCCACAGCTGATAAAGTCTCATTTTCAACACATTGAAGTGACTAGCATAGTTCAAGAGATTCCAGGCTTAACATGGATTGGCATGCTAGTGACCTTTGTTGATGTACAAGAGGATGAAGCAGGAGTCTATAAATGTTCTCTCGACACTACACTTGAGAAGAAGCTGATGATCATAGACGATTCATTTCTTCTTCAAGTTGATGCTGATAAAGGTAAGAAAAGATGCACAAAGTGTATCAAACCTACAGTGCAAAATTAACAAGCTTTTGGTCACATTTCCATACAACCTGTTAAACGGGAGAAAGTAAAATAACAAGTGAGAGACACTTAAGACACTAGGTCTGATTAGACTTTGATGGCCGTGGTCTTCATAGTTAACAGTCATTTGCATTATACACGAATCTACAGTTCTACGCGTCCGTCATGCATTATGGGAAATAAACAGGGGTCACGGGGTCATTCGTTCCATTTCAGCACTCTGTGCAGATGACAAGCGATCTTTTCTACGCAGTTGCGCCATGGACGGAGGAAGCAAACTTCCTTGTTTTTTCGGGGACATTCAGCTGCACTGCTGATAGCATTAGGCCTATAACCCCATTATGTTTTATTAACCAATAAATTTATGTTTCTACGTTGCTACCCCCTGCATAATAAAGGCATTTCAACAACAAAAATGTTTTATTCTCGTCCAGGTTTGAATTTATCCGGTGTCATAACATCGTCTGTTGCTGCCGGGCCTAGCTGTAAGTGAACAGCAAGTTAAAATCACCTTGAAAACTGTTTCGACGATGACAATGTATTATTAGCCTATAATTTAACAGTGATCGAAAACATTACATGGGCGTAGACGAAATTATGTCATCATATCTTAATGTAGGCCTAACTTTTAATTTCAATGATCGACCTTAGCTAGTTTGTGTACACTTTATAACAGCAAGTTGTTTGATCAGAACGGGCCATCATTCAAACTTTCACTTAAGAAATTTCTTAAATCTACATGTATAAACTGAATTGAAACTAAACTTGAAATTTACTCGATTATTTAGTTTGCGAGCATTTCTTTCTCACACATAAAAATGTACGGAACGGTGACGTAGCTGTGGGTCCATAGCTGTGGTGTTTTCGGACGGGATTCCTGCCTTTTTACGGGCTGGTTTTGACTTTTTGACTTTTTGTGATGGCGGGGTTAAAATCGTAAAAGTCAAAACTAGCCCGTAAAAAGGCAGGAATCCCGTCTGAAAACACCACAGCTATGGACCCACGGCTAACGGTAACGGTGTTAAAAATACGAAGTGAGATTTTCGGTTATTTTATACAAATATTTTGGTTAAACATGATTAAAATTACTTATGTGTGAGTTTCGAACGTGTTATGAATGTTTATATTCGCAGTGATTTAAAAAAAAACAACCGAAAAAACAAGTAGTCCATGGCGCAACTGCGTAGAATAGATCGCTTGTCATCTGCACAGAGTGCTGAAATGGAACGAATGACCCCGTGACCCCTGTTTATTTCCCATAATGCATGACGGACGCGTAGAACTGTAGATTGGTGTATTTATGAATTATATAAGCATTAGGCTGTATTTCAAGAATTGCTTCACCAAAGTTAATGAGACTGTGCAGGTAGTCACACTGTCTATTGTCTGACTGAGTCAAATGTTTGGTTGGCAAGGTTTTCTGATTCAGAGCCCATTTGCATATTAAATGATTTTCTGTAATTAAGCTCTTTACTGATACTTAGTGCAGCGATTTGATCGAACCTCTATATTGCTTATCTTTAGCGATTTGACTGAACCCATGTTATACATTGCTTATCTACAGGTCGGCCTATGATGTATTAGTTTTATGATTATGACGTTCTAAATATTGGCTCATTTGCATGCTTAATGATATTCTGCATTAAGACTCTTGATGAGCATGATATTGTGATTTGTGAATAAAAGTAATAAGGCTATGTATGAAAACTGAATGTACTACATTTGATTGAACTTTTTGGGTAGATTGCATCGATCATACTTAGATTTATCTACGTTAAAAATTTGGTGGCAATGAAGTACTGATTACGAACGTAATTGAATATTTAATGAAATTCTGTAATCAGGCTGAATGTCAAAAGTGAATCTAATATTTATATCTGACTTTGATATGACTTTCTAGAATTTGGCAATGAACATTTCTGAATATTGTGGATTCGATCACTCTCCCAAGGTGAATTTGACATACTTAATTTTACTTGATTCCAAAAGTTTAATAAGCATGACATGTTGATACTTACTTTTCGTCATGTTTGAAGTTAGAAGAGTGTGCCATATCATAATCAGTTCATTTGAAAATCTTTATATGATTCACTGTAAGCTTATGTCAGTTAATTTGAACAAATACAAAATTGATGAATGACCACTTAAAATGTTTACCTCAAACATTATAAGGATAATAAGAAGTATCAAGTTGGGTATAGCAAACACAAGTATCGATAAACACCTTTTCAGCCTACGTTTTGAAACATAAGCTAATGTTGCACTGAAGAGTGTCTTTCTGTGTGTCTGTCTGTATGGCCATCGAAAGAACCGCTTGGAGATGTGAATTTGATGAAATGAACATGTCAGTGTAAAAAGCTATGCAAAAAAGGAAAAAAAATATCCCGCAAATCGTTGGTCAGATTTGGTTGAAACTTTGTATGCAGGTTTCTTTAGGTGTGCGTAATTAGTTGTTTTCAAATTGTGTTAATTTGCATGTTTGTTTGTTTTTTTTTAGGAAAGTTTTTCAGTTTTTGGCCAAAAAAATCTGCTCTGAAACGGCTTGGGCCAATTTTCCCAATTTTTGGTCAAAAATTGTTATTCAAAAATGCTTATCTAATAGCTTTGATAGTTGTTATTTAGGTTCATAAAGTTGGTCTAAATGTGACATATTCAAATTCTTATGAAATATGCAATTTTTGTATTTTGCGGGCAATTTTTGTCATTTTTGGTCAAAACATATGTTTCTGAATACTACTTGCCAGATTACTGTGATATTTAGTAAATGCAGGTTCCAACGGTTTTTATCTTTATGCGATATCTTGAGGATGACATCTGCAAGGTTGTGGTTTATGCGCAATTTTTGCCAGTTTTGGTTAAAATTTGCTTTCAAAACTATTTGCCTGTTAGCTTTGATATTGAGTAGACATGTTGCTACCGATGACCTCAATTTAATACAAATTATGATGCAATCTTCAATTATGTATTTTTTCAGCTATTTTTGCAATTTTGGTCAGGCCGACGTCAAGTAAGCCAAAGATTCCCTCCTTCATCAACACATGTGTCACAAAAAGTTATTCTCTACGTAACAAAAAGGAGCTCTGTCGGCTGCTAGGTCACTTGTTTTAAATTTCGGAGATATATCTTCAATTTGTATTTTTGAGAAGCTTCCTAATTTTTTATGGAAAAAATATGGAAATAGTCTGCTGTATTTATTTGGACTTTGGTTTGTTAATCCTTACCAATATTCTCATACATTTATTGCCATGTCATAATGAGAGGAAAATTGTAATATGTTTTATTTTTCATAGTTGTCATGGGTAAAAATATCTTTACGACAACCACTTCCAATGCTGGTTTGAAATATGGCATAAAGGTTCCATTGAGTGGCGCTACCATAACTTTTTCAGATTATGTTGATATCAGCAGGATAATAAATATTGTGAAAAGATTTCTTTTTTTTGCGATTTTATACCTGGAGGAAATAGAGTACGTAATGGGGTGATTTAGTAAACATTTGATATGGTAACTGTATTTGGTGTTAAATGCTAAAGATCATAAGAAAGCAAAACTAAAGGTGATTTCAGCAGGTTTTTGGTCTCGAACAAATATATTCCATATAATGTTTTCAGTGTGTTAGGGTATCAAGGCTGCAATTTGTTCACATACTTTAAAGTGACCGCTGCATCTCTTTATGTAAACATGGTCATACCACGGGATGGACCATTTGAAATCCTGGGGGGGGGGGTTCTGGAAGGGTTTCGAAAAAAAGATTCCTAGCAAATGTCAAGGACAGTAAGTACCAATGTCTCGTGTGTGTATATATATATATATATATATATATATATATATATATATATATATATCACATGCACAAGCCAAGTTTGTCGTCTCCGAACAAAAAATACGGGATTTTTCTCTGGTCTTTCTACGTCAAGACAACCCGCGTCTATGTCATCAATTTTGGTGCGTCGGACCTTTTTTGTCGATCTTCGGTGTGCTCGTAAATATGTAAACAAACAACATGGCGGCCGATGTTTCTCCCACGATAAAAAGTCATGTAATGAAATCGATATTTTCACAGACTACGACATTACTAATCCGAACAATGTAAAGCACAAGAGTGTACCGCCTGTATACTCCGAAGGAATTACGTTAATAATTTGCGGAAACAACGAACTGGAAGCTGGTCGCGTAAACCGTGGGTTCCGTACGCATTGCAAACAGGGTCAGGTGCGACGTTTACAGTGTTTGCGCTGTCGAGATTCAGTCAATATTTGTTCCCGAAAAATAGCGTATCTTCGTCTGTGATAAATTTCTAGGACTATGCTATCTTTGAAATAGAGTATAACTTTGCGGAAGGTAGCCAACGTGTAGACCGAGAGCTGTCATTTGCTCCATACACGAACGAATGTGAGCGCTAACGCACACTACGGACTACTGGAAATGATTGACAACTTGTGCACAGCGTACTGATATTTATTTTTAAGTAGTTCAAAAATTTAAACGCGGAATCGTCATGGAAAACGTATTTTATTTTGCAAAAATTAACGAATTGTTGGCTTGTGCACGTAATAAGTATATTATTCCCTAATATTTTTCTTCATTCAGCTCGGAAAATACTCGTGACGTAATGACCCTGTCACCACTCGTCTTCGACTCGTGGTGACACGGTCAATACGTCAATCGTATTTTTCTTCGCTGAACGAAGAAAAATATTAGGGAATAATATCTAATTATATATATATAATAACAATTTACCTATTTTATCTGGTTGGCAGTTTGGGACATACCATTATCATGGAGGTGTGGTAGCATCATTAACAGTGGAAGCTCTGAAGAATGTCCGTTATTACATATTGCCTTAGTCTTTGACTGTGCAACCATAGACCATAGAGAGACCAAACATTGTGTACATTAATATTATGCAAAACAATATTATAACAGGCACTTTATCTTTGGTATGCCAGATTTTATTAGTAATTATGATGTACTAGGTTGCATGGTATTGTGTAAGTGTATGTGATCAGTGGTTTCAACTGTTCATCTAACCGAGAGTCCTATTAGTGCAAGCTGCGAGGTATATATCAGTATTCGTTTATACAAATTATGTTTTTAAAATTCCTTATCAATGTGGAATATGCATGTACCTCGCATCTTGCAGAAAAGTCTCTATATATGGTACACATGATTCGTTTGGTGATGCAAGAACACAGTATGCATATAATTGAATTGTATGACATATACAACATATCAGCAATTACTTGATTAGCACCCATTGCTCCAAGAAATTAAGCTCTCAAACTTGTGTCATTTTATCAGTTCTGCTGTAAACATTTTATCCACGCTGCCAAAGAAATAAGCTTACAGTCAGAATACCTGTAAACAAGTAGAATGAAATAATGACAAAGGTGCAAGTACAGTGTCGTACTGTAGGTGAAGCATGGCAAGATATTTGTAGTCCTGAAACATGTTGTGTTCTGATGTTCCTTATTAACTCATTTGCCAATGATTTCCTATCTTTCTGCAGCAATAACCGAAGACAGATTCACACTAACAGAAGAATGCATCATCCCTTGTGCGGTGAACATAATTGATTCTGATTACAGATTTGAGGAATCAGATTTTCTTGTCAATTTCACTTGGTATCGAAACTCTAAACAGGTAAGTAGACAATGTTACGAAGATATGGCTTGAGGCATGCAAAGGCTATGCTAATTATGCTGTTCACCTTTGACCCACTACTTCCTTGTAAGCGAGAGTTCGCCATTTTGAGGCTTGCATAAAACACACGTTACGGAACATGGTGTCAGGAGCGGGCGATTTGGTGTATTTAGAAGCCACTAGATCGTACCAGAGCAACACATCACGAAGCGACCCAATGAAGCTTTCCAGAAGCCTGATTCGTTAGTAAGTGAGCTGTACTGTGTCTTACAAAAAAGAAATCGTCGATCGAATTTTGCGCACTGTAGTCTGTAGTTGAGACACGTGCGCATTGAACAAAGATGGTGGCTAGTAACTTTCCCGTCCCATCAGCCATGGACATGAAAGGCGATCTCGTACAGAACTGGTCTTTTTTCCGTTCACAATGGGAAGACTATGAAATAGCTAGGTCTCTGCAGATGCAAGATGAGACTATAAGAGTAGCCACACTGCGTTCTGTGATGGGCAAGGATTGCCTTAGAGTGTATAAACACTTAGATATGACGGACGAAGATAAGAAAAAGGTAACGAAAATCTTAGACGCACTGGAGAAGCATTTCGAACCGACTAGAAATGTGATATATGAAAGGTATGTTTTCAACACCTGTGATCAAGAAAACTCAGAGACTATTTAATTGAACAGTATGTAACCAAACTACGACAGCTAGCTGACACATGCAAATTTGGTGCTATCAAAGATGAATTGATAACAGACAGAATCGTACTGGGCACAAAAGACAATGCTGCAAGAGCCAGAATGCTAAGAGAATCCAAGCTGGATCTCAACCTGGCCATCGAGATGTGCCGTAGCAGTGAAGTCACACAAATGCAACTGAGGAAAATCAGTGGTACAAATTCAGAAGAGCAGATAGTAAACTATGCAACAAAGTCAAAACAACAGCCTAGAAAAAAGCAAAGTGCTCCAAACAGAAAAAAAGAGCCAAGAAAATGCAGATACTGTGGAGGAAAACATGTGATAGATAAAGCCATCTGTCCAGCTTATGGTGAAACATGCAAACTGAGCAAGAAAAAAAACACTTCGCAAAAGTCTGCAAACTGAGGCGACATGATCGTGATCAACGTGATAGCGAGCGACATTGAGTACATCTAGTGAATGAGCAAGATGATTAGTCAACTGACGAGTCAGCCCTACACGTAGAACATTATGTTGGAGCAGTCAGGGCTACTGGAAAGCAGTGGTTTGTAACACTGAATCTGACCACCAATACTGAAGACAGCTACCCACTAAATTGTCAGCTAGACGGTGAAGCAACATGCAATATGATCAGCTACAGACACTACTGCAGAATTACCCAAGATGGAGATCCTCAGCTGTAGCCTAGCAAAGTGAAATTAAGACTGTATGGAGGTACAACCATATATCCAAAGGGACAGTGTGACTTGAAATGCCGCTACAGAGGTAACACATACAGCCTGATATTTCAGGTAGCCGACTCTATGCAGAAACCCCTGCTATCAGCGGAGACATGTGAGCGACTGCAACTACTCACTGTAAATGTAGAACAGCTAGCTAATACAATACAGGTTGATAACACAAGACAAAGTAGAACACTGCCTGAGCAACAACAAAGCAATAATGACTTGATGGCTGAAGAACAAGTACTCACAGAGTATGCTGATGTTTTTCATGGTCTGGGATGTCTACCCGGAGAAAACCACTTTGAAATTGATGAAAATGTAAAACCAGTACGACACCAACCACGAAGAGTTCCAGCCCCAATGAGAGCAGAACTGAAGGCAAAACTTGAATCATTAGAGAAATAGAAAGTGATAGCCAAAGTTACCACTCCTACTGACTGGATCAGCAGTATGGTTCCACTCAAGAAACCTGGTAAACTACGAGTCTGCTTAGATCCGAGTGATCTGAACAGGGCATTGAAACGATCACACTATCCAATGCCTACTATTGAGGAAGCGTTGCCAAGACTCACCAACGCCAAAGTGTTCACTGTATTCGATGCCAAGGATGGATTTTGGGAAGTCAAGTTAGATGAAAAGAGTAGTTATCTAACAACCTTCTGGACACCATTTGGGCGCTACCGTTGGTTAAGGATGCCATTTGGTATTAATAGTGCACCAGAAGAGTTTCAAAGAAGGCAACATGAAGTATTAAAATCGTTACCAGGTGCAGAAGTGATAGTAGACGACATCTTAGTATACGGCTGTGGAGACACAAAGGAAGAAGCAGATAGAGATCATGATGAGAAACTGAAGAAAGTTCTGAACCGTGCTAGAGAAGTCAATCTAAAGCATAACACGAATAAGTTCAAACTCAGACTAACAGCAGTACCATACATTGGGCATTTGTTGACATCATCAGGTCTTAAACCAGACCCAGAAAAGGTTCTAGCGAAAAGGTTCTAGCGCACACGCACATTATTGCCAACTGCAAACCGACGTCTTCAACCCAAAGTTGTAGAGGGAGTTACAGAGGGGATCAAGCATCGCAGAAAAATCCAAACTATGCCATGACAAACATGCAAAGAAACTTCCAGAGCTACAACTAGGCCAAACAGTACGGATGAAACCACTACCAACTGACAGAGAAAAAGAAGTGGCGCATGGGAACCTGCCTTGCACAAGTCGCTCCTTGTTCATGCCATGTCAACATCGATGGTCAAGTGTATCGTCGTAATCGTAAATTTCTACGAGCAACAAAGGAAAAGATGCCACCAACAGCCAAAAAGGACGCCATACAGTGTGAATCTCCAACTACAAAGCGCCATCAATCATCAACACAGGATTCTCGGCCAGATAGTGTGAAAACAACACATGACAACAGCAATGGGAATACTGCTCCAGATATATCATCAGCAGCTACACAACGCACGCATACAAGGGTTGTTAACCCCCCAGTACGTTTCAAAGATTTTGTGCTAAAGTAGCTTTACTGACCCTTGACTGTAGTGTTCGGCAGTTATGCATGCAGAATAGAAACTAGGGCATTATCGTGGAATGAATGAAGTAACAAATGAACGAACGAATGCAGAAACAAAATCTATACATGAACCCTAGTTCAAAGACTTGTTGTTCAAAGACTGATTTTCAACTGAGACACAGCTCATTGGCATCAAAATTACTGAGACAAGGATACACAACAAAAAGACTCGTTAGGACTTTCAAAAAGTTCTACAGTCGATATGACGACATTGTGGTCAAATATGACACCTCGGTCACACAAATGATAAACGACAGCATTCCCGGCTTTGACTTATTACAGTGATTCATATACTGTATCATTTCATACAATATTTAGACAATTTTGGGACCAATCCTGATGGGTGTAGCATGCTAGCAGGGTACGCTTACCCATTCCGGACACCTGGTACCACCACTAATTATCAGTGGTTCAGGATGGTCCAACTTAAATTTGTAAATCACTATTGTCCCATGGACCTGGTAATATATTACCTTGAATGGCAACGATTATTGGACCAGTTTAATGTTATATTGTTAAATCCGATTTCTTGTAGTGGATTTGTTGAATTGTTGTTTCGTTTTTTTTTGAGAAGGGGGATGTTACGAGATATGGCTTGAGGCATGCAAAGGCTATGCTAATTATGCTGTTCACCTTTGACCCCCTACTTCCTTGTAAGCGAGGAGTTCGCCATTTGAGGCTTGAATAAAACACACGTTACGGAACAGACCAGTTGTAAAAGAACAATAAAGACGATAGCAATATTGACGGATACAACTAATAACTTTACTCTATTTTCCTTTGTACCTTACTCTGTTTTCCTTTGTACCAATTAGTCATATTTTACTCATATGCTTCAGGTTAACAGGTTATGCATCAGGTTAACAATTTGAAAAAAATATTATACCTACAGACATATTCCATGTAAGGGACTTCTACATTTGTCCACCCATATCCTTCTGTATAAACTACAAACACTCAGAACACTTGATCACATACCTAACTTCATTTCTCAAATTCAGCCAAATAATTTCATTCATACAACAGACATCAACTGTACATTCACATCAATACAACACATTTTCTCCATCGTTTCACTGATATCAATGACAAACATCACTTCACCATCAATTTCCGTGGCTTGTTCCAAATTCGTGAAGCAAGTGGGGACTATGTCATTGACAATGACTTGTTTAATCAAAATTTCTGCTTCAACCCTGCATTGCTTTATAACTTTGATTGCTTTGATTGTCAAGACATTGTAATCAGAAGGAATGGAAACTGTGCTTCCTCATTTTATGTTTACTATAGTAAACAACTAATCATCTAACCCAGCCACAATTTAATCATGTAACCCAGCCATGATTTCTCATTTCACGTTATCTACTCTTCATTACAAGGAGCAATCCAAACCAACTAATGTAGGAATGAAACTGAGTATTTTCTTGCAACCAGAAATACGTTTCTGTTCTAAAACAAGTTGTGTCAAAGAGATACGAGGACTTTGGAACAGAAACTAATTCTGACTCTCAAACTTTTACAACATTCTGTTAATGGCCTACTCATGTGATGGCTCAGTACAGGCGATTCAGCAAAACACTGGCTTAGTTTTGTGAAAACCGGGTACTATATTTCACCCGTGGAGATAACATGAGGATTATAGCCATTTCGAATTTCAAAGAGTGGTGAATGTTGAGTAATTTTTATTCTTGGTTTTGAAAGACACTGGCTGAAAGTTTATCTGAGGACAGTTTGAACAAGGTCTTAATAAGCAAACAACTTTTAAGTTAATAAATTGTTCCAGACATCCCTATTGACTAGGTCATGATGAATATGTCATCAAATCAATTCAAGTAATCGTTATCATTCAAGACAAGGCAATCACCTGTTCCAAGAAACAAAGCAAAAAATCTGATAAAACTATGCAATCTCGACTCACTAGTTAAGTGGTGATAACAGGTGTCCCGAATGGGTAAGGATACCCTGCTGGCATGCTACAACCACGCTGTAAAGTAAAGTAAATAATAGAACACCAATTAAACGCCTTTCTCTAACACTTTTGAACGCATCTAGACGTTCAGAAATTTAACACTACGTGTTCAACCAACGTTCAATTTTTGAACACATGCGTGCAGATTTTGAACACTACGTGTTCATCAGACATAATATTGAACACCATGGTGCTCCATGACTAGGCACACGTTGCACATGAAGCGTGTTCAAAAATTGAACGCATTGACGCGTTCAAAGGGCTGTAACAGATTTTGAACACATGGACGCCGTTCTACAATAAATGTTTGAAAGGCTTGAACACATGTTGCGAACTTGTCGAACACCTTTAATTTTGGGCGTTCAGGGGGTGTTCAAGCCTTGAAATAGCTAAACAGACCACTGATATTCGGTAGAATTATTTTATTCTAAAAATACACAAACATTCCTAGAGTAAAATACAATACTATAATGTAAAATGGGCAAATATACATCGCTACTTTGTAAAGTTTGTCAGAGGAAAATACCAATGGCCTTAACACCTTGCTATCAAAAACATAAACAATAGAAAACCCTATAAACACTGTAAATCGTTTTAAAAACTATGGACGAAAGAAATGATAAAACAAGTTTTACTTAAATATTGTGGATTACGTTTTATGTTCATACTTGTTAAAAACATTCAAAGAATCTTTTGAAAAAGCTCAACATTTGGCTTTCTTATTGAGTTGAAAACACGTATATGTATGAAATGTATACTCAATACTCAATACTCTTTAAAATCACCCCAAAATTTTAAAAAATGCTGATTTTATCATAACTTGAATAGATCACATTCTGGTAATCCCTGTCTTAAAATGTCTGAAATGTCTGTAATGTCTTACAAATACAAATTAACATTTCTGCATAATTTGAAAAATCTGAAAAAGCCTATCAGTAGAGACCTATGTCCTACATATCAAAGCTGTTGAATTTGGAGAAGATTTTTTAAAGATTTTTTGACCAAAAATGACAAAAATTGCCTTGAAATATGAAATTTTGAATGTTTCATCACAAACAGCACACATTTTACTAAGGTCATTCTTAGGTACATGTTAACCAAATACTGTGGGCGTCAAACCACTAGTAAAAGAGGAGACGGTTTTTGCCATAAAATAGCATAATTAGCCTCAAAAATATAAATTTGCATATTTCATCATAATTTGAACATATCTGATTAGGGTAATCCCTTGGGACGTGTAATTCAAATATTAAAGGTTTCGTACAGGCAGTTTTGAAGAAAAACCTTTGGATGTACAAATTTGAAGACAAAACTACACATCCACCTATTTAGTTGTAAGCAAGCTAAAAACAGTTGCTGACAACAAGAGACGTGTTGAGCTACAATACAAAATAATCTAAGGTTTGGTAGCAGGCTATGATAATCTAAATGTTACAGGAACATAAGCTATCAAAGACTTGAAGTCTCCTTCATCAGATGCAGAGTGACAGAAAATTCAGAGTGAAAATTTCAGAAAATCTAGTAATTCAGGGTGGACAATTTTCACTCTGAATTTTCGTCGCTTTCAGCTTTAATTCCACCCTGCATCTGATAAGGGAACTAAACATCTGTGAAAGCTTATTCTCCGGCAACATTTAGTTTATCATAGCGTGCTACCAAAGCTTAGATTTATTCAGAAGAAAAATACAGAAAGTTATCAAGATTTAGTTACTGGCCCTTGAAAGTTTAAATCTAAATTAGAGATATACATGAACTGAGGCTATCAAGCTTGTTTCCAGACAACTACCTATACACTCATCTTCTTCAATATCTGTACCACCAGCTTCTGTAACAACCCTTCGATTTCAAGTTAAATCCAATTTTTCACATCCTGAAAATAATGCAACAATAGGTAATATGGCGAGATGAGACTTTAAATGAAATTCAAGGGGCTGATTAGGTTAAGGAAAAGGGGAGACTTCATATACAGTGCCTCTTTTCGATCCTGTTACATTTGCTTCTTCATGTCATTAACTAATTAAAAGTAAAAAAGGAAAACTCTCACATGCTGGAACAATACATTGTATACTCTGCGATATTTAATTGGTGTTTTACATGCGATTGTGTCAACTAAAGGACATGTGATTACGCAGCGGTACTGTGCGGCGTATCGATCGCGCTCGGGTCAAGGGTTATCGCCACAGTTCTGTTGCGATGACCATTGACTTGATTGCAATCGACAGGCCATGGCCCAAAGTACCGCTGTGTATTCACAGCAAGTATTTGGTATACCAGCGACTGAAAGAAAAAATGTTTCTTCACGTACTTTAGCTATTCAAAAGTGCAATACAATTAATTTCAAAGGATAATAATACAGATGCTTTAAAATTTAACACCTTTTACTATTTTGGAGAGAAAACTTACCCTTTCTGGTGTTGCTTCCGCACGATCACAACTTCAGCGCGCGTTTACAAGAAAAATGTAGCAACTTTCGTTACGATGCATCATGGGATAAGAAAAGGCACCAAACTTGAACACAAAGTATTTAGAAGTAGAACACCCCTTTCACTCCGATGTTAAAATTAAAAAGTTCATGGTGGTTTTCTGATTTTCCTTTCAAATTTTCAGAATTTCAACCCGTAATAAAAGTGAACACGATTGGAACTAATTTGGGATAATTTGATGGTGACGTTAGGTCGAGTTAATCTACCAATGTTATATTACACTTGTTTTTTATAAGTAATTTGCGATATTGCAACATTCAGCTATATGGCACCTAACACTTGAGAAATTTACATTAAAATCCAAATCCTGTTCGTGTAAAATTATTTTGTATACCTCCTTTTTAGAAAAAACATGCTTTCAGCAATTGTAGACCGGAAATATTTTTTACTTGGCGTGAAATTCGTTACCTCAAAATCTGTTAAAAGTTTGCGAGGCAGTAGTAAATTTAATATAGCCGTAGTAAAGTAAAAAAAACCTAAAGATTGTTAATTGTTTCATTGTATTGTTCAATTTCTGTAATGTTGAGTTTTTGAACACATGAAGCAGATGGTTGTTAACACATCGTGTTCAGGTTTAGAACATCATTGACAATATTGACACTAGTGTTAATAATATGAACACTAGTTGTTCAAATTTGAACACCGACATTCACATTTTTAACATGTAAAGACGCGTCTAGCGTCTGCTGGTTTTACAGTGCAAGATTCTTCAAACTAATCAGCACTGTGAAGAGACTCGACTGTATGAACTCAGCATCGTATGAATACAAAAATAGGTCTGCAAGAAGTGGTGCACAGTTTGTCCCCATGGCATAGGAATACTAAAGTTTACCTAAATGTCATTCCAGCATATGTCATATGTTGTCAATTACGAAGTGACCAGTATTCGACATGTGATGTTGGTGATGGTGGTGTGTTTGCTTTATGTCAGTGAATGTTGATGTAATAAAGTTATCACCAGGGAAAATATTTGCACACCAGATATTGAGCTGCTACCTGTCTCACGGCTACTCACGAAGTCATGCGACCGATCTGTGTTTGCTCAAACTACTCTGCTCTCTCTCTATTAGGATATGGTCACTTCACAAAATTTTATGGAGTGACCATGATTCGAAGTACCCGTTCCCTCTACTTGCATAGGAAGTTTACATGAGCTAATAGATTCAGGCCCTATGTTTATTCGTATTTGTACATTCAATACATGTAATATGCCACAGATGTGTTATAAGCATTTGGTGGTCGAGCCATTATCGGAACTGTCAGTTTAGCAAACTGTTATTGTGAAAGTTGTCCAGATTTACAGCCATCATCAGCTGACTGACTTACATTTTACCCACTCCATTGCCAGGTCAAAGAAGATGGTCTACATATTGGGACATCGGACATATACTACAAATTCATCAATTCACGTCATCAGTTCACATCCTTCCTCTCTTTATTCAACATAACTGAGTCTCTTTATGGTAAATATATGTGCGAAGGGTCTATTAACTTAAGGAAATATGACCAAGCTGACGATGGAGATAAATTACAGTTTCCGAGAACAGTGAAGAAGCTTCATCATTTAAGGCCACTTCATTGGAAAAAACAAGGTATTTGGTGTTTTTTCCCACACAAGATCCACATGATATCATGATATGTATATGATTATTAAGCCAGAGAGGCGATTTCATCAGAAAAACTACCCTGAAGAGCTATTGTGACTTAACATTTTCAGGTGTAGCTGAGATCATTTATAACTACATTGTGCGAACATTATTTTTAAAGTGTTCGATAATGATTTTTTGGTTTATTTTCAGCGAAGAAGCTGGCATCTAAAGTGTTGGATTCTCAGTTACCATACAAAAATGTACAAAGCATGTCAGCCAAATTAATCATGCTTCAGCAGCAGTCACAACAACGTTTCAGGACAATAAATTCGCAATTGGAGGCCACCGCATATGAGGTCAAGATATTATCGCAAATGGTTACACATATAAAATTGTGGTTTGGAGGTAGCGTAGCCTTAAATAAACAAATGGTTAATTTAAGGGTTCTAGGACAGTTACCACCCAGACAAATACCCTCTCGACAATCAACAGACATTTACCCCCAGGCTAATTACCACCAACCATTTACCAGCCAGACATTTACCCCCCGGATATTTACACCCAAGTACTATTTATAGCGACAATATTGCTCGGTCGAAAATGATGTCAATAATGAACAATCGCGAAGACTGCATTTGCGTTTTTTCTAGACCTCTCTCCTGTGTTATGCAAGTGTTACCATACATTCTAATGTTTACTCCTTCTAAAGTTTACCCTATGCCTAACAGGGGGAAGCAAACCCTGACGCCCGATACAAAAGACCCTCTCTGTAACCATTACGCCACGCGGGGTTGTCTGCGGCTGTCGGTTGAAATTGTTAATCTTGAACTTGACACTGTATGTTTAACCATGCATAAATGAATAATATAAATGAATAATAATAATATAACAATAATATTTATATCTTTTAAAGCACACTACATATACGACTCAGTGCGCTTTACACATTTAAATCGATAAACATACCAGGAAAGGAAGACAAGAAACGTAAAGTGTAAAAACAATCAAATGAGGTTAAAAATGAACACGGTTAAAATGATGAAAATTTCGGTATAGCAAAACTGTCAAAGTGAAAAAATAATCAAAATTCTACGGAGAAAGCATTAGTAAACAGTAGAAATAAATCACGCATCAACGGTTACTGAAAAATGGTGACCGTTCCAATACATTAGCCATAGTGCTTTAAGAGATGAGTCTTTAAATCGCGCTTATGAATGACATTAAAATAACAACTTTATGGTGTTAACGGACTAAAATGATTTCTCTAATATACGAATCATTTTATTGCCTTACCCTCAACCTAGCCTTGACCATAACACTAGGCAACTAATAATATTTGTCTTTTTTTCCATTTTGTCTTCTTTTAGTCAAAACCGGGTTGCATCGAAAGTTACACACATCTTCAGTTTCATGTTTTACGGGTAGAATGTTTTTTAAAAGCTTCAAAATATTTACTAATTCCTTCATCATCGCATATAAAATACACTCCATAAGGCTGTTTGAATAATAGACAGTATCTATGCTATGTCAAAACAAAGTTGAAACTGTTTTAAAATAAAGATGAATAAAACATCCTTACAGATTAATTTTTAAGAGAGGGGGTAATTGTCCGGGTGGTAAATCCCTTGTGTGGCATGTTTCCGAGTGGTAAGTGTCCGGTGGTAAATAGCCGGGGGTAAATGGTAGGTGGCAAATGTCAGGGGACTAAATGTCCGGGAAGTAACTGTCCTGTTACCAATTTAAGGGCCATGCGTACATATAGCTCATGGTTAAACACAAAAATTTAAATTTGGAGGGGGCAAAATAGGAAATTTCCGCAGAAATATGCCGACTTGTCAACCTCTCTGCATAGCTAGGTGAGATTATATGTATCATCGTTGTCCGGTTTTGACACATAGTCTTGTGTATTTTGTTGATATAGTGACAGTGGAAAACCATACTAAAATGCCAGAGATAGTCACTCATTTTGTGTTTAATCATGAGCTTACTTTATCCTTAAAAATCAACTTTGTAATTTTGTTGTGAAAATGCGTTAAATAGTCAAACATAAGTCCCTTAAGGCCTGAAGATTACTGAATTTTAGTGCGACGAAGAAAACAGTTTTGACAACACCAAAACCAAAACTGATGAATAAAATGAAATAGAATATTTCATGTTTGTCCAATTATGTATGCTGCATAAATTGCGGTTTATTGCTAAAATAGTTCAGTTGATTCGGCTTTGGCAGATTTTTGTTTTCTTGCAGTTATTTCAAGTTCATTATTACAACTTCTGATCCATTTTTCTTGCAGTTATTTCAAGCTTATTATTACAAGTTCTGATCCATTTTTGGAAGTGGGTGATTGTCATTGTGTCAGCATATTGTTATTGGTCAAAATGTGTGCAATATATACAGAAAAAAATTAAAGAAAGGGAGATGAAGAGAAATTACGCGCTACTGGAAAAGATTGCTGCCTTGGGCCTAACGTTTCGCCATCAATGTAAGTGTAAAATTTACAGTAATTAAAAAGATATTTGAATCGATCTCGAACTGTGATTGTATAACTTATTAGGACCTGAATACAAAGATGATACTGCACAATGCTAAATATCAAAACTAATTGTACAATAGGATTGATACTAAGCATTTCATCAATTAAAATTCTCAGAACAGTGTGTTTTAAGCTCACGTGTTCACACACATGAGCTCATGTCGCAGCGATGTCTGTCTGCCTGCCTGTGTCTGTCTGTCCGTCTGTCTGTGTGCCCGATATCTCAAGAACGGCTTATCAGATCAGAATTGAATTTGATAGATAGATTTTGTTTGAAAATGGCAAGAACTGATTAGTTTTTTGTGGTTTGCACATTCATGTTCTTTTGCATAATTAGTGACTTTAGTAAACACAGACATATAATGATAACAGCTGCACATAAATTAAATGAGATTAGCTTCATACAGGGATTTATCTGCCATGAACAGGGATTATCTGCATGAAAGACATAAAGGTGTGACATGAAAGTCAATTGCTAATTTCATATTTAATGGACTTTTCTAATTCGGAATATTTAACTCATATATCTTATATATAATAATTATATATAATATATCTTAATTGACTTCATCAAAGTTGATGAAACCTTGTATGTACATTGAAGAAGTATGATAAAATATGAAAGGAAGTTGTTAAGCATTTTTATTAGTCCCCACGGACACAGTCCGGCGGGAACTTATAGATTTGGTCATGTCCGTGCGTGTGTGCGTCCGTGCGTGCGTGCGTGTGCACGTCCGTGCAAGAAGCGATTTCATTCAAACTTGGTACAAGGATTACTTCATATGTCATACAGATTTGTTTTGTGATACGATCCAATATGGCCGCCAGGTGGCCATTTTATTACGATTTTTTCATGTACAAAGCCATAACTCAGACACGTTTCAACCGATTTTATTCAAAGTTGGTACAAGGACTTTGACCAATGACATAGATATGCACGTCAATTTTTTTGGTGATACGATCCAATATGGCTGCCGTGCGGCCATTTCCCTACGATTTTTTCATGTACAGAGCCATAACTCAGACATGTTTCAACGATTTCATTCAACGTTGGTACAAGGACATTGAACAATTTAATACAGATGCACGTCGATTTGTTTTGTGATATGATCCAATATGGCCGCCAGGCGGCCATTTTATTACAATTTTTTCATATACAGAGTCATAACTCAGACATGTTTTAACCGATTTTATTCAAAGTAACCATACAAGGAGCTTGACTAATGTCATACATATCCATGTCAATTTGTTATGTGATATGATCCAATATGGCTGCCGTGCGGCCATTTTCTTACAATTTTTTCATGTACAGAGCCATAATACACAGGCATATCTCAACCGATTTTATTCAGAGTTGGTACAAGGACATTGACTTATGTCACACATATGTACATCAAATTGCTTCATGATATGATCCAATATGGCTGCATGGCAGCCATTTGTTACAATATTTTCGTGTCCTTAGCCAAAACTTGGGCACGTCTCAACTGATATTCACCAATTTATTCAAACTTAGTACAAGGACATTGACCTATGTCATACATATGCACATTATTTGTTTGTGATACAATCCAATATGGCTGCCGTGTGGCCATTTTTTCCGATTTTTTCATGTCCGGAACCATAACTCAGACATGTATCAAGCAAATTTATTCAAAGTTGGTACAAGGACATTGACTTATTTATACACATGTCTGTCGATTGGTTTCACGAGATGGTCCAATATGGCCACATGGTAGCAATTTTGTTATGGTTGTTTCATGTCGAGAGCCATAACTCTGGCAAGTCTCAACTGGTCTTATTCAAAGTTGGAACATGTACATTGACTTATGTCATACATGTACGAGTTGATTTTTTAAACAGTAAGATCAAATATCGCTGCATGGCGGTAATTTTGCTACAATTTTCTAATGTACAGAGCCATAACTCAGACATATTTCCACCAGTATCATTCAAAGTTGGTAAGAGCACATTGACCTATTTCATACACATGCTCGTCAATTTGTTTCATCACATGTAGCAGTAACATGTCAATTATTGAAGTTTCGTAAGTAGGCTGATATGTCAAGAAATACTGCATCAACTTCATGCAACTTTGTACAGATGTTAAGCTCACATTGCTTAAACATTGAAAAGACATTTAACAGTGTCATTTTAATTAATTTGTAAATGCATAAGTAATGAACTTTCCTAATTAGGGTGATAAGCCACAAATTAATACAACGTCAAATGTGATGAAACTTGATACAGATGTTGATCTCATAGTGTTGTAAATACTGCATCAAACTTTATGAAATATGTACCAGTGATAATCTGTTAAGTGTTAGGATTGTATGCAAAAATGTTTTGCAACATCCTGTTGATTAATTCCTAGTTGACTCAGTTTATGAACTTTAGGATGGTGGCCTACATTGGTTTTATGTTTTCATCACCATGGAACTCATTCTTGGCCATTGAGCGCCATCTGTATCAAAGTAATTTTATCACAGACCTAATTAATGAAGACGACTCTATCCTCTCTGAGAACATGTAATCAAAGTACCCATTAACAATTGGGGACTGTGTCATCAACGATGACTTGTGTTAGCAAGTTACTAATTTGCACATCAACCTAACTTTTCTAATTAGGGATATGTCTTAATTGACTTCATCAAAGTTGATGAAACCTCGTATGTACATTGAAGTGTGATAAAATATGAAAAGAAGTTGTTAAGCATTTTTGTGTTAGCAAGTCACTAATTTGCACATTCAACTTACTTTTCCTATTTGGGATATAAGGCTGGAAGGACTCCAAAATGTTTCAGAATCTTGCTATGTATATTGATGAGACAATTAAGTGGAAAATATTTTACAATTTCATGTCAGCCAATTTATCATTTGCATATCTAATGAGCTTTCGTAGTTTGGCATAACAGCCTGAAGGACGTGACCAAATGCCATTGCACTTGCTATGTAAAGTGGTGATACAATGACAGAGCTCAAATAAATTTAATATTTTTATTTCGGCTAATTATATATTCATATACTTCTTGACCTTTGGAATATGACAGAGCTCAAATAAATTTAATATTTTTATTTCGGCTAATTATATATTCACATACTTCTTGACCTTTGGAATTAATCTGCCGTGAATATTGTTCATGATGTTGATCATAACACTTCGAATTGAGTTGCAAACATGTGGCAAAAGTTTAAATACACTGTGAGACTACTGCAATATAAACTGAAACACGTAAGCATTTTGAGTTCATATCTGGTTAATTATTCCTTGACCTCATACCGACTCATTCTGACCAATTTTATAACTTTAAATTCCATGCTGAATTGCCCGAAGATCTAACTTTCATTCAAACTGCATTTACACATGGATTCATTTCGTCGTGGAAAAACAGAATTTTGAATATACACTATCACACCCCGCAAAAGTGCGAGCTTGTAGGCGAGGAGGGATACAGCTATGTTGGGGAAACACAAATGAAACATGTGAGTTCCACCTGCAAGAAAAGTACTAGTGTTCATGCACTTGCATGGCAAGACAGTAATAAGCCTGTTAATATTTGTATTCAGACAGAAGGGAAATGACTTCAGGGAAAGATATAATGCAGAGAATTACCCTTTTCCCCGAAATATTACTTATGCGTTTTAAACAAGGATTGTTTAAATCACTGGATGGACATTTTAGAAAATCATATTAACAAATGCTCTCTATTATCCAACCATCCATGTAGGTACATGATGTAAATGACATTATTAAAATATTGTCATTATAAATGATAATGCATTTTCCTTTTTAAAGAATGATTTGCCTTTCTTTCTGAACAGATATATTATCAATATGTTGAATACAATTTTCACAAATTGGATTAGCAAGCAAGTTGTTGATAGGGATACTGCCACTGCGTTGGGTAAACCCTTGTCTTCAATGATGTCACATTCGTTCGAAATAGATTATATGTACTGATTGAAATGTATGTAGATTATAATTTTGTTTTCACTGTCCTTCATTCATTTGAAGGTTCCAAGTACCACTATGACGTGTTCATTTCATCTTGTGAAGATGATCAAAAATTTGTGGAAGACCAGTTATTACTGAAGATACAAAGGGAATGGCAACTTACTAAGTACTACAGTGAACAGGACGAATTGATTGGAGTTGACATAATATCAAACATGTCAGAAAAAATCCATAAAAGCAGGAAGACACTGGTAGTTCTGTCACAGAAATTCATAGAAAGCAGCTGGTCAGTTCATGAGCTCTGTTTAGCTTACCACAGAAATTTTTGGACGCTAAAGACAGTCTTGTCATATTACATTTGTCAGACTTAATAGATAATCCATTAGAGCTGGAACCATTACTTCAGGGAAACAACTACGTAGATTTTAGAAAGGGTAGTACAGAAAAAACTTGGAATAAACTGAAACATGCATTAATCAAAGGACGAAAAAGTAAAAGGCATTAAGAAAAGCCAAACCTTAGATATTATCTTTCTGCCATACAATGATTGAGCTACTTTCAATATTCAATGTTTATTTTACTGAATGCAGTGAGAAATCATAAAGTCATTGGATTAATAAGTCATCCAGGCTGACTTATAGATTGGGTTCTGTGTCCATGCATGCGTCTATGTGGGCGTCAACGCTGATCTGTCAGACATGCGCCTGTTGAGCTTTTTAAAACTTGGTACAAGTACCTGGTCTATAGTACAGTTGCTAGTTAGTCCCTATGGACAAAGTCCAAGGGGGCTTATAGATGAGGCTCCATCCATGCATCTGCCCATCTAGATATCTCAGACATGCCCTTGTCCATTTCCTCAAACTTGGTTCAAAGACAGTGCTATACTTATGCAGATTACTTTGTTTTTTGATATGATCCAATATGACTACCAGGCGGCCATTTAACAAGGCATGACTGCAGCGACATGTTATGACTGTTTCTTTCAAATTTGCCACAAGGAAAGCACACCATGACACACATAAGCATGTTTGATATTTTCAACAATATGATGGAATATGCTGGATAGGTAGCAATTTTGTTTTGATTTTTCCATATCCAAAGCCATATACTCAAATATTCTTAGACCGATTTCATTCAAACTTGGCACAAGCGCAGCACATTGTGACTTATATATGCAAGTCGATTTCTTTGCAATATAATCTAATATGACCGCCTGGCGGCCATTTTGTGCTTAATTTTTCACTCCACATCTATACCCTACTATTACACAAATAATTCTTTCTGTACTAATTGCTACATTAACAGTGCAAATGCACATCGATACAAGGTCAATACTTTTTCAGCCATTTTCCAAATGTGCTTTGACCAATTTCACTTTCCATTAACAGTTTAAAATTTATCACACAAGCCAGGACTATGTCATTTCGATAACTCTTTCGTGTATATATATTTTGAATGAGCTTCATATAATAATTCAATCGATCTTTATGATTGATCAGTAAACCGCTAAATTTTTACACAGACAGTCCTCTGCTATTGATGTCTTTTCCAAACTTTTTAGCACGATTAAATGTAAGTTTTGCCTTTTTGAGTAGTTTAGTTACTTGTCTTACTTTCAGTTCTTGCTTGACCTATAATCTAAGATTCAAAGTTTATGCAATTTTAGGTAAAGAATAGTTAACAACAATAATTTTGAATCTTGTTATTGGAAAAATTTAATCATACACACAAAATAAACAATAACGGCCTGATTTAAACGTTGAGTCCCTTGGACTCAAACTTCTGTTGCCACTTCAGTGTTAGATGTTAAGATTACAATCAACGCAACTGAAGCAGTCATGCTAAATGTGATTGTGAAACTGAATTTTAGATGGCAGCCAGAGTGACAGTAGTACAGGTTTTTCTTCTAGATTTTACTAGATTTTGCTAAAGATTTTTTCTACAAGACTACTTCACTATTAAACAATGACTAAGTCATAATTTTAGTTTACACAATTATGTAACTGATATGTTATATGTAAATAACGTTTACCGTGCTATAACTTGTTGCGTTTTGGTGCCGTCAATATGAAATGGGGATTCTTCCACCCGCACGTTTTTTTTTTTGAGGAAAATTAATGCAACTGTGATCCCCCCATCCTGAAAGTAAAAACAAAACATACCCTAACGAAATCCTCAAAATGGACGTACAAGAGGTTGCACTGCATTGTACGTAAAGTAAACCATTTTCGATAATGTATTGAAAATTCAAACTGATCTTGAAAATTGTGTATTTATTCCTCTTGATAAAAGCATTTTTTTGACAAAGATATTGTAATTAGCTGTTGTAATCTTAAAACCAGATTGTATTGTAGAGAACATGATAGCTTTGACTACCAGTTGAATCATCTGTTCAAATTACATCCATTTCATCATTGGGTGTTACTTCAACGCCAAACTGGATCAGAAAATAACTTCATTCTAGATTATTCTTTTGGCCTTCATCAGACCAGTTTTGATGCCGTATTATGCACAGGGGTCAAGCAAATTGGGAATAATGCCAAAAAAGTGATATTTTATACTGTTACATAGACACTCGATAGTAAATATTTTATCTCTTTATTTTAATTGTATGACTTAAAATGACTGTGACCTATATTAACCCTTTCTACACGTTGAACATCATGAGAATGATTCCCTTGTTTATCTACTAGACTTTGATGTAACCGTGCATCCGCTCTTAGTGAACGTATTGTTTTCACAACAGCTTAAGTCATTAACACTGACCGGACAATTAAGCTGGACCTCCTGCACTATGTTGACAGATGTACTGATTGGAGCGACCTTAACCTGTCTTTTTCACCCATGCAGACTGTCGTTAGTTAATTCTTTAGTTAATTATAGACGCATACCAAAGTCATGACAAAGCAAGATATTCAATCAATATAAACTCTGCATTTTAGTGTCCTAAGGTGGAACCTGTCGAGATGCCCGAGACGACATTGACCGTGACTGACACCTATTATTAGACTAGTGTGAGACAGAGAAGTTTTACCGTGTAACTTGTGTTACTCAGCTGAATAAAGTGCTACGACTTAGAGTATATTTGTGTACCTGTTGCCGTCTCTACTACTGGAATTCCTTGCCACAGAGTGTACGTATCCAACAATAGCTACATCACAACCACGCTACGTAACATATTTGGTGTGCAGCGAGGGATTGACTCAAGCCAGCGCCTTCTGCTCGACGTGATATTTTGGTGACGCTCATCATTCAAAGGATTGGTACGTATATTTTTGTTGCTCGAACATTGATTGTATTATAATGCCAGGCCATAGAAAATGATCAATCGACACCCCTGTTTCAAGATATCCCGATATGGCCGCATATACTGAAGCCCGAACTGTTGTAACTGCACATCAAGATTTTATGGAAGACTTGGTGACAACGTTGAAACTTTTCTGAAGGAATTTGATCGCGCTGCCCGTGCTAATAGGTTGTCGGATGAACGAAAAGCTGAAATATTGCCTGCCTATCTATGAGAATTGCAGCTGGCTTTTGGAACGACTTGAACGATCAAATCAAGTACGACTATGACCATGTTACTGCGGCCCTGAGAGAAAATTTCCTGCCAAAAGAAACTCACAGACTTTTCTTCAACGAACTGTATAATTGCAATCAGCCAGGTGAGCCGTTGGAGGAATTCGCTAGAATTATACAGCCCGGCAGAAACCAGGGAACCACCAATGGGTTGCTGATCAGTAATATTTGTCACCATGTTGGGCATGTGCAGCGTCATTGTCCTGAATGCCAACATCAGCGACAACAGCCACAAATGTCCCAGCAAATGCAGCCGACTGCTGGATATCCATTTATTCAGCCACAGCAGCCTGCTCAATTCAACCCACCGACTTGTTCCCGCCACAACAGCAGCAAGCAAGTCAATTTCAACCACGACAACAGCAGAATTCATCAAACTAGAAACTGCCGTCAGACGAGGGGATACCCGAATGGCAGACATTAATTTGATGATGTCCCTGGATTAACAGATACAAAGAAAGTAGACACCGATGACAATAATGAGGACGAAATACGGACTTATGTTATCGGAACAATTAATCATAGCTGTAGCATTGATGGAAAGATTGGTGATGATGATGTCAAGATGTTAACGGACACTGGACCTGGAAGGACATAATAAGTGAAAAGTTACGTCATACTTTGCCTAGTTCGAGGAATAAAACCGCTGTTGCAGACATCTGGAATTTGTGTGAAAACATTGGAAGGAAACAAACTAAACATCGTTGGATGAATAGAAGTCAACTTCGAGATTGCCGGTAAGAAATGTTCCTATTCGGCTTATGTTATTGCAAAGTCCATGTATGACTGTTTGAATCGGAGCTGATTCAATGAAGGATATCGGACTTGACATCATGTTCACTAAACAACAAGCCCAAGTAGAGGGATGTGATACCCCGCTGAAAGTTAATGGTGGCAGTAGTAAAAGTTGTGTGAAAGACTGTTCGGTAGTCGCCTTAGAAACTTTAGTAATTCCTGCCCATTCGCAGAAGCAGCCGTAGATGTAGACAATGGAAACTGTGGCCTTGTGGAAGTGCGCCCTTGTGATCATGTTAAGTTGGCTGTTGGCTTTGCAAGGGCTTTCGTGACTGTAAAAAATGGGCGTGTCCCTGTTCTAGTTGTAAACCAAAGAGATAAGCCAGTGAAGATATAAAGACGTACGAACCTTGGTGTGTTGGAAACTGCTGACGACGATGATGTTATTGCGTGCATAGCGAATATGGGTGCTGAAAATGACGACACGTGTAATAATGATGATCACCCAGTGAATGTCTGTTCTAGGCAGACATGCCTTGACGAGAACCGAGGAAATTGCGACCCACGCTAATTACTGGCAACCGGCCAGATGAGGTGTTGCCCAAAGGTGGTAATTCGAGTGAATCTGTGCAAGGCGACAGATTTGTCTGCACTGAAATTGAAACGTTGGTAATGTCACTTCCGTAAGACTGAAATCGAGTATTTGGGACATGTTGTGACCCGAGATGGAATTAAACTGAATCCTAAGAAGATTGATGTAGTAAAGAATTATGGGCGCCCAAAGGATATTCATCAGCTATGAAGGTTCCTTGGATTAGCATCGTACTATCGACAATTTGTGACGAACTTTGCCAAAGTGGCATCACGACTAAACGAACTGTTGATGAAGGACAATGTGTTTAATTGGAGAACCGAATGCGAAGATGCTTTCTACACTTTGAAGTTACGCTTATTTCAACACCAATACTCAGATATCCTGATTTTGATGAACCCATTGTTCTGCATACAGATGCGTGTGACACTGGCATTGGATCGCGCTCAGTACAGGTACGTGATAAGAAAGAAGTTGTTATTTCTGATGCTAGCCGAACTCTGACAAAACATGAGAAACACTATTTGACGATTGAGAAAGAAGCTCTAGCCATAATTTGGTCGATTAAGCATTTCCGACCAAACCTATATGGTAGATGCTTAGCTGTTATTACTGACCATAACCCGCTGAAATGGTTAATGACTATTAAGGAGCCTACAGGACAACTCGCCGCTGGTCATTGACCTTGCAAGAATATGACTTTGAAATCCAACACCACCCAGGGACAAAACATGGAAATGCAGATGGACTTTCCAGACGACTGCCAGACGATGAAGACAAAAGTACATGTGACGACTTCATCACAGCAACAGATAGCCCTGGACTTAAATTAGACTGACTTAGAGAATTGCAACAACGTGACTTGAATTTACAACCGCTTATATCGTATTTGATCTATGATGAACTCTCACTGATACAAAGACAGCTAAGAAAGTTGTTTTATATGCTGACCAGTATGTTATTGAAGATGGTGTACTTTATCATCTCTGGATGCCCGCCTCAGGGAGACAGCGAAGAGACGTGCGTAAACATGCTTGTCGTGCTTGTCATTCCTCGCGCCCTGCAGGACGAAGTAATGATGTCATGCCATGACAAGTTCACCTCAGGTCATCTAGAGTTCCACCAGATGTACAGTCAGATACAAGAATGATTCTATTGGTTGGGAATGTATAGAGATATCGAACATTTGTGTAAGTCATATGTTGACTTCTGTATGAAAAAGACTCCGAATAACTTACCAGTTGCACCGTTACAACCTATACCTGTTGACGGCCCCTTAAATCGTGTAGCTGTTGACGAATTAGGACCACTTCCAACTACTGAACGAGGTAATCACTTTATTATTGTGTTCTCGGATTATCTTACACGCTGACCTAAAGCCTTTGCCATTGAAAAGACAACTGCAGATGTTGTTGCTCGACTGTTAGTTGATGAGATCATTGCCCGACATTTTGCACCTCGGACAGTTGTCTGATCGTGGTAGAAACTTCCTGTCGACTTTGGTGCAAAAGACTTGTGAATTAATGAGCACGAGAAAGATTAACACAACAGCTTATCACGTAAACTGTGATGGACTAGTTGAGAAATTTAATGAGACTTTAATAACAATACTAAGTATGTATGTCAGTTACAATCAGACTGACTGGGATCTATATTTGCCAATGGCATTGTTTTCGTACCGGACATGTAAGCAGGAATCGACTAAAGAGTCGCCTTTCTATACTTTGTACGGAAGAGAACCAAGATAACCGATTGATGTTACCCTCACTAAGCCGACGACAACCTTCACTGACCCTAAGACTATGGTGAAACAGTGATTCAACGATTGTGGGAAATTCAGCCACTTGTCCACAATAATATTCAGTTAGTGCAGCAAAAGCAGAAGATGCAGTATGAAAAGCGCACTACGGACATTAACTATGACAATGGAGATAAAATATGGTTGAAATACACCCATTAGGAAAAAAGGATTATCACCGAAGTTGCTTCACCCATTGCATGGTCCCTATCGTGTTGTGGAAAGAGTAACACCTGTGAATTATCACATGCACAAGCCAAGTTTGTCGTCTCCGAACAAAAAATACGGGATTTATTCTCTGGTCGTTCTACGTCACGACAACCCGCGTCTATGTCATCAATTTTGGTGCGTCGGACCTTTTTTTTGTCGATCTTCGGTGTGCTCGTAAATATGTAAACAAACAACATGGCGGCCGATGTTTCTCCCACGATCAAAAGTCATGTAATGAAATCGATATTTTCACAGACTACGATATTACTAATCCGAACAATGTAAACACAAGATTGTACCGCCTGTATATTCCGAAGGAATTACGTGAATAATTTGCGGAAACAACGAACTCGAAGTGGTCGCGTATATAGCCTACCGTGGGTTCCGTACGCATTGCAAACAGGCGCGACCTTTACAGTGTTTGCGCCGTCGAGATTCAGTCGATATTTGTTCCTGAAAAATAGCGTATCTTCGTCTGTGATAAATTTCTAGGACTATGCTATCTTTGAAATAGATTATAAATTTGCGGAAGGTAGCCTACGTGTAGACCGAGAGCTGTCGAGCTGTCATTTGCTCCACACACGATCGAAAGTGAGCACTAACGCACACGACGGACGACTGGAAATGATTGACAACTTGTGCACGGCGTACTGATATTTATTCCTAAAGTAGTTCAAAGTTTAAACGCGGAATCGTCATGGAAAACTTATTTTATTTTGCAAAAAATAACGAATTCTTGGCTTGTACATGTGATAAGTATATTATTCCCTAATATTTTTCTTCGTTCAGCTCGGAAAATACTCGTGACGTAATGACCGTGTCACCACTCGTCTTCGACTCGTGGTGACACGGTCATTACGTCACTCGTATTTTCCTTCGCTGAACGAAGAAAAATATTAGGGAATAATATCTAATTATCGCCTTGCCATGTGTGATACGCAACGCAAACAACAGGTTGTGAATGTAAATCGCATGAAACCATATACGGACCCTAACAATAGACTTCATGAATTACTGAACATGGACGATGGAAATACTGATACTGACTCTGTACTTGACCCCACGGAAATCAATAACACTGTAACGGACACTAATGACATTGTTGACTGAGATAATGTTAATGAGAGTCCCATACTTGTTACTACCAGATGTAATGGCGATGACAACAAAAGTGATGATGTGTATCAGGCCTTGAGAGTTGTCGACCACCAAACTGTAACTAATTTAGAAGGTCGTCATGAAACCCGCTATCGTGTCATATGGAAAGGTTACCGCCCTAAAGATGACATGTGGGAACTGTCTGATAATATACTGGACAAAGGACTGATCACTGAATACGAATCTCGGACATAAATGAACTCTAGAATAGTGAACTTAGAACTTTGCATGACTTTCTTGTCTATAGAATTTTCAGTATATTTGATTTGATTTGATTTGATTAGTGTTCCTTGATTATTATTATTTTTTATTTGTAGATCGAGCAAGGACGCCTTTCAATCTTGGTTGGGAGGTGTGACATAGCCACTTGATAGTTAATATTTTATCACTTGAATTTAGTTGTATGACTTACAATGACTGTGACCTACAGTAACCATTTCTACACGTGGAACATCGTGAGAATGATTCCCTTGTTTATCTTCGAGACTTTGATGTAACCGTGCATCTGCTCTTAGTGAACGTATTGTTTTCACAACAGCTTAAGTCATTAACACCGACCGGACAATTAAGCTGGACCTCCTGCGCTATGTTGACAGATGTACAGATGGGAGTGACCTTCCTGTCTTTTTCACCCATGCAGACTGTCGTTAGTTAATTCTTTAGTTAATTATAGACGCATACCAAAGTCATGACAAAGCAAGATATTCAATCAATATAAACTCTGCATTTTATTGTCCTAAGGTGGAACCTGACAAGACGCCCGAGATGACATTGACTGTGACCTACACCTATTTTTAGACTAGTGTGAGACATAGAAGTTTTACCATGTAACTTGCGTTACTCAGCTGAATAAAGTGCTACGATTTAAGAGTGTATTTGTGCACCTGTTGACGTCTATACGACTGGACATTCCTTGCCACAGAGTGTACGTATCCAACAATGGCTACATCACAACCACGCTACCTGACAATTTATTTATTTATTTATTTAATTACCTTTGAAACGGTTTAAAAAAACAAAAACTGCAGAAAAAGCAGTGTCATTAAGTACAAAACAAACACACACAAACAAGAAGACGCAAAGGAAAAAGAGTCCATCTTTAAACACAAAGCAATATTGAGTCTTTAAGGGCAGTATTCCTCATATTCCAGAGAGTTTTTATGTATGTCTTGGTCAATTTTGAGACATTTTCTCCCAAGTTGTGGTTTATCTCCCACAAGGTATTGCTAAATAAAATATTGAACCTAAAATTCAAGCTCCCAGAGTGGAACTTATTTATAACAGTGCTGTTACCACATTCTGAAAAAACCTCATTTAAATGCAGGTAAAAAGAAGTTCTCTTATCAGTGAAGTAATTACATGTAAAAAGATAGTGGTAAGTGTCTTCTATTTCATCACAACAAAGTTTACATTTTCCATTACCTTTATAATTTACCCAGTTGAGTTTATATCCCTCAGGGTCGATAGAGTTTGTTCTAATTTTAAAAAATAAAGAAACACCATGATGATCTTGAGGATCATTCACATAATTTTCTCGTGTATTATCTTTTTAATCCAGGAATAGTGTTGCAAGGATTTCATATTCTCAATGGTTTGTTTGAACGAAACCAAAACATTATACAGTGTAAGAGATATAAATGTCAGTGATTTTCATCCAAAATTAAGGCAACTGCCTGTGATTTTGCATCGTCAAAACTTTCCGTAACACTGACCCGGACTTAAAAACTACTGATACGTCATGAATAAAATATTTAATTGATTTAATACAGAAACAGGAACATTAACAACTGGGGATCTATGAGCCCTTTGTTTGTAGGATGAGCTTCACTTAACATGATAGGAACTAATTTGGGATAATTGGATCTCTATATTTTTCAAATTTCTCAAAAGTGTTAGGCACCCTATAGCTGACTGTTGCAATGTTACAAATTACTCATAAAAAACGAGTGTATAGAGGCTTACATTTGCAGATTAAACTGCCATTACTTAACATCATCCAATTATCCTAAATTACTTCAAATCATGTTACTTGAACATACAGGATGTGAAACACTTTTCCTTGGGATTCCAGATGTACACTGATTTTTCAAGGAGGCAAGGAGTATTGTATTTCACTTACAGAGTGAACTCTACGACCAACATTAAAACATGGAAATGTACATACAATACCATATAACTCATGTAATATTACATGTAAAATCATGCACTTTAAACTTTAGGCTAAACTTGAGATTTAAACTTAGAACTTTCATGCACATCTGCCTGTTGTTGATTTAATATGAAAGACTTCATGTACTTATGCTTTAAAAGTTCTTATCTCTACTCTGTGTTTTTACAAAACATTTATTTCATACTTTCTAAAATTTTAACAATTCTTTACATGATTACTCTAGGTTTAACTGGTATGTTAGGTCCGCACCAATGTCAGAAACCAAAGTAAACTTTGACCTTTGATATATATATATATATATATATATATATATATATATATATATATATATATATATATATATATATATATATATATATAAAACTAAAATTTGACCTTTGATTGATATATATATATATATATATATATATATATATATATATATATATATATATATATATATATATATATATATATATATATATTATATATTCCATTAGTCATGTTTGGAACCTTCTAGAAATTCAATTAGTTGTGTAAGTAGAGATGTCAGAACAGTGATTAGCATAACAATAGAAGTTCAAGGTTGTTCTTATATTCTCTTACATAACCATTTGAGGATAAATAGGGGACTGCAAAGCTTTTCAGTCAGACATTTGAGATCATGTCTCTTGAGTGTTACTCCAAGACTTTAGAAACTTCAGCAGTGTTAACTCCAAGACTTTTCAAGACCTTCACAGAAACGATGGATTTATGCTGCAGACTATGGGCAACCTCAAGCCTGCAAGCAAGCCAAAGGACTGCTTATTTTCTCTCAGTGTCTAAATCAAGTATGGAGCTGTGGACCATCCCAGCTGAGATTTATAGCCTGTAAACTTTTACAGTTTGTATTCTACCGTTTGGCGTAGTCATTGGTTTTAATTTTTGCAATAAATTTTGTTTTAAAGCAAACTGCTGAGTTCACCATTTTGTTTGTTTTTTTCTCAAATTACAATATATATATATATATATATATATATATATATATATATATATATATATATATATATAATATCACAGTGTGCACATGTAATAGTAAAAAATTACTGTTTGATGGCAAAAGAAGAGGGTTATACACATTAACAAAAATTACTTCAAGTACTATTATTACAACTGATGTTACTACTATGTACTTACAGTAATTTTCATTATATATATATATATATATATATATATATATATATATATATATATATATATATATATGTATGTGTGTGTTATGTTGGGTCAAAGTTCAAAGTACCTTAATTTGCATACCAGTCTATACTGCTGTTATTTATAGCGTGGGGGGGGGGGTCGCAGGAGTGTGAGGGGGGTTACTCAAAAAATTTAAAACTTCAAAGGGGTTGCTCAAAATTTGGAGAGGAAGAAGGGGACTACTCAATTTTTGGTGCAAAGTAAATTAAAACTCTAAAATTGCACCATTGCACAGGTCAATTTCTCAAAATTTTCCATGCGAGAGGGGGGACACTCTTCTTGTGCTATCCCCCTTGCGGTTGTCTAAAAGTTTTACTTCGTTAAAATGCAAATTACAAACACCTCTCAGATAGCACCAGACTGCACCATTGCACGCATCAATTTCTCAGAATTTCCCACACAAGATAAGGTACATAACCCTTTAACACTTCCCCCCTCAGCCTCTTGCGTGTTCTCCCCCATGCACTTTTAAATTCTGCCCAGTCAGATATCCTAGTGAAAATCCTAGATCTAATGATAGCCATCAAAATTAAACAATATTATATATGATAGCCATCTAAGTTAAAAAATATTACATGGTTGGATACTGATTACAACATGAGCTTTTGTATTTTGTTGTCACTTTGAATATCATTTTGTTGGTTTCACCTTTTTCAACCATCATGAGATAACTGATTATCTAGCAGGGTACATCAGGATTTGAAAAATCTATACTATCGCAGTATTTTTGTAAATTTTACAAGTACATGTACTGGTATTTAAGTGGGGGGGTGTCAGTCAAAATTTCTGAGTTAGAGAGGGGGGTTTAATACTCCAATTCATCATGGTTGGCAAGGGGGTTTACTAAAAATGTTTGAGTTTTGTATTGAATTCCTCCGAACCCCAAAGCTGTAAATAATGGTGGCTCCCTTAGGAAAGAAAAATCAGACATAATCCTTCAGATATCATGAATGGAAATTTCAAAGAAAATATTGTAAGTTCTCATTGGCCTGAATTAAATCATTTATAAAATTGTCAGTAAAATCATAGACATAACGTTATAATGTATTAACAAAATATGAACTTGAATAACAATATTTTTCTGAATTCAAAATTTCATCAATAATATTTATACAGAAGTTTGCAGTATCACCCTTATTTTTCCAAAATATTGCAAAGCAATAGGTACATTCTGCATTGTCTTCTACACTTTGGCCACTTTATTGAATGAAATCTGAGATAAAGATAGTTCAACTTAAAAGTCTAGTACCAAATACTTTTAATGATTTCAAAACATCATCATGTGGAATATAAAAATTCTTCACCGAGGCAGAACTATTTTTCCTGTACATGTCGTTCTCCTATTAAATATTCTGTACCATGATAGTTGTAAATAAGGATAAAATTTTGACTATTTTGCCTTTTGTACAGAACATACCACACTAGTGTCTGGCTAAAAATCAGCAAAATATCTGTTTGCCACTATGACATGATTTGAAAGGGGTAACACAGTGTGTTCTCTTGGCCAATTTGATGTGAAAATGATTCTAAGATGTTTTCTGTTCCTACTCGTATGAATTACATGTGTTGGTACAGAACTGACATAAGGAAGCACATTTAATCTCCTACATTGATTCAGTGACTTCAGAAATTTCAAAAGCTGAGTGTGAAAAGCATATGGTACAGAATGTCAGGGCAGGAGGGAAGATTGGTGGACAATAGACTGCAATTACTGGTGACCTAGGGAGTCTTTCTGAATTTAGAATAGGGCATACAGCAATACTACCCTGTATAGTTAGTATCTGGTAATTAGTGTCCATCGATCCTTCCCACTAGCCCAGAATGTCAGAATAAGTCGCGTTACACAATAAATACTACATTTAAAACTATCACACTTACATTCACATGATCTTTAAACTCAAGATACTCTAAGTAAAAAAATTGTCAGAAGGGATCAGAACATAATCAGAGCATTTACTATTATGACGTTGTACCCTATTTACAAAAAGTGGCATTTTTTCAAGTTACATCAATCTTGTGATGAAGTAGTTCTCCTATCATAATCCTATGACTACTAGCTGTAACAAATACGTAGTCTTACCTAAAACATACAAAGTTTGACTTAATGTATTTTACTTTTAAATATGACAGACACACAGATTAACAAAACGATTACATTAAAGGTTAAATGTGCCTCGGGTACAGCTGTTAATAATCTCAAATTTTTACAATTTTTTTCCTCTATACCACTTGTGGGGGGAGGCGTCATTTTAAAGCTCTTGGAGCAAAAAAAATCTTTACTGTCTTAACTATTGATAATCGAAGAATTATATTTTTCCCCAGAGAGCTAAAACAGGGATGGTGGCCATTTTGAATTTAAAATATCAATACATATTAGGCTATTGATTTCTCTAGTGTCAATCTTTGAGTGTGATGACCCATGATTTTTTTCTCGATTTCGAACGAGTATGGTTGAAAGTTGCATTGAGGAGATTTGAAGTCTTTCATTTTCAAGGCTCATACTACCTTAAAGCAATCTGGTTTTTAGTGAGCTTGTCTTATTACAGTAACAAAACAGCATGACTCATTATCTCAGATTTTACAATTATCATCTTCTTTATGCTTGCAAAAAGTTACAAATCACAGAGTTAATTCTACACTCTAATTAAGAAACTTGAAATACCTGATGTGTGACATAAAACAATAAAAAGGACTTAGGTCTAAAATAGGCACTGAATGTTCCTTATCTAGCACTTTTACATCCATTGAGTTTACTTGGCATAATATCTCCTGCAACGGTTCATGATTCACACAGTGGAACTTGCTATCTGTCAAGCTTAAATTTTGATAGTTTTTCTTTCACAAAGCCCAATTTTTCCCCCCACTCTTATAAGAAGTTTTTGTGCCAACTATGAAAATGACAAGATGAGTAAGCATTGAATTAATATGAATATACCGTATGCTTTACTGTACATAAAAGAAGTTTTGTACCAACTATGAAAATGACAAGACAAATACGCATGGAATTATTGTAAGCTCTACTGTACATTGAAATAATGGAAGTCAGACATGGCTAATAATTCCACATACCAGAATACAAATGAACACATGTGAGTTACATTTCACAAACTGACAGTACTCTGCAGACTTCCTCAACAACTCTTTAGAGAGTATTTCATTTGTTTATCATTTCTTGATTCACTTAGAGATGGTTGAAAGTCTAAACAGGATTTCACATATGATTTGCAGTAACATAGATATTTCCACAGCCTGACAAATGTACAAAGACAAGTGACATTATAACACTAATACCCAGTTACCTTGGGCAGACTAAAATATTACAGTTTACAAACATTTGTTAAAAAATCGCTATACAGCTACAATTTTTTCTTTCTTCTTAATAAAAATAAGTAAAATCAAGAAAGTGAATCACCTGCTTAAGAATTAAATGATGAGCAGAAACTCAGTTACTATAGACTAATAGACATGGAACCCATCTTATGAATTAATATCAACATGTAAACCCTATAATCACCAGGACTTTAGAATATTCCCTTCCTTTGCGTTCAATAGGGTGGCTGGATCCATAAACAGGGGTCTTGGGGTAACAGGGTTATCAGGTTAGGAGGTAGCTCTCTGTTCATGAAGGCAACTAATATAACTAGATTGCTATGGAGTGAAAATCTCTGACTAGACTACACTCAACTCCTTTCAAGCACGCTCTTACTTTTTCATCCCTACAGCATTACCTGACAAAAACTGAGACATTTCAATCCTCTCTTTGAACTATGTACGTTGATTGTCCTGTGATTCATACACACTTAAATATATTACCTTTCAAGCTGTCTCTCACCTATGCCAAGCAAAACTTGCTTAGTTTCATTGTGATAATCTATGCTACTGGTACTGTATCTTGTGTAAATTGTACCTAGGACATAATTAGCAGGCTCTCAGCAGCATAAAATAGATGAAATAAGAAGTGGCAATCTTTCTTTCTCTACTACATTTGACTTGATCTCAGAGGGATATAGCGTTTACAGAACAAAAAAGTTCATCAGATATACTATTGAGAACTGTATACCCATTGTCAATTTTTGTACAACTCAGCAGATACTCTAACATCATAGAAAACTTGACTTGTTTTACATGGCTGACAAATGATTTGTATGTTGGATGGAAAGTCATCCGACATCTCACAAAGACTAGAAAATTGTGTCTGCTGTGAGTAATTATCAGGAGTTAACATCACACTTCCGGCATGGCAAGTCTGGTCTGGACAGGATAAATTCATAGATAAGCAAAGTATGGTCTGGACAGGATAAATGCACAGATTAGCACCATTCAAAACACTTTGACAACTATGCACAATTCTTGGAGTTGATCTCTGTAGTCTGCTCAAAGTATTTGTTAGACATTCCCACAGTTGGCACATGAATGTTCAAAACCAACAGTATAGTTGGCTAACGTCACGCAACTTTAAGGAATGGTCCAAGTCTGTACCAATCGACTGTCTCCATTGCTAGATTAATGTTTTCTAATGGCACATTGACAGAGCCCATGAAGCTATTTTCCTTTAGACTTTCAGAGTTCCACACGGTGATTTGTAAAATCCTCTTCTTTACACTCGGCAATGGTATGTTATAGATGAGCTGAAATCAAGGTTTTAGATATTAATAAATTACACTTTGTAAAAGTTCAATTGATAAGGTAAATTTTCATAGGTGGCATTATAATTTATAAACTGGTCATTTACATGATTGCAATTTTCAGTTATGAAAAAATGTTCAAAGTAAATCAAACCCAAAGTCACACAAGAGATTTACACTATTAACCCTTCGAGTGCCATAACCAAAACAATTTTTCAAGTCCAGACATTTTTTCCAGATTCTTCCCAAAATTCACACCAAAAACTTGCCTATGAAAAAGGGATGTCCATTTGGTCCAAAATTAGCAAATAAATTAAAGAAAAATTCATAAAAATTGGAAAAATGTTGCAATAAAAGTTGGCGGGAAAAATTACAGCACTCAGAGATCCAGAGATGTGATTGGAAGTACCTACCATTTCATTGTAAGTAGGGTTTAGTGTCTTTCTGGCAACTTTTGTCTTCCTCTTGGTGGCTTTGTCAGGATCTGGCAATAGATAGAGCTTGACATAGGGATCTGGTGGTCCCCCATCAGTTGGTGGAATCTAAAATACGGAGGAAAACAATATCAAGTAAATGACTGACATTCTGAGCATTTACTCCTGTGCCTTGTGATACTGAACATTTAATATATTTTTTTCTAAACTACAAATGGCTATGAACATTTTAATTTTGAGTTTCTCAAAATATATTTGTCAATATCTCAACTTCCACTTTCCATGAACTAAATTAATACTTGTCAATTTAAAAACAACAATAGTGTATCAGTCTTAAAGCTAGACAACTATAAACAGAAGCAAAATTAACCCTTATCTGACAAAGTTCAAATGTCACCATCAAGTTGGTTAAAACCAACTTTGCATCGTAACAAAAATACTTGATTTTCACAAAAATAAGCCGGTCAAAACTTTATTTACTCCATAAGCTTGAAAATAAGTCCCCACAAGAGGTAGGCTATTAAGAATATTATAAAATTTTGAGAGTCTGAATATCCTTCCTTGAGATGCATTCAACCTTATCTTACCAAGTCTTTGACATGCATGACCATTATGACCAGAGCTCCATTCTTGTAATGCAGTGATAGTTTGACTTGGCCACCAATCTGACCACTCTTTTGCTGTTGGTTGTTGGTAATGTACTCTCTGCAATGAGAAAGGAAACACTGCTTTTATTTTTTCCTTACCAAATTCACCATTTCATTTTTAGGGCAAAGCTGAATGTCAGGGGATGAAAATGGATGACGATGTTGGACAGTTCTATGCACTTTATTGGTACAAAAATTAGGGACGCACAAAAGACTTCATTTTGTGTGTTACATATTTGGTTATGTGTATTTTGAAAACATCCGTTCAGTGAAATGATCTATTCTGATTCTCTGAAGGTATACACAGAATGTTGAAGATGCCTTGTTTATCACCAAAGTTGAGTCCAAGATAAAACATTCTACATAGACTTCCAACATATTTGGAACAGTGATGAACAGGCTGGTTTCTTGCAACCATTATCAGTAAAATTCCGAGACTGAATTTTTTAAACATATGCACTCTACAGTACTTCAGCTTGCATACCGTAATACCTTTAAAGGGTGCCGGTATACACTGGGCAACAGATACTTTTGCACATTACATAAAAGGGTATGCAATTGCCAGCAGATACATTTGCATATTACCATAAAAGGGTATGCACAGGGCTGCAGATACATTTGCATATTGCCATAAAAAGGTATGCACTGTGTAGCAAATACATTTGCATATTACCATAAAGCCGTAGCAGTTACATTACATTGCATCTTATCATAAAAAGGTATGCACTGGGCAGTAGTTACATATGCCTTTTACCATAAAAGGTGTGAAATACAGATCATTTGCATACAGTCACTCATATTTATTATGAAACTGAGTTCACCAAACTCAAGATATGTAGGCAGTGATTTGTGAACTACAGAATGGCACACCAATAACTCCTTTCTGTGTTAACTTACCTTTAGGCCTGACCATGCTTATCAAATCTACATCCCTCTCATCTCGTAGCAATGGATGGAAGAAAGTGTACACCAGGTCACACTGGGAACAATTATGAATATATGAATGTTAGTATCATCACTGCAACTTGGCAAACCAATCTATGTTCACACAGTAATATACATTTGACCTGAAAGCAATTACTTTCATTCTACATAATTTGTTTACATTACATTGAACAAACTCCACTGTGACCACTTGAGATTAAACAGCTTGACTCTCAATTCAAATTGTTTCTTTTGACTTTGTGAACTCAATCGATTAGAAATACCAGAGCAATTTGTGTCTTCTCCAAAATAATATCTCTACTTGACTATATGACTTTTGTTGAGCATTTTTTCACAAATCAAACTGAAAGTAATCCAATATACGTATGAGAGGCTCAACTAGTTGTAAAGTTTGACTTGTAATGTCATCATTCCCATTGGTCAAAAATGCATGTTATACTCATTCAATAACTGTTACAAGAGTTAAAGAGATTAACTATTGAACTTTGTCTTAATTGCACAATCAGGGTGGAACCTTTCTCCTCTATACCCTGAAAATGGAACAACCCACACAATATAGAAGTAAACAGGATTAACCGATATGCAGCTCTAAAAGGGTTGACACTGACCTCGGACACCTCTGGCGCCATGTTCAACACTTCATCCAGCCACTTCTCAATTTCAATTTTCCTCCTCTCAGCAACCTGTTTGATATGGGTACGTCCAAGGGTGTGTGTGCTGGACAGTGTTGGTAGCCGAATTCTGGGAAACATGTCTGACAGCTTGTCGTCCAGTTCATGAAATTCACTGAATTTTCGGAAAATAAACGTTGGCTCCTTCTCCCCTACTCTGTTCACTTTAACAATGTACAACTGGAAAAGAAGAAATTTTGTTTTTACTTCTTGTGGCAAAAATCATTGATTGATCTGCAATACGAAGATGCATATGACTACAATCCATGAAAGAACCCACTGTGTTCCACTGGGTTCCATGAAAGAAGTTTCTGTTTGATTTTGTTTGATCCGCATTTGGGTTACTATATCATTCAATGCAAGATGAGAGGTACACGAATAGTCCAGATAGACAAAGAATCATTAGCATAAAATTTGAATACCAAAACAATGCTCATTATTATAATTTACATGACTGAATACTAATCACCCTCTTGCACTAAGAGTAAAAGATTAAAATGGCAGGTATCTCCTTTTCTTATGGAAGAAGACAGCACGTTAAAGAGATTACATTCAAGGTACTGTTGCCATATTTGCATATTAATAAACACACATCTGGCGACACCAAACCTACCAGCCATTTTTGGCATGTAAATGTTTATACTTACATAATGCTTGTCTGGATTGTATCTCTTCTGGTAGCCGAACACAGTAGCACTTTCTATCTTGCCGTCCGCTTCCCGTGTGAAGGTTTTCGGTGAAAAGGACAGTATGCCAGACTCCGCTGATGATCCGCTGAATCTCATCTGTGCCAAGTTATGGATGAAGAAGTTAATCTGTGTTGACTTTGCACCAAGACTGGCTTCAATTAGTCTGTAAGGGAGATGTAGTTTCTAAATCCCTAAAATTGTGATATCGATGCGATGTGGCTCTGTTTTATTTATTTATTAATGTATCATTTTACTTCATCATCAACATGGTAAATGTATATATCCACTTGCAGAATAAGGTACATGTCATGAAGAATTATAATCATTTGTCATAGGCATTTGATCCTTTCATTTTCATTTCCTTTTCATTATTTGACCATTGTTAACACTTTGAAGTTAATTTTTGTCACCTCATCACTAAAAATAAAACTAAGACTTTTTTCATGTTTTTCAGAAATTTTTGATCAAAAACTGTAGCCAACAGAAAATAATATCATTCACGTCCAAAATTATAACAAAAGTGATTGGAAAATATATAACCACTGTGTGAAATGTTGCAACAACATTTTGGTGGGAACAATTACAGCGCTGAAAGGGTAAAGGAGAGGTGAAATTTTTCTGTCCATGTAAAGAAAATTGAGTCTCAACTGAACTTCCTGCTGAGAGCTTTTGGGAGCCTGTTTCCAATAAAGGTGAAAAGTGTCGATCTCGTACCCTGTTCACCCCTAATTCAAAGTAAACAGGTCCACACTCACTATTGATAACAGAGGGTTTGGGTCAAACCAAGGCAGTGGAAGGGCTTATAACAGCTACATGTACCTACATACAGTACAACTCTGTCGTGTGGAACAATGAATTTGGACAACTACATAATGGGTTCAGGGATCCCTGTACATGATGTAGATCACTCAGGAAATAAAACTGGTTAAAGGAGGGGCACGCACTTCAAAGACATACTTCAAAAAGACCTGAAATGGAAGTAAAACCTGAAAAATTCACCAAATAGTGTAACTTCCAAGTCTGAAATGGTTGACATTCCACAGTCATTATGGGACAGGAATTACTGATACACCATACCTTGTAAACATGGCTGTAGATTCAGCATTTGATGCACTGGGTTTCAATGCATTGTGTACGTACTTGATGTCTTCTACATTAGCTAACTCTGCTATCCCAGAATTCAACATCTGTAGAGGGAATAATAATGGGATGATCAACACTCCTGATCATTGTTGTAACAATTAGTGTTATAATTGAACATCTTTGATGTTCAAAATCACATATTTTCAGCACACAACATTGTCTTGGAAGTTTTTAAAGATTATTAAGACCATAACATAGGACTATCACTTGATTTTCTTCAAAAAAAATCTTACTGATGTTTGGTATTTCTGTTGTACGGGCAGGCTGAAGCGGGATGCTTCATCTTATGGAAACTCTAGGAAAAATTCCATGGATTTGCTACTTAAGCACAATCAACTGATGTAAAGTGAACGACTAAAGTAGTAACTCTGAAACAGGGAAAAGACTTTTGTCATGTCTCAGTAAAAGAGATGGTTGTCCCTGTATCATCCACTTTCGGGAACTCTATGTTCTTTTTGAAATACAGCAATTGAGCAGAAACCCACCAGTCCAAAGAGACTGAAAAATAGATTAGCATGGCATCTGACGATGTTGAAGGCTTGACAGCAGAGGTCTACAAAATCATGGAATCTACTGCTTGGCTTGTCTCCACCATTGATCACGTACGCCATGTCTGATGTCAGAACAAATGGGGTACGATCCCTGAAAGGAAAATGCAGAATGGTGTGAAAACATTCAAATATCAAAATACAAGGCAGGTGAGAGGTAGTTGGTAGGTAAGGAAAGGCTAAAACGTACGAGTTCCACCACTTAAGAAGTCCTGCTTTTGTACTGCTCAGTTATTGAACTTGAAGGGAAAAATCCCTGTTGCATGAAATAAGCATGCCTATGACTGACTAGCACCTATAGAAGTTCAAATTCACTGTGTTTTTTTACCTTTGCCACCCTGAACATTGATATCACTTTGAATTCACAAAGGTCAACTTCACCCACAACATTACGAAATCAGGTATCCCCATAATTTTCACATATAAGATTGTGTGTTTTCAATTTTTTTCTGAAACAAACCTTGATGATACATTTAAAAGGTGTTCACAGTAATTTATACCAAGCTGCTCTGACTTGTATTAATTCTAATTTCAGAAAATTGAAGTTTCAAAGAAGTGTTCACGCAAGAAGTAACCTCTCTGAGGTCCAGTTGCCAAATTACCCACATTATCATCTTTTCAAACCTGTGTTATTCCTTTAATCTTACCTTTTAATGCTTCCAAACATCTGAGCATTTCCAAGGAATTTGCCGAAGTCAATGTGAAACATATGTCCCGTTGTTTTGACCATGATGTTATCGTTATGTCTGTCACCAATGCCAAGGACATAGGTTGCTACACAGTAACCAGCACAGGAATAGATGAAGTTATCTACTGCCTGTTATAGAGAACGTCACATTAAGACTTTGATCACTTTTTATCACAGTGGATATACACGCTTTTTGAATAAATCATTATTATTATTATTATTATTATTATTATTATTATTATTATTATTACAAGTTTAGGGGCTATAAGTATTATATAGAAATCTAATAACAGTTCATTGAAGCTGTGGGAATTCTGAAAAAGAGGTGTTGTTTATTTTAATTTTGTCAATAGGGGTGACTTCTAATTGTCGTACATATATTCTCTCCGCCCAGTTAGGTGTTCCTTTTGACATCACTACCCTTATGAATATTCATATACTTGCAAAAACTGACAGTCGCTGTGTCTGGCAGCGCCTGCTCACAGCTGCTGAGCTGCACAGCGTAGGCTTCGAATGCAGGCTTATCGTGGCAGTCGTGGGCATGTAGAAAACAAGGCACAGCGACTGTGGAGAGTCTATGCCAGTGTAATTGGCCTTGTAAACGTACCTTCAGCGTAGCATTTGTAGTTGTGGCGAAAACCATAAACCCTCTCCCTATGCTGACGTTGTTGGTTTTATTTTGTTCATGTGCATTAACTGTAAGCAATCAAGGAAGTTTTGGGATGGAAATAGAGCAAAGGCATGAGCTTCCATGAGATCTGTGCTACAGATATAACTTTACGCGTGCGCACTCTTTTGCCAGTGTAATCTGCCAATATGAGCGTGCGCAGTTGAGTGAACGTGCTCGTGAATGTGTAGTCTGCACACTACGTCTCGTGTCATTCAGCTTTGCATGTTGACAGAAACTGGAATTACTGCAGAGAATACTTTTCAGGACATCACATGTGAGTCTCTAAGGTAACAAGTAGGACGTTTAGGAAATCTTTTCAGAAAGTTCACGCCGCCTGTGGCCATTTTGTGGAGTATAAGCTTATAGTTATACATACCTGGAGCGTATACAGTATTTCTACTGTACAGTGTACATATTGCCGGATAATATGCGATGGAATTTTGCGTTTCACGTCGTTCAATCATTCAGATGGAAATGCTGCCCTTCTCCAAACTTTGAAAAAAACAGGGTTACAGATTTGGAATGCTAACAATTGTATATCAAGAATGACGTAATTTAATGAGAAGACATTTGTATTCGAGCACGGCTACAGTTTTTGATTCGAGAACTCTCATCATGATGGACCGTGGTTGTATTCAACAATCGAGAGGGCAAGGGTGAGTCGAACTTTTTCCTATGTCCATGTAGCACTTGTGCAAAAATAAGCGAATCCACAGGCCTTTGGCGAATCAATAAATGCGTTTTTCACCAAGCTGAAAGGTTGAAAGATCCGTCCGTCACTTTGGGACGAGGTAGATAAATGCAGTCAAACCCAGCTGGGCACATAATGTGACTTTGTTCTGGAAATTACAAAGACGACCGGCCGTGCGGTGGAACTTTGCAACAAAGTTTCAATATCTGAACTGACGTACTTGAATGACAGGCACAGGAAACGATGGCCAATAAAAACGCATTCTCGTTGCATTTTGATAATAATGTATCAATCACAATGACACAGAAATTATGCCTCCTCTCGGCAGAAGGGCCATGGCCAATTTTTAGCCCTGCTACAGTATGTCTCAGTGCTGAAAAGGCCATGTTGTTGTCAGGTTGTCATGGCGACTTTTAAAATTTGCATACAACTCTGAGAGTGAAACGGGTTGTTAATAGGTCACAAACTTTTGAGTCCCACTGTCGTCCATTATACCTGTTTCCTTGGGTATTAAAGGTGTGCAAGTATACACATCAAAAGACTAGAAAATTCACTTCATGGGCAGAATCTCGTAAAGTAGCCTTTTCTTGTCTGGTTAACGAAAACAGATACCCCTGATCTAAAATACGCATGGTTTTAAATAAAAAAAAACTGTGGTTACTTAATGGTTACCATGGCAACATGAAACAAAAATGAACATGGAGTTCATGCTGTGATAAATACACTTAGGAGAGCATTTGCATAGTAACTGGGATTACTTTTAATGGAATTTGGAAAAACTTTGAAATTTTAAAATGCAAATAGGTTACTATGTAAACATAGGGCAGTAAAAATGGATATCATGTTTTGTCTTTCTAACCCAAAATAACCCTTTGGTATAATATTTCTGTTGATTACTGGATTTTTACACTGAATATTTGGTCTTTCTAACCCAAAATATCCCTTTGATATAACATATTCTGTTGTTACTGGATTTTAGGTGGAATCTTTGAAAAACTGCTAATTTTTACTCCTGAATGGTTACCATGGAAACATCTCACATTAAAAGGAGTGTGATTTTTTTTGTGTGCTAACAAGAAAAACCCTTATTATCAATTTATGACATCAATCAATAGTTCTTTATAGGAATTAGGGAAAAAGTAACATTTTCAATCCCAAAATAGTTACCATGGCAACTCGAAACATTAAGATAAGTCTTGTTTTTGTGTTCTCTGACCCGAACTCCCCCACTAGGTAATTTTCATATCAATCAAAGTAACTTTTCATGGGATATTAGAAAAACTGAAATTTTCAAACCCTCAAATGGTTACCATGGAATATGGGGCACTGAAATCGATATCATATTGGTCTTTTCGACCCAAAATACCTTTATAGTGAAATTTTCATGGAAATTGAACCTATTATTATTTGCGTTATTATTTCTATATAATACTTATATTAATTATTAAGACTTTGTCAGTGGGTAAACTGATGTTAGAAAAGTGTGCAAGCAATTCTTTCTCTCCCAAGGGTTACAGGTTACAATGGCCAAGGGGAATTCTGTTAATCACATACCAATATTTTTTGCAGTCCCAATCTATCATTAAAAGTTTGATTCAATTTGTGAAATTGTTTGTTTTTACCATCTTACCAGTCTGAGGATGTTCACTCTTTGGAGTGTCAAAATCACACTCCCTATTGTAACTTGTTTGGACTTTCATCAAGTAATGCATTTGGAGATTTAATTGGCAGACAACAAATTTCACCAAAATTTACCCTTGCGAAAGACAGATTAAAACATTACCCTGCCGGTACATTGAAACTAGACAACTTTCACAAAGAACATTTTGTATTCATTATACATCTGATTACACCCATTGTATAGGAAATCCTGACAAAAACTAAAAAATGGCATTGTTTGACACACATTTTCTTCACAATTATCTCCCTTGCATTACAAAAGGCTTAAAAACTAAAACATATTGATGCAGACGATGTGTAGACATCATATATCGAACAAGTGTCATATGGAAATTTTTCTGACAACACACCAAATAACCAAACTGCCAGTAAATTTTGCTTCAGTTCATACTATGCTGGATTACAATTAAATGTTAATCTTGGGAGTATATTTGCATTTTTGTAATTAATCTATTTTGTATGAAAGATGACGCCCACAGAGAATCTGAATGTAATGAGTAGGAGGACTTTGCCCAGGGCAATTCAGCTACACCAGTATTCCAGTAGAGATGAATTCATTACCTTTTGGTATTCTGTTTCTGTTGGGTTATACTTCTGTAGCCAGTCTGCAAGTGGTCGATCCTTGAATGATCCAGTGACACCACGCTCTACTTGAATCTTACGCAGTGTCTCTGAGTCAGGAACCAACTCTACCAGACCTAGAGTGTAACGTGCATCAGTATATAGAAATCAAACTGAACGTGGCATTTTGGATATTGCAAATCAAAGTTACCTGTTCATCTTGATTCCATAAAACTGGTCCAAATCACCACTGCTAACAATGGATTTAGGCTAAATCATGGCGGTGAAAGTGTTAAATGACATCTCACTAAAAGTAATTTCAGATATCAGGGGTATTTGTGACATGGGTAACATTGCTGATGATAGAAAATCCATGAAATCATCATGCACATTCAGTGTAATATCTTGCAGGCATGCAATCTGCATCACGTGGTAGTGCGTCCAATGGTTGATGAAAATGAGCCTTGTTGACTTTCAATTTCAGATTTCTGATATCAAAATATAGATATGGTAGTTCTGTAAATGGTCTCCTCCCTGGACCCGCAGGTTAACTTTTACCAAGGTCCTTTATCTATGAAAATCTGTTGGCAGCCAGACAGTTGGTACAACTGAGATTTTTGTTTATCACTGTAAACTGAAGATTTACTTCAAAGGTCATTTGCAAGTGGTGCAAACTGTAGCCTGCATCCTAAGAGGTCATTAAATGTTAAAATCTTGGTAACACAGACGAAGTCTTTTGAATTCAGCTTGGCATATTGGTATTCACTTGCGTAAGGTAAATTGATGTATTGATGCAATAGTAATCACTCATCATTGATGTTGAATATTCAGAAAGGTCCACAACAACATCATCACGTACCTGAGTTTTGTCCAGTGGCCATACATCGGAAAGTGATCATTTTCAGGTCCATACCTTCTTTTCAGGTCCATGCTTCTTTCAGCCACAGTTTATCCATAAGTCTGATCATCTGTAACGTCAGCATGTCCTGACGAAGATCTTCCCCAGCCTGTCAAGTAGTCGATACATTTTAACAGAAAATAATCAATGCCTATGTCATATAATGTGAATTTGACTCTGACAAAATAAGTGTACATATAGGTCATTCAAAGAAACAAAAAATGGCAAATAAAAATTCCCCAAGCATTACTTGTACAAATCAGTGACTTATTCCCTGATATCTGTAACTGATTATTATTTGGAACATACTCTTTTTTCTGATATATTTATTGTCTTGATTATCATTTGAAATACTCAGATTCATTCATACAGGAGTATTATAGCACATTGAGATAAAGTTAAAATGCCATTTTGATCTGCCCTAGTGTTTGATCTATCCTAGTGTTTGGACAGACCATACATGCACGCTACACTTTGGGAAAAGTTTACAGAAATAATGCATGCAAAAGAGGGAAAATAACAATAAAGATGTGTCTGTTGCAATTGAGAAAGCATTGATGACAGTGTGTAATCATTGACGGTGAACATATTTATTTAGGCAATAATGCACCCCCTCCCGGTTCATAATGACGAAAGCAAACTTTGCACGACATAATGTACGAGGCGAAGCCGAGTACATTATGGAGTGCAAAGTTTGCTTGAGTCCATTATGGGCCGGGAGGGGGTGCATTATTGCTATTATTTTATAGTTTTGGCAATGCCAGTGAATTTGTAGTTGTAGAAAACGAATAAAAAAGGAAATTTTAACTGAGTTTGAAGCCAGTGAGCGTCGTCCAGCATGATCAGCCCTGACTCTGTACATATTACATGCACTCCACACTGCACAGTGCACTGCACTGAACACGCACGTTCAGCACAAAATAAAATGACCAGCACTTTCACGGTTCATTTTGAATTGAAAAACGATGTATTTTCGAAGGAAATGAAAAGTAACTGCATCCCTACCGTCTATATCAAACTTGAAATATCACCTTTAAATATCATGCCATTCAAAAAATCGACACGGTGAAATGCCAGAGATGAAGAAAACGGAATGTTCATGCATCGACATCAGTATGATCAGCGAGCTGCATGCCATGGTATCAGCTGATCAATACGATCATTATTATGTCGCTAGTAGTACAGCATTCATTGCAAACGATATCAACAGAGTTCAACATTGTTATTCAAATGTTTATATTTCAATAATAATTGTGTCTATAAATTTAATTTTCGATGGCTCCTTGAGAAGAGCTATTTTATTTCGGCGAACGACAGAACTTGACGTAAACGGGTGCTTGAAAGGTACAGTTGACAAACATACTAGAGGGTTTCGGTACCTTCGCGATATCGAGAACAAGGCAAGTAAAATCACAGACATGGAGAAAAAAAACGTTGAATGAAAGTTGTCTCCGATTACAGTCAGTGCATCACAATTAGGTGGCCGAGATGTTAGATCAACGGAGAGTCCACGGTCGTCATGATTGTTGGTAGTAGCTGACCTTGGACTGAGACTTTGAATGGCTCCGTAGTAATTTCCGTAGACACTTCCGGTCAAGGTTGATGACAGCTGCCGTTGTTGGCCCGTTTATGGCTGGTTCGAGTAGCCTTTCACGCTTGCATCGTTTACATGGCCACTGACATACATAATATGCCATGTGTCAAATCCAGTATCGTCTAGGAGTTTGCAAACGTACTGAGTTCTGTTTCACCTATAAGGCAACGAAGCGAACCATGTTGTAACAAACGTAGTAGTACAACCAGCGTATCGGACGGGGACTGCATGCTGAGCGCCAGCCAGACAGACGACAAGTGTGCGTTAGGACTCAAAAAATGTAATAAATCGTACAGTAAGACATTATTATCAATATTGTGAACCATTGTCAAGATTTATAGTTTTGTGTATTACATGGTTTATCCGATATTTCCCCTCCTTTTAAATGCGCAGTCCTTTTTTCGTTTTCCAAAAAAAACTTGCTCGCTGTGGGGCCGCAATGCTGAATAATGGAATACATTATCAGTAATAATGTATGGATATGACGTCACAAAATTCACTGGTATTGACAAAGCTATAATATAATCACAAATATGGAGCAGGGGTGAGGAGGGTGCTGGAGGAATTTCGATTGAAATTTTAATTTTTTGACGATCCTGCCTAATTACTTCAAAAATTTCAAACCTCTCTCTATATGGTCAAGCATTTGCAAGTTCCAACCCACTATCATATGACCAGATATTTATTAGGGGTGTACGCGCAGAAAAATATATAAACGCATTGCGCAGTTCTGTGATCAGATGTTAGGCACTACATATTCATTAGCTCACGTGTTCAAACGCATGAGCTTATATCGCAGCGATGTCTGTCTCTCTGTCCATCTGTGTGTCTGTCTCTCTGTCTGTCTCTCTGTGCGCCCGATATCTCAAAAGCAGCTCATCAGATCAGAATCAAATCTGGTACACAGATTATTTTAGAGAGTGGCAAGATGGCAAGGACTGGTTAGTTTTTGGTGGATATGGCTTGTATATATCATGCTCATTTACATGTTCAATATTTTTAGAAAAAAAACCCAGACATACAGTGAGAACGGCGGCGCAGAATCGGATGAGATCTTCTACAAATGTTGATCACACTAGGATTTATCCGCCAAGAAAAACTAAAAGGTGTGAAAAAGTTAATTGCTAATTTGCATACATGATGACCTTTGCGAATTAGGGATAAATCAGAATTGACTCAATCAAAATAAATGAAACTTGGTATGTTATTGAGGATACTATGGTTAAGGCCGCTTTATAAAAGTGTCGAGGGGGCTGGAGGAATTCAGAGGGGGGGGTTAGAAAATATTGGGGGTAGTTGGGGGGTGTTGAAAGTTTTGCTCTGCCTATAGGGTGGATCTGAAAATATTTTGGCTCCAAACATTTTGATGTCGTCCGATGGTACTAATGTCAGTAATAATTTAACAAAATCTAAAAAGTTTTGTCGCATTTTATATCTTTAATCACGAAAAATTTAAAAATGTATGAATGTATGAGTGCCATTGAATTTTCGTTAGAACAACAAGTTGGCCTTGTAATGGCGTAGGAGCTGCAACTGTTGAGAATTGTTACAATATTTCTATGCAATGTATCAAACACAGTTTCTTGGTGTCACTGTACAGCATGCTGAAAAACAATATCAGTTTGTCAACAAAGCCCGTTTGTCTAAATAGTGGTGATAATTGAAGTAGAGTTCAGACTGAAAGTTATTTGTCAATGATACAAATGCATTGTACACGTAGGTTGTTTTCTGCAAGCTGAATACTGGACAGATTAACATGCTCTAGGAAGTAGAACAAGAACGCAATTGTATAAACTGACAAAAAATATTGTCTAAATACAAAATTATTACAATTACTGCTCTGCTACTGCATACTGGCAGTGACAGTGCTCTCTCTGACTCTGATGTAGTTTAAGAAGAGTTTCGGTCATAGGACACTCAATTGACAGTGAAACATACATGTACTTGTACACAAGATCCGGCCAGAGAGCAACACAGACAAGACTAGGGGATTAACAGTTACCATGGATATTTGAATTCTGGCACATGAGAACTCTCAACAGCGTGTTCATTTTTAGCCGGATGCCGGCCAAATTGACCGGCTACTTTCGTATTTTGGCCGGCTACTTTACAGCACTGCTTCGCTCTCTGGCCCGGAAATTCTGGTTTTGATAACAATAATTAGATTTTTTGGTGGTCTTGCAAGCCGCAGATAATATTTCAGAAGTGCCGATGTGGCTATATGTAGTCTAGCAATTTACGCGGTGAACTTGTTGCTATCACTGTAGTACCGCGATCAGCGAACGTGTTGTACTATACACTGGGCATCGCTCTCGAGGTCAACCTCGCTCGCCCGATCACAGCCCCGAATTATTCCGACGTTCACATCGGGTATAGCCGAAAATTGGACTAACATACAATTACGTTATGCCCGCGAATAGCCGACCATTTCCGAATGAAGCCGACTTTTGTTTCGCTCAAACGCGGAAGAGAAAGTCGACGCTTGAGAGCTTTGGTTTTCTGCGTAAGGGTAGGGCCTAGTCTGATGGGTTTGGTAGGTTTTTGATCAATCTAAAGCGACCACAAGTTACTGAGTCTCACTGTTCATACTTTCGAAACGCCACGTCAATCTATCCATGGTCGATCACGATGTCAATATTCAACTCAAGTCGATCGACATCGCGCTTTGTGGAGGGGCTGTGGTTGTGTGCATCGCGGAAGAGAAAGTCGACGCTTGAAAACTTTGATTTTGTGACTTTGTCTGTTGGTTATGGGAGGTTTAGGTCAAATCTAAATAAACAAAAAATTACTTGGCCTCACTTTTCGTACTTTTGAAACGCTACGTCGATCACAGTGTCAAATTTCAGGTCGACCGATATCGCGTTGTGTGTACTGTGTTACAATTGACTACCAGTGTAGTACAGGCTGGCGTTCAGTGTCGTTATAGTTTGAGGTTTTATCAAACATGAACACTAAAATTTAGCTCTCTTTTTCAATTATATTCAACATCAGCAAAAAGTCAATAATCAGCTCGCGGATTCGTTTTATTGTGAAATTAGTACAGTGAATTAAAATCACTGAAAATTGTGTTCCTACAATTCATTGAATTGAATAAACTCTTTGATTTTACTGTATCTTCAATCAAGTTTATTTAAATCAGTAAAACACTTTGTACAGCCAGGCTGGTCAGGATTCTAGCGGATCGTTACCTGGGTTGTGAAAACCCTAGGCCCAATTCTACGATGTATTTCAAAATGTTTGTTCAAGTCATGAGCTAAACATAATTCTGCACAACAGTCTGGTATTATCCTTGTCAACTGAATGTAGTTGACAGGCCCAAGTGATATCAAATTAATTTTTCTGACTTTTTTAAAACTTTATCCCTTGAAAACATGTTGTAATTGGCAATGATAATGATTATTCTGTATGCTGAAACGGTCTTTAATACTGTACAAGAATGCATAAATTACTCCAAAATGTCTTCAAAATTTAAAAATTCTTGCCCACCCCCGTTCCTGAAACCCTCCCCTTTGTGTATGTTGAAATAGCCTTTTATACACTGTATAAGAATGCATGAAATTGCTCAGAAATGTCTTCAAATTTAAAAATAATCCTTAACACTCTCATGCTGAAATGGTTTTTCATACAGTACAATAATGCATGAAATTACTCCAAAATGTCTTCAAATTTTAAAAATTTCTTGCTTTCAGGGAGGGACCCCTCCCTGAACCCTCCCTCCTGTGTGTATGTTGGAATAGCCTTTTATACACTGTATAAGAATGCTTGAAATTGCTTAGAACTATCTCTCCCCCCCCCCCCCCCCCGCCCAGGGAACCTGGTTGCACACATTAGCTAACCGCCTACTTTTCTGAATTTTCCGCCTACTTCAAAAATTTTTGAGAACCCTGCTCAAACATTAGAGAAAAAGATGGGGTCAACAAGCTTGATCTTATATAAATGTACAATGAAAGTCACAGTTTTCTCAAATCACTTAAAATCAATATATAAAACCATTCATTTCAAGTTCATATAGTGAATGCAATTTTCACATCTCATCGTACATTAACACAAAAGTAAAACTTTGAACATTAAAGACCCTTATTTAAATTAAACCAGATATGAACTGAAAATGCTCACGTTTCATTATATATTGCATTATATATAAATTTGAATCTTTGCCACATGTTTGCAACTGCATTGAAAGTAATATGATCAGTATAATGAACAATATTCACCGCCGATTAATTCTAAAAGTTCATGAAGTATACAAATATGTAATTAGCTGAAATAAAAATATAAAGTTCTTTGACTTCTGTCATTGTATCACCACTTTATATAGCAGGTATAATTACCTTTGGCCAAGTTCTTCAAGCCATTTATGCCGAACTGTGAAAGCTGATTAGATATGCAAATTATAAATTAGCTGACATGGAAATGTGAAATGACTTTCGACATTGTTTTAACCTGTGTAATCATCAATGAACATAGCATGTTTTGCCAACTTTGATCAAGTAGATCCCAATCCGTAATTAGAATCCCAATCTGTAATTAGAAAAGATCATTGAATATGCAAATTAGGATTGGCTGAAGAAAAAATGCTTAATTACTTCAATAATGTTGTATCATAGTATCTTCAATATATGTAGCAAGTTTGGTCAACTTTGGTCAAGTCAATTCAGATATATCCCTAATTGGAAAAATCATCAAATATGCAAATTACGAATTGGCTGAAGAGAAATGTGTAATGACTTTCAATAATATTGTATTATAGTGTCATTAATGTACATAGCAAGTTTCATCAATTTTGATCAAGTCAGTTCAGATATATATCCCTAATTATGAAAATTCATTTAATATGCAAATTAGGAATTGGCTGAAGTAAAAATGTTTTTGACTTTCAATAATGTTATATGAAAGTATCTTTGATGTATATAGCAAGTTTCAACAACTACAATCAAGTTAATTCAGATATATATCCCTAATTAGGAAAGTTCATTAAATATGCAAATTCGGAATTGGCTGCAGTAAAAATGCTTAATGACTTTCAAGAATGTTGTATCATAGTAGCTTCAATACATGTAGCAAGTTTTATTAACTTTAGTCCAGTCAATTCAAATATATATCCCTTATTAGCAAAGTTCATTAAATATGCAAATTAGGAATTGGGTGAAGTTAAAATGCTTGATGGCTTTCAAGAATGTTAAATTATAGTATCTTCAATATACATAACAAGTTTGGTCAATTTTGATCAGGTCAAATCAGATATATATCCCTAATTAGGAAAGTTCATTAAATATGCAAACTAGCAACTATCTTTCATGTCACCCCTTAATGGTTCCCACTTCTGATATATTTTGGTGTGATCAACATTTGTAGCAAATCTCGTCAAATTGTGTGCAGTCGTTTAATGTATATCTGTCTTTTCTAAAACCATTAATTACGCAAATGAGCAAGAAGTATGCCAGCCTCACCCACCAAAAACTAATTAGTTCTTGCCATATGCTAACTAAATCTATTTACTAGATTTGATTCTGATCTGATCAGCCGTTTTTGAGATATCGGACCAACAGACAGACAGACAGACAGACAGACACACGGACACACAGACAGACAGACAGACAGATATTGCTGCGACATATGCTCACGTGTGTGAACACGTGAGCAAAAAATGTGTAACTAAGGGGAATCATTTATTTTTTATTAAATTTGCCATTATTACACCCGAAATTTCTGACGTTAAAACACTAATTTGATGGAATATTTTAATCTTCCAGTATTGTCAATTTTTTAAAATAGGTCACTGTGCTCACTTTTACACAATTTCATAAAACGTAGCTAGGAATACACAATTTTCATACTCTCTCATGATTGTCATTTTGTGTGCATTTCAGCTGGTGCCATTGACCTGACCAGAGATGGATAAACTCAAGTCGGCTGAGACTGATTAATCAAAAGTTCACTAATGTATTTAAAAATGAATAAAATCAAGCGAGGCGAGGTAGTGTTGAACATCTGCGTGCAGAACTACACAAGACATGTGTATTTTTACTCTGCTTGCATTCCTAATGAATATCCGGCTATATAGTAATTTGGGGAGACTTGAAAATGTTTTAAGGGCAGGGGGACTTGACAATTTTTGAGGGTATTGAGGGGGGTCTGAAAAAAAATAGATTTCAATCGCGATTCCTCCAGCCCTCCCCCCACCAATTTTTTAGAATGCAGCCTAACATTACTGAAAGTCGGTACCAATTGGAATATTTAATGAACTTCCCTTATTAGTGTCATCTATCTTGATTGACTTGACACAAGTTGATGAAACTTGCTATGTACATGAAAGATACTATGATACAACATGATTGAAAGTATTAAGCATTTTTACGTCAGCCAGTTTATAATTTGCATATTTAATGAATTTTCCTAATAAGAGATACATATCTGAATGGACTCAATCAAAATTGACGAAACTTGATATGTATATTGATGATACTATGATTGAACTTTACTGAAAGTCATGTATTTTTCTTCTGCAAATGTATCATTTGCATATTAAATGCACTTTCCGAATTCGGGTCAATGTCATATGCTATGCACATTGATGATACTAGGCTAAAACAGTATTGAAAGTCAAAGATTAGTATTTTCGCTTCAGCTAATCACTAATTTGCATATTGAAAAAAATTCCCAATTAGGGATATATATCTGGATTGGCATGATGAAAGTTGACGGAACTTGCTGTGTATATTTGAGATACACTGATAAAACAATCATGAAAGTTGTTGTAGCAGTTTTAGATTAACTTAATAATTTGCTTATAAATGAAATTTCCTTATTAGGGATATATCTCGACTGACAAGACTAAAGCTGACAAAACTTGCAATGAACATGAATGATACTAAGTTTAAAGCTTATTGGAAGTCATTTAGTATTTTTTACTATAGCTAATTACGAATTTGCATATTAACAAAGTTTCTAATTAGGGATGTATATCTAGATTGACGGGATCAAACTTGTGAAACTTGCTCTATATATTAAATTAACTATAATGACTTTGGTTCATTTCTAATTTGCATATTTATTAAACCTTGCTTATGAAGAAGCTATATCAGGATAAACTTGCTTAAAGTTGGCATAAGTCGTTATGTACATAGAAGATACTATGATTTAACATTATTGAAATTCATTTAGCATTTTCAGATCAGCTTGTTACTGCTTTGTATATTAAACGAACTTTCCTAATTAAGGATGTATATCTAATTTGACCCGATCAAGGTTGACGAAACTTCCTATGTACATTGGAGATACTGTGATGTAACATACTTGAAAGTAATTTAGCATTTTCACTTAAGCTAATTTATAATTGCATATTGAACTAACTTTCCTAATTAGGGATCTATATCTGGATGGACTGGCTTAAAGTTAACAAAAGTTACTACGTAAATTGGAGATACTATTATCTAGAAATAATAAAAGTTATGATTTGCACATTTTAATGAACTTTACTAATTTGGGATATATCTGGATTTACTTGATCAAAGTTCACGAAACTTGCTAATATGTACTTTGAAGTTACAATGGTCTAACATTATTAAAATCATTTAGCATTTTGAATCAGCTATTAAGTAATTAGCATACATAATGAACTTTTCTAATTATATATATATAGCAGAATGATCAAAATTGACGAAACAGAAACACGGGAGCATTTTCAGTTCATATCTTTTGATTGATAACTGTCAGTCTCCTGGTCTTCGATGTGTTGCTCTCCGACCTGATCTTTTGTTCAAGTATGTTTCACTGTCATGAGCGTCTTATGGCCCAAACTCTTTTTCAGTGGCATCAAAGTAAGAGCTATCTCTGTCACTGTCACTACCGCTGTGCAGTGACAGTGACACTACCAGTAGGCAGTATCAGGGCAGTAACTGTACTAATTTGATAATTTTAGCAATATTTCTGTTCAGTTTATCAACTGCGTTCTTGTTCTACTCCCTGTAGCATGTTCAACTGTCTACTATTCAGCTTACCAACACAGTCCGTGTATGTGTACCGTGCATTTGTATTATTGACAAACGATTTGCGGACTCTAATCAATATCAACAGTACATTTACAGCTTTATTGACTGGCTGAATATGTATAGTGTGTTTCAGCGTGTTGTTGGGAGACAGCAAGAAACTACATTTGATACCTTGTCTAGAAATATTGGAAAATATTATCAACAGTTGCAGCTTGTGTCTCATTGTTAGTTTCACATTTTGCTTATCTATGAAAATTCAATGACATTCAAAGTATTTTAGATTTTTTCGAAATAAAGTCATTGAAAGCGATAAAATGGTTTCAGAATTTTTTTAATTGGTACTAACATTAGAACCGTTGGATGCTTTAAAACGTTTTTATTCTTTTCATTAAAGTGCCCACCAAACTATGGATATGAAAATGTTAAAAAATAGGTAACCAAAATATTTCAGACCCCCCCCCCGTATAACCAGAGCACACCTTGCAAGTCCCAAGAATTTTCAAATCCACCATGAATTTCTTCAGCCCCTCTCCAGTATTTGTGAATTCAGCATAATCTCAAACATTTTGCCTAATTGTTTTTCTTTACACGACACTGCATAGATTAAGAAAGAAACATAAAAGAGGATGTACTAGCGAAACAACGGAGTTAAATTAATTGTATTCTTTGAAATCAAAATGCGCCTTTAATCTTTTGCCAATTCTTTGCGGAACTACGTCTTCTACTTTTCTGCAGGCGTTATGCCAGCAGAATACTGTAATGACGAGTTTCTAAAAATTCGTCAACGTGTTGCATCATAACTCTATATATCTATTCATCAACGCTTGATAAAGCTAATAACTGGTAATCATTGGTAGCAGTAAAAGATGTACAGGGAAAGATTACATATACACGGCTATGCAGATGAAATTGTGTCGTTTTTAGTTTAGTAAAGAGCATTGTAACTACGAGTTCAAACTTTAAAAATCTGAAAACTTTATGATATAAAAAGTGTGAAATATAAAAAGTGTGAAAGGTGCTTCTGCTCGCATGCAGACTGTACTTATGAAACAAATCCTAGGAAAGTCCATTCTAAATACGGCAAAATAATCATTCACGTACATCAGATAGAATATAAAGCACACATGAAAAATGTTCAGAAAATATCTTCTAAATCAGGTTTTTTAGCAAACGGCTGTAACAGTATATTCTTTACAGCTCTGGCGTATAGACTTCTTAATTAAAATGTATGACTATATCCGTTTTCAAAGACTGTATGATAATAAAAATGTGAAAATGGGCCTACTCATTACAACCCTTACATGTTGATAACAGATGCTAATACATTTAACCCTGAAACTTGCAGTCTTTCGCGATGAAATGATGCCATCATGACGTTGACACTTGCTGTAAGTCAACTTGGTGCCAGGTATGTCGCTGGTTCAATGAGGTTTAACAAATCTACAGGACGACGTTAACAATACTTACAGAGGAACTTCTGCAAGAGCGATTTACCTCGCAATCGCAAGTCAATACAGTAGAAGGAGTGCGGAGTCGGCAAACAAAGTACTATAACACATAAGAGCTATAGTACAAAAGGTCGAAAGGATGTCGAAATTTCAAAGGGTTGGGGATAGGCATGCAGTATATCACCGACGCCGCCAAAGGTTTATTTACGAAGTAGCTCTTCATGGAACCAGTCAAAGGATATATACATGAGGAACGTCATTCTTTCATTGGACGCCTTCATATTTAAATGAGCTCGTTTGTGACCACGCGGTTGTCAGGACGTTTGTTTAGGCAAGTTTGGTAAAGCAGGACTCGTCGGCAAGGTGTTCGCTGAATTCGAAAAAAACTGGACAACATAAACTAGATTCTATAGTACATTCTGTAGAATTATAAACATTCTCTGGTACAGGTATGTAGATTTAATATTGTAAAAGTCATAACGCTTAAAACGTGTAAAAAAGACCTAATCTGTGACCGTTAAACGTTTTTTAAACACTATATGTGCCCACATTGTTTGTGTATGTGGGACTATATGGCATGATACCTGAAAACGAAATACTAGTGAAAATCCATTGTCGATTCTTGAATAGGGTCAGAGGTGATAGGCAAGGTTGATAATACAAGACTCGTCGCAAATACGTTCGTTGAAATTGCAAAATCGGACAACATAAATTAGATTCTATAGTGTACATTCCGTAGAAATGTATGCATTCTCTGGTGTAGTAGTTTTAATATTATTAAAAGTTATTACACGCAAAGCTGCAAAAAAGGCATTTCATTTGTGACTTTAATACGTTTTCTTAAATGTTCGCTTATTTTATGTATCCACTTTATCTTTGTGTGTCTAAGGCATGATACCTAAAAGCGAAATGCCAGTAAAATTCAATTTTCGACTCTTGCATAGTGTTAGGGGTGATCGTTACAAAATAGAGATACTAGCGCTTTTACTTCCAGGGTACAGCATTAAATTGTGTACGCCAGCATGATCATGACTAACAAAGCAACTATTGTTGACGCGTTGGTACTGTCGCTCTGTCCATTCACTAGCCAGTTAAGAAACACAGTCCATTTCTTATACTTAGTACAGTCTGCGCGTTGTGTAGTTTACCCTGCAAAGTGGGCTAATCTCTGATGTTTACTGCATAACGGCAACTGTAAACTATTTCTTTTATAACATCACAGTCATTTCACAAATGTGTGTTTATTTAACACTACAACATGTAGGCCCCCAAGACGCTAACATAGACAAGCTGGCAGCGGTGACGGGGATAGCGCGGGATGGCAGCGATTGTTATAACAAATATTCTGCTGAGCGTGACAGGCAGGATTGATAGCCTGGTATGAACAGAAGCTTCCATCAATATACTGAATAAAAAAGATGCACAAGTACCAATATGAAAATTTATTTCATCAAACTGTCAGCACATGCAGTACTAAGCCGATCACAAATGCAATTTTTAACCTTTACTAAATTTAATCTTTGAACACTGCCAGGTAAATAACTTCTATCGCAAAATTATGTCGTACAGCAATATTATTATAACCTTCCACGTTGTAAAGATTTAATGTCATTATTCGAAAGGTGGAACCTCATCAATCAAAAACGGTCCAGATGCATATCAACTTTTGATCTACGTTTGACGAGTTTACTTAAAAATTATATATCGTGATTTTCCAACAATTTTTAGTCCTTTGGGCCTTTGGCCCAAAGTACTAATGTGATGACGCGGCCTCTGTTGTTGCATACAGTGGGCCGTATGCTGTGGACGCAGGTATCTCAGAAACGCTTCAGTAACTTTTTCTGAAATTGGTCTGGTGGTCACTTTGGCATGTATCTCAAACGGTCTTTTTCTTTTTTTGATTGAATCATTTTAAAGTCACTTTTTAGCTTTTTGTGAAAACCACTATTTTCAATTTTTCCTCAAAACCACTGATTTGATTATTGTGATATTTGGCATGGGTGTTCGTATAGTTGAAATGCCGTCAGAAATGTTCAAAATTTGGTGATACATGCCTTGTATTATTTTTAAACAATATTTTTATCCATTTTTATTTTATATTTACTTGATTTTGACTCGCTTTCGTTAAAGCTACCATCTGCGCATGCGCATAACTCCAGGACAAAATCTGAGTTGAAGAATCGAATCGGACGCCATCTTGTTTCTCGGTGGGGCACATTTTTACGTTTTTGAACGTTTCACTGTGCATTTCAATATATTCTATTGTTATGACGTTGACAGTGATGCACTTTTGCGGCTGTCGTGTTATTTTTGGTACGAAAGGCGCCTTTGATCGACTGAAGAATGATGGTACCGGCAGGCATATCAGTTCTACTGAGGAAGTAATCCACTGGCCCGCATAGGTCAGGGACTCACTTAGGGGAGAACCACTTGATTTGTGGGGGGGGGGGTATGGAGGATTTTGAGAAAAAAAATTGTCACCAGGTGAAATAAAAGAAAAAAATAAGCCTGTAATGGCTTGAGAAAAAAAATTCTCATAACAGACAGAAATAAATAAAAAGGAATTGTCATAATGCAGTTGAAATGAGCAAAATTTTGGAAATTCATTCTCATGTGTTCTTTGCTAGCATGCTGCCATAGGCAGCGCAAATGTTTTTACCACAAGCAATTCTCATGTGTTTTTTTTTCCCAGCACTTATGATATAAGCATTCACTACTTACACCTCAGTGCACTCGATGTTTTCCTTCCCTTTTCTGACCCAAGAAATCATATTTCTGGATTTCTGTTGCAATATCTCAATGGTACAGGCAATATCTAGATGGGACTATTTGACTTCTGTACATTGTGAAAATTGAAAACACAAGACAGGAGTCAATAAACTAGTGTAAAAACCAATATATTATTCTCTCAACATAAATATGTTAGAAAGATTACAAGTTGTCAAAGAAAAATTGAGGAACAACAAATATAATGAAATACAATGTGTGAGCCTTGTTTCTCTGACCACAAAAGATAACATCTCCCCTGAGAACTTAAAGGAATGACTGTTATAAAGAAAAGCAGGTATAGTACTGATCACTGTTGATTTGCCAAAAAAGTGTTCTATAATTTAAAGTTGTATATATACTAGACTTTCCATTTTGTTTTCATTCGTTGGAATGTAAAATGAATATATAAAACCATCCTGTGATATGTGAAACACTGGCTTAAATTTGAAAAATTGCACTGCTACTCCATTTGATAAAAAAATTGATGCAGGTGTGACAGTTGACACACAAAAAGTTCCCATACCCACTTCCTGCATACCCCCCCCCGAAATCAAATGGGTCTCTCCTTAATATGCGCATGCGCATATAACAAGTTAGCGTTGTTTTGGAAGGACCAGCTCCTGGAAGTTAGTAATAGCTGGGTGAGAGCGAGAGAATTCGCTCTGTCCTTCTACCTCCATGTCATAACAAACTAGCGTCGTTTTATGTTGATGTACTGTCCTTTCGACACAGCGATAACTTTAAGTTTTCTGTTGCTTATTTTGGGTAATTTCGACAGTTGTGCATTGATTTTGACATCATTGTTGAAGACAGTGTGTGCTTTAGACTGTCGACAGTCCTCGTGCCTTCTTTTGACCGGATCCGGAGTCACTTGCGGTAGTAATCCAACGTAGGCGATCGAGCGCCGAAGCATCATTGTTGAAGACAGTGTGTGCTTTGACTGTCGACAGTCCTCGTGCCTTCTTTTGACCGGATCCGGAGTCACTTGCGGTAGTAATCCAACGTAGGCGATCGAGCGCCGAAGGCGCAAGGTCGAGTGCCGAAGGCACGAGCTTGTATAAATACCGAAAGCTACGCGAGACCAAGCAGTACAAGCGACTGGCGAGAGTCTATGTGTGCTTATGTTGACCGATTTACGCGCACTTCAGAATCACGGCATAATCCGACATGGTAATTGGCATGATCATCAGATCATACATGATCCGAGATTGCACTTTAGCAAGGTCACGATAACTAATGTTGTTTGTTTCACTGTGGTTTAATACCTATAGGGCCTATTTCCACTAAAAGACTATTAGAATTTCCTCCTGGCTACTTTGAAATCGTGCACTGGCATGCATCACAGTGGAGGGACTGTGCATGCATGTAGTTGTCAACATCACTATGCTTGAATGTAGTAGACTCTTACTATGAATATATCGACTGTCACTGCATATTGCATATGTGTGCAAGTCACTCCATATCATATCAAAAAATGTAGTATTGCGACGTTTGAGCTGCCACAAGCCAGAATTTACAGTTTATGAGAAAGTTATCTTACATGTAAAACTCAGTTCTACTGTGAACAAAATGCAAGCTATGTTGCTTAACTATGGTGAATAACATAATATTTTGTACCTATCACCGTGTCAGAAAATCAGAAGGAAACAACCACTCAGACAAACTCTGGTCAGGATGATACTGTCCAATTTTAATATGTCTCTCGGCACACACTAGATACTCATGACTGTAAAACAACATTTCCATATAATTGTATATTCAGTTTTTACATTTAGTTTGCTTTTCACCATATTCTATGTCCTTCCCTGCACCTACATAATTCAAAATTAAATATTGTTTTTGGCCTATACATACTTGAGGGTATAAAGCTTATTTAGTCTCATACATAAAAGATGCACTGTTGACCTTCAGAGTCCAAACTTTTTATCATTGTATTGTAGATAGGTGTACACTCCAAATACTAAGTACAAGTGTGGTGAGTGTAACAAGCAAATGTTTTTTAGTCAATGGCCCAAATTTATTTTCTATTTGATGGACAATAAATACATGTGTAATCAATGCCAACAATCCAGTTTAAGTAATTTGGTTTAGATTAGCCATTGTCCATTATATTACAATAGTTTGTGGCTAAATTTTCTCCCCTTCTGTATCATATAAGTTCACCGTTTCCTGTTTTAGATATTGTTGATCCTATTGAGTTCCATCTCTTATTCTTGATTCACTTTCACATTAACTTTCATTTATGTCCAAACAATTTGACTTTTTGCCAGATTTCACATTTATGGCAAATAATAAACAGTAAGGAGGCACAAAGGACGTCGGTGCCCCCGGGCCCCATGTTCAGTCTCGTTAACTTTGTATGTGCGAATGGACTAAATTAGGTTTTTCATCATTTGAAGCGTTTCAGTGCTAAAGTAAATGTGCCCTTAGGTATTTTCGTGTTTAGCCATAAATGAGGCACAAAAAATACGACTGCATCAACATGATCAAGGGAATACACGACACAGAAGGTGCATATGTCATATTTATACAGTGACTCAGAGAGGTCATGATGATTTTTCGTGTAAGTTTTTTTCACCGTCATTATTCCAATGTTCGATAGACAATGTCCTTTCTTAGGTATTTCCAGATAGGCAACACAATGTTTGTGCAAACTACACACATTCGCATTTCTCAGGATGTTGACTAGTTTCCTCACTTCGGGGCAAAATTTTGTGTGAACATATGAGGATCCGAACTCAGGCCAATAGTTTACCGTAAAATATCAACCGTGATATTTCACGCGTTAAACGTCGAGGTATGCACAGTAAACTTCGTCGGTTTTGGAGCGTTCCCGAACAACATTAGCAATCATATGGTAAACAACGAAAACAAACAAAATGTCTGCTACTCTTTCCCTGCGATGTCGCCAACGTGAAAGTTTGAAGGGCTTTTAGTAAGTGCTGCCAACTGGTAAATTTCATCAATTCCACATAATCATCACAAAACATGTTTTGAAGGCTGATAAACCGATTTTACTTATTTTTGACCCTGACCTAAAATTTGAAGGGGAAAGTAGAACTGTTCGTAAGTGCCCTACCACTGTCATAAACGGAAAATGTGCCCTCCCACTGAATTTTGATGCCCACTGCCCTCTAGTGTCTATGGTTTGCCCGCTCCGCACAACAATATAAGCTCCCCAACTTCCCTCGCACCACCACTGAAATTCCCCGATGCCACTAGACGTTCACTATGAAACCCAGATCAACACAAAACCGTGCCAGCAGCTGGCAGTATACCTTTGAACATTGCTCCCCTCTACGTTAGGCGCTCAATCTCCAATCAATCATCAACCACAGCTTTCCCCTCCCTCTACGTATTTCCCGGTACCCACTGTCAAAATTTTCTCCCCACTCACCGAAAATAATGAAATTCCTTCCCCGCCCACAGTAAATAACGATTATTTCTCACCATCCGCTGATTAGTTTTGAAATTAGCCCGTCTGCTGAAAACTGAGCAACGGACACCTTTTTGCACAAACAGCTTAGTGGTGGCACCTTTTTTAGGAACTTGCACGGATATTTCGGGTTACGAGTTTCTCGACTGTCTATGATTGAGTCTTGTAATTTTTTCCCGTGGTTTTCTGTTAAAGTTCTCGTATTTTTTTAGACAAGCTCTACCAAACATTCTGCCATTCGCACGGCAAGTTCTACCTCCGAACAGATAGCGAGCGTGTGGCGTGACAGTGATGTCGCGCTACGCATGGCAACTCTCGGTGTAACCATGAAGGTTGAAGCAACTGTTAGCGTGTTCAATTTTCACCATAATCCTGCTCCAGGATGATGTTAGAATTGTTGTTACCCCGTATCGACGGTCCACTGTACTCCTTGCAGCTAAAAATGACAGTTTAATGACTCGTGCACAAGTCAATTCAAACCAGACCAAACCAGACCGCCATCATTGGGTTGCAGATTTTTGGTTAGGAGACCACAGTTTGTCAAGGTAAATTCAATACGATCGCATGTGCGACTGACAAATACCGGCTCGCCTCAAGGCTCGGTTATATCGCCGTCATTATTTACCATATTTACATCTGATTGTACCCCCATACATGTGTACAGTAATGATAAGCTCTACAAATTTGCTGACGACAAGGCTTTAATTGGCCTCATTACAGCAGATCAGGACACAATCTATAGGCAAGAAGTGGACAGATTGGTTACATGGTGTGATGGTACTAACTTGTTTTTGAATGTAAAGAAAACAAAAGAAATGATAATTGATTTCAGGAAAAACAAAATCAGTCCACCTCCGTTAAAAATCAAAGGTGAGGACGTTGAAAGGTAAATAGTTATAAATATCTTGGGATCCTTCTTACAAACATGGTTTCTTGGGATGACCATGTGAATATGTTAAACCGTAAATGTCAGCAAAGATTGTATTTTCTGCGTAAGTTGCATAGATTTGGTGTATCCGGGAACATTTTACATATGTTTTACAGATCAATGGTTGAGTCAATCATTTATTATTGTATATCTTGCTGGGGCGGTAGTATTTCCTCTTCTAATAAAGTTCAGATAAATCGTGTCATCAAAGCTGCTAGGAATATTCTAGGCGTACAATGTATAGTTTTGATGACTTGTATATGAAATCAGTGAAAAGAAATCTACAACTATATTATCTGACAAAACGCATCCACTGAATAGTAATTTCATTAAAATGAGGTCTGGTAGTTACCAGATACTATTCAATCAGGTGCCGCACAAACAGGTTTAGAAATACTTTTGTACCCTCAGCAGTGAGGATTCTAAACCAATTTTCTAACAGGTGAAAAAACTCATCGATGGCTACTGTTAGGATTATTTTAAATTGTACTGTTGTTGATTGATAAGTGCTTTGTCTGTTTTATTGAACTGTGCTTTTTGATCTGTGTGATCTCTTTACATTTTATCTATTGTGCAATATTTGTTTTAGACTGTGTACTCCAAAACACATTTCCATTTTTTTATATTGGATTAATAAGGGATAATAATAATAATAATCTATGCACTCTGTACCAAGACGACCGTACCATCGATATCATATTTTAGTGGTGGCCAACAGGTGTGAGGGGCTGAAAGAGTGCTAATGAAAGGGTGGCGCCAGCAATAGCGCTAGTGGCAATAGTTGTTGTTTTAGGCCGCGTTCAAAAAATGTTGAGGGAGGTTGGAGGAATAGCAATTGAAATCTTTTCTTCAGATCCCCTCTAAACATCCAAAACAATGTTCTGTCCCTCAAATTATTATATAGCCCCATATTTATCAGCAATGCACGCACAGTAAGAAGAAACATGTTTTGCGTAGTTCTGCAAGCAGATGTTTGACACTACTTCATATCAGCAGGTTGTAGAGCCATATCCCTAAGGCAAGTTCTCAAATTGATGTTTTAAATATATTAATTGACGTTTTGGATTTATCAGTCTAAGCCAATTTGAGTTTATCCAACTCTGGCTAGGTCAATGGAACCAGCTGAAAAGCATGCAAAATGGCAATCATGAGAGAGTATGCAAATTGTGAATTCTTGGCAACATTTTACCAAAGTGTGAAAACTGAAAACAGTGACCTACCGATATTTTTTTTCAAAAGTGCAAAACATATACAACTTACATGCTACTTATAAATGGAAAGTTTAAATATCCCATCAAGGCAAATTTTGTAACAAAATAAATGATTAAAATTTAATCATGCTTTTTAGAGTCTCTGCTATTCAAATATTACTTTTGTGTTATTGTACGATGAGATGAGAAAATTTCATTCACTACATACATGAACTTTAAATGAGTGGTTTTATATATTGATTTTAAGTGATTTGAGAAAAACTATGATATAAATTCCATCATACATTTTTATAAAATCAAGCATGATGACCCCATTTTTTATCTAATATTTGATTATTCTCTATTTCACATATGCCAGAATTCAAAAATCCATGGTAACTGTTAAGTCTTCTAGTCGTCTGTGTATTGCTCCCTTGCCTGATCTTGATACAAGTACATGTATGTTTCACTGTCAATTGAGTGTCCTATGACCCAAACTCTTCTTTAACTTTATCAGAAATCAGAGCTATCACTGTCGCTGCGGGTATACAGTGACAGTGACACTGCCCGTAGGCAGTAGAAGGGCAGTAGCTGTATTAACTTTGTATTTAGACAATAATTTTGTTCAGATTATACAACTGCATTCTTGTTCTACTTCCTACAGCGTGTTGAACTGTCCAGTATTCAGCTTGCAAACACTGCCTGTGAATATATACCCCGCATTTGTATCATTGACAAATCAAATAACTTTTAGTCTGAACTCTTATTCAACTATCACCAATATTTAGACAAACAGGCTTTGTTGACAAACTGAATATTGTGTTTTTTCAGCATGCTGTAGAGAGACACCAAGAAACTGCATTTGATACATTGCACAGAAATATAGAAAAAAATGTCAACAGTTGCAGCTAGAAGGCAAACTTGTTGTTTTTAATGGCATTCATACATTTTTAGTTTTTTTCCAGATTACAGTCATAAAATGCAACAAAACGCTGCTAGATTTTGTTTAATTACTAACAATAGAACCCTTGGACAACATAAAAATGTTGGGAACAAAATTCAGGTCCCCACTACAGACAGAGCTAAATTTTCATATACCCCCTTCAACTACCCCAAACATTTCCCCCTGAATTCCTCCAGCCCCCTCAAAACCATTTTTGAGAGCAGCCTTAACGTCATTTTTTGAGGATTGAAAAATGGTCATAGAAACGTTTGTGTGTTTTCAATTACTGCGGCTAAAATACCACTATGGCTCAAGATACCAGTGACCATTGAAGAACTTGGCATATTTTTTCCTGAAGATGTGAAAGAGATATTCATTCAATGCAAAGTTCGTCGTCTCGTTTTGTCTTTGCTGTATTACAGATACATACTCAAAAATACAAGATGACACAGCGACATTATAAGATATCCGATCGCTATTTACGGCAACTAGGCTATACAGTGTAGAAGTTCGATTACATGGTTTGGCCACAGTGGGTGGAGGGGCTAGGGTTTTTTCTAGATCTGTAAAGCGGTAACATCTCTGATATATCGGATATGTACCCATGATTCAATTAATTCTACTGTAGTTTAGTATCGAAGTTAGAGCCATTCTTATGCTTGGCCAGAGCTGTAAAGTTGTGAAATGTCTGACATACATCAGCGACTTATTATAATATTGAAGCTTGCGGTAGAAGTCTACATATTATGCAAAGCTAATATACAAGGAACAAGTCCTCGTTGCGATGCTTCAAATTTGATCAAATTTACTCATAAACTGCTGAGATAAAAATCAATGCATACTATGTAAAACATGCAGATTACAAGAACTTTATTAAAGAGAAAGACGTATTCGCTAAAAAGCACATACGTAAATGATATAAAGGATTGTTCGCACAATTCGGCCATGCCTCATAAAGATATATGCTGACAGACAATAAATTGCCGACATTTTAAACACTGCATATGGTCATAAGGAAAAGAGTGGAGGAAGTCGTTCCTATGTTATTGACCCTATTTCCATCATGAGTTCAATATGTACACTACATTGCATGTTCTGTGAGAACATTGTATTAACCAGGAACGTCATCCGCGGTTGTGTAATTAGTTTAGATACAAAAATATTACAGCTGTACAAAAACAGCAAAATACCTACGCAAAAATAAAAATAGCAAAGTATTTATAAAAACTGTACAAGCAACAAGAAATAAATATTGGCGATTCACAGACCCAGCCTGCCGTGGAAAAATCCTAGTCATTGTAGTATCGTCTAGTATCTATGATAGAGTCTGGAAATCTCCGATAAATATTGTGTAAATATAGGCGATTTCACAGACCCAGCGTGCCGAGGCACAAGGCAAGTCATTCTAGTATCGTCCAGTATCGAATAGAGTCGCGAACGGCGATTTCACAGACCCGGCTTAACATGGCGCAAAGCAACTTATTCTAAAATCATCGATATGTCAAACTTCGGTGCTAGATGGTAAATATCCGATATTTAAAAATTATGTAAAGTCGCGCCTTCATGGCCAAGAATGTCGTTTTGGCTCCCACTTCCTCATTGTAAAACAGCCTTTTTAGTTGAACAGATTTTGTTGGGAATACAATTACTTTTGTCATCATTCTTCCCACATTCAACTACAGCGGCATCTTGTTAGTGTAGTTGAACCATGGAGCTAGATGATTGAACTTAGTTGAGAAAGCTGAGAAGACAGAACGTAGGATTTACTGAACTAGTAAGTAGTAGAATGTAGTTGAGAAAGTTGAGAAGACAGAGCAGATGATTTATTGAACTATTATACGTAGTTGAACTTCTGAAAAATTACTCTCTTCATGAACCAAGTGTTGTATATAGTCATGGAAATTACCCACCCCTATGTCCTTCTCTCCGATCAGTCCCACAGGCGCTCGGCACATTGCTGGGATAATAATCGTATTTAATATGTAGAATGTCTATATACGACTTGATTATTCAATAAAAGAATCACCGTACGTGATATTAGTGTAGGCCTATAGGCCTACATGTTGACTGGCATTGTACCTATGGCTGCGGGCTCGGGCCCGGCGAACGCACTGCATAATCATCAATGTGTAGAATGTCTACATAGCTTGATTATTTATTAAAGAATAACGTGATATTACTGTACATGTCGGCTAGCTTAACCGAGCGGCTGTAGAGCTCTGCAGGGCTTGGGCCCGGCTTGGGCCCGTTGTCCACTGCTGCACAGACAGGAACTCAAGGTGAGAAAGTAATTCACAGCCCGATTTCATAAATCAGCGAAATTCACGAACTCTGAGCGTTTCCGGTGATAGAAACTAGTCAACGGTCAGATGGTTGCATAAACAATCGAGAGACTGGCCTCTTTTGCCTAAAATCATACCTTACCTTATGATACTGGTGAGAAATCGTCCTGAAATCGGCTGGGCTCACCAACCCAGCGACGGCCATTTTGAATAAGCTGCATTCAATGTACGCGTCCATTGAGAGAAGAGCAATGACGTCATCTGCCAAGGGTTGTATGGTACAGTCGGCTTGGTACAGTGTCCAAAAATGGAGGTTTTAATAGTTTGAATTTACTTTGTACCCGAGTCATTAGGCCTAAACTGTCATTTTTCAGCTGCAAGGAGTATCGATATGGGGTTATGATCCTGGAGCACACTCTGTCTTCTCAACTTTCTCAACTAAATTCAACTACGTACTAGTTCAGAAAATCCTACGTTTTGTCTTCTCAGCTTTCTCAACTAATTTGCACACGCTAAGGCGATATTCGCTGATAATGCGGCCCTATGAGTGCCTTGAGCCTGCAATGCAGATCTGCAGTGCTGTTTTGCGCGGCCAGGTATAGGAAGACATTGTGCCTTGGTTGGGCATTGCCCGAGCCGCACGACACTATAACCCCAGCCGCAGGGCCCAGTCCATCAAAGCTACAATTTCGCAGCTAGGTCGACGTTTGTCGATTTCATCGCAAATTTTGGAACATCCCTATGAAAAAAGTAATGACTAAAGTATGCATGTATCTTAAAAGGGCTATTACACGAGGTTTGATCGATATCGCGTCGTTTCTCGTGATGACTCCTTATTTTGACGAGTTGCTACCCTACTCGTCAAAATACGGACAAATCACTCACATATGAAACGATATCGACCAAAGCTCGTGAAATCACCTCTGAGAACCAATATGTATGCTGCCATTTACGGCTACCTTCTCTGTTGAAACAGAACATTGAAGATTGTTCCACAACAGGCTGAAGATGGTCCGCTTTTTCTTGATAATTTCGATGCTTGTCCAGATGGTCGAACAGGAAGACGAAGGTGTGTACGCGAAATTTTAATTTCGAAGTCCCTTGTTAATCCTTTAAATAATAATGCTAAGTCCATACTTAGTCGCATTTGAATTTGTTCTGTGTGATGTCTAGAACGTTTAATTATTACTTTTAATTTTATTGAAATTTTTTTGCCTATAAAAAAGTTTTGTCCGGTGCCAAACTAAACAGGGAACTGAAAAACATCCATAAGGAGATATGCGAATATGACAAACTTACATCTGAGGATTACAGAAGATATAAACAAATACCCATGAATAGTAAGTACCTTTATCTAAGTCGTTCATACGGTTAGTAATTACATCACAACAATAAATTAAGGCAAAAACAACCACAGGATTAGAATTTAATTATGTTATACGTGTTTGTTTTAGGACAAAATAACAAGCACCATTTTAAATATATTACATACTACAATTAAGTGACACACAAAAATCGAATCGCACCTTTCTAAATATACATACATACATACATACATACATACATACATACATACATACATGCATACACTTGTGCATGTATGCGTACATGCATGGATTTACACATAGATGCATATACCTACCTATTTGGCACACAGAGACATAATATAATATATATATATATATATATATATATATATATATATATATATATATATATATATATATATATATATATATATTATATGTATAGGATAAAGCCCGAGTACGAGGGCTCTTCTTGTATATAAAGTCTAACCCAACGATAAAATGTCGAGGCCGCAGGCCGAGACATTTTATCGTAGGTTTGGACTTTATTTACCAGAAGAGCCCTCGTACTCGGGCTTTATCCGACTTAAAAACTATCGCCCCTAACTGATATATTTTCGTTTTCAATGTGTTTACGTCAACCGTCCCTTTGTCAATGTAACATGTTTAGGATATGAATTAAAACTTTTATTTGTGAAATAGCCTTCCAATGTAATGGAACATCCTATAAATGCCCTAGGGCACATTATATAAATGCCCTAGGGCACAGCAGATTTTGTATTGCAGCTGGTTTCCGCTGTGTTACCAAATTTGAATATTAAAACGTACCAGATGTCTACAGAATATGACATGTTCACTTTTGATTGGACAGTACTTTACTACAGCGCTGTCATTCGTTTCTGGAATTTGGTGACCAAGGCTTTATGAGTAAATAAAACACCCTGAATTGAGCACTCTGATTGGTCAATCAACAATAGATAGTTTATATATATATATATATATATATATATATATATATATATATATATATATATATATATATATATATATATATATAAAGTGTATAGTTTCAATGTTTCAACACGACATTTCTTTATGAATAGGCAAAATTAAAAGCTGACAGCTTTGGTATGCTAAGAAATGAGTGTATGACATCTTATCGATATCGTACCATTACTTTATGAAACATTTTATGAAGTTCCTTTTGAAGTATTTTATTAATTTTAACAGACGATAGAAAACAATTACCTAGACCCTTTGCACAGTAACAACATGCGTTCTTGGGTGTTGGTCTGTTTCCCAGATGGCATTATGCAATTTCATCTCCTTGCAGTCAATCATAATGAGATGTTTAAAGTGTAAATGAATTCATAATCAGTATCGCGCTTTTAGCTGTCGAACATAAGACGCCTTACTGCACTCGAAAATTACCTAAAATATAAGAAAATCAAGTACTGTCAAATTTCATACAGATTTAGTTTCATTAATTAACCCTGAAAAATTGTTCACGATCATTATAGTCTACGCCTATCAGTACTCTCAGCAACAATAGCTCTTAAGTATGACATGCTAGCAGCTGAATTTAACAAACGGCCTTGATAAAATGCATTAAGGTCACCAATGAGCTCACGAGTAGAATGTGCCGCTCGTCAAACTTTAAGCACAACTGATTTTATATTAATTTATATATCATGTTTTCGAAGGTAAGCCAGATATAAAGGAGGTTGTTACTGGATCATCTGGGTACAGTGCCATTTTTAACGTAACAAGAGGACAAGGTCTTTGCATAGTACCATGTTCGGTTCCTGTGAGAAGACTTCGTAATGAAAAGGATATAAAACGACCTCTGCTGTATAAACAAGGAGTGATTTGGTAAATGTCTATTGAATTTTCTGTACAAGTCGAGAATAATTTCAGTTTGATTATCTTATATACCATTCTATGTCATATAACATCATGAAAGTCATTCGTGCCAAAAACTACACTAAATCGGTGTCTTATTCAGCACAAATTGGGCTTCTTCCCGATGACGTCTAAGTTCCACCATTTCTGTTTCAAAATATTTCTATCCGAAATGATAATGACACTCTCAGAAACTACGCAAAAACAAGCGACACATCAGCATTCCTTAATTAAATAATAACACATGAGAGCGAGGGCAATATCACGATTTATTACCTGCCCAAGGGATAGTGGTCATGATCGAAATATTGATGATGCCCGAGCCGTAGGCCCCGTCTCAAAGATGAGGAAATGTATAATGTGTTGTTCATCTTGAAAAGTCCCGAACTGCAGCCTCTAATACAACTTCCCGACAACTTGCCGGCAACTTTACAAGCACACTCCGGTCATTACATGACGGCTGTAACCGTACATGTGCTGCCGCCAATGGAAAATTAAAAGACTTCAAATCAAAGTAAAAAAGTATAGAAAAATATCAATATCCAAACACTGTAAAACAGAGTAATTTTGATAAGTAAATTTATTGTAAATCATAAAAAATCGCCAGGCCACTCGGAACAGCGTAAGATTATGATCTCACCCGTTCGAATACTACACTCACACGGTAGGGTAAAAATGTGAACTCAGAACGTTATATACTGCTTCCGCCAAGCGAGTCCGCTTAGCTAAAGACGGTAAAATGACCATAATTATTATTGCTAGTCTCTGGAAATTTTGCCGAACATTCGTTAGTAGTTGTCGAATTTCTTGAGTTTGTCGGAAAACTATTTCAGTGAATGACGTACACCTGAACGCAATATCGGTATCGGGATAGCAAAATCAGTCACAGACAATCGAGGAAGAACATAAGAGTCTATTAATCTGCGAATAATGTGAAACCTAAGTTACTATGAAGTTAAAGGGTAATGTTTTGTCCTGGTTGGGAAAGAAAAGTTGATTAAGATTTCAAAAAAACGTCAGATAATATTATAGTAAAAAACAAGCTCAGAAAAACGTATAGAGAAGAACGACATCACGGCGATCTTCAAACCTTTTATCATGTTTCAGTCTGAACGGTCAACATTTGATGCTATAATCTATGTCAAGTGTCTCTTTTTGGTCAAATCTGACAGAGATGAAGCAATCGCGATTTAGTTTCATCGCCCCGACCCGACAGAAAATAATGCAGCTCATGGGCACCTGTATAATCGTGGCGTGAATGTATCCAATGGCCGTCCACTGCATGGGCCATTGACCGTGCATCGCCAGCAAACAACGGTTTTGGACGTCACGAGAGCATTTTCCCGCAGTCTGTGAGCGGTTGAGTGATTTGGGTTGGCTGCATAGATCGGAATCGAGTTGATTTCGGCCGAAAACAGTTCGAAAAGAAGTTTTCGCGTTCCGTCCGAATTGGATCCGCATGTTGCCGGTTTTGTCCATGGCAATCAGCAGAGCTGTGGTGGGAGGCCGGGAACACACGGCATCGTACGCAGGGCTAGGCGACAACAAACTTCCAAAAGAGATTTAACGTAAAATATCGTACTGAAGGTCAACATACACATCACCCATTCATAGGCTAGAGGTATACAGATCAACAAACAAACAGGGAGAGGCAATCTGCTTGAAATTTGAAATAGTCCGTTTGTGTCTGAACTCATCTGAGACTCGTGTTCAGTAACCGTTGGTCAAGTATTTTGCTCAGTTGTAAGAATCGTTTATTCATTGTTGACATCGTAATCGATCGGACGTACACAACAAATGTTTGATCGTTTTGCACCTTTGCGCGTCCCCTCGTGATTTGCAGCTGTTTGAATGCTTTCATTTATTGTTTGTTGGACGCTTCGAACACAGCATCGAAACAATTTTGGCATCAAAAATCAACTTAAAATGGACAAAATGAGAGAATTTCGCCAACAAGGTGATGCCACAAGTATTCACAAAACGTAATATGTTGGAACAATGCTTTAATTTACACCATGGTTGTTGAAAGCTCCAGATTTGCGGGAGCATTCGTTGACGATGTTATCATGTGCCACTCATGTTGGATTATGAATGCCCAGGGAGATAGGGGGTGTTTATAGGCTCCCCTGCCTTTAAATAATTAAGGTTTTTGTAACTCACACGTTGCCTTCTTCAGGGTGACAGTTGTCGGAAAACGTAAAAACAAACAATTGACATGGCAAAAATTGTGGCCAAAACGTTTGTAAAAGTTGCACCAATTTGATTTAAAAGAATGAAGAAGGCACACTAAAAAGTAATGAGGTGTATTACAAAATAAAACATATTAGAGTTGGTGGGTGAAAAAGCAAAATAACAAAAAAACGACTTATACGACGACAAACCGGTGGTGAAATAGCATAATGAATAAAACGATGATTTGCTAATATGTTAACATGAATCTCATTATCACTCATTGCAACTAATATTTTCTGATGGTCACTCTGGGATAGATCAAACTTTACATCTGAACGTAAAAATCTTTGAAAGGTGTAAAAACCGCACCAGTGCGAATACGAAAGAGATAAAATTACATTACAGAAAAGGAAAAACGGCAGTGTTTTTATCCGCTGTATTTGCGGTACTGTAATGTAATTGTATCTCACATTTGGTCTATGTTTAATAATATAATACAAAAAATAGCTCATATGGTATATCGGTGGCGTCCGTATGTCTGTCTGTATAATATGTATGTGGGATGTACCGGTATATACGCGTCCACATAAAAAATTAAAGCTGCAAACAGCGTTGGCGGGGCCCAAGCAGTTGCAATGGTTTCTAGTAGAGGCACTAATAATAGTATCTGGGAAATTTGAGCTTAAAATGGTCTTTTGGTTCTTGTAAAGAATCATTTTGAACATCATCTCAGGGTCATCGGAGGTTTTGCTGGTAATCGTAGGTTTTTAGCCAAAACCAATATGGCTGACAAACCACATGACCAATAAAAACGCATTTCGCAAACTTGATGGTACTCACACTGAGGATGATACACGTGAAATGTCAAATTCAATGGTGCGTTTGTTCTGGAGAAGAAGGTGAAAAATTAAATCAGGATTTTCGCAAAATTCAATGTGGCGGCCAAATCAAGTAACCGATCCAAATGCCTTTGGCAAATGTAAAAGTGCTCCCACTAAGAATGATGCGAGTAAAGTTTCAGTTCAATCGGTTGTTGGTTTTCGAGAAGTAGATTTGTAAAGTTTCAATTTGGATTTTCGTAAAATCAAGTATTGCGGCCAAACCATGTGACCGATTAAAACGCCTTTCACAAACTTGAAAGAGCTAACACTGGTGATACGAGTAAAAATTTCAGTTCAATCAGGGCGTAGGTTCTGCAGAAGAGGATTTTAAAAGATTTATTTTGGATTTTCGCAAAGTCCAATATGGCGGTCAAACCACGTAACTGATCCAAATGCTTTTGAGAAACTTCAAAACTATCATACTAAGGATGATAAGACTACAATTTCTGTTCAATTGGTGCTATGGTTCTGGAAAACAAGATTTTTGAAGATTAAATATGTATTTTTTTGAAAATCCAATATGGTGGCCTAACCATGTGACGATCCAAATACCTATCGCAAACTTGAAAGCGCTCTAACTAAGGGTGCTATGAAAAAAATTCAGTTCAGTCGGTACGTGGTTCTGGAAAAGAGTATTTTAAAGATTGTTTTTTTGAAATCAATCATTACCACACGCAATTTTATTAGCGAATTTCAAAGACCTACTGTCATGCTTACTATGTACAAAAAAATTCAAATCGACTAGACCCCTAGGTCATCAGGAGAAGCCATTTGAAAAATCTAATATAGCCGCCAGGTCTCGTGACCTATGAAATTTTAAGGGTCAGGTACACGAATATTCGTAGGTACCTGTTAGCCCTGCAAATTCGAGAAGTTTGCGTTCAGCGATTTAAGAGCTCTAGGCTAACAAAAGAAACGGCAGAAGAAGACGAGGAACAGGAAGAAATAGGACTCGAGCAGTGATAATTGGGGCCCAGCCGGTTGGCTTTGGCCCCTAAAAACCGCGGCACCTACTATCTTAGTATTTGGTGTACAGTTGCACCGAGGGGTGGATATGTGCACTTCTTCAAATGACCAAGTTAGTGTCAAAAATAAGCAAAAAAGGTTAAAAAAGGGGAAATTCTGCTAATGGCTAAATCTCTGTAACAACAGGCCAGATGTGGTTAAAGCTTGGTATGCAGGTTCTATAAGGTAACTCCACTTAGATATCTTTAAATTGTGGCGTATTTTTTAAGGTGTAATTTTTGGGGTAATATTTCCCGTTTTTGGTCAAAATCTTCTCTGAAAATGCTCGTCCGTTGCTTTAAACTTGGTATGCATGATCCTAGGGTTGATCACTGTCAGATTTGTTGAAATTGTTGTGGAATTTTCATGTTTGTATTTTTGCGGCAATTTTCCCCATATTTGGTCAAAGAAATAATTTGCTGTCAAAGTTCTTATTTGTTTTGAAACTTGATATGCTTTATTCTATTGTTGATCTCTGTTAGATTTGGTAAAATTGTGGACAAATTTTCACATTGGTATATTTTGGGCAAGATTTAACATTTAACGTCAAGAAATAATTTGCTTTGAAAGATAGTATGCATGCACCTAGGGGCAACCTTAGTTGGTTGTCTTCAATAGTGGTGACATTTCATATTTGCATTTTTTGAGAATTTTCCCATTTTTGGTGAAAAAATCATTTTCACAAAAATCGCTTTCCAATTGCTTTGAAACTTGGTATAGGGTTACTAGGGCTAAACTCTGTTGAATATGTTTAAATTATGACAAAACATACAATATTTGTGTGTGTGTCAAGTTTTGCTACTTTTGGTCAAAAAATGCCAAATATCTCATTCTTGAATTAACTGGTCGAATTGTAAAAGCTTGAGAATCGCTGCTCACTACACCTTTGTATTTGGTGTGTAGGTGCTTGCTAGACTGTAAATGGGAATTAGTTTGAATTCAAAATGTATGCTAAATAATGTGCAGCATAAGTGTACATCTTGTGAAAATGTCAGTAATTTTGAGTCAGAATTTATATGTTGGTGATATTTTTACAGAAGCACAACCAAAGACACCCGAGCCAATAAAATAACTTGTTATCGTAAATATTACTGCTTCATGAATACTGAAATATTGTTTACATTAATTCAATATAGTTATATATCACAAGAGCATTGTATGGCAACTTGTATCACCAATTTTTATGTACCGGACTGTATGATGTTGTATATGTGTATGTCTATTGAAATAGTTGCCAGCCTTATATACTTCCCCTTGGTATTTGACGGACTATGCATCAAACTATGTTCAAGTGCACTAGAAATTATGATGATTACAAGCTAAGGCCTTGAGAAGCTATTAAATGGTGTATATACATTCAGTCTCGCCTGCAACGTCGAACCAAATGTGAGTCAAGTGTCATTGACGCTATGTTTCCTCTTTTACATCTGAACGGTAACCGCGTTTACACCGATAGGCGGCTTTGACTGCGGTATGCAAGCACACTTTGGATTAACCTAGAGTGTTAAAGTCCAAACCCAGCTACAGCTGTAGGAAGACATATGCATTCCTTGCCGCTATGAACCTGTGGGAGGCCTACAGGAAGGGCTTTCACTGTGTGCCACTTGGAGCTTGCAACCTAAGCTAATATTTTGAAATGAATATTCCACTCCACTTTAAATACAACCTATTCCCCATGCTATAAACTAATCAAGCGCCCAAAAGTTTTGCAACTGATGTACATTTTCATCATCACTCACGTTCTGAAAAGCAGCTACAACATTAAGTCTCTCGAACAAAATTGACCCAATGCTATTTTCGGACATGTTTATCTTAATCATATCGAGCTTGTCACTATGGAAACTATTACTATGATTTAGGTTATTGCTTTGATTCTCATTTTTGAAAAAATTATTTGCTCACAATTTAGGTTCTGAAAAACCTTTATATGTAAAAGCTGGTGTTGATATAATTGTCATTTTGATTGGATTTTGGTGAAAATCGGTAAAGTTTAATCAAATTTCTGAAATGTTTGGTTTTTTCACAATGTGGGCCCTAAAAAGCCTATTCATTGTACATCATGGTGCTGATTCCAAAACTTGCAGTTTAAGTCGTCCTGTGTCATAAGTAAGGTTCGAGACATATGTACCGGCCACAGTGATTGGTCTTTGTGGTCCTATAAGGTACGCTTACAGCTCACTGATTGGCTGGACTCTTTTTCTCAGGTCTCATTATCATGTAGTGATCACCTCATGACACTGTGATAGGTTTTCTAATGGCCTTGTCTTAGTCTCATTCTGTAGTGTTCTCTGCCTCGTAATGTAGTGTCCCGTGTACTTCCTGGAAACCGTTGTGGTAACCAGTCATTCCTGGTGTAAGCACTTCGTTTGGCCACGGCGTGAACGCCACTACGTGAAGACAAAGAGAAGGGCCATAATCCACCGAAAAACAATTGGTGGTTTATTTTACACTCCATACTTGATGTTCAACGATTCTACCTTTTATTTTATATTTTGATGTGATCGGTAGCACACATATGCATTTCCTTGCGTAAATTGGACACGTTTAGCCCGATGGTGACATCTTATCAGGAAGAAGTGTGTGGCGAATAGATTGCATAACATTAATAATACTTACAGTGTACAGGCACCTGCAGTACATGACTCTAGGGATCATGACTGCCCTTATAACAAACACACGGGCGAAATTTTGAATATTGCCTCTGTAACGATTAATGTCACCTTTAAACCATCAAAAAATTGGGATGTTCAAGAGTGATTTTATAAATATCAATATTTTGGAGGAGAAATGTGGTAGATTTACTGTTTCGATCTAATTTTGAGAAATATCCAGAGCCATTAAAATCAAGGAAAGAGAGTGTATTGAACAGGCATACTGTTTTCAATTGAGTCAGTTGGTGATGATGACGTAGAATAGTTATAACTACACAACTGATTTACAAAAATGGATTGAAATATTGCAATGAGAAGATGAATTATTACATAATTGACATTAATTGTTGTGCTACCAACCAAAAGCCAACGTATCATAATAGGCTGTCTGACCGCCCGACACTTCAGCAATGGGTCCAAGGCCAGGTAGCAGCAATCCTACTGTGATGTACCAACCAGTGTATATCACAAATAATGCAACAGGTCTTTTAACATCTTGACCAATCAGAGTGCTGGATTTGCACGCGTCAGCTGGTATGGTATAATTCAGTGTATGCCGCGTGTGCTCGGAATTTGAAAACGGTGCCTTGTAAGGCAGCTTTCGTTTTTTACGGGGAGGGGGGTCGCTGCAACTTGAACGACAAATGAAATGTAAAAAGCGACCCTCCCCGGATGTCACAGTCCGTATCAATAATATCTTGCTTGACTTATAATTTTCCATTTGAACTTTGAAATTTCAAAGAATCCTTATTGAACTTTACAAATAATCACGGGGTCAAATCGATATCATATTGGTTTTTCATATCTGCTCTTTCAAATATGATATTCTCGTCACATACATTTACATCAATTGTCAAAATTTTTTAAAACACAGATTTTAATAGTTAGTTTTGTATTGTAAAAAATATTTAAAGTTTCGTCACATACCACAATGTATAGAGAATCAACATTTTTGGTGAAATTCCAAATCAAATGTTTTGCACCAACTGGAACTTGTAATCGCCCTAGTCTAAGCAAGTACACTAATATACAAATATAAAACAGATTTACCTAGTTTTGTATTTGTATTCATAGTTTCCTCACAGACAAGATAGTGAATCAACATTTCGGTGACATTCCAAAATCAAATTTCTTGCTCACACATGCACCGGTAACTACCCTAGTCTGATCAAGTACATTAATATCAATAATCAAGAGTCTATAAATACACAGATTTAGCTAGTTTTGTATTTAAAAGAAATTATTCATAGCTTCTCATAGACTACTCATAGATTATATATGGAGGACCAAGCAACATTTCGGTGAAATTCCAAAGTCAAATTTTTTTCCATAACTCCATACAAACCTTTATAAAATTTGACCCTTCCAATTATTGATTGTAAAATTTGACCCCCCAAACGGTTTTGTAAAAGTTACCCCCCCCCAATTTCCACCGTCCCCTCCCTGTAAAAAACGAATGCTCCCTAGGTGTTACATGCTTCACAAACCCTATTCGTGAGCAGTCGATATTTTCTATATTGTTCAGAATGTTTGTGTTCAGAACAAATTTACTGTAGAAGAGACTTTAGTTTACACTTTAAAACTGAATCTTTACTAGCCGGCATTCGAAGCCGAATAGACACGCATTGTTTGGACATGGAGTGTATACGCTGTATCCAGGTAGGAAGTACATGGGACACTACATTACACTACACTACAGAACGAGGGTAAGACAAGGCAGGGCTCAAAATTAGCGATAGTCTCGCGTCCACAGAATACCAAAGTTTCCCGGAAGCTACCAAAATCCATGAAACGGTAGTTCACATGGACTACCAAAGCCTGGGACATGAAATTCAGTCAGTACTTGGCGTGCCATGTCCGGTCTTTCACTTTTGGACGAGCTAAATGCAGTCAAACCCAGCTGCACAAAGTAAGGCCAGACTATGACCTTGCGATGGAACTTTGCAACAAATCACTGGAAGGCCATGGTCTGATTTTAGCCCTGCTGAGAAGGTCGTGGTCTTTGCCATGACGACTATCAAAATTGGCATGCAACTCTGAGAATGAAACGGGTTGTCAATACAATGATAGGTCACCAAACTTTTTAGTGTCACTGTCGTCAATTATACCAGTTTCCTTTTGGTAATAAAGGTATGCACGTATTCACATCAAATGACTAGAAAATTCGCTTCATGAACAGAATCTTGAATAACAGCTTTTTCTTCCCTTGTTATAAAAAAATCCCTTAACTAAAATATACAAGGGCTACCAGCCATTGTTACTTGGCTATCAACTTCAGAAAATGGTAGCCCATGTGCACTACCAGGGAAAAAACTAATTTCGAGCCCCGCAAGGACACAAGGTAACCAATGACAGTGCCGTGAAGTGATCACTATATGAGTATGAGACCTAAGAGTAAGGGTCCAGGCAATCAGTGTATACATTATTATAGACTCCCTCTCGCTACGTATTGAAGTGTTGCGAGTGTAGCGAAGGCTAGGAAAAGAAGTCTAATTACAGTGAAATATATCAATGCGCAGCGTGTTTAAGATGGGAATATTTTCACGTATAGTGTCTCATATGCAACATTGCGATCTTTCCATCGATTGATAGATCGTGAATAATTATTCTTTTCAAAGGGGACAGAAAGTTGTAGAGAAGTAAAAGAGAGAGAGTCGCCGAAATTTTGCTTTAACATTGCCAGGGACAACGGTACCGGCGAAAGCTACGATAAGCCGTTGACATCTGCAGTGCAAGATTTGCTGCGGTCTCAACTGAAGACGTCAAAGCTCTCGTCAGGTTGCAAAAAACTAAAACACTGTTATGAAAACACGTCCCAAAGTTGCTGTTTTCAACGACTGGCTTCGGACAATAACGACGGAAACTCATAGACTCGAGAGTATTTCCACCAGTCGAGCTTGACCCACGACCGTGACGTAAATCTTGCCAGATTTTACGTCAGCGTACGGAAACATAGCGACGAAGAGTATGAGCTAGATTCGGTATCCAGTTACCATAAATCAGTCGCCAACGAAGATCAACAACGGCAAATGAGTAATATTGAGTGGGGTTGATAACAAATTCAACCCGTGACCGAGCACATCGACAAGCGATAATGTAATACCATACCAGTGTCGGCTATGGCCCGGGGCTATGGCAAAGACAAATGTCTTAGGCCATGGCCAGCAACGCGAGTGATAGATCAGCTTCTCAGACAAAGAGGCGATCAGTACTTAGCAATCCTTGCAATGGTGTAGCCAGCAAGTTAAAAACCAGTTACCCGGGCAATTCTCCGATACTTAAATCGCTGGAGCAGTCTTCAACTTCACATTCAGCATCGCGGTCACAGGAAACAACTCTTGACAGCGTGTTTCCTCGCCAGATGTCCATGTACCACCGTGTTTCATTCACAGTAGATTTGACAGCCGTACTCGGACTCTGATTAGTCTTATTTCGCGCACAAAAGTTTCAGTCATTTAATTGTTATCACACCTAATATTGTTACTCTTCACATGTATGAAAAATATTAATTCACAACATCAAACGCAAAGACAAGTTTGGCAGTAAAGGCAAATGAGTTTGGCAGTAAAGGCTTAATAAACTAGAAATGGTAAACAAAGCACTACACTAACAGGGAAAGAGAGAAAAAAATCTACAAGAACGACTAACAGAATTGAAAGGATGCAAACGAAAATGATGGAAGAAAAGACTTCCATGTAAAATGACAAAGGCAACTATTACAACTACAAACAGTAAAAATTAATAAACAATTTGGGAAGTCAAGAACTTGGAAGAAAAAGCTGCCACGCAAAAAACAACAAAAGCAACTATTGCAACTACAAACAATAAAATTAACCAACTATCTGTGAAGCCAGAAACTTCCCGAAGTCAGAATGGTTGAGTAAAACAAATAAACAAACAACTGAACTTGAACAACTTTAAGTGAGGAAAAAATTTAAGCAACTAAATGATTGACATAATGGACTTGCAAACAGTAATCAACAGTGGCTCTGCCGATTCAGAGCTCGATCAATAAACATCTGAATGCACTTTTAATACAATGTAAAAAAGAAATCAACAGTCAAACTGATTGGTTAAGACATGGACTTCTCATGGGAAAGTGCATTTAAGGCAAGTTGTTAGCCATTGTGCGAGTGATACAAAAACGTTCTGAAACTGGAATAGCAATATAGTCTCTGTAAACGGCAGATCTCCAGTCTCCTTGGAATTTGATTAAATGGTCAGGAACACCACACATAGCAGCAAAGGTGGCTCCGCCCCTGCAAAGACTGTGAGGAGTGTAATCCTGCGGGGAAAGTCCAATGTCTGTGATGACTTGGCTGAACAACTTGGCCACCATATGTTGGGTAAGTGGAACCATACATCCACCCAGATGAAACACAAAGGCTGGAACATTTGAAGATGCAGGAATATGATCCAGCATGGCACAGCAAGCAGAAGCTGGGCACAAAGGAGAATTTGGAATTCTGGCAAAGAAATTGAATGTAAGACATCATGCTTTTGACGGGTTTTAGACCACTGTACCCAAAGAATCATGCCTTGTGAAGTAAATACAACATCAGAACGGCTAAGATGCTCTGATGGAGAAAACTTATGACGCAACACAGGATCTAGATTTGATTTGCGCAGAAAGGAAAAGAAACTGATGCACAAAAAGGCCCAGAATGTGACGTCAAGTTCATTGTCCATGTCGAATCTGAATCAAGTGTTCTGGGAGAAGGGGAAGACATGGCCGCGGAAGAGTTGTAGAAGATTTATCAAGTCCTTGGAGGGTGAGACGTAGACCGACACACAGGAAACATCTGTGTTGAAACTGAGTATATGATGCCATGTGGAGATTCCACTGATACAATTCCGTATTGATTTGGGGTTCTTGAAGGAATGTGAAAGAACACAAGCATAAATGCATAATACTTTGCCGTAAGCCGGGAATGGTGTGAATCCCATGCTGCAACCAAATGCCAGATAAGAGTTTAATTGGCACCTGAGGTTCCAGTGGGTTCCCGGCCCATAAGCGCATTCCTGAATCGCCTGTACTTCTTCCTTAAGTGACATCAAAGTGTTGCTCAAATCTGAAATAACAAAATATTCAGATGTCATAAGCTAGTTGAAAATGCTGATTGGTGTCTCATGGGTTTGGTAAGATGAAGTTAGTTTACAAAATTGTTCTTTACTATTGTCATGCAGATGGCACAGTCAAACTTCCAAAAGCGAATAATTTAAAACTACAAAATTTCACAATATTTGGATAAAGTAATTCAATCAGGTCAAAAAAAAAAATTTCCCCTAACGTTAAAACATAGACAATTGTAACCAAAACAAACTTCTGTCATGTCGATATGTACTGTGTTGTCGCTATTCACTGCATTGGGTGGAATTTCTATCATGAGTATCACCCATGTAATAAGAGATATGAACAGAGGTGATACTTCTTGTTGCTATATAATGATCACAGAGAACAGTGTTTGGCTTGAATAGTCCTCGATGGTGTGGAAAGTGTAAAAGCAGCGAATTCTTGGTTGAAACCGTACTGAAAACGCGAAAAACTCAACGTATACGCAGCCATTAGAGTGTATATAGCTGATATTTAGTGATGCAGGCTTTAATATATATGTATTTAACTTACATGAACCTCAGCGTCGAATGCAGGCAATGTCCTTCAAACAAACATTGTACTCCCAAATCTCTTCTTTTTTCCCTTAATTGTACCTTTAGAGACATATCGACAATTTCCCCAAAGCGGCACTAAAACGCTGCTGAGCAATAGTCATTACTTCATGTACTTGAATTCAAATGATAGCATTTGCAAAATTTGTCAATCAAGTGTCTGTTTTACGACACGTTATGTTGTAAGGTCAAAGTCCGAATTTATAATGATCTGCATGACCTGTTACCTTCTAGATGCGGTCAAACTTTTCAGTGGTATGACTGAAGTAACCAAAGAATGCCTTGTAACTGAAATTAGTTTACTATTATCGCTTAAAATATGCCGAGGGAAATAGTTTTTACAGCAGCTGTAGTTTTGGTTGACTATGATTGGTTGACTTAAATGGTTATAAATGGTACATGATCCAAAGATATTTTGCATGTATTGATAAACTTGAGCATCCCACTGGTATCATAATCGTTTTTTCTCAAATGTTGGTTCTTTGAGTATTTGTTTTTCTTAAGTATTACGTTGTACATACGGTAAATGTATCACCTATATTTTACAATGTAATTTTTTTATGAAATGAGTGACTATGATTGTTCTTTATAGAGTGAATTTAGTTGTGTTACATGCTGCCCGAACATATTCTCTATGACTAGTTGCAGAAAATTTTGCATGTTAACTATTTAACCAAAACAAGAATCGAAATAGTAAAAGCAGAGTTGATTTGTCATTTTTTATGAGCTCAAAAGTCCAAGAAAGGTGTAGCCTTGGCAGATTAGAGTAATCAAAAGTCCCAGATAGGTGTGTTTCGAGTATGTTACGCCGATAAATGTTTTTTAAGTCTAAGGAGGATGTGTTTCAGGTGTTGTAAGATTGATTTAAGTCCAAGATTGGTGTATCTTAGGTTGGCTTGTAATACGATTTTTAAAGTCATAAATGAGTGTGGTTTTAGTGGGTTTATATGATAGGAAATTTTCTAAATCTCGTGTATATGCGTTCAAGTGAATTAGAATGACCAAAAAATTTACAAAGTCCAAAGAGATGGGTTTCGTCTTTGTTCACTTCTTTAAAGGTGGGTAAGGTGTGGACCAAAACACACCTAGCCTTGTAGGTGTGTTCAAGGTGCACCCATAACCAACCTCTGTTTCCTAGTTTGGTGTGTTTTGGGTTGATGGTGTTAGGGTTGAGTAGCATTTGAGGTGTTTTTTGTGGGTTATAGGTGCAGCGCACCTAACAGGCCATACTGTCGGTGGCAAATATTCAAGTACTCTTTTCAAATCGGATCATTACCATTTGCACACAACCAGATAGAATCTGACTTCCAACCATCACCGCTCAATCTTTTCAGTAGTTCCTGTCCTTTGAACACACTACCCTTGAATATACCCCTAACAGGATGTCAACACTTTCAGAAGATGCTTATATAAATACATATTTCAGAGAACATTTTAATTATCACTCAAAGTGCCACTGAACATTAACTTTGCTACCTTGGTTATTAGGTACTACAAACATAATTTGTTAGATAGACAGACAGACAGACAGACAGACAGACAGACAGACGGACAGGTAGATAGATAGATAGATAGATAGATAGAAAGATAGATAGATAGATAGATAGATAGATAGATTGATAGATAGATAGATAGATAGATAGATAGATAAGTGGGTAGATAGATGGATAGATACATAGATACATACATAGATAGACGTTTATATTTGTATATATATATATATATATATATATATAGATAGATAGATAGATAGATAGATAGATAGATAGATAGATAGATAGATTGCTAGCTGACAGTCAGACAGAGACAGACATGCAGGCAGACAGACAGACACAGGCAGATAGAAGAATTAAATGGATAGATAGGTAGACAGAGACAGACAGACAGACAGACAGACAGACAGATAGACAGATAGATAGATAGATAGATAGATAGATAGATAGAAAGATAGATAGAAAGATAGATAGATAGATAGATAGATAGAGATAGATAGATAGATAGATAGATAGATAGATGGAGAGATAGATAGATAGATAGATAGTAGGTAGGTAGGTAGGTAGGTATGTAGACAGACAGACTGACAGACAGACAGGTAGGTATGTAGATAGACAGGCAGACAGACAGACAGACAAGCAGGTAGATAGATAGATAGATAGATAGATAGATAGATAGATAGATAGATAGATAGATAGATAGATAGATAGATTGACTGATTGATTGATTGTTTGATTGTTTGATTGATTGATTTTTTTAAATTTTAATCCACTGCCCATATCTATGTATAGGTAAAGCATTTCCAAATGATAATTTTTAGTACGCAATTGAAACGTTCCACAATGCATGGTTTCAACTGCTGATGTGAAGCCAACATCCATTTTCTCTATGGATCCTGTCTTGCATCTTTATGTTGTAAATTTCGACCATCATCTGTTCTATTTGTAATATTTCAAATACTTGTCAGATAGTTGGAGATTACTGATACCAGAGAGTGTATCATTGCCTATCTTTGACATGATTGGCATAGTCCCAGTATATTCGAAGAGGGTGTCAATTACGGTTGGGAGATATCCGAGTCTTCTGTTGTTTTTGGCAAATGCTTGCATCTCAAATCAAATCTACTTGCTGTTGTCTATTTGTCCATGAGAGAGATTGTGTACCCCTTCCTGTGAAAAGTATTTTAATCTTTATGCAGTATCTCCTCCAAGTAGCTTAAAATACTTCCGATTTAATCATACTAATGAAGTAAGCCTTATAATTAATTGGTCAAGCAATAAATGAGTATTTTGACCTCCTGTGCTTTCAATTACACTCTTATCTCAAATTTAAAGTTGATGACATGTTACGCAATAACCTTTATATCTACATACAATACTTTTTTCATGGCAGAGGTCGCCAACAAAAGTGCAGTGATTGGTCAGGCGTGCTCTTTGACCTTTGCCTCACTTCAGAGTAAACATTAAATGATATTAAAGAAAAATTAATTAATTAATTAATTTATTTATTTATGTGACGGGTCAACAGGCCCAAAGGTCCTAATAACAGACTCCGAGAAAATAAATATAAACAAACAAAACAAGCAAACAGTACAATATCAACAAACATAATAAAAACCAAAAATACAATATGCACAGAAAGGACCCTAAGAATAAAAATATCTGGACACAAACGTCTTAAAAGCAGTACCAGGTAAAAATATCCACAGAAATGTCATTACATAGTGTAATAGACCTTGGGATAAAAGCATATTTTCTAAGATTCAACCTGCAACGTGGAACTTGAAATAAAGACGGGGCCCTGAGGCGTCTTAGTGGTGCATAAAATGGCAATTGATATAAAAGATAGGGACAAGATAATCTCCCTGAAACTATTCCGTTTAAAAAGTCAGATGTAAAACCTTCCGCCGAAGCGAGAGAGAGGGGAGATTAAAATGCATACAGGACTGTTTGTAATCACTATTATAGTACCCAATAAACTTCAGACACATATATTTCAGAAAGCTTTTTCGAACTTTCTCAACATGGACACACAAATATTGACAGTTTGCAGGCCAGACCACAGAGCATTACTCTAGTCCGATTCTCACTAAAGATGCATACAAGGATGTCAAAGCTCTCGGAGAAGAAAATGTATTACAGGATCTCTTTATCAAACCGAGCATTTTGAAAGCTCGTTTACACATTTCTTCAATATGTCTTTTAAATGATAGATCAGAAAAGGGTTAACTGGTTCGGATAACTGGTCGCATAGCAATCATGCCATTGTCAAGTGACAACCATGTGATAAGCTTTTCCCTTACCTTTAGGAAAAACGATCGTGTTGGTTTCTTTGTTAATTGCAAACAGGTAGGGAATACCATCAAACTGACGACGCCTATCATTCATATTTCAACATGTACCATGTAACATGACATTTAGGGTTATTATAGAAAGACTTCAACAAGTCAAAATACCAATACATTACCACTTGAACGTCTTGCAAAGTGAAGTGTTACTTGTTCATGAACTTATGGCAGTCTGTTTAAATGAAACTAAGCAGAACTAAGTGCTATCAATTAAGTTCATAGAACATTAACCAAAGCTACCAATCATGATGCAATTATTCCTCCATAATTTCGCTCACATTCGCAGACATTTCTCTCACATTCACAAATACACTGTCTTCCTCCCTGCCCCCTGTAAAAAAAGAGAATGAATTGCAAAACTTATCTATAATATGTCACTTATTTTTCTACAGCCAATAAATTCATATTTCCAACACATACATGTACATAACATCGTTCACTTATCCGCAACTGAGAAGTTGGTCGGCATGCTTGTTACATTTGTTGATGTACAAGAGGATGATGCTGGAAACTATACCTGTTCTCTTGAGAGTGGACGTGAGGTTCAGATTATGGGGAACCGCCGATTGCAACTTGAAGTAAATTCACAAAGAGGTGAGAGAAGGTCACGGATCGAATGTAATAAACTTGAAGTATTTGACAAGCTTGTAAATCAACTTTAAGGAGCAGAATAACTATCAGGGAAGCCTGGAGATATAATTGGGTTTTGAAAACAGTGTGGGCGCGGGAGCTTTGAATGTTTCAGTCCGTGGGCTGGAGGGACCCACCTTGCACCCCATAAACCTACTACATAGCTATGTTTTGTTCTTTAGAATCAGTTGAATAGGAAAAGATGTTGACATTGGATATTTTGGGATGTACTTCCTCTCTGGGCTGGGGTTTGATTTGCATGTACTGCAAAAATGGCCCAGAATGGGTAGTGGTAGGTGGTACTATATCCTCCCCTAAATTAGTAAACTAGCATGAAATAACACAAACCTTACATTTTGGAAAGCTAAGATACTGGTTTTTTCTGAGAGACACCAACTTTAGCAAAATAAATTGTGTACATAGCATAGGACGACTTTAAAATGAACTTTTTTCGACAATTTTGAAATTTTTACCCAAAATACTATGAAACCATTGTGATTTACTTTTTGTGAAGCAAAATTTTGACAGCTTTTTGTGTTTAAATTATTTATTTGGACATATTAAACAATAAAAAAGCGATAACATTAGATATTTAACGATACACAACTTTTCTGGAGTCAATTTTGAATTGCGTGTATCTGTATGGGGTGTGAAAAACCTAGGGGTAGGGGTACAACATTCTTTCCTTGATTAAGTAAACTGGCCTGAAATGCCATATTCCTTATAGTTTTAGAAAGCTAAGATACTGGTCTTTCTAAAATGCATAAAGTTTTAGTATAAAAATATGACGTCATAGAATTGGATAACTTTAAATTGATTTTTCTGGTTATTCAGTATTTTTGACCGGAAGAAAATACGATAACTATGGTTTCCTTCCATTGAAGCAAATCAAACAGATTAACGGATATTATTTACCAATTGCAATGTGCTTAAGAAGAAAATAATGTCAAAATGGGGTATGTACAATGCACCATTGTTCTAGTCACTAAACTTGCAAGTTTTACTATACTTGTATATCGTAAATAAGCATATTATTGATATGCATTTAACTAATACATAGCTTTAAAAAGATGACTTCAAAGCGCGCCCACATAGTCATATTGCAATTTTATCCTTCAAGTAAATAGACTGTTGATGACTGTCTATTTTTATAAATTTACTTTTTAAATATTTTTCTATGAAAATAATTTTGATCTGACGTATTTGGAAAGTTTATACTTTATACCTCCTTGTCTTACTTATACAGCAAGCATCACTATTAATCTATTAGGCTGTGGGCTAGTGGGGTGTCTACGTGCGCCCCACAGAATAACAAACCTGTGTTTTTCAAAAGCCTTAGGAACCCTAGAATAACAAATGGAATTTTAACAGAAAAAATATAGGGACTCAATAGCTGTTACGGTAATGTTTTAAAGGGTACCGCAAAATCACGATTTTTTCGACCCACATGCATTTTTCAAACATGTCTTCTTGCAAGTCATCTGCTGAACCTATTTTCTAACATGACCTAGTTTATGGGATATCATTAGAAAGGCAATTTATCCGTCTTTAAAACGATATATTTCAATTTGCAAAGGACTTTTTGAAAGGACCGAAACTTACCCCATATCCGAAAGTTTTATGTCGCAAAACCGTAAAAACGAATGTCAAATTCTAACAATTATTTAACTAGACATATTACAAAACGCAATGCTTTGTATGAAATCTATTCTATTTGCTACGGGGTATGTCACAAATATGAAATAGACTATTGACAGACAAAATATTGAGATTGAATGGCTGTTACTGACATGTTTTGAAGGGTACCGTGAAGTCACAGTGTTACCGATTCGTATAGATTTTGGTTAAATGTGTCGTCTTGTAAGTAATCTGCTGAGCTTACTTTTTACTATAGCCTAGCTTATGGGCTGTCATTGAAAAAAAAGTTTATTTTGCTTTAAAATGACATATTCTAATATGCAATATCTTCTATAGTTTTCATTAAATAGGACCAAACCTTAACCCATACCCCAAAGTTTTATGTCGCAAATTACTGTCAAAACTAATCTTAAATTCTACCAATAATTTACCTAGACATAATACAAAGGGCAATTATTTGTATTAAATTTGTTTTATATGATACAGATACCATGTCAGAAACATGAAATAAACTTTGAACAGAAAAAAATATTGGGATGCTGTAGCTGTAACAGTCATATTTTGAATGATGCCGCAAAATCACAGTATTGCCAACTCGCATACGTTTTTGTGAAACCTATCTTCTCGTAAGTCGTCTACTGAGCTTATTTTTGGCATAACGTAGTAAATTGGATATCATTAGAAAGGTAATTAATTCTTATTTAAAATAATTTTTTGCAATATGCAATATCATCTATACTTTTCGTGAAATAGGACCAAAACTTACCCGATATTCCAAAGTTTTATGTTGCAAATAACTGTCAAACCTAATCTTAAATTCTACCAATTATTAACTAGACATAATGCAAAGGGCAATTCTTTGTATAAAATTTGTTTTATTTGCTACAGTAATATGTTAGAAACTTAAAATGAAAAATATTGGGATGCCGTAGCTGTAACAGTCATATTTTGATGCGTACCACAGATCACAGTATTGCCGACTCGCATACGTTTTTGTTAAAGCTGTCGTCTTGTAAGTCGTCTGCTGAGCTTGATTTTTAACTCAACGGGGCTAGTAGGGTATAATTAGAAAGGTAATTTATTCTTCTTTGATATGACATGTTGTTATATACAATTATATCTTCTTTAATGTTTAGGAAATAAGGACCAAAACTTATCACACACCTCCAAATTTGTATTGCAAATTACTGTCACTGCTAATCTCAAATTCTACCAAATTTTACCTAGACTCGACATATTACAAAAGGCAACGCTTTGTAGGAAATCTATTTATTTTTACTACAGGGTTATGTCATAAATATGAAAAAAGATTTTTAACAGACAGAATATTGGGATTGAATTGTTATTACTGTCATGTTTTGAAGGGTACCGTAAAGTCACAGTATTGCCGACTCGTATTTGTTTTTGTTGAATGTGTCGTCTTGTAAGTCATCTCCTGAGCTTACTTTACTGTAGCCTAGCTTATGGGTTATCATTGGAAAGACAATTTATTTTGCTTTAAAGCAAAATATTGTAATATAAAGTCAATCCCAAAATACCGGGATTTATGTCCGAGTACATTGTGCAGCGGAGGTATTGTCCGAGACGCGTAGCGTCGAGGACGATTCCGAAGCGTACCTTATTATTAAACAACCTTTTAGTCCATCTTTACAAGAATAAAGTCGAGATTAAGGCGTCTTTTGAATTCTTGTAGCGCACTGTACTGAGCGATCGCGAGCAGACTTGGAACGCGTTGAGCGCGTCTGCTAAGCTCGCAGAACGAAATCAACCCGCGCTTCGCAGTGCGCGTGGTTGAAATTGTACGTCTGCAGCTTAGTTTCATTTGAATTCACAGGTTTGGGACTGACCACGATTTGATTTGGGAAGTAATGAATGCTAATAAGTATAAATTTTTGTGAAAAATGTCAAATTTGTTTCCATGTTGACGTAAAGATGTTTTTAGGTCAAAGGTCAAATAGCGTCCAATAACACCTAAAGTTATTGTACTCCGCGTCAAAGTTATTGGACTCCGCGTCTTCTGATACCGAAACTTACTGTTCGACGAAACTCCATAGGTTACAGACGCAGGTGTATAATAATATGCAATTTTGCATATAGTTTTCATTAAATAGGACCAAATTTACCCAATACCCCAAATTCACAAACTTCATCTATAGTAAGTTTTCGAACAGATGTAGTTTGCAAATAAAACTAAGGGCTAGGGTAAGTTTTCGCTATTTCATTACAACTTAAAATGATAATGCACTTAATGATATGCTAAAATAAAGAGTGATAAACTCTTTGTAATGATAGCCTACAATCTGGGTTACGTATAAAATAAAGGTTGGCAGATAACTTTCATGGAAACTTGTTTAATAAAATTTCACGGGTTTCAGCAACATATAACTTGCTATCCTTCAAAACATTATGCTAACATGCTATTAAATCACAATAATTATCCTGTTAATGGGATCTCTCATAGTTTGGAAATGTCTCTGTAACAAACGAAATGGGTTTCATACAAAGCTTGTCTTTGTATAGAATTTTTCGAAATTAAATACTAGTTTTGACAATAATTTACGACATAAAACTTTGGGGTACGGGGTAAGGTTTTGTCCTATTTTATGAAAACTACAGAAGATATTGCATATTTCAATATGCCATTTTAAAGCAACATCAATTGTCGTTCCAATATGACAGCCCATACGCTAGGCTGAAGTAAAAAGTAAGCTCAGCAGATGGCTTACAAGACGACACATTTCACAAAAACATATGCGAGTCGGCCATACTGTTCACAGTACCCCTCAAAACATGCCAGTAAAACCAATTCAATCCCAATATTTTGTCTGTTAAAAGTCTAATTCATATTTGCAACATGTCACTGTAGCAAATAAAATAGATTCCATACAAAGCATTGCCTTTTGTAATATGTCTAGGAAAATAATAGGTACAATTTGAGATTATTATTAGTTTTCGAAACCATTGTGTAGAGTAGGCTTCCGGCAAGTTTGAGAATTCGTAGAATCGAAAAGTGTCCTGTTTACATCTGTTTCGTCAACTCACTTGTCGATGTTTTTTTTTAATATTTCTGCAGCATTGTTTGCATACAAGCGTATGTTAACAGAACCAGTCATGCAAGACTGCGTGGTTTACATAATGGATATTGATCATAAGTTCATTCAGTCGGATTTTACTGTCGAATTTGAATGGTATCGAAATTCAAAACAGGTAGGTAGGACAGGCATATTAAAGAACAGTTTATACTTTAAACACTATCAACCTATACTTATTCGTGATTGCTTGCATATTAAAATATCTTAACAGTAGACCGTCATCAGTGATAAACATTCCAGCTCATCTGAGATAGGCAGTCATCATAAAAAAGTATTTTTGGTATTATATCAACTGTAAACACAAATTCAAAGAATATAGATATCATGTTAATCTCATACAAGTGATTTACAGTCTACGTGAGCTCTGTTCATGGTATTGCGTCTAGCGGCTGAAAGTCTTCAACCAATATGAATGTTACCAATAATTGTAAAATTGGAATTTAAATTTCAAAAAATTGTGGGAAATTGTAAAACGTCCGAGCCATCGAAACGACAGCTGCTATAGTTTCTGTGAAATTTGCATTTGTAACTTATCGGTACTAAGTTCTATCCGTGTTGGTAAAAAAACCCGTCCGTTTCGTGCCCGAAATCTTTCAATTTTGTTCATGTTTAACGAGATAATAGTCATTTTTCACTTTGCAGTTACAAATTATGGTAAATGTGTGTGTGTGTGTGTGTGTGTGTGTGTGTGTGTGTGTGTGTGTGAGAGAGAGAGAGAGAGAGAGAGAGAGAGAGAGAGAGAGAGAGAGAGAGAGTGGGGGGGGGGGTAAAAGCAGATATGAAATGTGGACATTTCGGTACAACTCTTCGTCGCCACAGAAATAGAAACTGGCTCCTAAAGAATATAATGTATTTTTCCCCTTTTGTAATAAAGATCATTTTATTCAATTTCAAACTTGAAATAAAGCAAAACCAATACAAAGAGGAAAATTACGCACAAGAATATTACGCATTTTCAGTTCTTGTTCATTATTTGTATTACAAAGACTTAGGCCAAGAAAAATAACAAGATGGTTTCTCATCGTCGTGTGCTTCAATTCAGACCCCGCCGCGTTACCTGTTTTTTGCTCATGAGGAGAAAAATAATTAATACAAAAATACGCTACGATAGTGCATAACACAGTGCTGTATAAAACGGAACCGTAAACAAAAAATCTGACACTGACATTCCATTCAGACTGTACACATATGTCACTGTTATATTAAGTTGTCACAACTCTGCATTATTGCATTAACATTCAAACCGCATAACTGTTGCTATACAAAAATATTAAAACAACACTGCTGTGCATTTATCTCTGCGTGCATTTCTATACTGTTATCAGTTTGTTTGCGTGTTCTTGTTGATCGAAGAATAAATAAAAATGAAAGAAAAATTAAACCCGGGTCACCGCATCATTTTTGAATTATGTCTAGGATGAGAAACAAACTTTTTATTTTCTTCGCCTTAAGCATCGACTTTTGCAAATTGATCATTTTGCAATCACCACAATTGAGTTAAGTTTTGTCGTGGCTCTCTCATTCTTGTCTCTGTGACGATGAGCTGAGAATACGGTGTTACTTTCAGCCAGGCACTTGACAATCATAACATGTATTCACTATGCCAAAAATAATAATATACTCAAGGGTTTATATAACAATACCTACTGTTCAAAGCACATGAATAACACGGGCCAAACAAAGTAAAATGTCAACAAATGTTTCTTTAATTAGTTCAATTATAGCCATTAAAGGTAGCATTGGCATGGTTTGTGACACTAACACATTTCACTTCAACATTGATCCTCTTTACACTAGGAATGTCCTAACTCTATGCGTCAGTTTGTATATAACACGCCTCGTAAAAATTGTAATTTGTTATTTTACTGTCACGAGGTATGCATCATGTTTGTAAAGCGCAAGTTACCAGTCAATAGTTCCAAAACCGTTAACCAGCTGCAGTGAACAGTCCGGAACAACTGCTGGCATTTATCTCTGCGTGCATTCCTATACTGTTATCAGTTTGTTTGCGTGTTCTTGTTGATCGAAGAATAAATGAAAATTGAACGAAAAATTAAACCTTGAACGCTAAAGAACATTCCTCTGTGGTCTGCGAACGAGATGAGATAAAGATGAGCGATGAGTGCTGAGGATCTTGTCGATTTTTCAGTAAGAAATTTTGGGTAGGTGTAATACAAACGAGTACATATCGACTAGACATATTCATACCTTAGACGTACATGCTCTTTATTTGTACCTGACTTTGGCAAGCTTTATACAAAAGTTTCAATGGAAAGACTCTCTACCACATCGGGCAAGTTTTTAAAAAATCTTGGCAACTTTTGCCACCGACTTACATACAGATTTTGTTGAGTCTTCTACAATGGGTAAACTTCCCGTGTCGCGCAGAACATATAGCTTACATCCTAAGCCTTGTGACAACACTTAAGTTAGTGATCAGCCAGTCTTTGTGAAGTGCAACTGAATCTTCCAATAATTGTTGTCTATTCAACTCCTGTCTGTCTACTCGTCTATTGTTAACCGAGATAAAACTCAGTCCCTTCATTCCTTTTATGATATTCATCTGTCACGAGGTAGCATCTTATATGCTAATGACTCTAACACTCCTGTTGGAATGATCGTTCTAGACAAAGGAAAAGCGTTTGCTGCACGACTTCGGAATCTGTCATGGTTTAATAAACCATAATTGAGTTCTGTATATGGACTTTAAAGGGAAAACAGTAGTCGGAACTGCGCCTGTGCGAGTTTCACGATGTCTAGATGCACTTCATCATAATAGTTGCAACATTTAAATTATACGATGTAGATTATGACAGACATGTTTTAACTTTTTCAATCACCATCGTATCTTGGATACAATGTTTACATTGGTCACAGGGATCCAGACCTTTTAGCGCAGTTCTGACGACTATATATCCCTTTACTAGTAAACGTTGCGTCCTAATCTCAATAACAGACCATCTGTGCCGATTGACATAAATCAGCATTAAGTAAGACTGTTCATTGTCGGAGTAACTCAACACCATTGCTTTAGAACCACTCCTTAACAAAGGACTCTAAATTTTCGGTCATACTACTCACAAACATATGACACGATTGGAACTAATTTGGATAATTGGATGGTGAAGTAATGTCGATTTAAGCTGCACATGTAACCTCATCTGATTTTCTTTTTAAGTTACACACTTGTTTTTATGAGTAATTGTAATATAGAAACATTCCGCTTTAGGGCACCTAACGCTTTTGGGAAATTTGAAAAATATAAAGATCCAATCATCCCAAATTAGTTCCAATCATGTTATAGGCATATGCCTATGCCTATGCCAACTAAAATCGATCATTTCGAAAATTGAAATTTGTCATTTAGATAGTACTAAAGTGCATCAAATGCAAAGGCCGATCAGAAAAAAGACATCAGATCTGATGAACACGGAAGATGGCACAGTCGTACAGATCACCTTTTAATAATATGATGGAATCAGACTGGCATAACATTCTTGGAACCTATATAAGGAACAGTTTTCAGTATGTAAATATTGAAAGCAGAGGTGAACTGAACGTCTCAATGCTATTCAAAACAAAACAATATTCTTGTCTTCATTGCCTCGAAGTTTTTAGAAGCTGTACACGTAGTTACTTGCTGCAAAACTGTTCCATGGATTGACCCGCACCTCTCCTACCAGTCATTGTCTCTCGGCGTTTTCTGTCAAGGCTCTTGTCAAGTTTTCGCAAGCTTGTCACTTTGTTTTCGCTAACTATCTACAAAGTTCAAACTGAAGAAGACCATGGTCTTATTCACATCCAACTCGCTTAGAAACTCTTTGGTTAGTATACACCCAGAGGTACTTTATTAAGCCTTTTAGTTATGTAGGTCATTGTTCCCACCGATGACCTGACTTTAATTAGTCTAGAACATTGTGAACTTCATTTGTTTAGGGTCATTCTCCTACGTGACCTTGAGTTTAATTAGTTCAGTTTAGAACTTTATAGAAGGTTATGTTTACTACAAGTGAAGATATTTTTAGAACAGTAATTAGCATATCAATAGAAATTCTAGCCTGTTCTTATATTCTCTAGATAAAGTTATTTAGTTTGTATGCGGGACGGTGCAGATTTTAAGGCAGACTTTCGAGATCACTTCATTGTTTACTTTAAGACAATTTTGGACCTTCACACTCACGCTGGACTTCTTCTGTAAAATGAAGCTCGATTTGGATCTATATAAAGCCTGCAAGCCAGAGAAGACGCACTCCTCACTCACCAAGTGTCTGTCTACCTCAACTCTTGAGACTAAGAGTTTATGTGCTGTCCCAGCTGAGACAAGTAGCCTATAAAGTTTTACAGTTTGTACTTTATCTCTTGACTTAGTGATTAGTTTTAATAAAGTTATTTAAATAAAAAAGCTGACTTACCGCAGTTATTTCTGTCGTAACACTATCCCCATCTCGCTTTCTTTTTCACTGACTATTTCTTCAGCGCAGTTTACCATTTGCCTTAACAACTGTTGTTCTCTATAAATCCTGACGTCTTTATAGAAATTCTTCCGGAAGTTAGTAGATTAAATTCGACAAAAGTTGTCATTAATTATTCCAGAAATATTTAACGGACCAGTGAAACTCACTGTCTCGCTCATTTACATACCATTGTATGTTGATACTGGTACCATTAACATAAATGACCATATGGATGACATAGAATAATGCTGGTTGAATCCATCAGATCGTATGATTAAGGTGAACCGTGTCGCAGCCCTGTCATTGAAATGCGACTCTTAAACCATCCCAACTGGAGTGAATACCAAGATCAATGAATACTTCAAGAACGAGTTTCTTAAATGTCAACATGACAATCGTTATTTATTAAAGCTCCATCAACCTTTCCCTTCACAAATACCTTAACGTTCTCCGAATATCAACAGACTGTCACATCATAAAATTTGTCTGTAGGAGAAATTTTCAATAAACCTGATTATTTCCACCCAAACATCCTGGCATACTTCCCAAGATGGGACGTGATTAACAGGGTGCATTCTCCACATCACTTGCTCAGTTGGTTCCTCTCTGTAGCTCTGATTCACCGGCCGATGCACTCTGTTCACCATGTTAGGACAAGGATTCAATGTTTAGTGTGCCTTCACATCCAGCCGCTGTTTATAACTCTGACCTTCAGTATAACGAGACGTCTTATTTCTTCAGATAATAAGGTATTTCAGATCGCCTGGTATTTCAGCAACCGTACTCGTGAAAGCTTTGCTTTTGCTGAATCGATCCTAAGTACCTGTTCACATTCATCACATCGACAGAACAGGTGGCTATCGAACTCACTCGAGGAGATAAAATGAATAACCAGCTGCCAGTACAAATCTTCAAGACCTGCATGCTTTAACGAATTTTGGTTCACGTATGAACACTTAATACGGACTGAGCAGACTTAGCTGCATTTTACGTACTTTGTTGGCTTGATATTTCATCATCGAGAATATTCGTTTTTTTAATATCGGAGTTTTAGACAAAGTATGTCAACTTCATTGACTATGTGAAGTTTCATAGCATCATCATGGTCTAATTTATTGTTCAAATTTGTCTTTCTGGTCGGGTAACGATGACACCATATTTGGTTGCTTTGCGATCGTTTGCGTTTCCCTAAATTGTGCTCGTTTATTTTTATTTCTGTAATATTTTAGTTTTCTATTCACAATCTTTCCCTTTTCTAATTGTACAAAATTACATCTATGTGTAATTATATACATGCATAAATAAATGTGAATATTCACGTATAATTCTCACATTGCATAATGTCACAATCGTTCAATTATTGTTTTCTGGTCCATCTTCAGCAGTGCGAACTTACCGAACCCTCAGGATGAACTTTGTATGTTAAGCCAGTTTGCCATCTTTCAATGACTGAGGTCCCATTTTACACTTCTCTTTTCAATTTAAAAATAGTTGAAAATGAGGGTGTACATATTTGATATCAGAGATACACTATGATTTCGAAGATTCGCTTCATCAGTTCACGTCCTTCCTGTCTGTATTCAACATTACTGAATCCTTATATGGTAAATACTTATGCAAAGGGTTTATTTATGACCAATCTGGCAACCGGGGAAAACCACAGTTTCTGAGAATGGTGGAGAAGCTGTATTATCTGAAACCACTCAATTGGAGAAAACAAGGTAACTGGCGTTTTTATCCTTCCAATACAAGAACTACCTTATATTGCGTATTTTAGCATAAAGAAATTTACAACAGAAAATAATATTTGCTGAGAACAGTTAAGACCTTCAGCAAAAGTTTCTTCACTTTCAGTTAGAGGGTGCTGTAACTACACTGTGCTTGAATTATCTTCCAGATAATTGATATTGATTTTATCGTGTTTTTTTTTTCAGCAGGGTGGCTGGCATCTCAACTACCGAATTCTAATTTAATGCAAAAGCAGTTAGAAAGCGCGTCAGCTCAGTTAGTTACAAACCATCAGCATTGGATGCGAGATTATAGAAAGTTGTATACTCAGATGGAACAAGTGAACGTGACACAGAATTCTTTGAAGATACGATCGGGATGATAACGAGTGACAATTGGCGTTTACAAAAGTTGTATGAAGGTAGCTGAGCCCTAAATGTCAATAAATAAATACGTTTATTAATAGATATGTTTAAATATTGCTTGTGATGGAACATGGATGAATTTTGACACATCGACAGAACAAAATAACTTGAAAAATCTTCCGCTTAAAATGTGCTGACTTGTCAAAGTCATAACAACATGGGGATATAAAAGCTCACTCCACAACCAGTATTCAACCATACTGTATTGTTTAATTTTGGTGGTTACCATGGCAGGGTTTTCACTAGGATATCTGACAGGGCTGAATTTGAAAGTACAGTGAGGGAGAACACGCCAAATGCCGAGGGGGAAGCTTCAGAGGAGGTGTCCCATCTCTTGTGTGGAAATATTTGAGAAATTTGTTTTCAATCTGATATGTGTGCAGTCCGATACAATATGAGAGGTGTTTTAAAGTTGTCTTTTTACTAAGTAAAACTGATAGAGCACCCCATGAGGGACAACCTCAAAAATTTTGAGAAATCGGTGTGTGCAATGGCGCAATCTGAGATGTTTCAACTTAATTAGCACCAAAAATTGAATGGCCCCCAATTCTTTCTCTCCACAGTTTGGGCACCCCCTTGTAGCTTTCAATTGTTTGATTGACCCCCTCGGATTCCTCTGACCCCAGGGCAGTAAATAATGACAGCTCGCTAAATTACGTAGCAATGAGCTTAATGGCGATTAGACGTTTGGGTTTCATCTTTTGTGCAAATACCTATCATGACGTAGATAGTGGTATCCTGTTGTTTCGTCATTTCTCATTGCAACAATTTTATGTTGAACAAATGCCTACTTTCCGTCAAAAAGGACTTCAGCAAATCATAAATTTTGCGAAAATGGTTTAAAAGTTAGCCTAAGCGACTTGACAGAAATTACAGGGGGTGGGCCGGTGTTTTTTGGGGTGGGTCACCATTTTTCACGCCAGCATTTTTGAAGGGTCATAACTTTTATGCAAGCCTATTGGGAGGGTCACCTTTATCATGCATCAAAATTAAACTTGCATGTCCACGTTGTGAAGATTATGGGAATATTGAAAAAAAGAAAAAATACGTTCTGGCACTTTCATTTTCTGCCATTTCCATTTTCGGCACGCCCTTCGGGCGCAAGTTCTATGGAACATTAAACAACCTATTGATAATCCAAGCAGCCATATTGAGGCAAAAGATTTAGATTGTCGTTATTTCTTCTTACCCAACTCCTCTGTTGTGCACAACTCTTCTTTTCAATGACTGGAAGTTTCAAGTTAGTCTTAGGATTTTTGTATAGGTGTAGAAAACTTGTTTTAATCACATATCAAAGGCAATGTGTATAATGATGAAGAAAATCCAGCAGAATGTTTAATTGTTTCTAATTTGCTACATTTGAAGAATACTACTTACAGTATATAAGTTGGTCAACTAACTTCCTTGGAGATTGTGCTTCTTTCTTGCAGCTATGGTGCATTTATCTAATCAATTACGATCACAAGTCTATTTCTGGAAGTGGGTGATCGGTATTGTGTCAACTGTGATTGTCTTGAACAAAGTTTGTCAATATTTAAGGAGAAAGTTCACAGAAAGGGAGATGAAGAGAAATTACGAACTGCTGGAAAAGATCGCTGCCTTGGACCTAACGTTTCGCCATCAATGTAAGTGTAACATTACTGATACTTATCAAAGGCATTAGAAAGAAGAGCTGAGTCAATTTCTTAAGTCCTGAATTTAAAGTAAATTAAAAACGAGTGATATGCATGTCTAAATATCAACCTTGTACATCGTGATTGACACTGCGCATTTCATACCTACATTTTGCACTTAATCGGAGTAAGTATCAGCGTGATTAATTCTTACACTACCTGCTATCATAAAACGCCAATGTATGTGGTTTTGACCGAACTAAATTGAGTACTTATGAACACAGCACAAAACAATATCCCGGGACAATAAGATTGGATTTTCTATGAGATATATGAAGCGAGAGTTCTATTATCATCGCAGGCAAAATGAATAACTAACCTACAAGCACACACATTCATGATACCCAAGACATTAATAAAACTTAGTGACTCCCTCCTGCAAGCCATTTTAAATGTCTGTGTTATTTACATTTACGTTTAAATGAGTTATATGTGGCATCATAGTACTTTTCTCAAAACTTGTAAGTCCTGATCAATGAAATAATATTTCCAATAATAGCAATGGTCATACTTGTATGTTAACCTGAAGGTCAATGAGAGTTTATTTTTCTGGAGGGTTTGGCTTGGATAGTTTATGATTATTTCCTTAGTTAATGATTGTAGAAAAACGGACGTACATTTAGAACAGCTGCACAAAATTGGATGGGAATTGATACAAATGTTAATCACACCAGAATACATCCTTTGTGAAAAAATACTGACATGTTAGTTAATTGCTAATTTCCATAGTTAATGAATTTTCTCAGTTCAAGATATAGTCCGTGGGCTGGAGGGTCCACCATGCACCCCCCATAAACCTACTACATGGGTATTTTTTTGTTCTTTGGGATCTGCTGAACTAGAAAAAAGATGTTAAGATTGGATATTTTGGGATGCACTACCTGTCTGCACTGGTTTTTGATTTGTATGTACCGCAAACAATTGCGAAAATGGGTAGGGTAGGGGGTACTATATCCTCCCCTAAATTAAGTAAACTAGCATGAAATAGCACAAACCTTATATTTTTGGAAAGCTAAGAGCTCTTTCTGAGGAATACAAACTTTAGCAAAACTAATTTGTGTACATAGAATAGGACGACTTTAAAATGAATTTTTTTGACAATTTTGAATTTTAAATACCATGTAACAATTGTGATTTACTTTTTATTAAGCAACATTTTCACATATTTTTGTGTTTAAATTATTTATTCCGACATATTAAACAAGAAAAAACGTGTTAACATCAGATATTTAACTATACACTACTTCTCTGGCGTCAATTTTGAATTGCGTGTATCTGTATGGGGTGTGCAAAAGCTAGGGGTAGGGGTACAACATTCTTCCCTTGATGAAGTAAACTGGCTTGAAATGCCATATACCTTATAGTTTTAGAAAGCTTAGATACTGGTCTTTCTAAAATGCATAAGGTTTTAGTAAAAAATATGACGTCATAGAATTGGATAACTTTAAATCGATTTTTTCTGGTAATTCAGCAATTTTAACCGGAAGAAAATACGATAACTATTGTTTCCTCCCCATGAAGCAAATCAACAGATTTATGTATGTAATTTACTATTGCAATGTGCTGAAGAAGAAAATAAACGTCAAAATGTGGTATTTACAATGCATTATTGTCTCTACTCACTAAAATTGCAAGTTTTGCTACATTGGTATATCGTGAATGGGCATTTTATTGTTATGCAATGAACTAATGCACAGCCTTAAAAGAACGCACACACATAGTCATATTGCCATTTTCTCCTTAAAGTAAATAGATTGTTGATGACTGTCTATTTTTATAATTTACTTTTTAAATATTTTTTATAAAATAATTTTGATAAGACGTATTTGGAAAATTGTCTATGCCTCCTTGTCTTACTTATACAGCAAGCATTACTAACAATCTCTTAGGCCTTGGGCTAGAGGGGCGCTTACGTGCATCTTCCCCCCCCCTCCACCCCACAGGATAACAAACCTGTATTTTTCAGAAGCCTTGGGATCCCTAGAATAAGAAATAGGATTTTAACAGACAAAATATAGGGACTCAATAGCTGTTACGGTCATGTTTTGAAGGGTACCGCAAAATCACGATTTTGTGACCCACATGGATTTTTGTCAAACCTGTCTTCATGTACGTCATCTGCTGAGCTTACTGTTTAACATGACCTGGCTTATGGGGTATCATTAGAAAGGTTATTTATTTTTCTTGAAAATGGTATATAGCAATATGCAATATCTTCTATAGTTTTCATGAAATAGGGCCATAATTTACCCCATACCCCAAAGTTTATGTCGCAAATTACTGTCAAAACTAATCTAAATTCTACCAATTATTTACCTAGACATAATACAAAGGGCAATGCTGTGTATTAAATTTGTTTTATTTGCTACAAGTACATGTTAGAAACTTGAAATAAACTTTTGACAGAAAAAATATTGGGATGCTGTAGCTGTAACAGTCATATTTTGAAGGGTACCGCAAAATCACAGTATTACTGAATCACATTCGTTTTTGTTAAACCTGTCTTCCTGTAAGTCTTCTGCTGAGCTTATTTTGAACATAAAGAGGCATATGCGGTATCATTTGAAAGTTAATTTACTTTTCTTTAAAATGATATATTGCAATATGCAATATCTTCTATAGTTTTCATGAAATGAGACCAAAACTTACCCCATACCCCAAAGTTTTATGTCGCAAGTTACAGTCAAAACTAATGTCAAATTCTACCAATTATTTTCCTAGACACTTTACAAAAGGCAATGCTTTGTATAAATATATTTTATTTGGTACAGGGACATGTCAAAAATATGAGTTAGACTTTTAACAGACAAAATATTGGGATTCAATGACTGTTACTTGCATGTTTTGAAGGGTACTGTGAAGTTAGAGTATTACCGACTCGCATATGTTTTTGTTAAATGTGTCGTCTTGTAAGTCATCTGCTGAGCTTACTTTTTACCATAACCTAGCTTATGGGCTGTCATTAGAAAGACAAATTATTTGGCTTTAAAACGACATATTGTAATATACAACATCTGCTATAGTTTTCATGAAATAGGACCAAATCTCACCCCATACCCCAAAGTTTTATGTCGTAAATTACTGTCAAAACTAATCTTAAATTCTACCAATTATTTACCTAGACATTATACAAAAGGCAATGCTCTGTATCAAATTGTTTATTTGATACAAGTAAATGTTAGAAACTTGAAATAAACTTTTAACACACAAAATATCCGGATGCTGTAGCCGTAACAGTCATATTTTGAATGGTACTGCAAAATCACAGTATTGCCAACTCGCATACATTTTCGTTAAACCTGTCTTCTTGTAAGTCGCCTACTGAGCTTATTTTTTAACATAACGTGGCAAGTTGGGCATCATTAGAAAGTTAATTTACTCTTCTTTAAGATAATACATTGCAATATGCAATATCTTTTACAGTTTTCATGAAATGGGACCCAAACTTACCCCACACCCAAAAGTTTTATGTTCCAAATTACAGTCAAAACTAGTCTTAAATTCTGCCAACTATTTACCGGGACATAATACAAAGGGCAATGATTTGTATTAAATTTAGTTTATTTGCTACAGATTCATGTTAGAAACTTGAAACGAACTTTTAACAGAAAAAAATATTGTGATGCTGTAGCTATAACAGTAATATTTTGAAGGGTACCACAAAATCATGGTATTGCCAACTCGCATACGTTTTTGTTTAACCTGTCTTATTGTAAGTCATCTGCTGAGCTTATTTTTTAACATTAGTTGGCAATTGGGGTATCATTAAAAAGGTTTTTTTTTCCTTTGATATAACATATTGTAATATACAATATCTTCTTTAGTGTTCAGGAAATAAGACCAAAACTTACCCCATACCCCTAAGTTTATATTGCAAATTACTGTCACTACTGATTTCAAATTCTACCAAACTTTTACCTAGACATATTACAAAAGACAATGATTTGTATGAAATCTGTTTTATTTGCTACAGAGACATGTCACAAATATGAGATAGACTTTTAACAGACAAAATACTGGGATTGAATGGTTGCTGCTGTCATGTTTTGAAGGGTACCGTAAAGTCACAGTCTTGCCCACTCGTATGTGTTTTGTTAAATGTGTCATCTTGTAAGTCATCTGCTGAGCTTACTTTTTACTCTAACCTATCTTATGGGCTATCATTGGAAAGACAATTTTTGCCAGAAAGCGACCAACATATCGTAATATGCAATATCTTCAATGGTTTCCATGAAATAGGACCAAACTTACCCCATATCCCAAATTCGCAAACTGCAAAGTTTTAGAACAGATGTAGTTTGCAAATCAAACTAAGGGCTGGGGTGATGAGGTTTTTGCTATTTCATGATAATGCACTTTATGATATGCTAAAAATAAGAGTGATAAAATCTTTGTAATGATACCCTACAATCTAGGTTACGGATAAAATAAAGGTTGGCAGATAAATTTCATGGAAACCTGTTTAATAAAATTTCACGGGTTTCAGCAACATATCCTGCTATCCTTCAAACCATGATGCTAACAGCTATTAAATCGCAATAATTATCCTGTTAATGGTATCTTTCATGTTGGAAATGTCTCTGCAACAAATCCAATAGGTTTCAAACAAAGTTTGCCGTTTTTATACAATTTTTCAAAATTAAATGCTAGTTTTGACAGTAATTTACGACATAAAGCTTTGGGGTATGGGGGAGATTTGGTCCTATTTCATGAAAACTATAGCAGATGTTGTATATTACAATATGTCGTTTTAAAGCCAAATTATTTGTCTTTCTAATGACAGCCCATAAGCTAGGTTATGGTAAAAAGTAAGCTCAGCAGATGACTTACAAGACGACACATTTAACAAAAACATATGCGAGTCGGTAATACTCTAACTTCACGGTACCCTTCAAAACATGCAAGTAACAGTCATTGAATCCCAATATTTTGTCTGTTAAAAGTCTAACTCATATTTTTGACATGTCCCTGTACCAAATAAAATATATTTTATACAAAGCATTGCCTTTTGTAAAGTGTCTAGGAAAATAATTGGTAGAATTTGACATTAGTTTTGACTGTAACTTGCGACATAAAACTTTTGGGTATGGGGTAAGTTTTGGTCTCACTTCATGAAAACTATAGAAGATATTGCATATTGCAATATATCATTTTAAAGAAAAGTAAATTAACTTTCAAATGATACCGCATATGCCTCTTTATGTTCAAAATAAGCTCAGCAGAAGACTTACAAGAAGACGGGTTTAACAAAAACGAATGTGATTCAGTAATACTGTGATTTTGCGGAACCCTTCAAAATATGACTGTTACAGCTACAGGATCCCAATATTTTTTTCTGTCAAAAGTTTATTTCAGGTTTCTAACATGTACCTGTAGCAAATAACACAAATTTAATACACAGCATTGCCCTTTGTATTATGTCTAGGTAAATAATTGGTAATACTTTTTGACAGTAATTTGCGACATAAACTTTGGGGTAATGGGGTAATTATGGCCCTATTTCATGAAAACTATAGAAGATATTGCATATTGCTATATACCATTTTCAAGAAAAATAAATAACCTTTCTAATGATATCCCATAAGCCAGGTCATGTTAAACAGTAAGCTCAGCAGATGACGTACATGAAGACAGGTTTGACCAAAAATCCATGTGGGTCACAAAATCGTGATTCTGCGGTACCTTCAAAACAAGACCGTAACAGCTATTGAGTCCCTATATTTTGTCTGTTGAAATCCTATTTCTTATTCTAGGGATCCCAAGGCTTCTGAAAAATACAGGTTTTTATCCTGTGCAGGTGGGGGGGGGGGGGAGGTGCACGTAGACGCCCCCTCTAGCCCACGGCCTAATAGATTGTTAGTAATGCTTGCTGTACAAGTAAGACAAGGAGGCATAGACAATTTTCCAAATACGTCTTATCAAAATTATTTATATAAAAATATTTAAAAAGTAAATTATAAAAATAGACAGTCTTCAACAATCTATTTACATTAAGGAGAAAATGGCAATATTACTATGTGTGTGCGTTTTAAAGTCTTCTTTTTAAGGCTGTGCATTTGTTCATTGCATAAAATGCCCATTCACGATATACCAATGTAGCAAAACTTGCAATTTTAGTGAGGAGAGACAATAATGCATTGTAAATACCACATTTTGACGTTTATTTCTTCTTCGGCACATTGCAATTAGTAAATAACATCCATAAATCTGTTTGATTTGCTTCATGGGGAGGAAACAATAGTTATCGTATTTTCTTCCGGTTAAAATTGCTGAATTATCAGAAAAAATCGATTTAAAGTTATCCAATTCTATGACGTCATATTTTTTTACTAAAACCTTATGCTTTTAGAAAGACCAGTATCTAAGCTTTCTAAAACTATAAGGTAAATGGCATTTCAAGCCAGTTTACTTCATCAAGGGAAGAATGTTGTACCCCTACCCCTAGCTTTTGCACACCCCATACAGATACACGCAATTCAAAATTGACGCCAGAGAAGTAGTGTATAGTTAAATATCTGATGTTAACACGTTTTTTCTTGTTTAATATGTCGGAATAAATAATTTAAACACAAAAGTTGTGAAAATGTTGCTTAATAAAAGTAACTCACAATTGTTATATGGTATTTTGGTAAAAAATTTCAAAATTGTCAAAAAATTCATTTTAAGTCGTCCTATTCTATGTACACAAATTAATTTTGCTAAAGTTTGTATTCCTCAGAAAGAGCAATATCTGAGCTTTCCAAAAATATAAGGTTTGTGCTATTTCATGCTAGTTTACTCAATTTAGGGGAGGATATAGTACCCCCTACCCCTACCCATTTTTCGCCATTTTTTGCGGTACATACAAATCAAAAACCAGTGCAGACAGGTAGTGCATCCCAAAATATCCAATGTTAACATCTTTTTTCTAGTTCAGCAGATCCCAAAGAACAAAAAAATACCCATGTAGTAGGTTTATGGGGGGGGGGGGGTGCACGGTGGGCCCCTCCAGCCCACGGACTACTACCTCTCAATTTACTCGATCAAAAATGGAAAAACTTACTATGGAAATTGCAGTAACTAGGATATGACATTTTTTGAAAGTCATTTAGCATTTTTACTGATGCTATTTATTAATTTGCATATTTAATAAACTTTCTTAATTAAGGATATATATCTGGATTAAGTTGATCGAAGCTAAAAAACATGCTATGTACACTGAAGCTATAGTAATAAGATATGTGGAAGCTGTTTAGCATTTTAGCATTTTTACACCCTCTTGTTACTAATTTACATATTAAACTAATTTCTAAATTAGGGACATTAGACTTGAGAGAGACTAAAAAATGTTTATGAAACTTACTTTGTATATGGATGAGACAATTGTATTGTATTTTTAAAAGACATTTTACATTTTTATGTCAGGTAATTTATAATTTGCATACAAGTTTTGCATATAAAGGAACAAACAAGGAAAAATGTGGACATTTGTGAACTCAAGCGAATCCATATCATATTAATAGTCTAGTCGGAAGGTAGGGTTCCCATGCACCCCATGGATGTATTTTTTTAACTTACATTTTTTGTAATCCTTAGGGTCTATATTTAATGAATTTTGATGTTTCCAAAATCAAATAGTGTCCAATGGGGTTCATTTGGCGCCATCTTTGCCACCATCTTGGCCGCCATCTTGGATTTCAACAATGGGGTAGGGGTCACGTATTTACTGCTCGACGGAAACAGAAACAATATAATAATTTAAACGTTACATTTTTAGAAAGCCAAGATCATGGCCTTTTGAATGATATATAACTTAATAGGAATAAATTAATATTCGAACGTCGATTAGACTTTATATCGGCCATTGACCGTAAATCGTAAAATTTGCTAAATTTCACACCCAATAATTAAGTTCCCGTTCCTCCAAACAATTTTTCATATGGTATTTATATATTTTTTGAAGATCTCAGTGCAATAAACAAGAAAATAACATTAAAAGTATGTGTTTTGAGATTTACTGGGTGCATGAGCTTGTTTTCTTATTACGCGGTATGCCATATATCCGTGTGTAACATAAGGGGTAGGGGTAATGTTTCCCTTTCTATTTCGAATCATGAATGATGAAACCATAAAAATGTTACATTTTTTGAAAGTGCTGTGTCAGACCTTTCTAAAAATATATAGATTTATGGGAAACGTTGCATATGTAAAAGTTTCAAAGCTTAAACCTTTCAGTTTGTGTCGATTTTAAGTGATTTTTTCAGAGCGAAATTACAACATTTGGGGTAGGGGTAATGTTTCCCTTTCTGCCTCGAACCATAAATTATGAAATCATATAAATGTTATACTTTTTAAAAACTCTAAATAGGCCTTTCCAAACATATATAGTTAATTGGGAAAAGTCACATATTTTAAAGTTATAAAGCTTATGCCTTTCAGTTTGTGTCAATTTTAAGTGATTTTTTTAAACAAAATTATAATATAAGGGGTAGGGGTAATGTTTCCCGTTCTGCCTTGAACCATGAATTATGAAACCATATAAATGTTATACTGTTTGAAAGCTCTGAAATAGGCCTTTCCAAACATGTATAGTTTTATTGGGAAAAGTTGCATATTTGAAAGTTACAAAGCTTAAGCCTTTCAGTTTGTGTCAATTTTAAGTGTTTATTTCTAATCATATGCACAAAACAGTTAGTCCGTTGGCCAGGTATCGAAATCATTCCCTCTAAGGCATTTTACCCACTATGATTTTCTGTTAGCTAGTATTCTCAGCTGTCATAATCTGCTTATTTTCCATTTAACTGATGGTGTTTAAGAGTGTAACGACTTATTTTGTAGGGGGCTGTCACGCCCTCAGTAGTAAAATAGGAATGGGTTAGGGGTAACATATTTACCGCTAGTCGGAAACAAAAACAACAAAGTACTATAAACAATACATTCTTAGAAAGCCCAGATAATCCCCTTACCATTGGTATACAACTTAATGGGGATAAATCAATATTCAAACGTCGATTAGGTTTTATATCGTCCATGAAATGTAAATTGTAAAATTTGCTTAATTTCAAACCCAATAATTAAGTTCTTGTTCCTCCAAACAATTTTACAAGGTATTTATATATTGTTTTAAAAACTTAATGCAATAAAGAAGAAAAACAATGTTGAAAGTGTGTATCTTGGGATTTAGGAGCATGCAGAATATGTAGTATGTCACATACCTCTCTGTAATAGACCTATGGTTTGCCGTGCGTTGAGGAGAGAATCCTAACAAGAGTAAACCGTAGCTTCTAGCTAATTTTTGTGTCTTGTGCTTCGTGTGTTGTGTTTGGAGTCCCTGTGGACTTATCTTTGAATTTATTTTTCTGAGTGTTTTTCGTCGTATTAGGTATCGGAGTCTCATTCTCAGTAAGAATTCATTTGTGTCTTATAGGAGATTGATTCTGTTTGGACCTTTTGGTGTTGGAATTAATTTCAAGCCTTCGCAAAGAGCGTTCATTTCTATAATTGTTAGATTTGTGTGAAAAAAGATTCTTAGTAAATCCATGTTTTTTGTTGGTCACTATGTTGTGTTTATGTTTGTTATAATGTAATATCGTGTTTAAATATTTTTTTTGTCATTTTGTGCATTTATTTTTGCTTTTTTAGTTTTATTACGCTTTCTGTTTCTGAGTTTTTAACACAATTTCGTGTGTGATCATGTTTTGCCATTGTGTTTCGGTAGTGCTATTTAAACCGGTGTGTGGGATATAAAAGGCCCCCAACTCATTGAAAATTCATAATGACGCTTGAGTGACAACTGGCAATAGCTAGGTAGACCGCTCCCTTAAAATCAGCCTAAACGATTCTCAAACAAAAATTATTAGCAAACACCTAGGCCATACAGGTATCCGCAAAGTACGACGACTTGGGGAGAAATCGCTTCTGAACAAAGGGAATGGCCCTCAAAAGGCAGTTGTTCCATGATTCAAACAATTGTCAATCATTCGGTGACGCGCAGAGGTGTAAACTGGTCAAACATTTGCTGTGCACGGCATACGAGAACAATTACGATGTAAACAAACCATAAGTATGCTTAGAGTTATAAAAGCGGGCAAAGGATGAAAACTTTGTGTAAATTGTCATAAACTCTTTTGCTAGCATTTATGGTGCAATGACATCACGAAAGTGAACCATTTTCAGACGTGACTTAGCAAGAGGACTATACTGGTAGTACGATGTATTCTTGCGAAAGCGCGTAAACTTTGTAAAACAAAACTGTAGGCAGAGTCTGTAGTTTGCACCGAGAATGACATCAAAAACAACCTTCAAATCATGGTGGTAGCGTCCATGATCAATTTAATTATAGTCAGTCGAAGAGATCCACGTATTTAACAACTTTGCAGCCTTCCATCCTGCGTTTTGTGTAACGAGTGTCTTCGATCGCTCTCTTAAGTTTGTGATGTACAACTGTCTTGAGTCCCGGTGCTTTATTGGGTGTAGAGGTAAATAGTTAGAGATCAGGGTGATAAATTGTTTGCCGCAGTGTCTTTCCAGGTGTTGCCATTTTTGAAGGAATTCAACACTCGGTATTTTGGCCTGGTAGTATTCTTTACCGTGTACCTGTAGGCTACATGGTATTGAATAGGGGCCACTTAGGTTTCAACACATTCGATACTCTTGGCTTTCGCTTATACCCCGTTGTATGAGTAACTGGGATCGGAAATGAGAAAGGCTTAATTAATATCCATCTTTGCTAATATTAATTCTCGTTTGGCTTACAGATGGCCACCTCTACTTGTTTCGGTGAAAATTTGACTTTCAATTGGACTAAACATTGAGTATGACTTTCTTCTGTGTGTTATTTAGGCCTATGAAAAATATGAAATTGCATACATGTTGTTGTCAAATATCTCAAATCTTAGATTGTAAGAGATAGGCTTAGGCTTCCCTGTAATCATACAAATGAGTTAAGTTGGAATTTATTGGAGTAGAATACAGTAATCGAGAGAATGGTTGACACTATAGAAAGACTTATCTCGGACTGCGGGGACCTAACTATGAAAGAACAGCACAGAATACTTGTCCAATGTATGAACTGTTCATGTATAGTACAGGCAGTACTGTACAACATGGAATGTAAAACATACAAATCAAAGAAGTGGCAAATTTTCTCAACTTTTCACAAAGTTTATATTCCATCATTACTATCAGGATTAGGATTTTCCCAATCTATAAATAAGCTATTACTTGATTACACCTTGATTCAGCATGACTAATATTTTGCATTTGCCATGCAACCAGCCATGCCCGTCCCTGGGATCGCGAACAATGCCTTTAACGAAGCTTTTGAACGCTTTTTGTGAATTGTAAGAGTGTCCTCTCGGTGGAGAATTGAGGAGATGTGTGAAGCCGTTGTCTAGCTCGTTTGACTCTAATGATTATGTTGACTTCTTTTTTCTCAGCTGCTGGTGGCTGATCTAACTCGAAAGTTAGATCAATCTTGTCTCTGATTCGATCATGCTGGTGGGAACGGTATCTTGAAGCATTGACCCTTAAACGTCCGTTTTTAGGGTCTTTGCTTCAAAGACGTCAGGTTCTAACATTGGTTAGATGTCATCCATGATAAGAAACTAATGATAGATTAAGTCACAAGGCATTTTAAACATTGAGGTGTCATTGGGAATATAAACCTTTTTAGTCATTTTCTGAGGTTTGTCTCGCCGTCTTATTGCTTGGTGTAGAGAGTGTTTGTTCGCCTTCTGTTTGCTATTTAGTTGCGTAATTTGAATGCGTTCTGTGACATTTGGCTTTTCGGGTTTTGGTTCCAGAATTATTTTGCTATTGAATTTTAGTACCCAGTCAAAATATAATCCTCATTGGGAGTTTATAGTGTTCTGCGTTGTAAAATAATTTCGAAAAATTGGTTATGATCACTTGTTTTCTGGTACGGAAGGAAAAGTGTTGTCGATCCATCTTATCTTAGTATCGAGAAGCTATATTGTGGATTAATGGTGATTGGTTTTGAGCGATAAAAGATTCCTCATGTACCCGTGTGGTATTAAAAGTAACGCTATTAATAGTGAGCTCTGATTTGCACAGACGGTCACGTGACTGTGCATATATTTACGATATACTGTAAAGTTGGGCATTCCTATCTCCAAAGTGGGTTTTTTCACATTGTTTTTATTTTCATCACAAGTTTCAATATACTGATATACTATAGCAATAAACAACCCCTATAAGTTGGGTACACCACTCGAGCTCGGTTTGACCATTTCACTCCATATACACACGAGTGAAGTTCGTGCGTACATGTTGTTTACCGGTCGAAACCGTGTGGTATCCTTTCCAAGTTGTGCTTTATTGCTTATATATCTTTCGCGATACAATAAAAGAAAAGGGATTGATTGTTGCTGCTGTCATATCAACTTAGCATGACGACTATGACATATAATTTAGTGTTTGTGGTTTTGAAATATATAATTTTTGACATATTATAGCTGTAAACTTTCTTTCCCTAATTTGAGTTATTGAAATGAGTAAAACGTCTTTTATTTACCACCATTTTAACTTTTTAGTGCTATTTAATGCCCTATAGAGTATTTTTCTATGTTCCTTTTAACAAGAAAATGTCAGTAAAGTAACACAAACTTTTGAGTTTAGGCATCGTCACTGCAATATTTTTGAGTTTACCCCATCAAGCCATATCTTGTTGGAAAAACAACTGCGTTAGTGTTTCAGTGATATGATATTTATGTGGCTTCCTTATTCGCTGCGTTTGGTAGGAGAGGAAACATCACCCATACCCCTAATTGTATATTATAGAGGGATGTACGGCATACCATATATTAGGAAAACAATCGACACACACCCCATAAATCTCAAGATACACGCTTTTAATGTTTTTTTACTTCCCTATTGCATTAAGTTCTTTCAAATAATATATAAATACCTTCAAGTTGTAAAAATTGTTTGGAGGAACATGAACTTAATTATTGGATTTGAAATTAAGCAAATTTTACAATTTACATTGCATGGCCGATATAAAATCTAATCGATGTTTGAATATTGATTTATCCCCATTTAGTTGTATACCAAAGGTAAGGGAATTATCTGGGCTTTCCAGGAATATATTGTTTATTGTACTTTGTTTCTGACTAGCGGTAAATATGTCACCCCTAACCAATTCCTATTTTACTAGAGAGGGCGTGACAGCCCCCAACAAAACAAGTCATTTCACTCTTACACACCATCAATTAAATGGAAAATAAGCAGATTATGACAGCTGAGAATACTAGCTAACATAAATTATAGTGGGTAAAATGCCTTAGAGGGGATGATTTCGATATCTTGCCAACGGACTAACTGTTTTGTGCATATTGTTCAAAAAATCACTTAAAATTGACACAAACTGAAAGGCTTAAGCTTTGTAACTTTCAAATATGTGACTTTTCTTAACAAAACTATACATGTTTTGAAAGGCCTATTTCAGAGCTTTCAAACAGTATAACATTTATATGGTTTCATAATTCATGGTTCAAGGCAGAACGGGAAACATTACCCTTACCCCTTATATTATAATTTTGTTTTAAAAAAATCACTTAAAATTGACACAAACTGAAAGGCATAAGCTTTGTAACTTTAAAATATGTGACTTTTCCCAATAAAACTATATATGTTTGGAAAGGCCTGTTTCAGAGCTTTCAAACAGTATAACATTTATATGGTTTCATAATTCATGGTTCGAGGCAGAAAGGGAAACATTACCCCTACCCCATATGTTGTAATTTCGTTCTTAAAAAATCACTTAAAATCGACACAAACTGAAAGGTTTAAGCTTTGTAACTTTTAAATATGCAATTTTTCCCCATAAATCTATATATTTTTAGAAAGGTCTGATACAGCACTTTCAAAAATGTAACATTTTTATGGTTTCATCATTCATGATTCGAAATAGAAAGGGAAACATTACCCCTACCCCTTATGTTACACACGGATATATGGCATACCGCGTAATAAGAAAACAAGCTCATGCACCCACTAAATCTCAAAACACATACTTTTAATGTTGTTTTCTTGTTTATTGCACTGAGGTCTTCAAAAAATATATAAATACCATATGAAAAATTGTTTGGAGGAACGGGAATTTAATTATTGTGTGTGAAATTTAGCATATTTTACGATTTACGGTCAAGGCCGATATAAAGTCTAATCTACGTTTGAATATTAATTTATTCCTATAAATTATATATCATTCAAAAGGCCATGATCTTGGCTTTCTAAAAATGTAACGTTTAAATTATTATATTGTTTCTGTTTCCGTCGAGCAGTAAATACGTGACCCCTACCCCATTGTTGAAATCCAAGATGGCGGCCAAGATGGCGGCAAAGATGGCGCCAAATGAACCCCATTGGACACTATTTGATTTTGGAAACATCAAAATTCATTAAATATAGACCCTAAGGATTACAAAAATGTAGGTTAAAAAATACATCCATGGGGTGCATGGGAACCCTACCTTCCGACCCGACTATAACTAGACGCTAACATACAGTCAAAGATATAGCATGGAAATGAAATTGCAAACGTTTTAACAATATACATAATGATATGTAAACGTTTCCTTTTGTTATTATTTTGAAAATTAATTGCTATTTTTTACGAGACAGTAACATTTTCACAAACTTGACAAAACGGCAAAACCATAAACGGATTGTAACGGCCAAGGGCAATGGCCATTATATGAGTACTTTCCTTCGATTCTAGAAGGCTACATGTTATCTCTGGTTACAGCAAGTTTTGTTCCAAAAGCTTGCCATGATCTTTCGTGAAAAACTTCATGGCAAAAGTTTTCAGTCAATCATCATTAAATGCAAATAATGTAAATTTTTCATTCAGGCACCGTCCCTCCACCCACCGGTCTGGAAACAGCTCCTGTTTCTTTGTTCCGATGCGCGTTACGGGTAAACATATCAATTACAAAAAATCTGTGAATCTCTGACACCTTAAAGGTGACAAGTACGTGAATTTGCATGAAAAATATGCTAATTTTAACCAAAATGACCAGAATGCACTGGGCTATTCACTACAGCGATTTTGCTGAATAAACTTGTCGATATTGTAACACAAATGTTTCGATATTGAGGTGGGAGCCTCAAGGTTCTTTCACATTTTAGTACATAAAAGTAAATTTCTTTTCAAAGCTGTTGCGTATTCTTTTGGCCTCCAAAACAGATTGAGCTTGCAAGGAATCGCCACTAGACAACTGTACGCGACTTTACCCCTAAGTCTTAAAACGGATAAGCAAAGAGACAAACAAAATCGCTATCCCAAAAATCATCGTTTCAGAAGAAAAAACATCAAAATAAGTATCTCACCATTCATAAAATATCATAAATTTAATGTTCAATGACTGAAATATGCTGAATTGGATTAGATTCAAACATGGAAGGGAGGAAAATACTTCGTGACCGAAGAACCAACGTGAGCGATCAAAGTTTCAAAATGGCGTCGCGGCAAACTCAACAGCATTCCGAAACATCGAAAGCATAAATTTCGAGTAATGTTAGAATGAAAATCGATTCTAGAAAATAAATATTTGGGAAGGTAGACACCTCGCAAGTCAAAATTCACGGGGAATTTTACAGGTTGATTGGCAATTTTCGTTGTTGACAACTTTGGCCGATGTATGGTGGCCGCCATCTTGATATTTTTAACAAGAAATGCATCGTCGAAAACTCGGGCGTTTCTACAACAGAATTGAGTAAACGACAAAACAACGCATACTACCAATTTTAAAATCCCCATCGCTGATTGATCACGCCAAAGTCGTTTCGATTTATTCTTATTTATACAAGCGAAAGGGGGAAACTTTCGTACTATAAGGTGCCTCTTCCTACCTAGCGAGGTCAAATTTGGTGGGCGAAAATTCGACGGGAAAACACGGAAAATCATAGACGAAAATCTAAAAAGAAATTAATCTCAATAAACAGAGTTTCTCAGTTGTAGCAGAAATCCTGGCTATGGTAACAAAGTTACCTGAGGAGCAAAGACATTACAACAAATAAAAATACTCCGCACCGCAAGATGTTGTCAAACGCTTCTGATGGCATCCCCAAGCAAGCATTTACATCCGTAACGCGCTTCGTACCAACGGTAGAGCAATTAACGCCTTTAAACAATAGCACACGTGTCGCGTTTCCAGACCGGTGGGTGGAGGGACGGTTATTCAGGCAATAAAAATGTGATAGTCTAACAAAGTATATACGTATGTGTGTATAGAATAGGATTAATAATAAATAGGCTTTAAAGGTATGCTGGCGCTGTCATCTGTTCCAATTTTGTCTCAGTTAGGGGCGACGTCAAAATATCGATGTTTGAAAAAAACTTAATTGCTTAAGTTTGGGGTGGGGGGTTTTTGGCCAAATTAATCTCAGTGCAGTCAAAAACAATTTAACGTCTTTTTGGCAAATTTTACGATTTCAAGGCTGTTTTTTGTACGCTAAAACCGATCCAGTCACCCGTATTTTTGTTTCTTTATAATGGTTTTCAATTTTTATTTAATTCAATGGTACATTGGTATGTCATTTGAAAGAATTAGTACAGGGTATGAGTCCGCAATGTTTTTCAATTTTAGGTCAGTTAAGTTAGAAGGGGGGGGGGGGGTGAGGGGGTCTGAGGCCAAACTTAAGCAATTAAGTTAGATTTATTATATTGAACTTTTGATGTTGCCCCTTATGATGGAAAGAAAAAATCTAAGCAATCACAGATTTTAAGCGGGTTGCCGCTTTTTAAAAAACAGCGCCCTCACATGGGCATTTTGAATACCAAAGAACGCCCCTTTGACCATATGTGGGCATATTTAAATTACAGGTGCTTGTATACCTTAACGGTAACAGATCAATATGACATGTACGTAGTGTGTACAGCATTTTAGTTCATATAGCTATTTGTTTCACTTTTCGTTGCTCATAGGTAGTAACTATGACTATGACGTGTTAATTTCATCATGTGAAGATGATGAAAACTTTGTGGAAGACCAGCTATTACCGAAAATACAGAGGGAATGGCATCTTAAAAAGTACTACAGTGAAGAGGACGAATTGATTGGGGTTGACATAATATCAAACATGTCTGAAAAATCCATAAAAGCAGGAAGACACTGGTAGTTCTGTCACAGAAATTCATAGAAGGCAGCTGGGAGGTTCATGAGCTCTGTTTAGCTTACCACAGAAAATTTTCTGACTCTAAAGACAGTCTTGTCATATTACATTTGTCAGACTTAATAGATAATCCATTAGAGCTAGAACCTTTACTTCAAGGAAACAACTACATAGATTTTAGAAAGGGTAGTACAGAAAAAGCTTGGAATAAACTGAAACATGCATTAATCAAGGGAAGAAAAAGTAAACGCCAGTAAGAAAAGCCACACCTTCAGCATTGAGCTACTTGTAATATTCAATGTTTATTTTACTCAACTTCCTGAATGCAGCCGGAAAACAAAAATGCATTGGGTTAATAAGTCATCCAGGAGGAATATATATTGGATTCTGTGTGTCCATGCATGTGTTCATGTGTGCGTCCACACTGATATGTCAGATGCGTCCATCTATCTTTCTTTCATGAATTTTACTTTGTGTGTACCAATGCTTTACTGTCTGTTCTGTACTGTTTTGTGTCTATGTTTATAACTATTGTATTACAAATTTTGACCCAGTGTTATCAGATTTTGGAAGGGTATTATTGTGATTATTTTGATCAAGTCAATTCATATATCCCTATACAGGAAAATTTTACGAAATATGCAATTAGTAATTAAGTTACATGTCACTCCATAGTATCTTTCACTGTTTATATATCCTAGTGTTATCAACACTTGCAGCAATTCACATCACATTGTGTGCAGCTGTTGTCAATGTATATCCGTTCAATCACTAATTATGCAAATAAAGCACAAAAATATGTAAGCCACACCCTCCAACTTCTTGATAAACACTTCAACTTTACCAAATGATTACATTCTCTGTATGCCATGTGATTATCCTACTCTCTTTTTAATATTTGAATGGAGAATAGCCTCATCAAAAGAGCATTCCTTTCCACCTTACATGAATATGATCAATAGAGTTTTGATGCCATATTGTAAACCGGGGTTAGGCACATTGGGAATACAGTGCAAGAGACACAATAGTCAGCCATTTTCTTCCAGTAAGAGAACTAACTGCCTGTGATTTTGCATTGATCGAAACTTTCAATCACATTGAGCCGCATTAAATAATCGTTTGTAATTCAGAAAAATAGGGACATTCACAACGGATGACCTATATGCCCTTTGTAGAATGAACTTCCCTCGTGGGTGGAGGGACGGTGGTAGAATGAACTTTACTTGAACATGAGTGGTCCTCAAACTTTGGTATCTTTCAACCTGTGTGGTCCTCAAAACTTTGGTATCTTTCAACCTGTGTGGTCCTCAAAACTTTGGTATCTTTCAACCTGTGTGGTCCTCAAACTTTGGTATCTTTCAACATGAGTGATCCTCAAAACTTCGGTATCTTTCAACCTGTGTGGTTATCAAAACTTCGGTATCTTTCAACATGTCAAACAATATAAGTAGTATATAAGTAGTATCTCGTATCAAATGAAATTCATGAAAAAATCGCCGACTTTGTCCCTTTAAACTTTAGGTTACACTTTAGGTTGAAACTTTAGAACTTTCATGCACATTTGCCTGTTGTTGATTTACTTATGAAAGACTTCATGTACTTATGCTTTAAAAGTTTTTATCTCTACTTAATGTATTTTAACAAAACATTTATTTTACACTTTCTAAATTTTTGACAATTCTTTACATGATTACTCTACTTTGTTGGGTGTCTTCGATTAAAGAAATACTAAGTTTTCCTTAGAGATGTAAATACATTAAACTGGTATGTAAGGTCTGCATAAATGTCAGAGTCAAAGTAAACTTTGACCTTTGATATATACCGTTATATATATGTATGTGTATATATATATATATATATATATATATGTATATATATATATATATATATATATATATAATATATATATATATATATATATATATATATATATATATATATATGTCACGTGTACATATGTAATCTTGAGAAATTACAATGCTTGATGGCAAAGGAGAGGGTTATAAACAATAACAAAAATTACTTCAAGTACAATTATTATTACAATCCTTCAGATATCACAAATGAAAATTTCATAGAAAATATTTTAAGTTTTCATTGGCCTGATTACAAATCATTTGCATATAGAATTGCCAGTAATATCACCGACGTAAAGTTATGTATTAACAAAACATAAATTTGAGTAAACTATTTTTATGAGTTTAATTTTTCGTCAATAATATTTATAGAGAAGTTCGTAGTATCACCCTTATTTTTCCAAAATATTGCAAAGCAATAGGTACATCTGCATTGCCTTCTAAACCTTGGCCACTTTATTGAAATGAAATCTGAGATAAAAATAGTTCAATGTAAAAAGTCTAGTGTCTAATACTTTTTATGATTTCAAAACGCCATTGTGTGGAATTTAAAAACTCTTCATAGAGGCAGAACTATTTTCACGTACTTGTCGGTCTTTTATAAAATTTTCTGTACCACGAAAGTTGTAAATAAGGATAAAATTTTGACTATTTCACCTTTCCTACAGAACTTGCAACACTACTGTCGAGCTAAAAATCAACAAACTATCTACTTCCCATTATGACATCATTTCAAAGGAGTAAAACAGTGTGTCCTCTTTGCAAATTTGATGTGACAATGATTCTAAAATGTTCCCTCTGCCTACTACAGAAACTCTGCATTGCATGTGTTGGTACAGCTGACATAAACATCTATGAAATCCTACATTGATTCAGTGAGTTAAGAAATATCAACAGCTGGAGAGCATATTTGTAGAAAAAGTCAGGGCAGGAGGGAAGATTGGTGGACAATAGACTGCAATTACCAGTGACGTAGGGAGTCTTCTGTATTTAGGATAGGGTATACAGCACGACTAACCTGTTCAGTTCCTATCCATAGGTTTGTGTCCATCAATCCTTCCAACTAGCCCAGAATGTCAGAATAAGTCGCGATACACAATAAATACTACATTTAAAACTGTCACACTTACATTCACATGATCTTAAACTCAAGATACTCTTATTTCAAAAATTTGTCTGAAAGCATCAGGACATAATCAGAGCATTTACTATTATTATGTTTATAGCCTATTTACAAAAATGGCATTTTTTGTGTTACATCAATCCTTGTGATGAAGTAGTTCTATAATAATCGTATCACTACTAGCCGAAACAAATACCCGGTATTATCTAAAACATACAAAGTTTGACTTCATGTATTTTACTTTAAATATAACAGACATACAGAATAACTTTATGATTACATTAAAGGTAGAATGTGCCTCGGGTATAGATGTTCTCACTCTCAAATTTTTACAATTTTTTTCCTGATATACCACTTCGGGGGCTCTTTTAAAGCTCTTAGAGCAAGAAAAATTTTTAATATCTGACTTTTGAAAATCGAAAAATTATATTTTTCCCAGCAGAGCTAAAACAGGGATGGTGGCCATTTTGAATTTAAAATATCAATACATATTAGGCTATTGATTTCTCTAGTGTCAATCTTTGAGTGTGGTGACCTCTGATTTTTTTCTCGATTTCGTATGAGTATGGTTTAAAGTTTCATTTAGGAAATTTGAAGTCTTTCATTTCCAAGGCTCATACTACCTTAAAGCAATCTGGTTTTTAGTGAGCTTGTCTTATTACAGAAACAAAACAGCATGACTCATTATCTCAGAGTTTACAATTATCATCTTCTTTATGCTTGCAAAAAGTTACAAATCACAGAGTTAATTCTTAACTCTAATTAAAAACTTTTGAAATACCTGATGTGTGATAAACAATACAAAGACTTAGGTCTAAAATAGGCACTGAATTTCCCTTTTCTATCACTTTTACATCCTCTGAGTTACTTGGCATAATATCTCCTACAACGGTTCATGATTGACACACTGGAACTTGCTATCTGTCAAACTTAAATTTTGATAGTTTTTCTTTGACAAAGTTCATTTTTTTTCCATTCTTAAGAGAAGTTTTGTGCCAACTATGAAAATGTCAAGACGAATAAGCATTGAATTAATATGATATATGCTCTACTGTACATAAAAGAAGTTTTGTACCAACTATGAAAATGACAAGACAAATACGCATGGAATTATTATAAGCTCTACTGTACATTGAAATAATGGAAGTCAGACATGGCTGTTAATTCCACATACCAGAATATAAATAAACACGTGTGAGTTTCATTTCACAACTGACAGTAGTCTGCAGATTTCCTCAACAACTCTTTAGAGAGTATTTCATTTGTTTATCATTTCTTGATTCACTTAGAGATGTTAAAAGTCTAAACAGGATTTCACATATGATTTGCAGTAACTAGATATTTCCAGTGCCCGACAAATGTACAAAGACAAGCAACATTATAACACTAATACCCAGTTACCTGGGGCAGACTAAAATATTACAGTATACAAACATTCGTTAAAAATCGCTATACAGCTATAATTGTTTTCTCTTCTCCTTAATAAAAATAAGTAAAATCAAGAAAGTGAATCACCTGCTTAAGAATTAAATGATGAGCAGAAACTCAGTACAGACTAATGGACATGGAACCCATCTTATGAATTCAGTATTCAACAATGTAAACCCTTTCATCACTAGGACTTTAGAATATTCCCTGTGTGTTCAATAAGGTGGCTGGATCCATACATAGTGGTCTGGGGGTGACAGGGTTATTAGGTTAGAAGGTAGCTCTCTGTTCTTGAAGGCAACTAATGTAACTAAATTGCTATAGAGTGAAAATCTCAGACTAGACTACACTCAACTCCTTTCAAGCACGCTCTTCCTTTTTAATCCCTACAGCATTACCTTACAAAAACTGAGACATGTCAATCCTCTCTTTGAACTATGTACTTTGATTGTCCTGTGATTCATACACACTTAAATATGTTACCTTTCAAGCTGCCTCTTACCTATGTCGAGCAAAACTACCTTAGTTTCATGGTGATAATCTATGCTACTGGTACTGTATCTTGTGTAAATTGTACCTAGGACATAATTAGCAGGCTCTCAGCAGCATAAAATAGATGAAATAAGAAGTGGCAATCTTTCTTTTTCTACTACATTTGACTTGATCTCAGAGGGATATAGCGTTTACAGAACAAAAGAGTTCATCAGATATACTATTGAGAACTGTATACCCATTGTCAATTTTTGTACAACTCAGCAGATACTCTAACATCATAGAAAACTTGACTTGTTTTACATGGCTGACAAATGATTTGTATGTTGGTGTTCTTTCTCTACTAGATTTGACTTGATCTCAGAGGGATACAGTGTTTACAGGACAAATGGTACATCAGATATACTCTGAGAACTGTACACCCATTGTCATTTTTGAACAACTCTGCAGATACTCTAACAATCTAACATCACAGAAAACGTGACTTGTTTTCACATGGCTGACAAATGATTTGTATGTTGGATGGAAAGTCATCCGACATCTCACAAAGACTAGAAAATTGTGTCTGCTGTGAGTAATTATCAGGAGTTAACATCACACTTCCGGCATGGCAAGTCTGGTCTGGACAGGATAAATTCATAGATAAGCAAAGTATGGTCTGGACAGGATAAATTCACAGATTGGCAAAGTCTGGTCTGGACAGGATAATTTCACAGATTGGCAAAGTCTGGTCTGGACAGGATAAATGCACAGATTAGCACCATTCAAAACACTTTGACAACTATGCACAATTCTTGGAGTTGATCTCTGTAGTCTGCTCAAAGTATTTGTTAGACATTCCCACAGTTGGCACATGAATGTTCAAAACCAACAGTATAGTTGGCTAACGTCACGCAACTTTGAGGAATGGTCCAAGTCTGTACCAATCGACTGTCTCCATTGCTAGATTAATGTTTTCTAATGGCACATTGACAGAGCCCATGAAGCTATTTTCCTTTAGACTTTCAGAGTTCCACACGGTGATTTGTAAAATCCTCTTCTTTACACTCGGCAATTGTATGTTATAGATGAGCTGAAATCAAGGTTTTAAGATTATTAATTATTACACTTTGTAAAAATTCAATTGATAAGGTAAATTTTCATAGGTGGCATTATAATTTATAAACTGGTCATTTACATGATTGAAATTTTCAGTTATGAAAAATATTCAAAGTAAATCAAACCGAAAGTCACACAAGAGATTTACACTATTAACCTTTTGAGTGCCATAACCAAAGCAATTTTTTCAAGTCCAGACATTTTTTCTAGATTCTTCCCAAAATTCACACCAAAAACTTGCCTATGAAAAAGGGATGTCCATTTGGTCCAAAATTATCAGAAAATTACAGAAAAATTCATAAACATAGGGCCAAAGTCCCTGAAGCTACTATAGACATGGATACAAAATTAAGTATTTCCTGACTGTATGAAATTATCTCACTTAGGTCAACCTTGGACTTGTAAACCAAATATTAAAGCTGTCTGACCAGCGGTTTTGAAAAAACAAGCAACTCAATAGTTGACAGAGCTCTGCTGTGTTATGTAGAGAATAACCTTTTGTGACACATGTATTGATGAAGAAGGTGGATATCTTTGATTAACATTGTAAGTGAGTTCTGTTGAATAAGTTGAGACTGTACATACTCAGAGAAAGCACACTGAAGAGACAAATGTTTGAAACTTAAGAAGTTCAAGGTCATCAAAAGCATTATAAGGAATCATGTAACTTTCATTGCACTGTTTACACAGATTGCATAAGTGCTATAAATAGCACATGAGGAATCTTACAGCCCAGCTTTACCATAAAAACCCTATCACTTTGACCACTCTTTTACTTGACCACTCTATTTTTTTCCTGAAAAAGTAATTTTATTTTATCCTTACCAAGTCAACCATAAATGGAAATTAGAACTTTCTCTATCTCTATCTCTATCTCTATTGACTATTTTGAGCAATTTCTTTTAGATAACATACAGGGCACAATAAATGACGGTTCAGAATATGTCAAAGTTGGGATTCAGGAAAGTTGCCTTTACATGTTTTTAATCCTCCAAGATGGTAAGCATTTCACTATGAACTGTCAAAAAAAGTTGAACTTTCTGATAATTCTACACTAAAATTATTTTGGCTTTGATGATTTCCTAATTAATTCAATTATTTAAAATCATAGTAATTATTTTTTTCTGGATGAATTGATAGGGTTTATACAGTACAAGAATTACATACAATGTAAGTCAAATTTTGACCAAAATGACAAAAAAAATTCCTTAAAAATACACATTTGCATATTTCATCACAGTTTGAACAAATCTAAGTTGGGTTACCCCTAGGGACCTGTATACCAAATAAGAAAAGCTGTCTGACCAGCGGTTATGAAGAAGAAGATTTTTTACCAAAAACACCTTTTTTGGCATTAATTTGCCTATTTTCAACAATATCAAAAAATAAAAAAATAGTTTTCTCAAAATTATATTTTTCATCTACACAACAAATATCAAATCAGTAAGTATTGTGGGTCTCAAGATATTTGAGTGGACGGACGCCTCACAAACGGACATACATACATACATACATACAGACTGACGCCGGACGGATACCCATCCCAATAGCTTCTATAGACTATAGTCTATAGTAGCTAAAATTGGAAAAATGTTGCAATAAAAGTTGGTGGGAAAAATTACAGCACTCAGAGATCCAGAGATGTGATTGGAAGCACCCACCATTTCATTGTAAGTAGGGTTTAGTGTCTTTCTGGCAACTTTTGTCTTCCTCTTGGTGGCTTTGTCAGGATCTGGCAATAGATAGAGCTTGACATAGGGATCTGGTGGTCCCCCATCAGTTGGTGGAATCTAAAACACGGAGGAAGACAATATCAAGTAAATGACTGACATTCTGAACATTCAATCGTGTGCCTTGTGATAACTGAACATTTAATATATTTTCTCTAAACTACAAATGGCTATGAACAATTTTAATTTTTGAGTTTCTCAAATATCATTTGTCAATATCTCACTTCCACTTTCCATGAACTCAATTAATACTTGTCAATTTAAAAAACAACAATAGTGTATCAGTCTTAAAGCTAGACTACTATAAACAGAAGCAAAATTAACCCTTATCCGACAAAGTTCAATGTCACCAACAAGTTGGTTAAAACCAACTTTGCATCGTAACTAAAATACTTGATTTTCACGAAAATATGCCGGTCAAAACTTTATTTACTCCATAAGCTTGAAAATAAGTCCCCACAAGAGGTAGGCTATTAAGAATATTATAAAATTTTCAGAGTGTGAATATCTGTCCCTGAGGTGCATTCAACCTTATCTTACCAAGTCTTTGACATGCATGACCATTATGACCAGAGCTCCATTCTTGTAATGCAGTGATAGTTTGACTTGGCCACCAATCTGGCCACTCTTTTGCTGTTGGTTTGTTGGTAATGTACTCTCTGCAATGAGAAAGGAAACGCTGCTTTTATTTTTTCCTTACCATTGACCATTTCATTTTTAGGGGCAAAGTTGAAAGTCAGGAGATGAAATGGATGACAATGTTGGACAGTTCTATGCACTTTATTGGTACAAAAATTAGGGACGCACAAAAGACTTCATTTTGTGTGTTACATATTTGGTTATGTGTATTTTGAAAACATCCGTTCAGTGAAATGATCTATTCTGATTCTCTGAAGGTATACACAGAATGTTGAAGATGCCTTGTTTATCACCAAAGTTGAGTCCAAGATAAAACATTCTACATAGACTTCCAACATATTTGGAACAGTGATGAACAGGCTGGTTTCTTGCAACCATTATCAGTAAAATTCCAAGACTGAATTTTTTAAACATATGCACTCTACAGTACTTCAGCTTGCATACCGTAATACCTTTAAAGGGTGCCTGTATACACTGGGCAACAGATACTTTTGCACATTACATAAAAGGGTATGCAATTGCCAGCAGATACATTTACATATTACCATAAAAGGGTATGCACTGTGTAGCAAATACATTTGCATATTACCATAAAGCCATAGCAGTTACATTACATTGCATTTTATCATAAAAGGTATGCACTGGGTGATAGCTACATATGCCTTTTACCATAAATGGGCATGAAATACAGATCATTTGCATACAGTAACTAATATTTATTATGAAACTGACTTCACTAAACTCAAGATATGTAGGCAGTGATTTGTGAACTACAGAATGCAAAACCAATAACTCCTTTGTGTGTTAACTTACCTTTAGGCCTGACCATGCTTATCAAATCTACATCCCTCTCATCTCGTAGCAATGGATGGAAGAAAGTGTACACCAGGTCACACTGAGAACAATTATGGATATATGAATGTTAGTATCATCACTGCAACTTGGCAAACCAAGCTTTTTTCCAATAGTAATACATTTGATCTGAAAGCAATTACTTTCATTCTAATTTGTTTGCATTACATTGAACAAACTTTACTATGACCACTTGAGATTAAACAGCTTGACACACAATTCAAATCATTTCTTTTGACTTTTGTGAACTCAATCGATTAGCATAATTTGTGTTTTCACCAATTTATTTCTACTTGACTATGTGACTTTGTTGACCATTTTTTCACAAATCAAACTGAAAGTAATCCAATATACTTATGAGAGGCTCAACTAGTTGTACAGTTTGACTTGGAGCGTCATCATTCTATTGGTCAAAATGCATGTTACACTCATTCAATAACTGCTCACAATAGTTAACCCTTTGAGCACTGTAATTGTCTCCCGCCAAAATGTTAGTGCAAATTTTACCAATTTTTATGAATTTTTCTGTAATTTTTTGATAATTTTAGACCAAATGGACATCACATTTCCATGGCTACAGTTTTTTCTCAAAATTTTGGCAAAAATCTGAGAAAAATTGACTGGGCTTTATTTTATAAAGGGGACAAAAATAGACTTTGGCACTGAAAGGGTTAACTATTGTACTTTGTCTTGATTGCACAATCAGGGTGGAACCTTTCTCCCCTATACCCTGAAAATGGAACAACCCACACCATATAGAAGTAACAGGGTTAAACCGATATGCAGCTCTAAAAGGGTTGACACTGACCTCGGACACCTCTGGCGCCATGTTCAACACTTCATCCAGCCACTTCTCAATTTCAATTTTCCTCCTCTCAGCAACCTGTTTGATATGGGTACGTCCAAGGGTGTGTGTGCTGGACAGTGTCGGTAGCCGAATCTGGGAAACATGTCTGACAGCTTGTCATCCAGTTCATGAAATTCACTAAATTTTCTGAAAATAAACGTTGGTTCCTTCTCCCCTACTCTGTTCACTTTGACAATGTACAACTGGAAAAGAAGAAATTTTGTTTTTACTTCTTGTGACAAACCTCATCGATTGATCTGCAATACGAAGATGCGTATGACTACAAATCCATGAAAGAACCCACTGTGTTCCACTGGGTTCCATGAAAGAAGTTTCTGTTTGATTTTGTTTGATCCGCATTTGGGTTACTATATCATTCAATGCTAGATGAGAGGTACAGGAATAGTCCAGATAGACAAAGAATCATTCGCATAAAATTTGAATACCAAAACAATGCTCATTAATGTAATTTGCATATCTGAATACTAATCACCCTCACATCTTACACTAAGAGTAAAAGGTTAAAATGGCAGGTATCTGCTTTTCTTATGGAAGAAGACAGCAGGTTATAGAGATTACATTCAGGTACTGTTGCCATATTTGCATATTAATAAACACACATCTGGCGACACCAAACCTACCAGCCATTTTTGGCATGTAAATGTTTATACTTACATAATGCTTGTCTGGATTGTATCTCTTCTGGTAGCCGAACACAGTAGCACTTTCTATCTTGCCGTCCGCTTCCCGTGTGAAGGTTTTCGGTGAAAAGGACAGTATGCCAGACTCCGCTGATGATCCGCTGAATCTCATCTGTGCCAAGTTATGGATGAAGAAGTTAATCTGTGTTGACTTTGCACCAAGACTGGCTTCAATTAGTCTGTAAAAGGGAGAAGAAATGAAATTTTATGAATGTGGAATTTCTAAATCCCTAAAATTGTGATATCAATGCAATGTGGCTCCGTTTTATTTATTAATTAATGTATGGTATCACTTCATCATCAAGATGAATACATCCACTTGCAGAATGAGGTACGTGAAAAATTATTATTGTTTGTCATAGGCATATGACCCTTGTTATTATTTGACCATTGTTAACCCTTTGAATGCCAAAGTTAATTTTTGCCACCTCTTCACTAAAAATAAAACTCAGACGTTTTTCATGTTTTTCAGAATTTTTTGATCAAAAACTGTAGGCCAAAAAGAAATAATGTCATTGATGTCAAAAGTTATAACAAAGTGACAGGAAAATACATAACACTTTGTAAAATGTTCCAGCAACATTTTGGTTGGAACAATTACGGTGCTGAAAGCGTAAATGAAAGATGAAATTTTTCTGTCCATGTAAAGGAAATAGGGTCTCAATTGAACCTCCTGCTGAGAGCTTTTGAGAGCCTGTTTCCCACTAAAGGTGGAAAGTGTAAATCTCTTACCCTGTTCACCCCTAATTCAAAGTAAACAGGTCCACACTCACTTTTGATAAGAGAGGGTTTGGGTCAAACCATGCCAGTGGAAGGGCTTAAAACAGCTACATACAGTACAACTCTGTCGTGTGGAACAATGATATTGGACAACTGCACAATGGGTTCATGGATCCCTGTACATAATGTAGATCACTCAGGAAATAAAACTGTTAAGGAGGAGCACACACTTCAGGGACATGTCCTTCAAAAAAGACCTGAAATGGAAGTAAACCTGAAAAGTTCGCCGAACAGTGTCACTTCCAAGTCTGAAATGGTTGACAATCCGCAGTCACGATGGGACAGGAATTATTGATACACCATACCTTGTAAACATGGCTGTAGATTCAGCATTCGATGCACTGGGTTTCAATGCATTGTGTACGTATTTGATGTCTTCTACATTAGCTAACTCTGCTATCCCAGAATTCAACATCTGCAGAGGGAATAACAATGGGATGATCAACACTCCTGATCATTGTTGTAACAATAAGTGTTATAATTGAACATCTTTGATGTTCAAAATCACATATTTTCAGCACACAACATTGTCTTGGAAGTTTTTAAAGATTATTAAGACCATAACATAGGACTATCACTTGATTTTCTTCAGAAAATCTTACTGATGTTTGGTATTTCTGTTGTACGGGCAGGCTGAAGCAGGATGCTTCATCTTATGGAAACTCTAGGAAAAATTCCATGGATTTGTTACTTAAGCACAATCAACTGATGTAAAGTGAACGACTAAAGTAGTAACTCTGAAACAGGGAAAAGACTTTTGTCATGTCTCAGTAAAAGAGATGGTTGTCCCTGTATCATCCACTTTCGGGAACTCTATGTTCTTTTTGAAATACAGCAATTGAGCAGAAACCTACCAGTCCAAAGAGACTGAAAATAGATTAGCATGGCATCTGACGATGTTGAAGGCTTGACAGCAGAGATCTACAAAATCGTGGAATCTACTGCTGGGCTTGTCTCCACCATTGATCACGTACGCCATGTCTGATGTCAGAACAAATGGGGTACGATCCCTGAAAAGAAAACACAGAATGGTGTGAAAACATTCAAATATCAAAATACAAGGCAGGTGAGAGGTAGTTGGTAGGTAAGGAAAGGCTAAAACGTACGAGTTCCACCACTTAAGAAGTCCTGCTTTTGTACTGCTCAGTTATTGAACTTGAAGGGAAAAATCCCTGTTGCATGAAATAAGCATGCCTATGACTGACTAGCACCTATAGAAGTTCAAATTCACTGGGTTTTTTTTTACCTTTGCCACCCTGAACATTGATATCACTTTGAATTCACAAAAAGTCAACTTCACAACAACGTTACGAAATACATGCATCACCATAATTTTCACATATAAGATTGTGTATTTTCAACTTTTTTTCTGAAACAAAACTTGATGATACATTTAAAAGGTGTTCACAGTAATTTATACCAAGCTGTGCTGACTTGTATTATTTCTAATTTCAAAAAATTGAAGTTTCAAAGAAGTGTTCACACAAGAAGTAACCTCTCTGAGGTCCAGTTGCCCAATTACCCACATTATCATCTTTTCAAACCTGTGTTGTTCCTTTAATCTTACCTTTTAATGCTTCCAAACATCTGAGCATTTCCAAGGAATTTGCCAAAGTCAATGTGAAACATGTGTCCCGTCGTTTTCACCATGATGTTATCGTTGTGTCTGTCACCAATGCCAAGGACATACGTGGCCACACAATAACCGGCACAGGAATAGATGAAGTTATCTACTGCCTGGTATAGAATAAGTCACATTAAGACTTTGTCAGTGGGTAAACTGATGTGAGAAAAGTATGCAAGTAATTCTTTTTCTCCCAACGTTTACAGTTTACAATGGCCAAGCTAGGGGAATTCTGTTAAATACGTACCAATATTTTTTGCAGTCCCAATCTATCATTAAAAAGTTTGATTCAATTTTGTGAAATTTGTTTGTTTTTAACCATCTTACCAGTCTGACAGTGTATGATCACTCTTTGGAATGTCAAAATCACACTCCCTATTATAACTTGTTTGGACTTTGATTAAGTAATGCATTTGGTGATTTAATTGGCAGACAACAAATTTCACCAAAATTTACCCTTGCAGAAGACAGATTAAAAAGTTACCCTACATTGAAACTAGACAACTTTCACAAAGAACATTTTGCATTCATTATACATCTGATTACACTCATTGTATAGGAAATCCTGACAAAACCTAAAAATAGCATATGGCATTGTTTGACCAACATTTTTCTTCATAATTATCTCCCTTGCATTACAAAAGGCTTAAAAACTAAAACATATTGATGCAGACGATGTGTAGACATCATATATCCAACAAGTGTCATAGAGACATTTTTTTGTCAACCCAACCAAATTGCCAAACTGCCAGTAAATTTTGCTTCAGTTCATGCTATGCTATGCTGGATTACAATTAAATGTTAATCTTGGGAGTATGTTTGCATTTTGTAATCAATTTATTTAGTATGAAAGACACAAACAGAAATCTGAATGTAATGAGTAGGAGAACTTTGCCCAGAGCAATTCCGCTACACCAATATTCCAGTACAGAGAATTCATTACCTTTTGGTATTCTGTTTCTGTTGGGTTATACTTCTGTAGCCAGTCTGCAAGTGGTCGATCCTTGAATGATCCAGTGACACCACGCTCTACTTGAATCTTACGCAGTGTCTCTGAGTCAGGAACCAACTCTACCAGACCTAGAGTGTAACGTGCATTGGAAATAAAAATGAAAATGGTGTTTTGGATATTGCAGGTCAAACTTACCCAATTCATCAAAGGTCATTTGCAAGTAGTGAAACCTGTAACCTGCATCCTAAGGCATCAATAAATGTTATAATCTTGGTAACACAGATGCGATCTTCTGAATACAGCTTGACATATTGTTTTCATTTGCATAAGGTGTATTGATGTATTGGTGTAATATGCAAGTCTTATGATAGTGACTCATCACTGATGTTGAATATTCATGAACCTAGGACGATGCACTATATGATAAACTGAAAGGTCCACAATAACATCATCACATACCTGAGTTTTGTCCAGTGGCCATACATCGGAAAGTGATCATTTTCAGGTCCATGCCTTCTTTCAGCCAGAGTTTATCCATAAGTCTGATCATCTGTAACGTCAGCATGTCCTGACGAAGATCTTCCCCAGCCTGTCAAGTAGCCAAACATTTGAACAGAAAATAATGAATGCCTATGTCACATGATGTGAATTTCACCATGACAAAACAACTGTACATATAGGTCATTCAAAGAAAACAAAGAATGGCAAATAAAAATTCCCAAGAATTACATGTAGGTGTACAAGTTAGTGAGTTATTCCCTGATTTCTGTAACTGATCATTAATTGGAACCATGCTCTTTTTTCTTATATATTTACTGTCTTGGTTATCATTTGAAATACTCAGATTCATTCATATAGAAGTATTACAGCACATTGAGATGAAGTTAAGATGCCATTTTGATCTGCCATAGTGTTTGATCTACCCTAGTGTTTGGACAGACCATACATACAATGTACACTGCACCCTTGGGAAAAGTTTACAGAAGTAATGCTTGCAAAGGGAAAAACAACAGTATGTGATCATTGACAATGGATATATTTCAGAAAACCTGGATTATACATGTACTCCTCTATAAGGAATACATGTATAATTGAAATGTGTGTTGATGCTGTAGTGTTGATAATATAAATGAAATGTGTGTTGATGCTGATACATAAATGAAATGTGTGTTGATGCTGTAGTGTAGCTTACCTTGTACATGACAGCAATTTCTTCACCAAGTGGGTCTACATTCTCAAAGACTAATCTCAGAGGTACTGTAAATGATGTGAAGTATGAACAACTCTGAAAAAAAATAATTCCATAGAATCAGCTGACTCAAACAGTGTTACTAGATATTAGTTTTTTAATGCTGATGTGTACCTATACGCATACCCGATACATATGAGTGATCAAGATCAGTGTTCTGTCAGCAATATAGAGAGTCACCAGCAGGACTGGACCCCTGGACCTTCACAGCACTGATATTTAGCGTAAAAGAGTGGTCACGACCACTGAGTCACACAGATCCTCTGATTGAGTGAACCAATATGACAGTGCAACTTAAATCTTTGCCCCTGCACATGTCTAGAATACAAAAAGACACACTCACACGCAAACCTTCCAAATAACCACATGGGCTTTCGATGAGACAAAGAAACAAATTAATATCAACGATGATTGAAAAATTAAAAGGCATTACTGAAAATGAGATAATTATTATAAACTGGGCTGGGTTATCACTTCATGCAACGCTACATTGTTTGATCAATCCAATGAACTTCTTATTCTGATCAGTAGAGTGGTTCTCCACCTGATAAAACCACAGTTACATAAAAGTCTGTAGAGCAGGATACCGGGTATTTCCTCACCTTGATTTTCATTTTTCCGATGTCAAGGCTTGGTGACAGCGGTAATCTGAGAACTTTTGGGTATTTCTTGGTGATAGGTTCAAGGTGTCTGTGAAGGATGACCTAAACAACATGGAAAGATCAAATAAACAAAACAACTTTCAACAAATCTGTTGTAGCCCCGTTCAATATCAAAGTTTGACCCAACCTTCACTACTTACGAAGCTTAGCTGGACTACTTAATAGAACATGGGGGTATCAGGGTTCATAAAATGACACTGTTTCAACCCTTTCACCACCATGGTTTGGCCTAAATCTATTATTTTCAAAGGTGATTCTGGACCTGTTTACAGGGAATTGGGTGTGAACAAGTTAAACCCTTTTGCCTCTAAAGGTTGGTACAACCCTGTTATTTTCCATTGTGAAGTTGGACCTGTACATTGGGAAATGGCGATAAAAGGCTTGGCATAATTGGCATAATTGCTGTTGACTCAAATGCCAGTTGATCAGTAAAATTCCTACTTAACTGTATTACTTTCCTTTTTGTACAATGTGTTCTGATTTTTGACACTTTAAAAACCAAAACAGTACTCTACCACTTTGACTTTACACCAAAGTTTTGAACTTTTGAGCAAAAAAAGTGTGCAAAATTATCAGAGTATACAAAAATTTGAGTTTTTGACTGATTTTCTAAATTCAAATAGTGGCAATGCATTGAGAACAAAGTATTTCATGACTATCAGCATGCAAAGATTGTCACTGACATCTCAACATACAATACAGTCATACAATAACATTGACAACACTTGAACTAGAAGCTGGCTGCAGTGCAATAATGGTACTTCCATGCACAAACAGAATACAGATATCAAATAGTAACTTTTGGGGTATCAGCTGGATTAGCATGCTCTAATCCATATACTTCAAGTGACTCACAGTGAGAAAAACCCCCTAGGTTAGCTGTTGAAGGATATACTGTCAACAACCATACATGTATGGTTTGTGGTTGGTGTATAGAAAACCCTTGTCTAGCTGAATGAGTCTAAAATGCAGGTATGACACAGCCAGGATGGGGCGTGAATCATTATGACAGTACTGGTAAATTGGGTTCTATGATAGTCACCCCTACCCTTCTGGATATTTGCCCAACAGACAATCAACCAAACCGAATCCCTAACCCTAATTTGTGGGTTGGCTATGTCAGGGGGTAACCATCCAGTATGCTGTAAATTTAATCAATAGTGTTTGGCAAAGGTAAGTTAACAAGGTGAGATTCTCTAACACCATACAGACTTGAAATATTTTCGTCTATCAAAGACTTGTCTGGGCTAATCATTACAATTACAGTAGTGTACGACAAAAAATTTGGCATTCAAGATGATCAGCATGTACATGTATACTAGGGATGTAATCTTTACATCAAAATCAGAAGTCATAGTAAACCAATGCATGCTATGTCAAGAGGTTTGGGGAGAGGAATACTCACTGTCATATGAACATTGAACACAGCAGCTATTGAATCTGACCCTGCTGTTGTCATCTCACTGGCTGTTATCATTAAAAATCTGTGACAACTTCAACAGAAAACCTTTGAGAAAACACCAAAATAAAAGTCAAACCTTTGCGGCGGCCCATGCTGCAACACCCAATACACACAGCCTCCACGAGACAACTACATGTAAAATACCTGTCTTACAGAATCTTTGTGCTTCTTCACGGTTTCTGCGACTTCCGATAACTTTGTCATGAAGTCATCCTGCTGTTCAAACTGTGTTCTCAGTGCCTGGCCACATGTGCTCAGCAAGGCACCAAGGACCATCTGAAAACGTTGGCTGAACTGCTGGTCGGCCAGACTGTCCTTGAGATGCCTGAGAAGAAGACAGAACAGGGAAGGGAGTCTAGTCAGGGCACTGCCATGGTTGCATTTCCAGTGACCTTTGACCTTTTCATCAAGGGCACATTGTGTACATCACAAAATTGAGTGATGGCAGAATGGCTTTGGGAGACCCTTGTTGTTGAACCTGTTGAATTTATTCCATACTTGTCTTGCAACTTATTTTAAAAAGTATGCCAACGAAATTTGAGTATCACTTCCACATTGAAACTTATGCTTAAACATTGCAAGAACTTCGCTTTTCTAGAGGACTTCTTTTTTACTATGTAATCCATGCCTCTATAAATAAATATAGGCAGTCCATGACAGATATATAAATAACTTTTGATTTGATGAGGATGTTTCATATTTGAAATTCTATTCTCTCTCACATTTTATGTTTCCTGAAGTGAAGCTGTTCTCAGAGAGACTGCTTGTTGGTATTTTAATCATCTTCCTCAATATGGTTAATATTGATCTTTCGATACATTTGAAGAGCAAACAAGATCTATTTGATATGATGAGTCTTCTATTTAATCACCATTAATAATCTAATTTGATGGTTGTTTTAAACTTGAACATTCACATATTTGGTGACGTCATGGACACAGAAGAAACACCAACAAATATAAGTTTGGGCAAAAGTACAGTCAATTTTATTCGGGCAAGTTTACTAGCTCCCTAAATAGGTAATTTTTTTTCCAGAAATCTGTGTTACACATGAAGTGCCTGATACTTACCAATACAGATAATGAGCTATTCTGACAGATGTGAGCGCCCTCTCTAGGAGAAACCTTGCAAGCGCCGAGTCATGATAGTTTTCATATTTCAAAGCCTGAAGCAAAAAAACACACAAAAAGAGAACTTTTAAGCGAGCAAAACATCTACCTCTGATCAAGAAAAAATAATTCCTGAGAATGAACGAGTCTGCTGGAGGAAAAGCTGACCATGATTCCATGGATATTGACAGCACTCTGCGTTCATTTATTACACAAGTACTGTAAAGACGTTTAGAATGAGACATAAGACAATAGTGAAGATTACTTTTCATGTTATATTTTTCATCATCAAAATAGTCAATACAGAAGTGAGTGACGGAAATGTTTTGTTTCATTTTTTATGAAAACTGTGAATTGTTTCAAGAGTAAATTAAGTTAATAATTTGATTATAAATAACACAGCTGCACTGTTTGGTAATGGTTCTATAGTTTTATCAATTGACTACTGAATTACCTGTACAAGTTGAGTGAGGTAGTCACAGAGTTCATCATCGGTCAGACATTGGATCCACTCTACTGCAGTAGCACGGACCTGACAGTCGGCATACCTGGGCAGTACAGTCACAGATATGAGAATAATATTGATGTCTGTGTGTTGCAAACTTTGCCAGACAGTGTCAAATTTTTATAAACGACACAATAGGGTCAAGTTGAGCAGAACTTGATAAGGCCTATTTTCTCACATATACCAAGATAAAGCTTTTCAAGACAGGGGCTAAAAATGTTTTAATGACACAATGGAAAACCATGTGTGTGCTTTCTAAAATAGCTATGCTATATTGTTAGCAGATAGCTCAAGGCACACCTAAAAGACACTCCTTATTGCAGAATACAGTGCTCAATTGAGGGTGCCTTTAACGATGAATAAATAACAAGATACTCCCTATGATAAAGTTAAATTGTACTATGGTTTATCATGACCCCAGTCATCTTCAGTTTTGCCTGGCTATGAATGAAGGGCGTGCAGAATAGGGAAAGAAGTAACTGATTATACACTAAAAGATGCAGTGTATAGCTTAGCGTTTTGCTATGTTGTCTGTTCCTACACATTTCAGTCTATCACACAGGAGTGGTCGATATAAACAATTCTGCCAATGGACATCAGCAATGAGCAGAACTGTCAATGGGAACTGATAACAATACTGATAGCAATCATACTGAAAGATAGCTGCGTCCCTTGCTTCCAAACAGGTGTATTGCAACTTGGAATAACCATCCCTCAGATGTAAATGAACTTGTTCTTTTCATGTTTCAAAAATAACACTACAACTTACTGTGGATGCAGTAACAACATTGCCTCTACTGGCTCCAGGGGTGTCCACCTGTTGAGCATCGAGTACAAATCAGACAGACTTGCCCAATCCCAGCTCTCGATGACTCTCAGTACCCATGGTAGTGCATGTGGCTGGGTGTACAGGTAGTGTCGCTTGGACCAGATTAATTGAGTCTCGTGTTCAACAAGCCTGGAATAAAACAGAATACAACAGATGTATAAATAGTCAATGTAAATCTAACTGATTTGAATTTTCAATTTCATTTAAAAAAACAGCCATAATAATGTCTGCAAAATTTCAACATATTTCCCTTTGGAAATGTAAAAGAAACTTGTATGAGTAGCACCATACATGTACTTGTTACAGTGTAACAATTTTTCAGACGTTTTTCTCAAGACTTTTTGACGAAGTTTTGCAGCACTGGTAGATATGGAACTGTTCAACATTCTCCGAAGGTGCTTGAGCTGGCAACCTACGTTGCCTAGGTGATTGCCATGTGTCTGTGTATATTTGCCTTCCAGTGAACCTTTGTCTGTAGAAAATTTGTGTAGTGGTTTATTTTTGAAAAACTTATCTACACATTGGCATGGTCCTGTTTCATAGCCAGACACACTATCCTGGATGAACACTTTGTAAAAATTGTGTTATTCACTATTCATTTTAACTCCAAGGTAGCATTATACTACAGAATTTATTAACCACTGTTCTAGTTCTTGTTTCAGTCAAGATTAAAATATAAGCTCTTTTTGGTAAAACCAAATATGAGCTGAAAACAATTTACCTTTGCTATTTTGGCCTCTTACAATGGGCCAAAAATTTCTAACAAATAATACAAGATTCCTCAGTTTCACGAGTAAAGAGAACAGAGAATAGAAACAGTGACACAATAATTTCTGGTATCCGCTCAAGATATGACTGCTTGAACAAATAAAATATGAAGCAAAGTTTTCTTAGCTCATATCATACACTGTCACATTTGAGATCATTTTTATGGAAGTACGTCATTTCTTCTTGACACACACACAAAACATGACTTACAGTCAGCTCAAATGTAACTAAGCAGGGAGATACTGGAATTAATTTTTACCTGGTTAGGTAGTCCTTCCTGAAAATGACATTGAGTCTATCCTGGGTATCCTTATCTAGATCTTCAAATGATGACATGTGTAGCTTGTCATTTGTTTCTACAGGTGGGAACTGTACCTCACAACCATAACTTGGGAAATCAACCTGTAATGGTACAATGCAAACAATAGGTATTTTGTTCAACATCTTCTGTTAATTATATTTCATACTTGAAATATTGCAAAAATTCACTGTAATTCAGAAGATATTGGGGTAGTAGCAATTGATTACCAGATATTTACAACGTATAGCCAAGGGTGATCAAATCGGCTTGTATCAAAACAATACTTACCTGTAATATGACACTTTTGGCATTCAGCAGATTTGAGGAACATGTACCAATGGGACTGGCTTTGCTGTCAGGCCATAAACCCAGTAACTGGCTGCCAGATAGCATTACACTATCATAGAAAGAAACAACGTAAATGGTTATTACTTGAGCACAAAGTTACAAGATTTTTCACTATTTTGTTGCTAAGCAAGTAAAGATGTCACTTTACCAAGAAGTATTAAAGAGCTACCTCACTGTATCACAAGAATTGGAATCATTTTGTGGAGTAGTGTCTTTGAATTCTCTTGTCAAATGTGAGAAAAGTAAAGGCACCACTTAGAAGTAAGCCTTTACCCCTTTTCCTCTTTAGAGGTCCAATTCCACCATTGAAAACACTAGGATTGGGCAATACCATTGGCAAAGAATTAAGAAGGCATTGGTGACATTGTTTTGCTAGTACAGAATGAGGTACAGTAGCAGTTCCAACTCACCTCTTGAAGTTGAACAATGCAACTGCAACCCATCCCAGTGCTTTTCTGGCTGGCTGTTTGTTGTCGGAATTCACACTGGTACCGTAAAGAGTGAAACATAGTCTGGTCTCTCTGGGTAACTTGCTGACTGGTACACCAAATGTAAACCTGTTATTAAAGACAAAATCCGAAAACACTGTTAAATTTTTTTAATAATAAGCCTGTATGCGCTTTGAAAGTGAAAGCCTTAAACTTTTTCTAAAACATCCCTCAATGAACTTTCAACCACTCTCTTAGAAAATTGATAACAAAAATCGGGGGTTACCATGCAAAGTCAGGTACAAGAGAAACATTGCCCAAAATTAACAATTTTTGAAATTCATAATGGCTGTAATCCCTGTTCAAGTCTATGAGAAAAAGTAAAATTGTCCATTTTGGAAAAAGTAAGACAGTGAAATTTTTTCTTCTCCGATAATACGCCTCCACAAGTGGTGGATCAGAAAAGAATTGTAGAAATTTGAGCGACTGAATATCTATCCTAGATCTGCATTCAACCTTAACTATACAGGAAGAAACACAAAAACATAACAGTTGAAGGGCTATGACCAATCACTCTGAACACATTTGTAGTACTGTCTAATGATAAATGAAGCAAGCACATCAACGACCTTGGCATCTGTCACTGATTTGAACCTCTGTTAATTGCTGCAGATTGTGGTGGCAATCTCTGTGGTGTGATTTTATGATTTTTTCAAAACCAGGAAACTGAACTAAAGCACTGTTTAAGGTATTCTTGAAATCAGTTTCTGAAGCATTTACCAATTTTTGAACGAGTATTATCAATTCTTGCATTTAAATGAAAGAACTCTGAAATCAATGGTGATTTTAAAATAGTGATGTGTTTTAGAGTTTTCTTTGCATTATAAGGCATACACGAACAGTTCTCATTGGCTCATGACATCACATGATAATATTCAAATGTCACATCAGCCAATCATGGCATTTAAAAACACCACATGATGACCATTTTAGCCAATCAGAGCAGAATAAAACTCAAACACTTACACTTGATCAAAGCTGATCTTATCAAAAAAGCTGGTAGTAACTCTGGCCGTCTTGGTAGTGAGTGTCCTGTAGAGTGATTTGCCACCATAGAATATGCCACAGGATAGAGTGAAATGATCAAATCTAAAATGGGAAAAAATGAAGAGTATTCTATATTACCACTGTAGATGAATTGTGGCACTCGCACAAATGAATGGTTATCCATGTGCAGTAAATCTATATTGTCATGTTTCAAAAATTTTACACAAAATCTATCTTTAAAATACCTTCTTGGTGACAAGGGTATCTTTCACAAACTGAATTGTCTTTATTCTGATCCGAATTAAATACATTGATCAGAGCACATCAACACAGCGTAAATGGAAAGGTAATACGTATTTTGCTGTTCATCCAACTGACAACCACTGTAAAGGAACAAATAAGTCAATACTGTTTGAATTACTATTCTTGCATTATATTAATCAACAGAATGAAATAACTACCGATAGATACAATTTTAACAACCTGATAAGAATATGAATCAATTTACCTCAATTTACATCTAACTTATATGCAGGGTATCAACTGCTGGGCAAAATAACATCCATATATCAAAACATCTTGTATTTTGACCAACGTTGTGAAAAAATTCTGGACTGTTATGAGAAACCATTTAGAGCAAATAACAAATTTTCACAGGTGTTACTTGTGGAATAACTTTGAGAACACAAGTGTAGATGAAAATATGGTACTAACTTTGATTTCCATTGAAGCGGTAATCTATGTACACTAGCTATCCTGATGTCCAGGTTTTCGGTCATTGACGTGATTGGCTTTGGTGAGGACGCCGCCTTTGAGAGATGTACGTGTCCTGTATCAAATGCCTTGCAGTACATTTCAGTCAACTGTTGGACTGCCCTGGTCAGGTTCTTGACGGCATCGTTCAGCTTCAGGGAAGTGGCCGACTTCAGCTCTTCCGTGATCCTGGTGATGTCGTTGGTTTCAACGGTGGCCAATGTGGCACAGATTGCTTTTACAGTCTGGATCACCTTGTTTGGATGTGCTCTTACGCTAGTATCCTAGAAACATACAACAAATCTGGCTGTTGGACATTTTCCGTTCATAATTACAGCATTTACTGTAGATGATCAACTTTCATTCTTGACATCATTGTGAAATGGTTTTCCATACCTTGTGTGCATTGTGTGCTAATCACTTAATTCCACACGAAATGAAATGATAAAATATCTTCTTAACTTCTGCACACACTCCATAACCATAATATATAAATTATCATAGGCAGTTGAAATTTCTCCTCTTATTATGTAAGGCATAAACAAGGATATATAAATATGCATCATTAACATTGAGTAATAATGAGTTGGCTTGCCTAAAAACACTTATTATGTACAATTTTGCAAAAAAAATAATATTTCTATATTGTATGGAATTGCAAACATTAGACGCCATGTTCGTTAAACACAGAGAAATATATCTATGAGTAACCAACATTCTTAGAATTTTCCCAAGAGGGCACTGTTTAGTGGCCAATACAGTCACCTATGATGTGCCCTAAGAATACAAATTGTATAAACAGAGCTCAAAGTTTATGTCATTGTATTTGACAGATTTTCTTGGTCAAACTTATTGTAATTTTTTTAAGATATTTAAAGTCAATTGCTGAATAATGCAGTTGGTTTTGATGCTGACTATTACAATATGCCATCAGCATACCAGGAACATGTACCTTTGACAGCAATAGGTAAAACCCAGAATTCGAATGGACCACAGTACAAACAAACCCACATGCACAAATGCCTACAGGAAATATACCGCATGTATGTGTCTTCCCATACACACTCGTACACATGGGTTTATTTGTACTGCCATCCAGGATCTATTGGGTGTACTGAGTTTGTAGAACACATCGTGTCCTGTTATATTCCGGAGTAGAACCACTGGAGTAAGTTCTTCATGACCTCTGGACTAATTGGTATAAAAAATGTGACAGATACCAATTAACCCCATTGTCAGTGTACTTTGACCCAACACATTATTTGGAATAGTGAGCTAGGACTGAGACACTGGAATGCAGGGATGTACATGTATGTACCAGCCATGTGTCAACACAACCGGTGACCCTGAACCAACAATCATCCATACAGGATGTAGCAAAACATATGTAGCAATGAGTAACTTTTACGATATGAGTATCTCATCACTTCTTCTTGTATCAATTATAATTTTTAATGATTTTATCATCAATCAATTGATTGATCGATTGATTGATTTTATCATGAGATATATACTTACACTCAGAGAATCTGAAAGTTTCTTGCACTCACTGTAGAATGCGTCGAGCAGTACTGTCATGCCGTGGGTTGATACGGCCGTTGTGATTGGCCGATCAAACAGGTGACTGAAGTTGGTAACCATGATATCATTGGTATCATCTTCAACCTGACAAGACACCAGACAAGACATGATGAATGAAACCTGCAAACTAACCCCTGGTAACACTTTCAGTTTGGTATTACACTAATTTTTTAAAGAAAGTGTGCAACTTTACTGACAGATACCATGGGTGTGAAAATGGCGGTGATTTCAGAGAGGGATATAAACGGGGATGGTACACGTAAATGGTTAATCTACAGCAGCAAAGATATTATTGCTGGCATTTTATAGAAAACCATTTCACCATGGTAAAGTTGGACCCATGAAATGAGAAAGTGTGGGGACATAAAAGAGTGACAGTGTTAGTCATTCAGCACTTCAAGTAATGCGCATAAGGAGCAACTGGCAACATCTCTCAGTTAACATGTGTATTTATGTTGAGCGAAAAAAATCACCAAAAGTTGTGCGCAGTTGACCACCCTTTAAATTGTCAATTGCAGTAGAAAGCTACATGTACCGGTACAATGTAGAGCCAACGAGAGGCTGTGAGATAGTCTAGTCATAAAACCACACTCAGCACTTACTGTTCTGCGTAATTCTCTGTTGATCTCCTCTTTGTGCTGTAACACAAATTTCACATCTTTTTCAAACTTGATACAGTCCTGTACGTATTCATAATCACCAAGTAATGTATCACTGCAAGGCAAAAGAATTACTGAGTTACAGACACACTATCTGTACCTTTAGAAATTATATTTCCATATGTATGTTCTAAAACAATTTGTTGCATACATTATGCACTATTTTTGTAGACAAATGAATTTGATATCCAGATTAAAATTCAGCTACATAACAATAAAACTGAACACCACAAACATGTGGGTTGTATCAATTGGTAAGTTTAAAACCATGTATATTTATATCCTTAACAAAATTTCACAAAATTTTAGAAATGCAAAAAATTTGATGATAGACTATGATTTGAACTTCCTCCAAACATGATTAATTGCTGAAACAAGAAGATGGATGTTTAAACTGCTGACAGGAAGGGTTTTGAAACACAAACATTTCATTAATCAATTATCATATACACAGCTTCAATGACATGATCGCGTTATACCGTATAGTCAGCATAAATTTGCACATTCTGATGAAAACAGAGCTAAACTCTTCCTCCTAAACACAACAGGTTTCATTTGTTTTTTAAATATCCACAGTCCACGGTCCCTATGTCACTTAGTTTAATTTGTACAGTATGGCACTGTATAATTGGATAATTCAAATACTGACACATAATCCTGTGACTACTTACTTGGAGAGATACTCTGCCAACCCAAGCACCTTCAACATGTAGGCATCACCGGCAAGGTCATCGACCTCATTGGTCAGCATGTATAAAGCTTGACCAATAATATGTTGAACTGATGTACTCACTACATTCAGAGTAAGGGAAAAAAATTGAAAAGAACAGTTCTTAAGTGGTGATATTTTAATATTTCCTGATAAATTCTCATAAGATGAGCTACTATCTATTGTGTGAAATATTTCTGTCTCTAATCATGGCTTTGAGTTACTTCCCTATTTTTAACCCTTTGAACCAAGCTCGGATAAAAGTGTCCGCATGATGTCATAGGGTACCAGGGGGGGTCTGGGTGCAAAGGGTCAATACATAAGTTCTGACAAACCAATTCTCACATTTTTTCTATGGTGTCTTAACGTATTGTATCTTGACGATATTGTAGAATCAATAATGGTTGCTTGGATATGAATGGAACTTCACAGGATTATCAACCTTGAAGAGAGTAGGTCAAGTTCAATTGGTTTTCTATTTATAGGACAATTGATTTAACCACATGCCATAAGTAATCATACCAGTATCAGAAAACAATCTTTCATACAGTTTATCTGATATCAACTTTTGTAAAATGAAACGTAGCCATTCAAATGCTGCTCATCAATATGCCAATGATTGCGTGAGATTCACATTTAATACTGCTGAACTGATGACCTTTGCCCTCTACAGGGTAGGACAAACAAGGTGATCTTCAGCAATGGCTGGGCTATCACACAGACTGAAGCAGGGGGTGCCACACTGAATTACACCTCAGCTAGGGTGATACACAGACATTTTATAACTTTCGCTCAACTGTCCAAAAGAAGGCTTTACACCATTTTCTTTTACAAATCAGAAAGATTAAAGTTCTAGAGTTCACCATGCAAATCTTGGCCAGATTTACTGATACTTTTTAAATCCAAAATGGCCGCTCTTCCCTTATCTCAACAAAACATTTTGAGAAAAATTTTAAATTTTTTTGATTTTCACAAAAACTGACTGGTGAAAATTTCACTTTATATACTCAAAGGCTTCAAAATAAGTTCAGACAAGCAGAAAATCTGAGAAATATTGTGAAAATCTGAGTGTCAATAAAACTGCCCCCAAGGAGCATTCTATCCTGATAGGCTTATAATGCTTACCGTCACATGTGAAGGAGATTGGGTCTGATGAAATGGTACTGTGTACGACCAGTTCAACACTCCTTTCAAAACCAGTACTGTATGGATGCTGGAATATAGCACTCACTACATGGCCAGGATTGGTTGTCCTGTTATCGCTCTCGTAGTTGCTACGGAAACTACAAATGAAAAAAAAAAATTCTTTATTTTACGTTTATTCACCATAAAAAAAACGCAGAGCAAGCACAGGGGAAGACAAGTGGATAGAAACTTTTGGAAGGAACTTAAAAGAGTTTTCTGAGGGGCCTCTAGTTCTCAAATTCTCACTTTGGTGACCCCCTAGGTTACAAGTGAATTGATGCAAAATGGTATCTGTGTCAATTGACCTGCTTTCTGCTGTAAAAATATCAACTTTGGACTTACATATTACTACTCAAGCTTAAAAAAATTGAATAAGTACATGTAGTAATCAAGTATTTTTACAACTCATAAAAGCAAAATGTTTCTATGTTCTATTCAAATATAAACTCTCAATTGTGCTGGTTTCGAGGTTTCAACACCCTTTTACGACCACAAAGATAGATTCAGTTTCAATTTTAAACTGATCTGAACACGGGCATTCTGTTGTTCTTAAATGATGGTGTATAAGCGTGTAAACATGATTTCGTATTTTAGTTTCCGTTTGCCGCTGGAGAACTTACATCGTGATTTTAAAAAAATAAAAGCCTAAAAAAATGAGGTATTATTAATACAAAAGAAACAGTCGTATTCTGCTTGTTCACGTAACTGATTATTCTTTCTCACGCCCGGTCTCTCTGCACCGCGGCATGCACGGCAGAGTTCTTACCAGAGCGTATTTACCACAATCATGAAGCGCGTAGAATGACGATGGTACGTTGCTATGACTGCAGTGTACATGAGCACGGTGGCTGGAATGGAACATGCACGCGACGACAGCTATGCACGCGAGCGCCTCTGAACCTGTGAACTGTCGTCTGCTGTCCCGGCCTCAGAGACGTATATATACAAGGGTATGCTCATATGAACATGGAACCTGACGATGTGCGTTACAAAAAAGGGGGGACAGGGGGGACAGATACTATTACCCTCTGAAACGTCCGCAAAAGGTAAACAAATTTTTTATTTTTAAAATGTAACTCACTGACGATAGAAAGTAAAATACAGAATGAAAACAAAGAAAAAAATGTGAAAATGTAACCCTTGACCTGCCAGGCTTGTTCACGTTCCGTTCGACCAAAACAGACTGAGAGAAAAAAAATGCACATTTGAAAAAATATTTCGGGTTCTATTGAAAGGCTTTCACTAAAACTGAAAAAAAATTAAATGTTCTTCTTTGGAATATTATATTGGAAGGTTTTTACTACGAAGAGATATAAAAATATGTCCTTCCTTCTGCGCATGACGAAACCACAGAACGGCATTTGCTATATTAGCGTATTTTGCGACGTTCGAACATCCAAAGTCGCTACCTTATAACGGCAATTTGTAACGCACATAGTCAGGATTAGCAACGCATTTATTCTCGCTCATATTTTGAATATCTACTACATGTCTGTCATTTTCATAACTTGATGTGTGCTACGATGCCATTTCAAATTTCATACGTCGTTTTCGCGACGGAACACGACTCACTTCATCGGTAAATAATATCGTCCAGAAATGATTTGCATACCCTTGTGTATATATATCATTATGTGAAACGACACAGTGCAGGTCACGCGCGTACCTATAGTACGCGTATATATGCGTGCGTCGTTCCGCCGCGACGTTTAGCATCGAAAGAATACGGTCGATGTGGTCGCTTGTGACGTTCCCATAGACACGTCCGACCTTTATCTGGTTTTGTAGCTAAGTAGGCATTTCAATCTGAACGGCATTCTGTTATAAATTTCTTACACAGTTATCATCAAAGTTCGTATTTACATATCAGCAGCTTAGTTTATTCAGACTATCAATTCAGAACAACAGAGTGCCCGTGATCTGAATGGGGAAAAGTAAATTACGTGGAAATCAGACAAGCAGTTCAAATATTTTGATAAAAATTCAAGAAATTCACTAACTAAACATGCAAAGCTGTACACAATTTCACAACAAAATAAATAGATCAAGATTGCCTTCATCTACGGCACACGCAAGTCATACTTCAATGTGATATGACAAACAGTAACTGAGATTTTGACAAAAATGGTCACACTGGAATTCAGCTGTGTTATTTCCAATTATCACAGCATACCGGTACCGGTATACTTTGCCATGAAGACAAGATGGCAAGGACCATACCTAGTGTTCATAGAGTGACAGAAATGCAGAACTTACTTTGCGATGGTCTCACAGAACGCTGTGGCTTCTTCATCTTTCTCCTCGGCCAGGTCAAACAAACCATCACCAAAGAAGACTCGATCCGCCTGTGGAAAGAACACACAGCATTCAGCATGTACCTTTCGCCATCACATTTTATAGCTGGCCGTTGTTTCACAAACTTCCAGTCACAAAACAGTATATGTGTTCACAGCCTCTCAAATTTTTTCTGCAATAGGAACATGGCGATTGGAATCTTGGACATGCTAGCTGCAATATATATTAAATACAGACCTGAGAAACAATGCACAAAGTGAAACAAACAGGGGAACAATATGAATTGTGACTGCTTCAACAATTGCAACAATATGTGTGAGAGACTATAGGAACAATTACAATATACACCCACCATGATTTCATTTGGGTCGATGTTTGACAGACTGTATGTGTACAATGTACACCTTGTTGTTGACAAATGTACACACACAACTGTCAGATTGAGGGGTTGGTCACAATGCAGCTACATGTACATGTACACCTTTGAACAGTGTGTCCGAGGAGATGAGTAATTATCCTGTCAGAACATCACTGTTGGCAGAACACTGCTGACTGAAGTCTCCAATACAGCCTGGCTGTATCTTTCACAACAACTAAAATGATTAAATATTAATGGGGGTAACTTTACAGCATTTCATAACATAGGCATTTCCTGGCTTAGCCCATTGCTAATGATTTACTTTATCTGAACTAGCACGTCCCATCGGTATTTGGCAATTTACGCTTATCTCTACAGAGCAGACGTTTCACAGGTTTCTAATGAAAAGTAAAGAATTTGGTGCCGAAGTGTAGTTGTACCGGTAATTACAAGCACATTCGTATGTGTGTAGGCACACATACCATACCAGTATACGCATGCAGCTTGAAGCATAACTGTCATCACAGAGTATACAAACACACATACCGGTACTGTACATGTGTCTCTACTGATGAATACAATAGCTTAAAATTAATGAGTTATAATATAGTCACACATTGTCCAGCGGGAGACAAAAAGCCTATGTCACTGTCCAAAGACCGAAACATGTACGACACATCAACATTCTATCTTTTGTACAAAGAAATCATGGCCTCTTGATGTAACTGTTATTATTTTTCCCACATATGCCAAAAAAAAACCATGAAAATCAGTGAGTTGGCAATTTCTACTCACACATTTATCAGGCACAACATGTATGCTTTTGTTATGTAATTTTGGCATGTGTACAAGAAATTACATCATCTGTGTATTCATATTTCACACTTGATGTAGAACAAAGGTGATGCTGATAGCAGGCTGTTGACAATATCATGTGCGGTCAATGGGTATTGCACCTTGGATGTATTCACACTCAAAAAAATCTGGCAAGGACCTGGCCAGGACATAAAAAATCTTCTTTGGGGTATAGATATGTACATGTAGTCCATACCTGGTTCAAGCATCAAAGCTAACACAATATCCATGGTAACAGTGCCTGTGACCTCTGACCACCAAGATTTAAACAGTCTGATAACAGTGAAGTTGCCCCATACTGTACCTGTATGAACAGTCTGATAATAGTGAAGTTGCCCCATATCGGACCATAGCCATAGCTCTGCATCCACACACAGGGTATGGTACATGCACAATGTAGGCATGCTAAAATTTCATGTCCGACCAAGCCCCACACTAGTACAGAGAATGTACAAACGCATGCATCTTCTACGGTACAGAGTTTAAAATTGAAATACTTGCATTGAAATAGTTCAGCTGACTGCTGCGTCTGAGCATCGTAACACAGACAGCGAGGAAACACTCCAAAGATATACTGTAAATGTTCGGTTGAGTTTGAAATGAAGCTGCGTTGAGTGGCTTCAATGGCAAAATAGAGGAAGTTGGCAATGCGAAACAACCACATATTAATTATACACTAGTAAAATTTATTGCGGCATGCACAACTGCACCAGGGTAAAATAGAATATGAGAAGCGATGTCTTCATGCTTGGTCATTACCGGAATGTCACTGAGCGCTGACAAGCAGAAATATAGATTTTCACCAAAAAATTATAATGAATTTCACTTTATGCATTGCATTTTTACTTCATGGGTACTGGCCACTTTTGAGATCACTGAAGACAATAATTGTTTCAGATTTTCAGGGTTTCCAATGGTCAGCAACGGAGAACTGCTGTGATGTATTACAAAACTTTGAACACGTCTGAACCAGTTATACACGGTGATCTGCACACAATAACACAAACTGTCCACAGGCTCACATGCTTTTTTTGTTGGTGCAACTGTAAGGCTATACAATGTATGCACCTGGAAAGAGAAAGTTTAAAACTTTTTCTCAAACTTTCCTCAAGTTGCTCATGAAAACTGTAAACCATTCCCTTTCATAACCAAGAATAAAAATTAAAAGTCACCATGCAGAAGTTTAGAATTCAAGAAAATTATCCAAAATTTTTGGTCAGTAATGTGAATTAAAAATCGCCACTACATCAGTCAGGACTGTACCTTATGCTAGTTAGCTCTACAGGGAAAAATTATAATTTTGATTTTTCAATTTAACCCTTTCACTTCAATGGTTTGACCCAAACCTATTGTTATCAATAGTGCTTATAGACCTGTTCATATGCAACAGAGGGTGAACAGGTTAAAGTATCAAAGGCCGCTCTCACAGTGGCCAGTGTGCATGGTTGGGAAAGTACCTGTATGGTAATTAATGCTGTGATACTGATAGTTTAGTGCGGTACGCGTGATCTGAAGACACAGGGGACGAACAAACAGCTATATGCCAAAGGCACACAAGACCTTGACAAAACCTTGGTAAGAATTTCATGCCATGCCGTAGATTGAGGAATTCGAGGCTGACACAGCACAAGCATTTGCTAACTTTCACAACACTTTTGTACATAGCCATCTGTTGCACTGAATTCATCATGTACCATGGTCAACAGTCAAAGTTGTAAAAATGATTTTTCAATAAGCTGCATTGCTTACCATTTGCAATTGCATATGTACTGTACATGTAGGTGTATGGTTGCTCTCAGCCAGAACAATTGGAACACTACAGTTTTTTGGAAAAGGTCGTCGGGGGAAGAAGTAACCAAATATACAGAGGAAATTCATGCTATACACATTACGAAACTTAATCTAAAACTTACAGTGGGTTCCTCCCCATGCCCAGCGGAATAACTGGAAAAAGATCTTTTTGAATAGCATTTCCTGCAATCAACATTAACTGTAATATCCTCTTTTCCCTTCATGTTTTCATTTTGTGTTACGTTTTCCACATTTACTGACTTTCCAAATTACAGTCCTGCACAGAAAGGTCATATTACAAACAGGCAAGGGTACCCAAGAGTATAAAATTCATGGATATAGGGTAGCTTCCTTGTCACTTGATTCCCTGACGCTTTACAGACATTGAACCATTACTAAAAAGGTTAAAGTTTACAGTGCAAAGTTCAGAGACTTCAAGAGTCAATTCAAACAAGGGCAGCTATACTAAGCTTTCTATCTACTTGGCACATTGACTTTTTGCACGCAGTGTGCAAAGGTAAAAGGCGACTGCACAAATGTCATGTGCAGTAGACCACTTTTGCAGGTGCTCAAAAAAATGAATGCTGTTACCGGGGGTTGTTATCTAGTGTGTAATGCATGTAGTATGAATGGAAAGACCCATGAGTAGTGTGACATAAAATTACTTCATCTATTGCCGATGAGAAATACATGTACATGCACATTCTTTTAACTCTCCAAGTGTTCTCACAGTACAGTACTCTGTTTCTGATATCGTCAGTTATTCTTGAAGGATAGTTTCACTTCTGAAATCTCATTTTAAGAAATTTACTCTTTTTATGCCAAAAGCAATCATACACATAATTTTTAGTTCGTAACTGAATTTCACAGTGATTCAAATTTTCATTGCAAAGTTGGAAGTGAAAATCGGACGATATTGCTGGAATGTGAACATTGTTGATATCCTTAGCCCAAATGACTTACCAATACATGTAATTCATGGTACTTTAAAATAATTATTTTGGTATTAAACATTTACGCATAACTTTTTCTTTTAAAACTTCTATTCAAGTATATTATATAATATGAAAATTTAATTGGTGTAAAACACCATCTTGGGCAGGTGTTGGTTCTGTGACTTAAGGTAAAATGCTACTTGGGGACAGATATTTGGACTGAAACTTTTACAAAACTGTTTTGGTCTGTGACTTGGGGGCTTATTTTGAAGCTCATAGAGTAATAAAAGTATTTACTTCTTTACTGGCTCATTTTCGTGAAAATCGAAATTTTTTCCCCATAGAGTTACAAAGGGGTAGTGGCCATTCTGAATTTCAATTTTCGGAAAACATTGGGTATTTGATGTCAGAGTTTTGTTCTCAATTTTGATGGGGAATGATTTAAAGTTTCCTCATGGAAAATTTGAACAGAAGTTAAGTTTTCCAATTTAAAAGCACCCCCTACCTTAAATGCAGTGTCTTTGCTAAGGCGGTAAGCAGGTAAATGTCACTGGGGTTCCCCAGTCATTTTACTGGGGTTCTCCCTTGGTATATCAATGCAATCAGATTTCGGGACAGCAGCAATGTCACTGGGGTTCCCAAATTATTTACAAACATTCCCCAAACTTAGCAAAAACACTGTACCGGTACATGTATAATCCATATGAGACTGATGATGTAACCTCAAATTGTACCGGAAGAAGATATATTAACCACACATATGATTTGATTTCAGTTTTCAATCTATAGGAAGTCTGCTATATCCAACTGAAACATAAAATGACAACTGGTTCAAATTGTAGAGAGCAGTGACATTTTTGTTGGGACTCCGGTTTGAACATTCTGTCAACTGGAAAGCTTCAAGATAAGCCAGAGAAGACCATAGCTTTATACAGTAGGGTAAGGAAGAAATTTACAATGTAACTGGGTACATATGGCAAATTCAGAACACAAAAAGTCGTAACTCGGGGTACTACCGCCATGCATTTCAGCCCCTCTGTTCTCTTGTTGGTGAAGGATTGAATTACATGTACATGTACAGGCGTAGAGGCATATGATACTTGTGCAGCGAGTTATGAACCTAGTCCTACGCTTGTGACTCCTAGGCATATAGGAAGTGTTCAATGCCATGACATTGATATAAATATTAGATTTCAGTGATGTGGCTAGAATTACATAAGGGGAAATATTAGTGTTGAATGGTGTTGACAGTGAGTGCTTCATACCATACCGTAATGTGGTCTTATCACGTTTGCCAGTCACACTACATTGTACACATGCTCTGAGACACAGTTGAACTCCAACATTTTGAATTTCTTTCAAAGAGATGATCATGCAATAACAAAAATAATAAGTGTACACTGGTGATATTTACAAAACCCTGGCACTGATAAGTCTATGTTAAACAGGAAAGAAAAGAAAGGAAATTACAAACTCTTATATAAGAGAGTCCACTGAGGACCATGGAGAGGTACATGTAGTTAGTGGACATGTCCAAAAACCACTGGGCTACTGAAATATAGAAGGTACAGTATAGCATGTGAAATCCATCAGAACACAAACTGTTGACTGAAATCTTGTTATCGTGTTTTCAGGTCATGCACTCTGTTAAATTTTAGATATTTTGACCATGTGTTTAGATATTTGTGCCTGTTGATTAGGAAGGATAGGCATGCACTGTAATTACTATTTTAGTGTTGAAGTTACAACACATGCACAGTGGTACAGAGAAAGTGGAGATCTAAATTGAAACGTACCGATATGTCTTCAAAAATGTATCGAACAGGGGGAGAAACCATGGATACGTGGAAAGATCCTCAGCAGTGATATGCAAAAGCATACATGTAGACATGTGAAACAAAACCACTAGGTGTGATTATCCTTAGTGAAAGTGAAGTTACATACATCAAGCAACGGTTCAGTCTAAGGAATCCATTTCCTTATACACATGTACCGGTATGTAACCACATCTGTGAAAGGTAAGCGATTGATCAAACAATCTTAAAATCAACAGTACTGACAGATGTCACCTCACGGCCTAATAGTCCCGAATGACATCAGTGTCACTGTTGGTGACCTTTTGGTGTCAATTTCTTGACCTTTGACCCAGTTTCATGAAGAGTGACCTCTGACTCATGTCACCATTGTAGGAAGTGACGTGCCTGTCAGGCTTGTATTGCAAGAGTACACAGACTACTTGCACTGCAGTTAAAGGGTCTAAAACAGGTGGCTCTTTCCTGGTAAGTTATAGGACAGTCCTTCCAATCACCGAACAAAATATCAGTACACATGTAACATCCCACTTGATAACTACCTGACAAATTATTTTTTATCAAATTATACATGTTTAACCATTTACGTGCCTGGTTCATATTTCACCATCAGGTCAAGTTGGTAAAACTAGTGAAGCAAAACATGTCCCATGCATTTTAACAAAGACTTGACGATTTGAAGGTCCCTGAAGACAGAGGTACCAATACTGTAAACATAATTTTTACAGACTACAGCTGATATAACATACCAAGCCAAGTGGGTGAAAATGCATACATGTATGGTTTTGGCTCAATACTGCTTTTACTGACTTGGCAGATGGGCAAGTGATACTGTCTGGCAAGTAATACATTTCACATACTTTGACTGCTCAAATTCTCCTACAAGGTACATGTAAACCAAAAAACTAAAACTAAAAAGGGTGGAGGGATGATGATCAGAGAAGGTCATAACAATGTACAACACATCATTCGTGGAAATCATAAAGGTAATGGTCTCAGCAAAGATTTAACAATATCTGCATTGAGCTCTTTCACTTTGAATGCACTCTATTGTTACCGTAACATGCGACTTGAAACAGGAAGTTTCAAACTTTTGTTTACACTTTCAATAAGGGGGGGGGGGGGAACTTTCACAATGAAGAATAAAAATCAGGGGTCATCACACAAGGATCAGGGTCAGACAAACAAATCAAAAGTAACTAAAAATTTACTGATACCTGAGACTGCAATGGGTCACCATACCCTGTGCTAATCCTGACTGGAAGTTTCAACTTTCAAAGTTAGCTACATAATGAAAATTTCATTTATTCCTCTGGCTTTGAAATGTTCCAGACAAGCATCAGAATGACGAAGTATTGCAAAAGCAATCAGATTGAAAATCTATCACAGAGACATGCTCTATATGTACCTTAAACACATAAGTAGATTTGTCACGGTTTTACACCTTTTTCTGTCGGATTAATCTACCAGGTCAAGTTGGTTGAAACCACTGGTGGAGTTAAATAAATGCATATGCGACTTGTTCTATATTCTAACTTTTACAGATTTCACTTGCCCCATAGTATACGTCTAGTCAGACTTTACCATTCTGAAGATCCCTAAACGTATACCCGGTACATTGTACCAACGTGAAAATTTTAACAAATTCCTCCTGCTTAGACAGGTAACCATAGTCAATTTTCCTGAATTGACCTGATTATGTCATGAAAAAGCATTGATCTCTAATGTTTCAGTTCCTTTTTTCTGACTTGATGTAAAGAGAGAGAAGGATTTGTAAAATACAGAAGTAAATAAAGCAGAGTGGCCATAGTATTAGATGGAAACAGACGAAAAAGAGAGGTTTAGGAAGACAGATCAATGTACCCCTGTACCTTAATTTTAAAATATTCTAACTTGTGAGCCTATATTTTAAAATAATATTCTTGTCCTCATGAATATTATTAATGATGTATCATCTTTGGGTCATCTTGCCTGCAGATTGCACCTGTGCGGCCTTTCTTTTCATCTCATTTTTCACAGTGTACTGTATGAGCCAAAAGGATTGGGTGTGATAAAATCAGAATAACTGCACAGCTACCGTACTCCATTGAGCTAGCCTTTGATACACTGTAGGTTACTGCTAAGTGGAAGAAATCAGCTTATGTATACATGTAACCTATTCAGAGGGCTACTTATAGTCAGAAAAGTACCACTGTACACAGGGTTGTCATAGTGAGTATGGGAAAGGCATGACACCTGTATTAAACCATTAAAGTATTTCAACAACAAAGTACAAAGAAATAAATTGTCTGAATAGACTGAATTATTTACATACCTGAGCGTTTACTGTTGATCCAGCTGTAAATGAAATCGGTCTCCACGTCGCACTTTTTCGGACAGCAGCTTCTCCACCTTTTGATGAGCGTTTTGGAGAACCTCTCGTTGTAGGCATCCTGGGAGATTTGGGCCTTGGGGGCGGGGTTTTGGACTTTTCCCTTGTTGGTGATTTGGGTGGTGGCGGCCTCTCAGGTGGTGAAAGAGGCCTTTTCACTATTGTATTGTCAGAATGTGATTCTGAATAGCCAGTTGGTGAAACAGATGGTGACTTTTTCGCAATAGCTTCTGATTCAGCATATGATGGCGGTAATTCAACTCCTCTTGTTATTTGCGATTCTTCGTAAGATGGCGGAAGACTTGAATCACTTGCAGACTGTGTTTGTCCCGCTCGGAGAGGGTCAAAATCCATCCAACTGACGTTTGCAGCAATGTTATTTTCACTGCGGCTGAGTCGTATCATGTTCGGGTCCTGAAGTGGAGATGGCGGCCTTGGCGGTCTCGGAGGGCGATTCACTTCCAAGACGTCAAACTCCCTCAAAATATCATCCATAGCACCGTCACTTGCATCATTAGATTGTGGTCTGCGATTATCTGGTGTCGCCGTTACACTGATAGAGGGCGCTTCATTTGACCTGTCATTCCACACAAAGGCCTGTTTTGTAGAAGACATTTTATTGTTAACATTACATCCTTGCCAGGTGCTTTTTACTGATGAAGTGTTTACAACTGATAATGAAGATGATAGTGGAGGCACACTCTTACGGAAAGTTGATGAATCGGGAGAGCCAAATGTTTGCCAAGTCTGTGGCGTATTCTTTGTCGGCGCTGAAGAGCTTAGCATGGACGCTGATGGTTGCGAACACTGTACTGTAACTCTTGATGGAATATTTGTTTGAAAATGTTGATGGTTGACTCTCGGCCTTATGGGAACTGGAGCCACAACACCAGATGGTAGTGCAGTTGATGTGAAATGACGTGGTGCCCGTGGATTTGATGGCATTAGTGAAGATGACAATAGCATTCTATGTGTTTGATTCCAACTTGCTGATTTGGATGACTCTCCTCTTACCCCAGGTGTGTACTTCATGAAAGCTGACGATGAACTTGAGGAGAAAGCCCGCTGCGGCTGCGGCTGTGCATGGAAATACTGCTCCAAGTTTGAGCCAGAGTGGCTGTGCTGAAGGCTTGTTGAAATTCCTCTCTGGCTGTTGGATAGCATTCCTGAACTGACAGGCTTTTGTCTCTGGGACAGCTGCGGGCTGTTTGGCAACGACTTGGTTTTGATGGGATTGGTTGCATCGGAGAGCGCACTCCATGGATCTTGCTGTGGCCAAGCACATGATTGTCCAGTGACATTTCCAGCGTTACTTACCCCTGTTGTGGTGCCAGAGTCCACGCTGGTGGTCGAGTTTGCGTTCGCTGATGCTGCTGACTGAGTACCAGGCGCGAAAACCTGCAGTAAGTCTTCTCGGTAAGACACTGAGCTGCCACCTCGCTGCTTCAGAGGGTCAAAGTCAAGTTCAAGGTCAATCAAGTTGGGTTCATCTGCTCGTTGGGTACTTGGCTGCTTCATCGATGAAGGTGGCGGGGGTCTTTGCGGCCTCGGACGGCTCTGAATTCGCCCCTTGCCTTCACTGGCACTGCGGCGCAGCGCTGACTGGTACGATGCACCTGATGACATATATCCGCGTCTTCTTAATTCATCCATTCGTGCAGATTCCATACTCAAAGCCATAGCTTTCTCCAGCTCCGCTTGCTCTTTGCTGATGGCGAGTGCGTTTGCCAGGTCAGCTTCGTACTGCAGTACGTCCGACGATTTGGGTGGAACCTGCGGCGTTGACTGTGAATTTCCTGACTGCCCATCCTGCGGTGCATATGCCATTTTTCGTAACCCTCACGATAAAAAATTGAGGCTTGAAAATGCATGAAAGAGCCGTATAAAGTGGTGAAAAATAAAATAAAATTAAAAAAAGTTCTGCCGACTTAATTCTGAAACCAATCCAATTCGGTACAATATTCAGCTAAATATGCAGTACGATTACCGGTACTTTGTTTCCTTGTGAGAACTTGTGTATTTAATTGGCTCCAATTGACAAAATGCAGAAATCCTGTACAGAGAAATAAAAACAGAAATTGAAGCATATAAGTAAATTTTGTTTTCTGCAACTGCAAATGATAGGAATATGAACACACAATGCAAAATGGCATAAACAACTATGTCTGTATGGGGTAAATCAATAAATAAAATAAGCTTTGGAATGTATTGCCTAAGAACAAAACTCACATCAGGTAGTATATTGTGCCTCAATACTGATACTCACAGACTTAAATTGTAGCTCACATTTCTCCTAAAGAAATTTCAAAATATTTTCTATCAAAACCAAGAATGGCAATCAGGGGTCAATATACCGGTATCTGATATCAAAGAAACAAACTATCTTGAAGGGCCAGTAATGCCAACTTTTGATTATGATTTCATTAATTTTCTTTTGTATATCAATTGCAACTTCTTATTCTACTCCCCCAAAAATGTTGAAACATCCACTATTTAGCTTGTCAACTTAGTGTCTATACCTGTAAAATGCATGGTTATTGTTTACATTTGAATTCTAGTCTGGACCGGAAGTCACTTTTCAGCACTAACAATGCAGTTTACATATGTAGTGTCTGAGTTGACAAACTTAACACTGTGTATATCAATATGCTTTGGGGAGTAGAGAACAATGCAGTTTACATATGTAGTGTCTGAGTCGACAAGCTGAACACTGTGTATATCAATATGCTTTGGGGAGTAGAGAAAGGAATTATGGTTGATGTTAAAAACAAAAATGGTGAAAAGATTCTCAAAAGTTAGCAACATTTCAAGATTTCGAAATTCAAAATGGCTACTATAACGATAGTGTAACTGTGTTAACTCTGTAGGGAAAAATCAAATTCTCAACTTTGACAAAGACAAGATGATGAAACTTTCATTTTACTTTGCAAGCTTCAAAATGAATCGACACAGGCAGTAGATCAGGAATATACTGTGAAAATTTGCGTCAAATATATATCCTAATGCACGTTCTACCTTCGATATCAAGGACACATTGTAGAATTTCCCCGTTCTCCTTAACTCTGACCTTTTCACCGATTTTTCCACAACTGTTGAGTAGAGAGAATATCAATCCTTTTATCCCCATCTCCCTGTGTTTAGGTCCATCCCGCCCATTGACAACAATGGGGTTCTACTTATTTGGAGGAAACATGGTCAACCTGCATACGTTGTACGAATGTACAATACACACTCTGACGGTCCATTAAAGCAATTATCAGTTTCATAGACCTTAAATGGATGATCATTATTCAATTATCATATACCAGTACAAACATACAGTATGGAACAAATCACAATTTGATATGGTGTGAATACCAGAGATACATGTACAGGTAGTGTGTGCCTCAACAGAGCACTGTGGCCTTTGACCTACAACATTTCATGATTTTGAGTCAATGCTAGGAATTTCTTGAAATGTAGCTACATCATTCATACAATAAAAGTTAACTTCTTTCAAGAGTCAATGGTGCATCAATCTACCTTGCAGATTACACTGTCCAAGAGGAAAATATTACTTCTCTCATCATAATTTTCATTTGTCTATTTAACAATTGCACGTCATGATATTTCTGTTCAACAAGAAATACTTCACCGACAGGGTAATATAGGTTTCCACTCAGACTATGGTAAGTTTGACGGGAAATTGAACATGGCAATATAGAAGTTTACCTGCTTACTTTCAATGTAATGTTTGAAAATCCGGCTCTTGAAAACGGAGATTGATCTTAATCTTTGCATACTGCAAGACACTTCCTCTGACTAAGTCAAGTTACTTTTGCACAAACTGAAGTTTTTTGTGAGTACTTGACCAGACCAAACAGTGAAGTAAACTTGTTAGCATTGTGAGTGTAAAATAAAACACCTTTTACTGCGCTGTAAAACATTTTACCTCATGCATTGTATCAGCTTCTGCAAGATGAAATGTTGACGCCAACACTACAGTATGCAAATGGTTGTGCAGGACTCACATGTTGCTCATCATGATCAACTGACAACTTAACCTATGCCCTTTAACTTAATATTGATTAGTTTTATTCAGCAGTACTGACTGAAACACATTTGGCACATGGCCATTGGCAGTCTGTGCTTACCCTGCACGGACATGCAAAGCACAAATTTTTTACAGATTTAATTTCAGGCTCGTCTTTATATTCATTAGTGGCAAGCAGTTTTTGAGAAGATGTCTGATAGCTCACCCTCATATCTTCTGAAAAGATCCCTCACCATTCTTGTCGTTGCGAATCACACACAACCAGGAAATATTTGGAAGCAACCTTGGTACATTGTGAAACAAATTATGTAACAGTGTGATTTATAGGTGTTATATTAATGCATCCTGTTGACAGATTTGTGGTGAATTCGGGAAGTTTGCTTTTCAAATTAAATATTAGGAAGCCATCTCTTGTCCTCAAATTTATCCCTCGACCATAGTTTTTTCATCACTATGATTTGGTTACAGTAGATCTGATGTAAAATGACCCACTTTGCAAAAATGGTTACAAATTAACTCATTACTAGTCCAAAGGCCTGTACTATGTGTCCCATTATTAGTCTTGAGTAGGACGGCACCTTGTTTCAAAAATTGTAGCAGTTACACAAAATTACTTATTTCATCGGCTTTAATATACATTACTTAGTTATTACTTATTTTAGGTCCTACGTGATATTATGGTAAGCTATAAACAAACATCACATACCTTTGCCGTGGAATTTCACAGTGACTGTGAGATGGCATGGAACAGAAATTTATGTGACCATACACATTAACCAGCCAAGCGTTGAAATTTTCAACAATTTTGCTTCTGCTAAAGTTACTTGTACCGGACACCGTAACAGTGATTTTGTCAAACCCCAAATACGCATCACGCCCGCACCCTGCGTGAGTGGGAGGGGTTACGAGTCTACACTCGCTGGCGCCATCGCCGTCATGACCATCCTTTCTGCAGAGTACTTGGCCAACGTTAATAACTCATCGCATTCTCACGCCGTTTGCATGCTTGCACAATGATGTACATAACTATGCATAAAATGATGAACTGTCCATCACACGGGGATTATATTTTTTGGAGTAAAGACTTGGTATTTTTAAACGGAAATTGTCCGACAGTTAGCCAACGTCTCCTAGATATTGCCATCCATTAAAATTGCACGTTTTTCAGTTTCTATTTTATCAGAGCTCATAAATTTAATTTCACTTACCTTGAAATAGAGACGGCTGAACATAAATTTCGAGAAACGCATAAACAAACTATTGAACAGAAGTCATTATTTGCTTCACCATGTTGACAAATTGCCCTCTTCATATCAGCTGTTGTGATTGGCTTCTTCGTTACACTATGTCTTATTTGGACCAATCAAAACACAGTTTACTTTCCTTTAAGGTCACTAAGTTCACTTCAGGCAGCTCAACTATATCAATATGGCTCCCTTTTTAGGTATCTTTCGTAAGAATTTATGCCCTTTATTTCAAAGTCAATAAAGGTATCGTTCATTTTATGCCAATAATTACCTATTAAATCGTATATCTTATTCAAAACCGCAATGAAACGTGTAAAGTACGGATATTTCATAGTTGTTGTATGCGCCGTATTTTTATTGCTTGACCAAGGTTCCGGGTCTCTCTTCGCCACGTCTTCAACGCCTTACCTGAATGACAGGTGACTTGGAAAGACTCTGAATCACTCGTGGAAAAAGAAGCAGCTGTTTTGTAAAGATAAACCCTAACACGAGCAGGTAAGGGTTTGTCGCTACATTTTGCCCCGGTTTGTATTTTTTTTGCAACAGGATCTTTTACCGTTCGGTGTACATCGTCAAACAAAGCGAGGCAAAACTCACTTCCGCGTTCCCAACGATTGTGAATTTGTGTCATGCATTGTGTACAACTACAGTCCCTCCCCGTACAAATACAATAGAAAGAATAATATTGTACCTACAAATCAGATTGCACCAATCTATATCTGAGTTCGTCGCACGGCTCTGATAAAATGTGTTGAAAGATCAGGCACAGATTTCTGTACAGTGTTTGGGCAATTTTAACACAGTAAAACAAATAGTCAAATACTACCACTGTAGTACCAGTCAGTCAACAGTATACATGTAATGTATTGTATGTATCGTAGGAGTAAATTAATTAATTAAATGTCAATGCCTCGCAGCGCATTTTCATTATTTTTAGTCATTATCCCTTTACCTGCCAGACAGTATCATTTTCCAATCTGCCAAGTCAGTAAAAAGCGGTATTGAGCCAAAACCATATGTATTTTCAACCACTTGGCTTGGTATGTTATAGCAGCTTTAGTCTGTAAAAATCATGTATCTGTCTTCAAAACTTTAAGTCTTTGTTAAAATGCACCATATGGGACATGTTTTGCTTTACTAGTTTTAACCAACTAGACCTGATGGTGAAATATAAACTTGGCAGGAAAAGGGTTATTGTAGATTTGATATTTCAATGCGCTTACTTAGAGAAATTTCCATTTGCCAAAATATGTGACCGAATCAATTGTGAAGTACAGAGACAGCAGTGAATAATGAGATTTTAATTAAGAAACCGCTTGTATTTTGTGTGAAGTACAACCAAAAACAGGGCAATTACACCTATACCTCATACATGCACTTGTAAGCATTCCATCAATGAAGGTGTTGATAAGTAAAAGCTGTAACAAAATGCCCATCCACAGTCCAGAGGGACCATGTCCCATCAAAGGTAGGGTAGGTTTCCATCAGCACAGTGCAAAAACAAACACATGATGATCTCTCAGTTGAGTGACCATCTGTATGTGGTTTAGCAATATCAAATTCATGCTGTAGTTGCCCAAATGATCAAGCTAGCTCTCTTATGTAAGGGATTTGTCGATATTGTATTTTAATTTTAGGAGAGACGAAAAGAGTAAGATACATATTGCACCATGGAGGTAGCTACATGTACCTCCATGATCGCACAGACTCCAACAAGTGTACACAAGCTAGGGTTTATCAATTTGAACATTTGCAATAAATCATGTTCACAGCCACAGGATACAACTTTGTTTCAGATACCATTGCCATTTAAGTGTGATTTATTGATCTTAACCGAACTGAACACCAGTACATATGCAGGTTATCTACAGCATGTCTACAGGTGTCAGCCCTCGCTCATGATTTATAAACATTACATGTATATACGTACATGTAAAACCTGTGTGCCTTGCTAAAAATAGAGAACCCAACAAAATTGAATTTCAGTAAGTATTTTAACCCTTTCACCACCATGGTTTGTCCCAAATCCATTGTTTTCTATGGTAAAGTTGGACCTGTATACAGGGAACTGGGGGTGAAACTGAAAGGGTTAAAATGTATTAAACTGCCTGTTTGGATCTACAGTAGTTTGCCCTTGCTGTATTGAAAAGAGACTTCAGGTCTGGACATGCCAATCAATACCGGGATAGCTGTGCAGACATTAACGATTTTTATGTGGAGTAATCGTATACTGTTCATCATAGTAGTCATTGAAATGAAGATACACGTCACCAAAACACTTAGACAGTCAACAGATGTTAGTAACTCCACTGGCAAAATTGTAGCTAGCACTGTACATTTGGAATAACTCTGTAGAGGGAAAATATATAAAAATTCTGATTTAACTTGCTTAATCGCAAAAAAAAAACCCAGTTAAAAATGGCAGTATTTATAACAGCATACAGTGTATTGAGTTTCTCGATATATAAAGAATGATCAGTTATTTTGTCGCACAATTATGCTAATCATACATGTACATGTACGTGTACATGTATGGAAGTGCTCATTTCATTGAATTCAAAAATCTCTGTAATTGAAAGTCCAGTACTTTGCTTTCAGAATTTGCTGCTTTCTCATTATCTTCAATGACGTTATATGGTCATTGTATACATGCACAATACATGTATGGCAATACATATAGGGACAATAGAGTTAAATGTTCCCAGTCTTGCCTTCTAGATGTCCTTGCTTTGCTTATCAGTAATTTTAGTACCCGAATCCTTTACTCCTCCCTGTGTCTATCCCTATTGCAAGTGACACACTTTACCTTTACCCTTTAACCACCATGGTTTAACCCAAACTCATTGCTGGCAATGGTGATTGTGGACCTGTTTACAGGGAATGGGGGGTGAACAGGTTAAATTGCATCAGCAAAGCTGTGAAGTCTGAAAAGCGACACTACACGTACACGTGTATTTTGCAACCAAAGCCTTGCCTTACATGTAAGTGGAGGATGGGAAGTGTACAGGTGGTATCGCAAATGTTGATTCAGTATTCTCCCCACAGCATTTTAGCATCGTGACTACTACATGTATGTAATTAGTAAAACAATAGAAATTCCTGAACATGACCATCACATTGTTATGCAAATTATCCATTTTGCCATCAGAAATTTCTGGAGAAAACTGAATCAATGACCAAATTCTCTCCATATACATTACAACATACCGAAATTCATCATCATAGCCACCTTTTCTGTTCCAGAATGGCACAGCTGAAGTTGTTACTTCTACTGCTGGCTGTAGTACCCCTGGTTTTCTCAGCTCCTGTTGATCCCAAGAAATCGGAAGAAGCAAACGAAGGAGAAAAAGACGAAGCAGATGATGGCGTAGATGATGATAAAATTGTAAGAAAACTTTCACCCGCACACTGTTATATGACTGATTCAGCTGTTCAAAGCAGGTTCATGTTGCATTTACAGAAAACATAGGTTGAACATATTGTACAGTACTGAAATTGGTCGGTAAAGTGCACATACAGATATTAACACATACATGTAGGTGCTTGACAGCATTTCTTACTGAAATTTCATTTTTATCTGGATCTTCACACAATCCAAGTTAACCCCAATCAATCAGTCTATCAGACTCGGTAACAGCAATTATGGATGATTCACATTCACTTTGTGGAAAAATAACTGATGTAAAAGTTGGTATTTTCAAAGCATGTAAACCCTAGCAGGAGTGTTGCCATGACAACAACACGATGTAGAGCAAAAGAAATTTGTAACATAACAAAGTTATCGTTCAAAATCAATTTTTTTCTTCCGCAAATTGAAATTTTTGTCTCTCTGTCTCATGATGTGACAGGACACTGGCCTTGAATATGATAGATATCTCAAAGAAGTCATCAACGTCCTTGAAGAAGATCCAGACTTCAGAAAGAAACTGGAGGAAGCAGACATCAAAGATATCAAGGTAAATATGGAATTAGTAATGTTAAGTTTTTGAGAAGTTTGAAGAGGGAAATGAATTTGTCTAATTTCAAAAAAGAAGGTTAGGTTACAGCGTAATTCTTACACAGGTTCGCAAATGTATGGTGAAACTTGAAATATTTTATTACCAATACACCTTTAGTAGTACTAACTAAAGTACAGTATCCTTGCTTTTTAACAGCAAATTGTAAGTTAAATATCACAACATTGTTATAAATATTGTGTTGCTTTAAAAGTGTGACTGTTTGCTGATATTTTGCTTGAGGTAACTTTTAACAACTTTCTTTTATGATAACAAGAGAAAGAGTTAAGTCTCTGAGGATGGTTTCGGCATAAAAGAAGAAATATCACACAAAAATTGACTTGCCTTTTATATTGAAAATGACAAACATTGACTGGCAATGTGCAGCCGCTCACAAGGATGTATCTGATTGGTAGATTGTCATTATTATGAGAAACTCGAGGAGTCTGAAATTAGGGCTATTCGCTACATGTACCTAGTTAGCTGTATGGAAATAATTCAATAATAACGAGTTTTGGCCAACCAGTTGGCTAAAAGCTTCTGAGAAGCTGCACATTAGCCTAATCTTGACTATGTAAACACGCTGAAAATCAAAAATAAGATGGTGAAAATGTGATTTTCTCTTCATCCCTCAAAATAAGTCAGAGCGGTGGGATTCTACACTTTTAGATTGTTTGAATTCCAGTCGGAAGGTGCATTCTGCCATCAACTATAAATAGTACCGGTATTTGTAATTAACCTAGATGTGCACGGTACCATATGGATATAGGAGTGTTGTACACGTAAAGCATAGGTAGTGATGTTGCCGTATCTATACGTGCACCAGGCTATCAAAACAGATGATGTGTTTTTATAGCTCATTGAAAACTCTACAGGCAGAAATGAGTGAAATCAAAATAGGCATGATGTGTTAATCTTTCTCACACGATAAAAGTGCTGGTAGTTTGGCTAACACGCTATTAGGGAGTCTTTGTGTACCAGTATTAGGGAGTGTACCAGTACATCCAACAGCCCATTCAGCTAAAAAGACTGGTTCAGTTCATAGCTCTTAACTCAAATTGCACTACAGAGACATTGAGTAGCTTGTCACATTATACATCTAAAAATAGACATTTGTTCATGAAGACAAATTAAGCAGGAAGCTCTAAATTGTGCCGTGACATGATATGACAATTGATAGCATCTCCGCTCTCATTCCATTGAGGATATCATTCAGTGCAATGTAGATATTACATGCCATGGCATCTATGAGCTGTACATACTGATAATACATTGTCATTGGCATATGGTTACTGTTTGAGTATTTCGTTTTGAAAGCCACTGATATTTTAGTGTAATTATCATGTCTTTAGGCATAATAATTATCATTAATTGTTATTATTGATTATTACAATGTATTGTAATTAATGTAATATATGAATGTACAAATACATTTAATTATTAATAAGAACATATAAAGTATATTTCAGACTTGCTACTTTTGTTTTCTTTTTTACAAGTAGCTGTATGTTAAGGGCCATTACAGTGTTTTTGTCACAGCTGGTACCCTGGTAAACTTTCCCCAGCCATGTTACTGGGTTCTCTTCAGTATTTCAATGCAATGGATCAAACCTGCAATTTAAAGAGAGCATACTCCTTTGTACACATGGGTTTGTTTGTACAACCATCATGTGATCTTGTAGGCGTACTGGGTCTGTAGAAAAAAGTACATCCTTGTTATTCCGGAGTAGAACTATTCTATCAGGGTACAATATAAATGTTATCCCCACGCCATGTACTTAATATGCATGCAAACTTATCGGCGCTGCACCCAGCACAAAGTATTTTGCTCAAAATCACTTTTTTGGCAAATATTCAATTTCAATTAATTTGTTAGCCCAACATTAAAATATTGGTTGGGTCCACCTTTTAGCTTGTCAAGCAGTCATAAATTGTGTGACAAAGAAGTGTTAATTTATGCAAATGTATGCAAATCACCTGATTTCCTGGCTTCTCTTTTCTCCCATTTTCAAGATTTCTAAAGAATTTAACTCCACTCTGGCTGGGTCAAATTTTCTGAAATTTTCACTTTATGTTTTTTCAATTCTATATAACAAAACTACCATTTTGTTTGGCAATGAAGTTCTTACATTTTGGAATAAGCGGTATTTTAATTTTGCTAATCATGTTTTTAATCACTTTTTTGAAGTTCAGTCTTTCAACCCCTGATATTTTAGAATGAGGATAGAAAATGCAAGATAAAACAGTCATTTTTTTCTACATATACTCTTGTTTCAAGTGCAATATTATATTTCAGAAAATAGTATTAAGTTCTCGACTTAAACTTAATTTTATTATTACCGGTAATACCAAGATTGAGGTTTTTCACCCCAACACCTACTTCATCCTACAAATAAACTACTACTACCATACTTAACTTTAGAATTTCTGCGTTTTGAAAATATATAGCATGAGGGGGTTTCCTTGTCATCTTATATGAGATATATTGCTTTGAAAAAACACTGTTGGCAACATGCAGCTCCACCTTAAAAATGATAATGGTTTTCAATTTCTTCATTATCACAGTGAACAAACTATAATCTTTTATCTGCCTTTTCACAGAGTGGTAAAATAGCATCAGAAATTAATTTCGTCGGGCACAAAGTTCGCTCAAAATTGGATGAACTGAAAAGACAAGAAGTCAACCGTCTCAGAATGGTTGCTAGGGAACAGATGGAGAGGCAAAATGGTGAGTTTCAGTTTTAAGATGAAATTGTAAGATGTATGTGAAGATAATGTCTTGTGTAAATTCTGTTTCATTCATGCATCCTTATAGACTCATGGATGATCCCAATCTGATTAAAATAAGATGTCGAATTTGCAACGTTTCCACCTTTGCTTATTCTTGCTGTTTTCATTAGCAGCTAGTCTCCTCACTACATATGAACCGCTGCCGTCTAACAGAAAAGCTGATGAATCGAAAAGAGGCTTACAACTGCCAATAGTTCAACAGTATTGCATTATAAAAGGCAAACTGCCAACAGTATTGCATTTTAAAACGCAACCTGATTGGCTCCTACACAGCACAAGATTTGAATGCGATATTCTATGGCAGTGGTTCAGATGTAGTGAGGCGACTGGCAGGTAACAAGAACAGCAAAGAACAAGCAAAGGTGGAAATAATGCCATCTCTACATCTGATTTGAATCAGATTTGGATGATGCATAAATTAAATCATACAACACACAAAAGTAAGATAATGATTTGTTGCCTGCCAAGGCATGGTACTTGTATGACAGTAATATGATATATGAGATGGAGGCTATAGTACATCAATATTACCTCCATGAGCGCAAATCCAAGTGGGAGTAACAAATCATAGCCCTTGCTCTCATGTGTTTAAGGGACAAAGTCAGCCATTTTTCATGAATTTTGTTTGATGCGAGATACTACTTATATTGTTTGACATGTTGAAAGATACTGAATGAATAGGTGACCATGCATACAGACCATTGACCCCGGTTTTAGACACAATAAATAAAAAAATCGTGAGAATGAATAAATGGTCATGACCATTTATTCATTCTCGATAAAGATAAAATATGTACATGTATAATAGATGTGACCTGATAAATCTACATGTGACTCCATCAATGACACAATCACCCCATTGTCTGACTACCCTGATTCATACAGATGTACAATCACAAAGATACACATGTCCATGTATAATCATAGACTTGTAAAAATCATGCCTGACAAGCACAGAAATGCATGTACATGTATTGGCACAGTTTCACCTGTTCAATTGCAGTGTGTACCCAGTTCACATGCATGCATACAAGTATGAAGTTTGTATTGTGTTAATTTGTACATGCTCTACATAACTTATGTTGGATATCCAATATTACAGGGTTATTCACAAAATACAGCCCTGTATGGACGAGGGCTCAGTGAGTGATGTATTGGACGAGCCGAAGGCGAGTCCAATACATCACTCACTGAGCCCGAGTCCATACGGGGCCGTATTTTGTGTATAACCCTATTATTATACACCTCCCTCCATTAATCGTCCATATAAACTAATTCTACGGTAAATTTTGAGGGATGCGGCACACGCGATATGAGTGGAACGCGCGTGATCTACTGCTCCGTAGTAGGCCTACAAGTCCCTTGCCTTGGCACGAAGCCAATTAATTTTCAGTGCAGTACAAGCAAACTTCGCTGAATGTTTTCAATTTATTAATTTTTTAAAATAAAAATCAATTGCATTTAGACTCAGTTTTGTGTTTAGCGTGTTTTTAATCCTTATACTACAAATACATTTTGGTTGAAGTTGTTATTATGTCTATAACTCACCTTAAAATAGTTCGTTTACATCCGATAATTGCTAGGTCAAAGGTCAAACAGGCGTGTCGCGCGTCTCCCGTATTCAGGACTCCACGTACTATACAAAATACGGAAAGTTATTGGACGGTCAAACTCCCATAGGTTACGGCAGTAGGTGTATAATAATAAAGTATACAGTCACCTGTAATCTAAATATGCCCATATATGGTCAAAGAGGTGTTCCTTAGTATTCAAAATGCCCATGTTAGGGCACTGCTTTGAAAAAGGGGCCACCCGCTTAAAATCTGTGATTGGTTAGATTTTCTCTTTCCATGATAACTGTGGCAAAATTGGAACAGGTGACAGTATACCTTTAACATACATGATCAAGTTCATTAACATGCATTGAATCACAGACAATGTAAGGTACAGCTGTTTGTACAGCTACTGTGGTATCCGAGTGATGTCACTTCCATGTATTTGTTTGCTTTTTCCATTATTTGCAGGTGTGAGGAGATTTGACAAGGGCATTATGATGAATGAAATGCTTGGACATGTTGATGTTACCAACACAAGGACATTTGAAGAAGCTGATTTGGCAAAACTTATTCAAAAGGCGAGAAACAAGAATGTAGTACTGTTATGAGGAAGGAGGGGGGATTGAGAGAGACTGACAGTCAGACAGATGGAGGTGCAAGACAGACAAACTGACAGACAGACAGAATCAGTGAGAGAGGTTTTTGATCAGACTGTGAGAAGGATTGGGAACGAAATTTAACAAGAGACAAGGAGTAAGCACAGGCAAGGCAGACACAAAGGAGTTGCGGGGAAGAGACGGAGAGAGAGAAAGAGAGAGAGAGAGAGAGAGCAGGGGGGACAAGAAACTGTGTAACAAGCTGTGATTTCAACAACACCTGCTTCTGTGCAGCTGTAGTGATAGAGAAATATTCAAATTTTTTTTCCAGGCCACACGGGACCTTGATGCCATGGATAAGAACAGGAAGGAAGACTTCAAAAAGTACGAGATGGAGAAAGAGATGGCACGGAGAGAAAAACTCAAGGAAATGTCGGAAGCCAAACGGGAAGCAGCAAAGAGGGAATGGGAAGAATCCAAGACGAAGAGAAAAGAACATCCAAAAGTTAATCATCCGGTCAGTTTGATGAATTATTTTGATTAAATTTTTTATCCTTTTCCTTCAATTCTGTAATTATATTGTTTTACTTTACTTTACCTGTATGTGTACATGTCCACACTACCATCAAACATGTACATGTAACGTAACTTCGCTACTGAAAGTTGCCTCATTCCCACTTTCCATTTTTTTTTTCATTTTACTTTACAGGGCAGCAAGAAACAGCTTGAAGAGGTCTGGGAAGAGACAGATCACTTAGAGAAAGAAAACTTTAATTCAAAAACGTTTTTTATGTTGCACGACAAAAATGGAGATTTTCAACTGGACCCCCTAGAACTCGAAGCGCTCTTTGTAAATGAGGTAAGAAAGTCTTGCACATTTTGTCCCCTCCCAGTGACCACCCCTATTGATACACATTGCAGAAATGGAATAACCCACTTTGTATATGAGCTTAGTGTTTCATTATTTTGTAATAGGGCTTCAGTACATTCATTTTAAGCCAGACAGTAGAAACTTCAACTGCGATTCACTTACCTTTGCCAGTTATTTTAGTCCCCGCGGACGAAGTCCGGCGGGGACTTATAGATTGGGTTCCGTCCGTGTGTCCGTCCGTCCGTCCGTCCGTCCGTCCGTCATCAACAGTTTCTCAGACACTGCCAAACCATTTTGTTCAAACTTGGCACAAAGGCATAGCACTATGACCTACATATGCACATCGATTTATTTTGCGATACGATCCAATATGGCCGCCAGGCGGCCATTTTATTACAATTTTTTCATGTACGGAGCCATAACTCAGACATGTGTCAACCGATTTTATTCAAAGTTGGTACAAGGACATTGACCAATGTCATAGATATGCATGTCAATTTGTTTTGTGATATGATCCAATATGGCCGCCAGGCGGCCATTTTATTACGATTTTTTCATGTACAGAGCCATAACTCAGGCATGTTTCAACCGATTTTATTCAAAGTTGGTACAAGGACAATGACCAATGTCATACATATGCACATTGATTTGTTTTGTGATACGATCCAATATGGCCACCAGGCGGCCATTTTGTTTCGATTTTTTCATGTACAGTGCCGTAACTCAGGCATATCTCAACCGATTTTATTCAAACTTGGTACAAGGACATTGACCTATGTCATATATATGCATGTTGATTTGTTTTGTGATACGATCCAATATGGCCACCAGGCGGCCATTTTATTACGATTTTTTCATGTACAGCGCCATAACTCAGACATGTTTCAACAGATTTTATTCAAAGTTGGTGCAAGGACATTGACCAATGTCATATATATGCACGTGGATTTGTTTTGTGATATGATCCAATATGGCCGCCAGGCGGCCATTTTGTTATGATTTTTTCGTGTACAAAGCCATAATTCAGGCATATCTCAACTGATTTTATTCAAAGTTGGTACAAGGACATTGACCTATGTTATACTTATGCACATTGAATTGTTTTGTGATACGATCCAATATGGCCGCCTTGTGGCCATTTTTTTTACGACTTTCCATTTCCTGAACTATAACTCAGACATGTATCAAGCAAATTTATTCAAAGTTGGTACAAGGACATTGACTTATAGTATACATAAGTACATTGATTTGTTTCTCGATATGGTCTGATATGGCCACATGGTAGCAATTTTGTTATGGTTTTTTCATGTCGAGAGCCATAACTCTAGCAAGTCTCAACTGATTTTATTCAAAGTTTGTACCTGGACATTGACTTATGTAATACATATACGTGTTGATTTTTTAAACAGTAAGATCAAATATCGCCGCGTGGCGGCAAATTTGTTACGATTTTCTCATGTACTGAGCCATAACTCAGACATACCGGTATTTCCACCAGTATCATTCAAAGTTGGTACAAGGACATTGACCCATTTCATACATGCTCGTCAGTTATTTCACGTTATGTAGCAGTATCATGTCAATTATTGAAGTTTCATAATTAGGTTGATATGTCAGAAATACTGCATCAATTTCATGAAACTTTGTACAGATGTTAAGCTCACATTGCTTTAACAGTGAAAAAGACATTTATCAGTGTCATTTTAATTAATTTGTAATTGCATATGTAATGAACTTTCCTAATTAGAGTGATATATCCACAAATACAACGTCAAATTTGATGAAACTTGATACAGATGTTGATCTCATAGTGTTGTAAATACTACATTAAACTTTATGAAATATGGTACCGGTTATCTATTAGTGTTAGGATAGAATGAAAAATGTTTTGCAACATCCTGTCAACTAATTCCCAGTTGACTTATTTAATGACCTTTAGGATAGTGGCCTACATTGGTTTTATGTTTTTCATCACCATGGAACTCATTCTTGGCCATTGAGTGCCATCTGTATCAAAGTATTTTTATCACAGAACCTGTAATCAAAGTACCCATTAGCAAGCGGGGACTGGGTCATCAACGATGACTTGTCAAACAAATGTCTTTTCCATAAGGGCGATACAACCTGTGTGAGCTCTCAACTAGTCACGCCGTCCACTAAAATTTGAACACCTTTGACTTCCAAACTTTGTAATGGCAGTAAATGCCCTATTCTGAGCAACAATTTATCCAAAAGTAAAGATATTTCTGTGCAGATGATAAATAGATCAGCATGTCAAACCAAAAGCAAGTCCATAAATGGGTGAGTGTCCATGGCAGCAATCAAAATGTACTGAAGGAGAAGTATGCACAAATTTCATTCCCAACTATCACTTTTTTAAACAAAAATTCCCAATTATTTTTCCTCACATTTATAGTACAAGAAGTCAGTTGATCTACATGTCTTTTGTATCCCCCTTACTCCATTACATTCTTTCCTATGGAATGCATTCGTCTTTGTCTTCCAGCTGGATAAAATATACGGACCTGATTCCGATCCACGGGAAAAGATGGAGGAAATGGCCAGAATGAGAGAACATGTCATGAAGGAGGTAAAATATCACACAATTTCGTTTATTCCAGATTTATTTACAAAGTTTTCATTCCTTAATTCAAGTAATTTGATAGCTGCATGTATCAGATACCATTTGTAAACATCAGATACAATAGTCAAAATCACCTTTTTGATGACATCAAAAATTTCTTCGAAGAGAAACTCTTTCACTACTATTAAGGGACAGGCCAGGAATTCTATTCAAGATTTGAAAATGAATCTGCGTCTGATTCCGTTGCAGGTTGACAAGGACGGTGACTTCATGATCAGTCTCAAGGAGTTCATGAGAGCAACTGAAGATGAAGCTTTTGACACTGATGAAAGCTGGGATGTAAGATTTTTCAATTCAGCATACTCTAGAAAGTCTCCTAGTACATTGTTCAAATGGATAGGATGTGTTTTGAAATTTGCATTAAACTGCTTCAACTTTATGTGAAATTGTAACAATTATCTGTAAGTTCCAGCCAGGCTGAAACAGACAATCATCATTGAAACACCCTTCACAGCAGGGTTAACCCTTTGAGATGCTATAATTTTTCCCACCAAAATTTTAGTGCAACATTTTAACAATTTTTATGAATTTTTCTGTAAGTTTTTTTATTGTTTTGGACCAAAGGGACATCACATTTCATTGTCTACAGGCTTTCACCAACATTTTGGCAAAAATCTGAAAAAATTTGACTGGGGTGCATTTTATATAGGCGACAAAAGTTTACTTTGGCCCTCAAAGGGTTAACAGATACTGTATATCAATTGTGGTTCATGTGTTATGATACTTTTGGAATGTACACTTGATCTGATACCTTTGTTGTGGTCTATGAGTGTAATTGTGAACAACTGATATATGATGTAAGGCCTGCTTTGAACAATTGTTGTTATGACAGCAGCTTGTGCAGTGTTTCTCCTGGACCCACTGATTGCACAAATCCCCCCTGTCCAATCAAAATCCCCCTCAAATTATCACAAGTGTATGACATGTCACCCACTCTACAATGAGGTTTGAGATTATGATAAAAGGTATACTGTCACTTGTTCCAATTTTGCCACAGTTACCATGGAAAGAGAAAATCTAACCAATCAGAGATTTTAAGCGGGTGGTCGCTTTTTAAAAACAGCACCCTCACATGGGCATTTTGAATACCAAGGAATGCCCCTTTGACCATATATGGGCATATTCAGATCACAGGTGGCTGTATACCTTTAACACAGAGTATTAATAGAACCATTTCACTAAATGATAACTGTCTATGATGTAACATCATACAGTTGATGCAATCCAATGTATGTGGCCACAGTAAAGCCATACAAGCATCCTAGCTGCCAAAGGACATGATACAGCTTAAAGACTATCACTAGAGTTTGCCTTCAGACAGAATTGTATTTGAACTGAAATGAATGAGGTGTGAATGATTTGTGTAGGCTTCTAATTTATAGAACATTTACACGTTGGAAAAATTAAAGAAACAGGAGTATGTTTTATTTGATAATTGACAAATGATATAACCTTAATTTGCTAATACCTTGAAATCTTAATTTGTGTAACTTAAATTTGCATGATTCATTATAGTCCCCCTCAATCAGTACCAAATCCCCCAAAAATTTTCCAGTGGGGGCAGCATTCCCCCTTAAGAGAGAAACCCGGAGAAAACACTGCTAGTCTCAGGCTAGATGGAAGTCGCTGATGATTGTCTCGTTGTCACATAGAGGTTCAGCAATTTGAAGTGAATGTAAAAATGTCCCAGCTATCTAAACTGAAAAGTTCAGTCATTTCTGCATGTTGGTATTTTGATCGCAGATCGGAGGAGAAGTTTCTACACAGTGTCGTGTTTCACAAGAAATCATGAGAAAATAAGGCATTTTGAATTCCTCCAAAACATAAAGCATTGCAGTTGATGAAAGTTGAAACAAAATTGACCTTTGGAATTGTACATAAAATGATGACATCATGTATGTGTGAAAAATGATGACATCACTGAATTGTTCACTACTAGTGATGACATCACTGTACATGGCTCACTGTTTATTTTGTTTCCATCAGGATCTTGGTGACCAGGAGCTCTTCACTGAAGAAGATTTGGCAGAGTTCAAGAGAGAGCTGGAAGAAATGGATGCGAAGAAGATGCGAAATGCCGTCAAGAAACAGCAAGCAGCCGCCAAGCTTGCTGAAATGGAAGCTGCCAAGCAGCAGGACATATCCAAGCAGCAAGTACAACAGCAACAGGCTCACCAACTGGCCCTGGAGAAGGCACAGCAGAAATCTGCCCAACAACAAGCTGAACAGCTCAGTGCACAGCAGCAGGCCCAGCAGCAACAAGCACAGCTCCAACACCAGCAGCAGCAACTCGCCCAGCAGCAGCAACAGCAACAACAACAACTCCAGCAGCAGCAACAGCAGCAACTAGCACAGCAGCAACAAGCCAAGCAGCAGGAGGCGGCACAGCAGGCCGCCATGCAGCAGGCGCAGCAACAGGCACAGCGGGAGCAGATGAAGATGCAGTTTGACGCGGCCCATCAAGCTATGCAACAACAGCAGATGCAGCAACAACAACAACAGCAACAGCCGCAACAGCAACAATTACAACAGCAACAAAAACCTGAAGACGCAAATATTGTCCAAATGGACCAAGGCCAACAGATCCAAGCGCAGGCAGCGCTACCTGGACAAGATCAACCACAGCCGTAGAACACACAGACCATGAACTAAACTAACGTAGCACTTGGCAAGGACTAACACAGCACATAGAACATTGTATTCCATCATCACAGATGAGATTTGTCAGACACAGCACTTTACCAATGAATAACAGAACTTTACTGGAATAAGAACATATGCAACTGTAATTACAGTGGGCCAAAGATTCACAAATCTCAAGTGTTGATGAAGAATATTGTATCAAGACTTATACTTAGTTTCATACATAGATGTCAACATTTGGCATAAATCTGACTCAGCTCAGTTGCGCTGTATGTTTCCCAAATTGTCAACAATCCCTTCATAATACAATTCCTTTTCTTCTGTATTTTCGGTAATCTCTGGAGTGTGACATGGCATCTCACATCATGCTGGAAGTTTTCCACAATATTCATGTGATCCATGACCTCACTGTTCTGTGACCCATTCATTAACCCTTTGCACCCTGACCCCCTGGTATGACGTCATCGGACATTTATGTCCGAGCCAGGTTCAAAGGGTTAATGTGTTATCTGTTGAAAAGACATTGAATTTACATTTTTTGGCCATATTGCCACACCTTCTGGACTTCTTAAAAAAACTTTATCACTCTTGTTTCAGAGCAGTTTCAACCTTCGTATTGCTGTTGCAATGATACAAAACACACAGAAACCAAAGAAAATTATATAAAGATTTGAGATGTGAATTGCTCCGAGAGCTTTCACTCTGACTTGTCAACAATATATACTTCTAATGTAAGTGGCATTAACTTTAACCTGCTGCTTAGATGAAATGATGTCATAGGTCACATGGGTCAAGGTTCAAAGGTTGAAATGCAATGTTGTCCCACCTAAGTCCGTGAATTTGATGATGAACCATGTTCAATCAAGATAATGAACGATACATGTAAGGCAGAAGGGCAGTTTTGATGTGTTATTTTGGTACCATTGCTCTCCCAATTGATTTTTAAATACTTTCTATTTGAACACTTTCTCAGTTGTCTGACTTCAGAATAGTCAGACATAACTTAACTTTGACTGAAAAATCTTTGCTGAAGACAAGAATGGCAACTGCGGCAGAGACGTTGGGGTTAAAGTATATGAAAACAGTTTGGACAGAGACTGCTTTGAACTTTGACCCAAAGGACCAGAGCACAGCCACTCCACTTTATGATGTTATATACAGATATGTTTATACTTCTACTGAAAAGGCTCTCTGCAGTAATCAAATGTGTTCAAATGACTGTATAATTTATTAACAATTTTGAAAGCTGTGTTTCAGATGGAGGTTTGACTCATCAAGTTCTGCAAATTAATATTTCTTTACCCTGGCAAACAATTAAGAAAGAATATTTTTCAAATCTTTCGCTTTTTTAGAATCCATGGAAGATACTTCTACCTCTTTTCACAAGCTTCTTCTCGCAGATGACTCAGCCTGATTGTGAGCATATTTCATTTTGATGGCCTTTGAAATTTGGAAAACAAAAAAATTGAATCAAACATGCTAACAAGCAATTCTTTGCTGTCCAGTAGAACACATTATGACAAGATGGTAAAATTTTCAAGTCAGACATTTGCACAAGATTACCATGGCAAAAAAACCCTTCTGCCATTTCTTTATAACTAGCGCCCTCTATGGTGGGAAGAAGATGTATTTTATCGTACAGTACACTTAACTGTTAAAATGAAAGAAAAGACTTTGGTTTGATGTGAACATAAATGTGTATTTGAACGTCACAAGTAAGACAATATTGATGGATCTTTTGTATGGTTTCTAAAAATTTAAATTGAATGGTGAGAAAGATTAACAGATGGGCCAGGAATTACAAACTTTAGAATTGCATTTTAGTCAAAATGGTGTTTTGTAATTTTGGCAGATAATACAATGAAATACTTTATTTTCGTAAGTTTTTGTAAATGTTCTGTATGTCTGTTTTATGTTGAAAATTGTTGGTGTCTATGAAATCTAATACCATTAAAATTGGTTTTATTAAATATTTCAAGTCATACTGGAAATCCTAGCATGCTGTATTTGTCTGTTCATTCATGCAAAATCATTGCTGTCAGGAAGCCAAGGGGTTGTGTCTGAAGTTTTAAAATGAAGAATATTACAAAATATTTTGATTAGGTTTGTACATGTGTGCGTGTGTGTGTGTGTGTTTGAATGCTGTGAACAAGAAAGTGTTGTGCCTTTAAGGTAGTTTACGTCTCGAAAGTGAAAGACTTAAAACTTTTTCTCATACCTCTTAGGAATCTTTCAACTATTCTCTTTCAAAATCAAGAATAAACATCTGGGGTCACCATGCAAATTTTGGTACTTAGGGAAACTACCCAAGATTTACCGATATTTAAAATTCAAAATGGCTGCCATCCCTGTGTTAACTCTATGGAGAAAAATAAAATTTTCAAATTTCGAAAAACTAAGCCGGTTAAAATTTTCTTTTACCAAAAGCTTTAAAATGAACCCCCGCAAGTGATATATCTGAAAAGAATTGTAAAAGTTTGAGAGTCTAAATTTGCGTCACCAAGGCGCGTTCTACCTTAATACTAGTAAGCTTATCACTCTACAGCACGGTTGAACTGTTTTGGTTATTAATACTGGGACTGATCCCCTTCGTGGACGAGACAACTGTTTTGTAAATATCGATTCTGCAGTAGTATTCCATCTCCTAACATACCCATCATAAGGGTTCTCTATTTATAGTGATGTCAGTGATCTGAACATTGTTGGTATTCTTCCATCATGACAAACAAAGTAACCGTCAGGCAGAGACCGTCGGTCAGGGGGACTATGCTACGCCAACTTGACCTACCCAGGCTGTGCAGACTAGACAATGTTGTTTGTTTGTCTGTTTGTTTTCCAAGGAAGTAAAAGCGGATGAAGGTACATCCTGGAGCAGACAAAGACGCCACCCATTTCTAGATATCTGCTCGTTGCCAGCAATCTAATGTTGTATTTGAGCAAGAAACAGCTTTATAGGCCTACAAAGGTATGGAATAAGAATGACCATGCAGAACATGATCAGTTTACTTAACAAAGTTGGAACAAAAAACACTGCACTAGAAGATTATTCAACGTTCGAAGAGAGATGTGAAGCCTTGAACGAATACTCAACATTAAAACTCTTAAAAACAACTGGTACAGATGGCTTCTCGCCAGAGTTTTACAAAAAGTGGTGATTGGAATAGGATAAATTGTCACGAGGTCCTTGAGCCAAGTGAATACTCAAATTCACAAAGAAAAGGCGTCATTAAATGTTTATGAAAGCCCCCAAAGACAAGTGCCTTTCCATCACAGTTTGAAGATCTTCCCCTCCCATTCAGTGTATTTCCCCTCTCCTCCCCACCATTCGAAACTCCCAGGTGCCCCTCTCCCCGACGCGAGATCTTACCAGTGCCCCCTTTCCCAGTTGTTCTCTGATCAACACATGAGTTTGCCCTGAGCTATGATTCCGGTTAGATTGGACTTTTTTGACTTTAGAGTGAAAACCTCGTTTATGATAATCTATATAAACACAATTTTTCCTCCCCACAGACATAAAGAGATCCCCTCTTCCCCCGAACAGCTTCATTGGCCGCCCCTTCACATAACAGGAGAATTGTAAGTACTATACGGTTGGATGTAGTGAGTGGATTAGAAGGACCTTGTCAAAATCTCCCCGAAACTGCTCAACTTTAGCCAAAATCAATTCCCGAAAAATACTCTGAGAGGGTTGTCTTAACTAACATACCAAAATCAGAATGGCGTTCGATGGTCACAAGGAAGCTAATAAAATCAAAACATACAGACAAATAACAAGACACACAATTTAAAGTAATTTGTCATTTTGACGATTTATAGAAAATCGTTAGTTTTTGAAATTCCATGAGTCCGGTCAGAATTTTGAGCGCTTGAGAATATTAGTTACTATTTAGGAATGCTAATCGAAATAATTCATTTATAGTGAACTTGCTAATACTTTTCTCCGATAAAAATGCTGAACGATGTGCAAATACCGATTCAAAAATTGAATTGTGACAAAGAATAAAGGAGGCTAAATAAAAATAGAATTAAATTAGTGTAATTTAGGAAAAAAAATTACACGAACACTATACACTGTAATAATCGATGTGAAACGGCATGAACTGATTACCTTTATACACTAAACGCCTAAAAGTTTAATATCCAAGGCTCTGCTCTTAGGTAATAGGTCGAGCAGGAGTTACAGCGCTGTTTACACAAACTTTGCAAAATACCCCACATAAAGAGACCTTTTGTGAATGTAAGGTTTGGCAATACTTTAAAGAAATAAGTTTTTCGTCGAACTTAATAAACCATAAACTTTTTGAGGATCTATGTTTATTAAACATGCGCCTCTATATAAAGAGAAAGGTAATATTTTCAAACATGAACAAAAATCTAAGTTCCATTTTGTTGAAAACACACAAATATGGCGACACTGGAATCAGTATTAAACAATCAGTAACAGCATTAGTTTAGACTTGGATAAAGTATTGAATGACAGGGAGTTACACATTGGAAATGTGTCCAACCTTCTCTGTTTTGGAAAAAACATGTTGGTTGCTTTGAAAGTACATTGTTCTGGAGCTTTTATTGTACTAAAATCCAAGTAAAAATATATTGCCTCATTTTGCTGTTTGTACATTCTTTTAGCATGCATGGCCTTCATAATCACTACAATAGACTAACGAACTACCATCATTTGGTTGTTGTTGTTGTTGTTGTTGTTGTTGTTGTTGTTGTTGTTGTTGTTGTTTATAGAGAAATATGTTTAACGTTCAGCCATGTATTCAATACTTGCGCTCGGTAGTGATCAGCTTTGGAAGCCCAACTATTCTTTGACTGGTGCTTGAATACATGAACTTGCAACGACATCGATATGAAAGATTGAATATGACACAACAACAACCATATGATTGTCTTCATTTTCAGCAACAAACAATATAACATCAACAAATTACTCAGTTCATGCGGAAGATGCAAAACGCAGCTTGACACATAGTTTTCAGACACTAATAAACAGAAAAACGGTATCAACAGAGGTTGTGTGCATAAAAAGTCATGTATTACATTTTTTAAAATGCGCGCATGCGTCATCGAAACTTTTGCAACGACGATCATGATATGACGTGTGCATGTACAAGCAAGATTACTGTTATTTGCATCTCTACCCTGAAGATCAGTCGTCACAGGTTACAAGAGTTGAAAAATCCAAGAAATCGCAGTGACAGAAATAATATACTCAACAATAAAATCATTAAAATGATATGAATATTTGTTCTTGTATAAAAAGAACATTTTGTCTTTTAAGGTAGAATGCGCCTCGCGGACAGATATTCGGACTCTCAAACTTTTACAATTCTTTCGGATCTACCACTTGTTGTGGATCATTTTCAAGCTGTTGCTTGGTGTAAGAAAACTTTTCACCGGCTTAGTTTTTCGAGATTCGAGAATTTAATTTTTCTCCATAGACTTAAGACAGGGGTGGCGGCCATTTTGAATTTTCAATATCGGTAAATCTTTGGTTATTTTTCCTCTAGTACCAAAATTTGCATGGTGTCCCACGATTTTTAATCTCAATTTGGAAAGACAATAGTTGAAAGATTCCTTAGGGAAAGTTAGAGCAAAAGTTTAATAAGTATTTTACTTCGATGCGCACACGACCTTAAATGCTGTTTTGTACTTTTGCTTAATGTAAAACTGAATGAATAGCTCACTTTACATATAGTTAATGAAAAAATATTTCTGAAACACTACCGGAGAAATTTCTCAAGAGTTTTATTTCTTCAACGTTATCAAGACTCTAGTTTTGAAGCTAGCTGATACAACATTGCCATGAATGTTAAGTAGCATGTAAAAGTTCATAATCAATGATAAGCAATCTATCGTGCATACATGTAACATGTTCATTTTGAATTTGCTCGTATTAAACTCATCAAAAGAATACAAAGTTTATAAATGACAGCATATATATCATTACTGATCATTGCGATATCACGATAGTAATTGCAAACAAAATGTGTCAACTTTGTCGGTACTTTACTAACTACTTCTCGACCAAAACTAACATTTCCATGAAAATGTAAAGCTACATTACCGCTCCGTGAGAAATGTTTAGGAACTTGTATATACATGCCTACTCCATAGGACCTAGAAACCAATACTATATTTCGCTCTGAAAGGGTTTTCATGAAGGCCCAAGTAAGATCATTATGCTAAAATGGAAGGTAACAAACGATGAAATCGTCGTAAATCACGGAGGCGAAAGCAACAACCAACTTCGTGTTACGGATTTTTTTTTATCAACTACACATTTATTGTATGTTCCTTTTCTTATGATATGAAGTTTAAGACTTCTATGGAGAGAACATTTAATGAATAACGTATATTCAGAAGTCATCTCGATGTTCACAGAATTCATTAATGAATGACCGTCGCTTTAAGTTTTGGCATAGTTGAAAACCGGTGAAACGTATAACATAACGGTTATAGTCTGAGAGAGTGGCATTGTCTGTTTACACGGTCGTTCTGTATTTTCTAACCTGCAGCTGCCCATTTGACACCACATCCCAGTTCACTGTGTGTTCTTTTTGTACTTTAATAAAACCCGGATCCCGATCGAATCTAGCATTCACGTACAATGCAAATCAAACGTCATCAGAGGAATTGCAAATTTAAAGAAGCCTATACTTGTGTAAGAATATCCTGTGAATTAATGGCAGATAAATCACGATCACTTCAGAATTTGGCGATCGTATTCTATTCAAAGAGTTTAAGACTCCTATTATTCCATTCGGTTACCGCAATTCTGCGTTTTCCGGATTTGCTTACCGCGACATATGCCGGTTCTCTCACTTTGCCTCCAAAGAGTGTTTCGAGAACATCCCAATTTGATGACAATTTTACAATCCTGTGTTTGTCAGTCTCTGGAAGATCTCGATCGGTCACATAAACACTGCTTTCTTCATCAGTATCTATTCCAATTGGATGACGCAGAAGGTAATGCTCCGTCGAACCATATATTGTCAGTAAATTCAAATCGGAATCAAAAACCTGAATGCGGTGATTGTCATAGTCAGATACCAGAAGTTGATTGTTGCTATTGGCAACTACAGCATAGGGATGGATGAATTGCCCTTGCATTTTGCCATGACCTCCTACCTGGCTGATAAATACGCCGTCAATACTGTATTTTAAAAACCGGTGATGTTTCACGTCGGTTACAAAAACAAAACGTGCCATGAGAGTTATTCCCCTGGGCTCTATATCCTCATTTTGCCCGAATGTTTTGATCATTTCCATGTTTTCTTTGCAGACAACAATCTGACAATTTGATCGATCTGTCATGAAATACTGGTTGTCAGAAGAAACAGCAACATCCCATGGCTCGAATGGTTTTGCAAACCGACGGCCAAATCTAATGGCAGATATGCCTCTCAACTCTTTATCAAGTGTACGAACACAGTTCCCATCTGTGTCGCACACTATTAGTCTGTCACCGTGAAAGTTAATCCTCTCAGTAATCGAAACATTCCTCCGTTATTCGGGCCCTTTAGAGTAACCATTTTCTTTGTAGATTTGACACCTGTAAAAAATTGAAAGACATGTAACCGTTCCTCTCCATTCTAATGTCTGCGTAGACGCTTATCATGTACATTAGTGCAGATACTACCTCCTGGGATTGAAACCCTGGACATGGTTTTAATGGTTTTTTCTTTTTTCCTTTTGGCCAAGCAAAGTGTTTTGTGTCCCGTCATCGCGCGTGTCATTTGAAAACATGCGCGTCACGACTTTTTTGAGTTCTGAAAAAAGAAAACAAATCGTAAAAATGTGAAGAACTAGCAGAAATATAACATCTGTGTATGAATTATTATAGTTGATATATTCAATAAATGTTCTGAAATGTTCCTCGTGTTTGTTACTTTCAGTGGCAGCACACGTTACTTTATGGTGGCCATGTTGGAATTCCCCGAAAAGGGTTGGCATTTTTTTTATTTCCATAAAAAAAATAAAACAAAAGAAAAGTAAAGAGAAATTCGCAGGACCGCATCATTTTTTGAATCCACCTAAGGAAGAGAAACATTTAATTTTTGGCCTGAATTATAATAATTTGGTCATTGAAGTTGAGAATTTAGTAAACTCCATTAATAAAATTTTACAAGAATGTTTATTACTGTTGTTGTAATCCCATCTATATGATAACAGCATGGTTACGCCACAAGAGGATGATTATTAAGTGATATCTACTTGTGATTGGAGGAGTGCCTTAAGTCCATATACATGTCATTCGCACTTTTGTGAAACCAAACCAAGCGCGAATCCCTCTCTTTCGCTCTTACCCTAGACATACAACTCAGGTCTATGGCATCTGTAGGTCGCCTCTCAGAAATGAAATCTATGATTTCATTAAACATACAGTGCATTGCATTTTAGATTTGTACCACAAAGCAGTGTATGAGACAAATATGTTTGATATACAATATACACGATTAGCTTGGATATCACAACACATCGCGAAGTAACCAAACTTTGATTGATTGTGGTAAAACAGCATAAGGCAAGTCTGTCTTGACTAAAAACTCGCCATTCAGCTGATTGCACTTGATATAGAGTGTGTAGCTGTTAGAGGAAATGTTCTCAGCAGGGTAGGAAATTGCATAGAAATCCTAGACTATCAACTCAACCACTGCTTTGGTAATCTGATTTCAAAAAGAGAGTTCTCTTACCGAGCTCGGTTGCCTTAATGGCCCCAAAAGACGTTTGCAGGGGTGCTGGCATGGTACATGTAGCTGTGCAAAGGAAAAAAAAACCAGAAATGTCAATTAGAGTTTTATAGCCTAAAGCGACAACAGATTTAGCTGATAGCTTACCAAAAGATAGTTATTTGATCATCTTCAAGTTCGGGAGCTTAGTACTGTCTTTGCACGTCTAATACTCGAACTTGAAAATAATACTTACGATTAAGTCTACTTGATTGACTTGCTTTGGACTTCAGTTGCCTTTCACATTCACGGACCATTGTGACCAATTTAGGCAGTTTCATATGATCGAACAATTCTACCAACAGCGTAAGGTCGCTCTCTGATATGTGGCCGTGATCTTCAAGTTCTTCAAATAATTTAGCAGGTGTCTTCAATTGTTCTCGCCGACGTTTTTCGATTTTATCACCAACCAAAGTTATAAGAGTTTCGTGTTCTTCAGTACCAAGTTTGTCATTCAGGCCGACATAGAGTACACGAAGTGGGCCAGGCCACTTGCCATGTTTAGCTGTTAAAGGAAAATTTAATATATATATGTATACTATCTGTTACCTCTTTCCCTTTCGACTTTCCGTATGTTCTCACAGGGAACTTAGTAATCTTGTTGTTGTTGTTGTTGTTGTTGTTGTTGTTGTTGTTGTTGATCGTGGTGATGATGATGATGATGACGATAATAAAAAATATTAAAAAACAATGTCTCATTCCTTGCTGTTGTTTGTCGATGTTGTAGATAATTGTAAAGAAAACTGTAATCGTGATCAAAAAACGACGTAGGTCGCCCAACGTCACTCCCGTCCTATTATACAACCAAGGAAGGTGGCTGATGAGCCTTGATCAGGGGCATCTCGATTCCACCCTTGGTTGTATAATAGGACGGGAGTGACGTTGGGCGACCTACGTCGTTTTTTGATCACGATTACAGTTTTCTTTTACAATTATCTACAACATCGACAAACAACAGCAAGGAATGAGACATTGTTTTTTATATTTTTATTATCGTCATCATCATCATCATCACCATCAACAACAACAACAACAACAATAACAACAACAACAACAACAACAACAACAACAACAACAACAACAACAAGATTACTAAGTTCCCTGTGATGTTCTGTGAAGAAAAAGAATTCATATAATTAAAAATTTTGTTGAGTATACTGACATGACGATCTGTTTTAATATATTAAGCGTTTAAATTCCATCAGTCCAACTGAAGTTTACATTGACATTGATGAGCTCGCATCGGGCTGTCGAAGGTGGCGCGGTCGCAAGCTGCTCATCGATGCGCAACGCGGCACAGGACGACCAAGACCAAATATAAACCGGGAATATTCTTTGGCTATCACAGTAAAGTTGCGGTGAAATTTTCAATTCTGAAACATTCAGCGGCACAAATCATGTTGGCAGGTGTTAAATTAATGTCATCTTGAGAACTGACTAGGTTTTCGTTTGGTCAGGCCATTGCAATTTGAGTTTGTGATGAAAATATCTTCCCCTTGTAGTGTTTTGAAGAAATCCATGCACATTGTTATGATTTCCATGTGCCTTTATAACTACCTTTACTACCGCATATAATGCTTCAGCCATCTTTCATAACAGCCTCAGTTTTGATTTCTTGGTCAAAATGATTCAAATCTAAGCTCAAGCCAAACAGGCATCAAGTGACGCAGGAGGTATCAAAACTCAAAGGTTGGCGCTATTGAGAGAATTACTGGTTTGGTACTTGACTTTTTCCGCGATACATATAGTCGCCGTCATTGCAATGCTTGCTGGTGTTTCGTAACTTGTCATAGTCCAAGCTTAAATTCCTTTACTGTGATCAAGATTTGCAAGCGATGAGGTTACAGAGTTACCAAGATAACATTAAAATTTGAAACGAAATTTATTGTTCTTTTATTTTTGAACTGTAAAATTTTAAAATCCCAAATGTACAGTTTTCGTTTTTGATTAAGCGTATATGTATATCATTGTTGGTTAGCACGTGTCATGGTTTGTGTCAAAGGTCACCATCTTTGACGCAAAGTTGGCTTGGTGAAGATACAGATGATATTTTTAGCTCCGCTGTCAGCGACGCGGAGCTTATCAAATAGGTTGATTTTCCGTCGTCGTCCGTCGTCCGTTGTCGTCCGTCGTCGTCGTCGTCCGTCGTCCGTCGTCGTCCGTCAACAATTGCCTTCTCTGATGAAACCGCAAGTCCAATTGCTGTGAAATTTTATATGCAGTTCACTTGAGGTGACCTCACTTCAGTTTGTTCAAAATGTGGTGAAATTTACATATTTGTATTTTGGGGCATTTTTGCTGTTTTTGGTAAAAAAATCTTCTTCTCTGAAATTGCTTGTCCGATTGCTTTGAAATTTGATATGCAGTTTACTTAGGGTGACTTCAGTCAGATTTGTTCAAATTGTGGTGAAATTTGCATATTTGTATTTTTAAGGCAATTTTTGTCATTTTTGGTAAAAAAATCTTTAAAAATCTTCTTCTTCAAAACTACCGGTCAGATAGCTTTGATATTTGGTACATAGGTCCCTAGGGATGATCTATTTCAGATTTATTCAAATTGTGCAGAAATATGCAAATTTGCATTTTTAAGGCAATTTTTGCCATTTTTGGTCAAAAAATGTATTTCTCAAAAAGTACTGGTCTTATAGTTTTGAAATTTGGTATACAGGTTTCTATCGATGAACTTAGTAATATGTATTGAATCTGATGAAATCTGTAATTTTGTATTTTTGGGGCAATTTTGCCATTTTGGTCCAAAAATGTGTATTTCCAAAACTACTCATATGATAGCTTTGAAATTTGGTATACAGGTTCCTACAGATTAACTAAATGATATTTATTGAAATTGTGCAGAAATATGCAAATTTGCATTTTTAAGGCAATTTTTGCCATTTTTGGTCAAAAAATGTATTTCTCAAAAAGTACTGGTCTGATAGTTTTAAAATTTGGTATACAGGTTTCTATCAATGAACTAAGTAATATATTGAATTTCTGATGAAATCTGTAATTTTGTATTTGGGGGGCAATTTTTGCCATTTTTGGTCAAAAAATGTGTATTTCCAAAACTACTCATCTGATAGCTTTGAAATTTGGTGTACAGGTTTCTACAGATGAACTAAATGATAGTTATTGAAATTATGATGAAATCTGCAATTTTGTAATTTTGGGGCAATTTTTGCCATTTTTGGTCAAAACATGTGTTTCTCAAAAAGTACTGGTCTGATAGCTTTGAAATTTGGTATACAGGTTTCTACAGATGAGCTAAGTAATATATATTGAATTTCTGATGAACTAAATGATATTTATTGAAATAATGATGAAATCTGCAATTTTGAATTTTCGGGGCAATTTTTCCCATTTTCGGTCAAAAAATGCGTTTCTCAAAAAGTACTTATCTTGGTATACAGGTTTGTATAGATGAACTAAATTTGATCTTTTGAAATTATGATGAAATCTGCAATTTTTATTTTTGGGGGCAATTGTTGCCATTTTTGGTCTAAAAAATTTATTCTCAAAAATTACTCATCAGATAGCTTTGGTTGACATGTTCTTAGGGATGATCCTATGTGATACATTCAAAGTATGATGAAATCTTCAATTGTGTATTTTTGCAGCTTATTTTAGCCATTTTTTTCTGGCCACTGCATTGAGCTATCAAAGATTTCCACCTTCTTCATCAACATGTGTCAAAAATAGTTATTCTCTACATAAACACAGCGGAGCTATATCGGCCGCTAGGTCGCTTGTCAGTTACTACATTCCCCAGTTCCGTTCAACATTATTGTAGGGTAAGATTTTTTTGTTTATTTTATTATCAAATAGCCTAGGTTTTATTGATCTTCTATATACGCTTTCAATTCTCTACAGGGGGAGTCCAGCCTGAATAAACGTAAAACACGATTAATAGTATTGGAACTAATTTGGAATAATTGGATCTTCACATTTTTCTAACTTCTCAAACGTGTTAGGTGCCCTATAGCTTAATGTTGCAATATTACATATTACTCATAAAAACAAGTGCGTAACTCAAAAAGAAAAGTCGATGAGGTTACATTTGCAGATTAATTCGACATTACTACACCATCCAATTATCCCAAATTAGTTCCAATCGTGTTATGATGGCAGCAGGGTTAAGTGTCATCTCCTAAAGGGCGTTCTTATTGGCTTCAGTGACGAGGAAGAGTAATTAAAAATCCTTTACCAAAAACAATCTACTGTGCACAGTCACTTTCTTAAAAAGGAATTGTAGGAGTCAAAGTATACTTTGGCTGGATTTCAAGGGCTATTTATAACTTCGTAAGATATCTGATACAATTCGCGTAGACTATACTTTTTGAAATATCTTCGTGTCGGTTGGGAGTTTAAGGGTGGAAACATTTTCTTCGAAAAATATCCTGAACGTGAATTGACATCTTGATAAATATATTTAACTATTATTCCAAAATGTTTTTCCTCGTTCGGCGACGTAAAGTACGAGTTATGTAATCACGATGTGCGTATTTTTGTCAAGAGACGGAAAAGGTGCATGGCTGTGCATGTGGTAGGCCCCCTAATGCATAATATTTCCTTGCTTGATGTTGCAAAGTATCACAGATCAATGTTGAGCTACCAGTCGATTGCACCAGAAAATAAAGATTTCAATCTTGGTGATGTTGGGGTTTTGTACTGTCAGTGCGATTTCACACAATGAAAGGTTGTCTTCTTCAACATCGAAAACATTAGTGGCCCTCTGTGAATAGGTGACCAATTCTATCATCAGCTAACACCTCATGTTCGGCAACTGCATTCTGTCTGAAGTTATGATGCACAAAACTCTCGCTTTCACTGCTCCTCATTGTCTAACTAGTGCGGTCTTCTCAGGCACTGATTTTTAGTTTAGAGTAGCCAGGCAAGAACAAGTCCTGGTTTTTTGATTGGTTACTAATTTTCGGCTCTCAATATCCTTATTCTAAATACAGCTATCCGTTCATGCCTTTCAAATAACTGCTCAGAGATAAGATGACCTCTCTATTGACAAAATTTGAGCTATAGTTTTTATTTTTATGGTGTTTATTGAAGTTCAGTTACATGACTTGATAGAACTTGGACTATTGAGTTTCAATTTCCAAATTCATTCACACTGCAAATTCTTCTGGCTTGAAATATACCACTTGGTTTGTATGTGGCTTGCGGGTGAACCAGTTTGAAATATTTCGGTTTGCCTGCAATCCATTAAGATTTTTTGGTTTGCAGTCACGCCACCACAAAGAGTATGAATGGCATGTATTCATACCAATACATGGGTGGCTTATTATCAAGCCCGTCATGGCATAAATTTAAGCCGAATGGCTTCTTTTAAGCCTTTCATAGTCTAATCTCATTGATTTAAATTTGAGCCACTGGCATCGTTAGTTTGCTTATATACCGACAAATTCATTGGCTCATCTTTAACCAACCACAAGTGGCAACTTTGTGAGCATGGTTTAAGTTTAAACCATCCATGCACTTGAAATTAATCGGCCTGTTTTCAAGCCATTGTCACGACAGTCACTGGTTAATATCTAAACCAGAATCGTACATTACGTCACTACATTGATAACAGCGAGGACGGTGCGCATCAATGCCTGCATTCAGTGCGACAGATTGATTAGCTTTAATTTTGTCGTACTGTACAATTTTGGGATGTTTTCAATTGAACATAAGATATGAACTTGCTTCAAGTATGCGGATACATAAATATCAAAACAATAATTTGAAGGAATTAATTGACAATACTGAAATAGTGTTGATCGCAAATGACGTCATTTTTCTTTCATTAACATGCAAAATAAATGTTGGGCCTATAGGTCGGATTGTCTGCATTTCCCGCGAGAACAACGAAAGTAAAAACCACAATAATTTATGGCTCATGACGTGCCAAAAATATGCAAGCCAGATCACCGCTGATGATAATTTAGAGCGTTACGTATACGTGTGTCCACGCGTGACGTGTTTCAATAAAGTCAACGGTCGCGGTCATTACGTAACCTTTGACCCACGGTTCACCCTTTGTAACATTACGCTTTAACATAGTTCAATTTTACACAATGATTCCCCGAGTCAATGTGAACTTCGTTATAGATATTATATCACCGTGACATATGTAAGAATTATTGTACTTGCTGATTGATCGTACTCTTAAAGTGACCGCTGGCTAGTGGAATCCTCACCCCTTAATTCACTTCAAAGGGAGTGGCGTATGAATTCCTCTGTCTGCGCGCCAAGCCACAGCCGGGATGCAGTGCAGCCGAGACAGAACTCTACGCAGTCTACGATCGTCCAACCTTTCCGAAGTCCTTTCCGAACTACGGCAGTCCCCGTCAGTTTACCTCCAAAATTTCCTATATAACAGTCGACAGCAATGGCTTCCATCACCGACGAAATATGACTTTGGAAGAACATGTTATGTACAGCGAAACTACATGTATTTGTGTTCATTCGTTCAACCATGCATCGAGTCACTCGATGGAGCACAGTCCCGCTAGATCTGTGCATGGAGGTAGAAAGAAAGAACCGACGTCTTTGGAATTTGAGGCAAGTAAGCTTTATTCCGTGTTATATTCCGTGTAAGATGTGCAAAGTCATTAATTTAAACCGGGCTTGAATTTGTTCAAACACTTCGATCGCGTTCCGAAAACATTTCTGGGAGCCGCCATTCAACTTCCGGTACAGGCGGGTCAGTGAAACACGGATGCCCTACGCTCAGTCAATGCGGATGTAAAAAAAATTTACATCCATGCATGGTTTATGGAACGCGATCGACATGTTTGAACAAATTCCAAACCCAATAAACGACAAGGTTAGTGTTGTGTAGTGTTTGTCTTCAGTAGTGACAAATCGGTACGACCAAATTCAGCAAATATATGTAGCATTTCACATCAACACGCCTCGTCCAGTGGGATGTGCTTATTTCATGGGTAACTGGTCGTTTCGGCACCAAGTCGTTTCGGCCTAAGTCGTTTCGGCCTCGCAATTTCCGGCCCCAAGTCACTTCGGCACCGCAACCCAAGACGTTTCGGCATCCGTGTTTCGAGTTTTTTTTCAAACTATTTAGTAATTGACTGATCCGTCATATTCGTAAGCGTGACCTTTGCGTTCTGACCAGTACTTTTACGTACATTTTCTGTGACTTTTACCTTGCTGTTTCGTCTCCGCTTTCAAACTTTTGCCGTGTCGGCGGCTATTGATATCGATAAACTTATGTCACAGATTTGAAAATAATACGAAGTTTTTTCCTTACGGTCTCTTACTATGTTCTCACAAAGTGAAGCATGTTATTTGACACTACTTTTTAGTGCTTGGATGTGCAACATTACGCTCAAGCATTAGTTCCCTCAGATAGCCCTGAGCAGTGCCGAAACGTCTTGGGTCGCGGTGGCGAAACGACTTGGGGCCTCAAATCGGGAGGCCGAAACGTCTTGGGCCGAAATGACTTGGTGCTGAAACGTCCAGAAACCATTTCATGTATGTGGTGGAACTCTACACGGCCGTCGGCATTGTAGTGCTACTGGTGAGTGAGGTCGCAAAAACCAAAACTCCCCAACCGCCTCACCGTAGCGCTTCAAATTTTGCAGCTAGTGCATATATTCATATCAATGATGATTGCCAAGGATGTAACAAATGGGCCTGATGTGTGTGTGTCCCTTTTATACGGTGTTTGTATGGCTTTCATTACGGCAAACTGACTTGCCATGGTGTAGATGCAGGTATCCTCATACCATTCTTTCAATAACAAAACTAGACTGTTTCATGAATGATATTTCTTGGTTATGTTGATAATAACCTCGACCTGGCAACTTAGATGATTTAATACAGACAAACATACCTCACAAATTATTTGTCCGAAATGACGTAATGGTTGATTCTGTTATTCAAGGCAACTTTATGTTTCCACAGCTTGATTTTAACTTGGGTCCTTCAACGTCATTGTTTACACAAATCCTGTGAGCCATCTTGTCATTCAAGACAGGTACATACTAAAGTGATTCATTTCCAGCAAATAACTTCACGTACAAATGTTGACCATTGACTTCCACTTACTGGTAATAGATACTTATTTGTTTCTTTTTCAACAGATGGTCTAGGGCATGATATACTTGATAGGAAAATGCCTTCAGCTCCACAAATTAACAATGGATTCTCTGAGCACAATGTGGAAACAGAATGAAGACTCTGCCCTCAGATATTATGGAACTCAGAAAGTGAATATAAAAGGTGATCAAATATCGTTGTGTGCAGCGATAATAATCATGTTAGGCGTGAATGTTCCTCATATTTCCACATATTACTCTAACAATGTGGGTTTTGTTCAAATTTCAGCTGTTATTACATATCTGTGACATATCTTTGTCGTAGTCACACAACATACATGATAAGCATTACACTTATTATTGTAATTTAAGGTTGTTCACAAAATTCTGGGATTTATGTCCGAGTACATAGTGCAGCGGAGGTATTGTCCTCGATGCTACGCCTCTCGGACAATGCTAAAGCATACGATGTACAAGGACATAAATCTCGGTATTTTGTGAATAGCATTATTATTATACACCTTTTTTGGTCCAATTTTTCCGCAAAAAAGTCAAAGTGTTTTTGGGATGCCCGTCACATACTTCACCAGGCGATTGCAAGCAAACTGAGAACACATTCAGCGTGTCAACTAAACTCAAACCTGCGCAGCACAGTGTACATGATAGAAATTGTAGGTCGGCAGCATAATTTAACTCTAATTCATAGGGTTTTGATTCACCACTAGTAACCTTGTGAAGTACTGAATGTTTAGAAGTATACTTTTTGTTAAAAATTTAAAATCATCTCTCCTTTTTCCCTGCACTGACGTAAAGGTTTTTTGAGGGCAAATGTCAAATAGTGTCCAATGACACCAAATGTTATTGTACTGCGCCACAAAGTTATTTGACTCTGCATCCTCTGATACTGAAACTTACTGTACAACGAAACTCAATAGGTTACAGAAGCAGGTGTATAATAATCAATCACATGAGGGGAGGCACTTGCATGCACCTAGTTTATGATATTGAATCTTAGTCTGATGTATAGAAGTAGAATAGAATTGACATAATTTACCATTTTCCTGATTGTTAAACAGGCATCAAACTTCTCTGTTCTCAAGAGTGTCTTTTGTGGAAAAACTGCAGTTGGACAAATGGTTATGGTTTTGACGTAAGTATTGCTTGTTGAAAAAATTTGTTACCATAATTCTGTGCAAATTAGTGAAGGCACATTGGCTGTAAATTTTAGCAATTTTGAATCTTTATTGTTGTGTGTACAAACTGCAGTTTTGATAGCTATATAACAGTCTCATGAATACCAATATTCTGCTTGACAGTGTACTGTGTACATGTTTAACAACCATTGTTGTTGTTGACAAATGAGTTCTATATAGCCTTTGCGCCTGTCGCCAGGGGGGATGGAACTATGGGAAAATACTAAACGGAAGTGTGGTAAAACATATGACGACTTCTATACACAAGAACGGTGCAATTTTCGAGCGGAAAAAGTGAGTGAAATATGAAATGCATATTTATGCTACAACAAGAAAACACCTAATGGTGCATGGGACTAGCTCTGGTAAGTGTCCATGTGCATTGTTTAGCTCCGTATTATTTTATAACTGTAGATATCGGCGATTTTCAGCCTGCGATGCGGCCAAGTTGTAGACTCGATACGAGAGTGGGTGACGCAAACTGTGTCACATGGCCCTGCTGACAGTAGCGCCGGTATGATGACTGCGCTTCCCGAACCTAAGGGACCCGTAGTAGCTCAGCGGAAACAAATTTACGTGAATGTTCAATTTTTTTCAAATATTTCAAAAATAAAAACACAGCAATGAAAACATAAGTCAACAAAGTATGAATTCGTTAAAATTTTGAATTTTTACCCATAATTCTGAAGATTTTGACATACTGGCCATGTTACGCCGTCATACATTGTACATAGTGAAATGAAAGTCTACAACTCGCCCGCTTCGCGTGCCAAAAATCACCGATATCTACAGTTATAAAATATTACCTTGCTAAACAATGCACACAAACACTTACCTAAGCTAGTCCAATGCACCACTAGGTGTTTTCTTGTTGTAGCATAAATATTCACTTCGTATTTCACTTTTTTTCACTCGAAAATTGCACCTTTCCATGTTAAAGTATAGGTCGTATGTTTTACCGCACGTCCGGTTAGTATTTTCCCATAGTTCCATGTCCCCTCAGGACAGGCACAAAGGGTGTATTCCAGACTGAAATTTGATTTTCAACAGTAACAATGCTAAATATGCACATATGAACTGGTTGATAATGTATGTTTGACACTCATCATGCCTTAAGAAGTAGAACAAGAAACTGCAGTTTTTTTGCACAAAATAAAATATCTTGGAAATTGCTAAAAGTTACAGCTGATTGAGCTTTCAACATGCTGGATTTGATTACTGTCAGATTCAGTGCATGGACATTGTGTAACATAGACTGAAAGATTCAGTCGCGTGCGGGCGCTCCGGCGCACTGCGACCTACGACCCTTTACCACAAAGGGTCGTAGGTCGCAGTGCGCCGGAGCGCCCGCACGCGACTGAATCTTTCAGTCTATGTGTAACACTACACTTGAATATTCATACAACCCTGTTACCTTCAGAGGGCTGGTTCAGGGATGTACACACAGCTGTACCAGCCCTGAGAAGCAACAGAGACTACCAGCTAGTAAAATATCCCCAGTATAGCATAGTCAGAAAAATAACTAGCACAGCTGCATTTACATCCATGTACCTAGTGTGTGAACAGTCCAGTACAATTGTTCTGCTTATCAACTGCAGTTTCCCATTCAAGTCATTGAAGCATGATGAAATCCCCAATGTTTAGCTACTCAATACAGTATGTACATGTAGCATTGTTATTGTTGAAAATTTCATTTAGGGCCGTACAAGACTTCATTAGTCAATTATCAAAATGATCAAATATACAGGCTATAAAACTTGGCATTTTAGTATGCTGTGGAAAATAGACCAAGAAATTGTAGTTGATAAACAGTACTGAAATACTGAAGAAGTAGACAAAAGTTACAGTTAATGGAGCCTCATTTACTTATTTCAAACTACATACATGTGAAGTATATCATCAATGATGAGGGTTGCATAGCCAGAGTGATAAAATGCTTTCTCAAAGGTCTACTAACTTCTTTGCAAGTCTCAAAAGGACATTGCACTGTGACTCTGATATATCTTGTCTTGTAATAATCATTTTGATATTCTTGAATTGAAATTCATTATCGTGAAATTCACTCCGTAGTTTCACACACTTTTTGCCAGTGCACTGTTGCAGCAAGCCTATGACATTGACAGTAACTTGTAAGAGCTATCTTTGTCATACTGAGAGACTTGCCCTGAGCAGTCATGTCAGATTATTGATGCACCAAGAAAGACTTGAAAATTGTGTTCCTGCAGTCAAAACATGACTGTTATATACTTGTACAAATTCCCTAAACATACCAGTTTCTAGGCCTTGCCCTCATTGTACAAGTAGCTGGGCACTGAGTGTTTTACCAGGAGCTCATCTTGGACCGCAGAGTTTGAATGTTTGCATCTTTTATATTGCAGGATGCTGGAAACTCACATTCTGTGGACAAGATGCAAGCAGCAGCCCTGTTTAGGTGTGCTCGTCTATAAAGGAGGAAACAGTTTGTGTTGTTTCTTGAAGGTGTTATATTCTGCAGCATGGAAAGAGAGAATGTTGTGCTAGGTTTGCTTAGTTATGTAGGGTTTCAAACTTTGATTACATCAGATGTGTGAAAGGAACATTTCAATTTGTAGAGTACTTCTGGCTTGACAAAGCTGGGATGAGAAGTAAATGGGCTGACAATTATGAGTGGTCTGCAGTGTACAGGGGATTTCCAGTGAAACAGCTAGCAATTTTGCATCAGATGCATTAAATTATGTTATCAGTATGATTTTACAAGTAGCATTCATAAGAATGTCATTTTTAGTATTCCCTTGTAAGTATTAGATTCAATTATGTTGCAACAAAGACTGTTTCATTTCTTGTAAATTGCAATAAATGTTAGTCTGAAATTCATTTTGATGATTGTTGTTGTTTTTTAATGTAGCTTGCAGGATTTCTAACTATTTCAGCTGTTGTTTGTGTTTCAGATATTTACAGTCCTGCTTAAGTAGCTCCATCACATAGAGGACCCAATAGGCCATTCCATGGGATGATAATCCTCCTCTGTGTCTACAAAATTTGAAGACATCCAATTTACCCTTTCACCCCCAGTTCCCTGTTTACAGGTCCAACTTTACCATAGAAAACAATGGGTTTGGGACAAACCATGGTGGTGAAAGGGTTAATTTGAAGGATGGTCAGAAATAATTATCCCTCCCCCCCCTCCCCTCCCCCCGGAAATATGGCTAATATTGAACTGGTTTGTCAGCAAGCCCTACAAAAAGCCATAGATTGGCATGCCTGCAAGCCAGCTTGTAATGGCTTGTTGGTAAACCAGAGGAATCCTTACAGTGGTTTGCCTTTAAACCAGAATTAGTCAGAAATTGGTTTGTTTGTAAGCCACATTGCAGTAATATTGGCTTATCTTCAAACCAGATGGAACCAGAATTGGCTTACTATTGATCCATGGAAGTGTGGTATTGGTTTAAAAATAAGCTACTGTTCAGCATTATCTGGTATATGGGCAAGCCACAGTATCTTAAACATGGCTTGCTAGCAAGCCTAGTTCATATAATAGTGGATTGCCTGTAAACCATTCTTTAGTACTAACTGGCTTACTGGCAAGCTGAAGTGATCTGTACTTGGCATGTATATATGCCGTATCAAAACCCAAACTGACATGCACAGAAACCAGACTTGGCATGCCAGAAAGCCAAATATAAGCCAAAATTCACAACTCGAAACAATCCGTTTACTGACAAACAAGCCGGTTTATTTTTGGCTTGAATTTAGCTGGCCGGCAAACCAGAAAAATTTGCAGTGCATTTACTTCACCATACAGTTGTATCACATCTCAGTTTTGAATAGCCTTCTGGTGGGTTTTCTTCGAATATACATTTCATTTTTTTAGTATGAGCATTCAACTTGTTTTTCCTGACAACAGTGTAATACTCAGTTTTTGTGCTGAGGGTACAAATATTTCTAAAGATGTAAACTCGAAATTATCTTTTTTACATCGTCGGTAGGCATAGATTTATCTCTTGCCAAGAAGAAGTGGAAAATTAACAATATATGACAGTTTTGGTCTCTTAAAATAAGTTGCAAAACTTCAGGCCTTTTTGCAAGTCGATGTAGTGTCCGACGGTCCCCATAACATGAATAAGGCTTCCCAAAACATTTCATTATGTTGACAGTCGTATAATAAATGAGACAATGTTTCATCTTATCTTTTTCAGAATCGTCAACTGTAGGAAAGTCCATTTTACTAAGTGTCAGAATATTACGCAAAATTATAAGCTGAAATTCCTTGTTTTGAGTCAATGGTGATATGGAAGTAAATAAAACTGTTTCCAATATGATATATCAACATTCAATTCGCGTTCAAAAGACACCTCTGATCTGGGTTCAATAAAGACACTATCAAATTAGTTTCTGAGTTGACATTCTTGTTGTGCTGAATCGGTCGGACACACGTACTTTTCCTAAGTATATAAAGAAATGTTCACATTTCATTGATACCAAATTTTGACCAGCTGCCTCACTTAACTTTTAAATTTATTACCAATAGTATAGTATTATGTAACTTTACTCAAAGTTATTCCCTTTTCAAAGAATAGCCGCCATTGTTGTTCAAACGAAAAGAAACACACAGCACACATTGTTGTGACCCAAGGATAGTCAACACTTTCAGTTTCGATACACGACCCGCTCTAATTCACAGGCATTTGCACACGATTACACGTTCCCTTAGCTTTTGTTGCTTGACAAATGAAAAGTACAAAATCGCCGAAAGCAATATTAGAATAGAGAGTCATCGGTATACTTGATTCAACACGTGTTACAAATTTGTGTCAATACATTACTATATATACTAGTAGTTTAAGGTGCCTGATACTTACCGTCGGCTAAACGCAGACGTAGGCTAATCTATTCCCCTGAGTCCGAACATTCCGTTAATATTGTTTGTTGCTCGTTTGTTTGTTTGTCAGTTTTTGTTTTCATGATCATTTTTCGCATGATTAGCTTTACAGCAGGTAGTTTGTTAGGAATTAGACACAGAAACGTTTGAGTAATGGTCACCGAAGGTCACCGTATTTAGTTTGGTGTACTGTTTAATGCCAAAAGACAAATGGTTCTTGAAATAGAAACATCGGTAATAAAATTATGTCATTAAAGTTCTGATCTCAGCACTGATCTTCAGCTAATCACGGTCGCTCTATCACCGTGTGCGAGAGGGACCCTGAACTAGTGAAGAAATTTTTCGATACTTGTGTTGGAAATCAATTCTAAGGTCTTGCATTTGTGAAATTCTGAACTTTCACTTTTCCTATCCATTAACAACAGCGAATCGCGGCCATCTGTTTGCTTAAAAATCGGCACAATCAAGACACTATCACTACTAGTCTCAACCATTTGCGTTGTTACGTGTAATTTTTATCCTTGATTATGAAACAGAATTCTTTCACATTCTAATACATAGTATGAGCAAATGTTTTTTAAATTGATGTCATTGAGAACTGAAGTAATATCAGACACACATATTGCATATACCTGTGTTGACCTGCTGTGTTGGTCACCACGATGAACACAACCGAGATTCTCTTGTATCTCATTCACAAAGGGATTCAGATATTAGTTTGCTGAAGGCATTATAAAAAGCCATCAAGGCAGTCCACATACCTGAGGTAATTAAGACGTCAGCTGGCAGCAGCAGGTGTGGGCAAAGCCTCGTTTTGGTTTCACCCGTCGTGACCCAAGTGTTTCTGTCACAGCTGGGGACCGTGCAAACTATTATGGGATGTTCCTTCAGACGCTTTGGCGTGGGTGTCTATATTACCGTGAAAGAGATTGATTATTTACGTTGGGGAGTGTTCAGAATTTACTTCCGGGGGGGGGGGGGGGAGGGGGGGGGGGCTGGAGGATTTTCTATTTTCCTGGTGATTTTTTCCATGGCCTCCCCTGTTAATTATGGAGAAATACTATTGTCCCCCTCATATTTCCTGTTTTTTCCATGCCCCTAAATATATACATGCATGCTTACATACAAAGACATGTATACAGTCTGACAAGTTTATCACACTTTGCAGGATCAATACAGTAGTCATTTACTTAATGAATGATATAACAAAACATTTCAGAGTTACAATTAAGTGGCCATAAAAAGCTCGTTTGCCCTGTATATCATGAAATGAGAAAGACATTTTTACCGTTCTTTTATTGTGATTTACCGACAATAGCAAAATTTACATTACACCTTCGTTCACAAAATCATTACACTCTGTTAAATCTGTCATAATTCCTGTTTTATAGCTTTAAAAAGAGAGAGAATTTGTTACAAAATATGCGATGAATGTCCCTTTTGTGTATTTGAGATGAACTGTAAATAGTCTGCAAGTTTCCCAAATGGTGTAAGTTATCACTGTTTATTTTCATGAATTGTATAAAGGCCAGTGGCCTATAATACCATATATATATATATATATATATATATATATATATATATATATATATATATATATATATATATATATATATATATATATATATATATATATATATATATATATATATATATATTAAAGCCCAAACATGGGACATGGGACTATGTGCCCGAGGGTAGGTGACCATTTGCCCGACGTAAGGAGGGCAAATGATCTCCTGCCCCGAGGGTACATAGTCCCTTATTTGGGCTATAATGTGTTTATTACATGTCTCTCTTACACAGTTTTCTCTCAAAATATTTAGATTTATTGGCAAATGATAATCAAATGCTTTATTTCCATCTTAGATGAAAATGCGTTAAAAATAGAACGATTTTTATCATCGAATGGCGCATTGATATATTTAAACTACTGTTATGCGGTTTATCATTTTTTTCTGCAAAATTTTCCTGAACTCGGATTTCCTATGCAAAACATGAAATTTCAACATTTTTACATCAAAACGTTGTCAAGTTGAAAATAGTTCCGGTTCACTTTCAGTCCAGTGATGACTATGCGGCCCGCGACGTCATCGACGAGTTACCATTGAATCCTATGGAGCGCGCGACGTTCGATATACGAGGCATGTAAATAATAATCTTGGTGCCGTACGTTGTGACTTACTGAAACAACCGTATCTGCTATAGCCCTCACAACTCTATCATTCAGTTCTTGAAGTGAGCGACGATCAAAGCCATGCCTTTCACAGTATCTGTGTATACTCCTTTCTGACATGTTGTCATGTTGCACCTTGACAATTGCTTGTGTCAACGTATGTTGCTATTTCATCTATTTGATAGCTGGTTTTATATTTCAGATAATGACGACTCTTGAAATGATAATAACGCAAAACATATATGGATCGATAGACGTTTACCTTTGAAGATATATGACTAAAAGAATGTGATTAAAGCAGTTCAGAACAAGTAACGATTTCATACTTACATATACGCAGAAATTTATAGAACTTTTGAACATAAAGAAGACTGCGTAGCTGCATATACTCATGACAAAACAAGTATCAAAAACCATGCGATTCAATGAATTTAAATCTTATCATGTGAGTGTAAGTTGTATGTCATATTATCAAATGAAATTTGTAAAATTTAGGATTCGGCTGCAGTAGGAAAACATACTGAATTGCAAAACATTGCCAGGTGTTTCGAAGAAAAGAGAAAAATATCGATAAAAAGTTTTTAAGGTCTGATTTCGCAAAAGGTTTTTGTAATAGCTTCAGCATTGATGATATATATATAATATATATATATATATATATATATATATATATATATATATGTGAGTATATATGAGTGTATGTGTGTATTTTTTGCGTATATATATAAATGTATTTCTTGCATATAAGACGTTTCGCTCTATAGCTAGAGCTTCTTCAGGTATATCTAAAGAGAAAAATGAAATGGACACATCTCAGTATGGTTGTAAATTGCGTTATAACCGTGTAATTTGATCGATTTAGCGTACACAGAAGTTCCGGTGAATGTTTTTGATTTATATATATACAGTTTTGAGTCAAAGTCTAGAATAAATAGACTTAAGCTTATCTTATGCGTTTATCGGAAAATAATAGTTTACAACACAGCATGTGCCTATTGACATTATTTTTCACATAATCATAAAATCGGTTACATCGCTTTTCTGGTTAAAGTCTTTTACAAACAATTTAGTACAAAGACTCTCAGTGAAAACGACAAAGCTCAATAGGCTTATCTAACTACTTTTTATAGTTTTTCGATGCCCTGTTCTTTTGCAGAGAAGTCGCAATGATAAAAAGCATCTCTTGAATGACAAATATAAGAAAATAAAACCGTGTGCCGTGTGGTTTGTCTTAGTATGATACTTTTAAGTAAAGATGAACTTGTGAGTAATATTGCCTACCAAACAAATATGTACACACTTTAAAACATTCGAATGACAGAAGTAACTCTAATATCATTAATTGTCAGACTATGAATTGGATTTCATGCATAATACAGATAAAAGTTTCTAAGGTCTAAGAAGAAGTTGACATAAAAAGGAAGACAATTACTCGGTCAACCTCATTCATTACACATTCTCCCACGAAGTAGTGTTTTGAATTGACACCCTAAACATCGGCACTTAAGGTAAATAAACCCCAGGAGTACGAGAATGGTACAGAGTTTGTCCTCCAGCGTAACTGTCCTGATGCTTACTTACACTGACGCACAAATGAAACTCTGTGAAATGCATTAAATTGACGCAAATATTAAAATATACGGTGCACCATACGTCAAACGATACAGATCTTTTCGTAAAACACATTTTCCATATAAAATTATCAGCTTGCAATTCTGTAGTGAAAGTAGTTTGATTATGTCTGTAACTCATTCACGGACAGTTCATATTACTAAACCTTGGTTTGCGAAATAGATGCTCACCTTGTCAGTTCAACTATTGCAGGCTAGCTATCAACGTTATTCAAATACTACTGAGTTTCCATTTGCTCATACTATAGAATTTGTGTGACGTCTACTGATAATATTTGTATGTAAGTATAATACTTACTCTAAATGTGAGAAATAAGGCTTCAGTCTTTATTGTTTGTGATCTTCATTGCGTTGTTTGTTAAAAAATACCCCATGTCAAAACTTTTGAAAAAGTTTATACATTTACTGACGTTTGGATGTAATCTCCCCCTTCTATCTACTTAGTAAATACTCTGAGTTTAGTTTTCGGAGTTCCCATTGAAATGATTCTATCACCGGCAGCTGTTACTGCCAAGTAAAAGGGGGATGCAAGTTCCCCTTCGAATAGATTACAGATCCACTTTCCATCACTACTCAACTTTACAACCTTACAATTGACATCATCACCAATATAGACATTGTCGTTGCCATCAACAGCAATACTGCACACGGAGTATAGCTGACCACCAAGGTGACTGTATTCGTTCAGGTAATTGAATTCACTATCAAAACACTTGACGCAGCGATTGCCATAGTCTGTCACCATGATTACATCTTTACTGTTGACAGCTACAAAGTAGGGGGTGATGAACTCTTTTTGGCCATGCCCTCTACCTCCAACCTCTGTGATATACTCTCCATCTTGGGTGTATTTGAGGACACGATGACCACGGATATCTGTGACTAAAACAAACCTCTTTACGAGAACTATGCAAAAAGGATCTACGCCTCTAGGTAGAGTAATTATTCTGACAATTTTACAATTGTTATCACAAATTACAATTTGAATATTCTTCTCATCAAGAAAGAAATAGAGGTTGTCAGAAGAGACAGCTACAGACCGTGGTTTGAATGGCTTTTCAAATTGACCACTGAAAGGTCCAAACTCCTTTTCACATGAGTAATCTTTATCAAGGACCTGTGCAATATTATGCCCTCTGTTGCAAACAATTAGTTTTTCCTTGTGGAAGACATAATCTCCTAACAGTTTGAACTCCTTTCCTTGCTGTCCAACTTGACTTTTCAGAATCCTCATCGACCACTTACCTGAAAGGTCGAAATATGTAAGAAATGTTAGGAAAAAGAAGCATAGGCTGTACAATGTGAAGTAAACCTTAAAAAGCAGAATATATATTGAAAGACATATACCGTAAAATGTTAATTCAACAACAAATGTCCTAAGTGCATTCATTTTTTCTTTTAAGCTTAGACTTTCTTCTTGCTATTGCAAGGCAAAAGTACAATGAGACACTATTTATGGCTGTTTTCACGACCTTTTTCTTATTAGTCATTGAATCTTTGGGTAATTTGTACACAATGAGAACATTCATTTACTTTGTCACCAAAGTCATCTCTCAGATAAGTATTACCATATTTTCAGGAAGCATAATTTTTGCTGATTTAATTCGTCACTCTCTGCTGTCGTTTTGTTTCCATTTTTCTATACTTTATTAGTAACTTATGTTTGCAATTCATATTTTCCCCATTCATTTGCTTTGAAGCAATTGTTGTAATTTCCATTTACTTATATTGATATACTTGTTCAGCTTTTGTGTATGTTTAAGACTTTAATATTATTGTTGTTTAGTTTTTAATATTCACTGGTCCTTCCTGCAAAACCAGACTAGTCATTGTGACTGAGGGAGCTAACCAGTGTAAATAAATAATAAATAGATAAATAAATAAATAAATAAATAAATAAATAAATAATAAATAAATAAATAGATAAATAAATAAATAAATAAATAAATAAATAAATAAATATACTGATCGTTTTAACGATAAAAGATGACGTTAGGTCTCTGTGGAAAAAAATCAGTACCATTGACTGTAGAGGAATGCCGTATATACTCACAATTCTGTGCTTCAAAACCAATGACCATATCTGCCAATGCAGGTCTCTGTATTGCTTGGAATAACTCCTTCAATAACTTCAAGTTGTTTGTTGCTATAAACCCACCTTCTTCTAATGCTTCAAAGAGGTCAGAGGGACTCTCCAGTTTTTGACGCTGTCGTTTTTCAATTTTATCGCCAACTAGAGTCTTAAGTTGCTTGTGGTCTTCATCGTCAAGTTTCTTATTTAAATCGAAATATAGCAGCCGTAGAGGGGATATTTGACTCGCCATTACAATATTCCTGTTTGTTAAAATGAAAAACATAAAATCAACTGTTACAATATAATTTTTAAATTGCCCACTTATTTCCGCTGAAATAACAGTGGGATTTTAGTGAAAAGAAAAACAAATCCAGAGGACACCACTGACAAAAGACATGACTGACAAATTTAGCAGATAGTGTGTAATAAGGTACCTCTGGTCCTGTTTTGAATGCTAAAATAGATATCACTCACAGGCTTTAGGGTATGTTCAGGCAAGCGATTTAAGGGTACTCGCTCACTTTATCGGTGTCCATTGCGTGATATCAAAATCAGCCTAGCCACACATTCGAACTCTGTTTATAACCATTTTTCATTTCGGTCAGAAATCATGTCACGCTGACCAAAGACAAACTCTCCTGCAGAGGTCACTTTACGATTTTTCCTAGATGTAATCATCACTCGCATCTCCCGGGTCTGTGCGGAGGCATTTTGTTTATGAACGATTGATCCAGTAATATCTTGATTTGATAAAAAATCAATGTCCTCCAGCCCGCCCAACTACCGGCCGTGACACAGAGCCATGGGGTTCTCCTCCTACTCCTCCTCTCCTGCTCCTCAGCATGCTCTTTTTACAAAAAAAGAAATATTTACCAAACCCTTATGCCTGTGAGGCGGCTGGGGAAAATCTGCCTTTCAATTTTTTTATTTACACATTTATGGCTAATTGGACACCAGGATCCTCGTTACCACTTTGTATGACAGGACTTTGCTGGAAGGTCTGACCACTTTCTACTCGGTGGGCACGGAACAAATACTGAAGACATAGATCGGAGACCCTGGAAAACCAATTTCGAACAGAGTCCTCAAGATGGAGGAGCTGGGACAATGACTGTCAGACCAAAGACGTGCTTGAACAGATAAACATTATTTCGAAAGAGCCCTCTCTTGATTCTCAATGCAACTGCTTTTCCCAAAGCAAAGCTTTTGCCAAGAAACTCTGGGGAAGCCTTTCAAAGCGGAAAGAGAATCTCATAATAGGGCGCTGAAGAAATTCATTCAAGATAGACAGACATACATAGAGAAGACGCAGCAAATCCAAAAAATGAAGAAGAGAGACGCCCTTCGATTGGAGAGATAAATGCATGATAGGGTAGGGCATCAGAGAATTTCATTCAAGACAGAGGGGCAGACATACAAATGTAGCAAATCAAAAACTGGAAAAGAGAGACAGAGTCAAGAACACAAGGCCGAGAGAGCTGACTTTGACGGATGAGGACTTACAGCTCTTTGCACAAGAGGTGGGGGCTCGACCCTTCTTATGGCTGATGAGCCTATACTAGTTTCATGAGTACTACATGTCGAGCGCCAGACAGAAATTTGGAATTGATCTCTGTCATGACAGGCCTTGTCATTCATGTCTCTCATGAAGGCATTGTCGGCGGCCTCGTTGTTTTTCTCCTTTGATAAGCGGCTGGCTTGTTTTCTTTGAAGACATTTGCTGTGATTTACTGTATTTAGAAAGGCTGTCTTCAGGTTTCTCGTTGCTGACTTGCTGCCATCTGCCACCGGATTTGCTGTCAAGAGCAAGACACTTGCGGTCGGTTGCGGTCGGTTAGAATGGAAAAAATAGGGGAAGCCCTTCAGGCTTTGCCTGGCCCTATTCCTCTTTGTCGCGGTCCAGCTACCCTTTTCGTGGTAGTCGTTTTGTCAGCTAGCTATTATTAGTGAGTTTACCTGCTCAAATATCTCCCAAGTCTCGCCATGACTGACAGTAAGCAGACAACAAAGTTATCTAACATATACTACAGCCCCGAGGCTACTAGAAAGGGCTCGCTAATGTCCTAGAATATTTGGACCAGGCGTAGCTACTGAGATATAAAGCCATCTGGCAGATTTATTTGCAAGCTAGACAGCGCATTCTGTGGCCAAAATTCAACGTTTCTGTGCCTTACAAGGCCCACCAAGTCAACCTTCTGTTTCTGCCGCATGATAGGATGGGCAAGGTGGACATCTACATGTATACACTTACGGTTCTCGATATCGCTCTACAAATAAGCTCCGGGTAGTGATCCAAACTGTTACAGGTAGACCCTCGGTGCGAGTTAACGGGCCTAGTGGCTCAGCTCCTTGCAGAGCATAACGTTGACGTCAGGCATAAAGAACGTGGACGCCAAAGGGTACCATGGAATCGAAGAGTAATTTAATCTGACCCTGGATTAGTGGCTCTCTGGACAACAGTGCGCTCAAGAGATGCAGTTCCCTTGTGGATTGTGATAGCCTGGCTGCCTTCCGCCCTGACGTTTTCCCGAAAACAGCCTGTTTCATGTGGCCAAAGGCCGCATGAATTGGACTAGTTTGGGCGACTCTCAGTGCCAAGGGAAAGAAATAATGCTATTGCCCTATTATGGCCAGTCAATATATTTGGTAACTCATGATCAAATTTTCTCGCAAATAGATCAAGATGTTCCTCTGCTATCATCACTCTTCGGGCTTGCAAAGGAAACTTCAATCTTGTTTACCTATTCTAAAAAGTGCGACTGAGTCGATGGTATATTCAAAGTACCTCAGTAAACAGCTGTTCTGGACTGTTAAACCCCCTTTAGTTGCGAATGTGTAATAAACCGATCTTAACGATTCCTATGTTTTCCACGCTTTCTTTGAATAAGACCAATTAAAGACTGAAAAAGTGCACAACACTGTCATAACAGTCGGAAGTGGTATGTAAACTCAAACGTTTTAACTCCGTTTTAGATTTCGCGCCATTTACAAACACTAATGTGACAGAGAAATAAAGATTAGGCCTACAACAGAAAAATGTTGGCCATCTATATTGTGCATTCAAGTAAATGGCATACTGCTTGCTTCCTTATGATCACGATGTGTATGTGCAGGAAATATTGCATTTTTATACTTTTATCTGGAGTGCCATTTATGAGTGCGGCACCCGTTTATTATTTAAACCACGGTCCCTCTATCACGGGACCGTGTTTAAACTATGAACACGCGTAGACAAGGTCAAAATCAGCGAGAAGTGATACTTCTATACATGTCCTTCAGTTAGCACGAACTAACTTTGGTTGGAAAATAAAATCATGAACATTATTCATAAAATTCGCAGCTATTGGGGCTTTAACAGGTTAACTATTTTGGCAACTGTTTTCGGTTGCTTGCTCCCGTATTTATCAGTCCGAAAATGATGCATACCACGTGACATTAAATGACTGAATCACAACAGAAAGTTTAGACAAGATGTGTTACAATAACAACCATTAACTAAGAGAACCGTTGAGGTTATGGTCAGAAAAGATTGCTAGAGATCCCTGTAAATACATTTGCTTGTTTCAGAAAATTGTATCCACTATTCCTTGTCTCTGGACTCAACCTGTTCATAGCAATAGCTTTATCGAACGCAAAATGAATATTCTCAAGCATCCAGAAAATATATCTGTGCAGGCAAAGCCTGTCAGCATATTTTCCATTAGGGAGCTTTCAATAGTTATGAGGGACTGAGGAATTGGGGGAGGGTCACATTTGAAAAACCTGCCCCAGGGGGAGTGTCACATTTTTCAAACTTAGCCTAGTGGGCGGGTCAAATTTTACATTGTTAAGTTTATAACGAATGCAACATCTGCGTGAGCTTTTGGAAAGAAACTTAACAATTAGACTACAACAGGAAGTGAATTGATATTTCCAATATCATATTTGTTGCTCACATCTTCACTTTCAAGCACCGTATCTTGATCAAGTAAATTTGCATCAGTCAAAACTTATCAAAGCACGGATTCAGCTACTCTAGTATCTCTAGTATTAAAAAAAAATATTCTTGGTTTTCTCAAAGAATGCCTTGTACAGATACATTTGCAGTTGTGAAAATCATATTTCTTGTACAAAAATTCACATCCAACCACTCTATTCAAATCAAGTATATTTATGTCGATTATCCAACATCTATATACGCATAGATTGAGCTAGTTTAGGAAAAGAATATTCATAGTTTTCACATAGACTTCTATGTGTAGTAGATAAATATTTTCCTTGAAATTCCAAAATCACATTTCTTGTACAAATATGCACTTTTGTGCACCCTATTTATTTAATGTCTATAAATGCACAGATATTTGCTAGTTTTATATTGCAAAAATGTATTCACAGTTTACTAATAGACTGCCATGTATAGTGAAATTAAGTGAAATTACAAATACAGAACAAGAAACCAAAGTATTACCTAAAGTTACAGAAAATGTCCCTTTAGTATCTTCACTTCTAATATAACAAAATTGGCAGATCTATCAAGGCTATACACACATTTCAAACATTTAAGAAAAGGGCATCAGGGGAGGATCTCATGTTAGAAAGGGGCATCAGGGGAAAGGTCACATTTTACATGATTGACCACCCTAAATTTCCTCCACCCAGACCCCTCATAATATCTGAAGGCTCCCTAATCGCCATAGGTGTTGTTACTGATTTCTCAGAAGTCCGCCCTATTTCGGCCACAGTAAAATATGGCTTTACTCTTTATTGATACTTTTAATGACATCTTTCGCCATTTTAACCTTTTAAAACTTCGTTCATTTGGTATTAATTTACTTAATCTACACAGTTGATTTTTTACAATATAGCTTACTTATTAAAGTTAGGCTATCAATGTGTCGGGTCATGGTACGTGCCGGTTTCAGTTGTCTATGAGTGACTAGTCAAACAGTACTGAACTTTGTAGTCATGGCTTAATGTGCAAACGCGAAGAAAATGCCGGCTTTCTGAATCTTGTACAATTATTTGTTATCTAATGCTTGCATACACTCAGTTTGAAACTTGTTGAGAATGTTGATACTCTTGTTTGGTAAATGTCAATTTTCAATGGTTACAATGCGGCACGGTCCCTCCACAAGGTCATACTTTGTGGCGGGACCGTGAATGCGGTTACCATCGATTATGACGCCATTTTGAATGCCATATGTCAGTAAATCACAGGCAATTTTATTCCCTAATTCAAAATAATGGCGCAAATTACTGCCCTTCGTTTTACTCTTGACTACAAAAGAGTACTGATGAAATGCCATAACACGTACCTTGAAATACCTGCACTTGTTTGCTGGAATTATAAAGAATGGCTCATCATATAGCCCGGTCGCAACTCATTATCATGATGACCTTTGGGACGAGGCCACCTCGTGGGGGCAGAAAAACTATCAGAGGATGGTATGTTTCATTAATGTCTCGCTATCACTTTAATTTTAATTTAATGAATATGTGAACAACAGAAATGGAATTAAAGCGTCAAACAATTTTATCGGCAACAGTTGAAACTTCGATCGCCTTTTGAAAACCTGTGCGCATACTATCTGGGGTCGCTTACCCAAAGTGACGCATACTATCTGGGGTCGCTTACCCAAAGTGAACATTTCATAATTACGACGTCATTTTCCTTAATATCCATTTCAACCGTTCTCTATGAGTGTACAATGGGTGCAACAAATTAACGAAGCCACATAAGGTCAAGATGTGAATGACGTGCATGTCACAAATCTAAAACACGATTATCCGCTATAGGGACGGGCAAACGTACGTTATATTGTCATATTCAGATACGAAATACTATTTGATCTGTCTCAACAAAATGAACCTTGAATAATAAGTTTACTTGCATATTAACACACGCTTTACCGCTGCCCGGTCATCTAACACACATAATAATGCAGTGAATACAACAGTCGTATTGTGCCGGTCCACCATTTGACCGACAATCACGCATCATCCGGCCCGCAAAGCTTGGTTTACGTCGGCGTACCATAGTCTCCCGAAGGAGGTCCCTGCCAGAGGAACACCTTTGGCTAACTTTTTATTCACAATGCTTTCTAATCCCGGCGACTCACTCAAAGCCGGTAGTGACATACGTGATTACAGCGCTGCGTTTTTAAATTACCAAGTCTCTTTTTATCAAAAGTGACCGCATCTAAATGATTCCTGTCGCTGAAAATGACCGAAAGTATATGCTAACTACATACTTGTGCTGTTTTGACCCCGAAAGAAAGAAACTTTGTTGAAAAACTGAGCAATAAATCAGATGATCTCAAAACAAGTCAAAAGAAAATCTGCTTAAGTTTTTTTAACTGCAGCGATTTCCTACAAAAACGTTTCTTAATTGTCTATATATTTTCTGTTAAATTGATATATTTCGTAAACATAACGTCAGTTTTTAACACATTCCACTTTTGTAAATGTGAAGTGTGTCTATATAAAATCAAACTCAATATCATACTGGTCAGTACTTGTAGCAGAACCTCCGTAGTATTAGGGGTACGTATTTGAATATCTTTGCAGAGCAAAGTCAATTGTGGGTAGTTTAATAATAATAAAACGCACACATGAAAACATAACAAGGGATATCAAATTCAAAGCCATTAGCCATTCTTTCGTTGTTGCTCAGCATACTTATGCCAAGTTCAATCGTTGCAAGTGGGTCGTGGAGTGCTCTTCGGAGCAACATCAGGCTGACTGGGCAACGGTTCAGGTAAGTGGAACTTTCCAAATGTTCGTTAAATTTTGCCAAGGAACTTTGAAATCGAGTATTTTATGGGATGTAATTTAAGAATTACAGTCTCTCATCAAAAGTGACCATTCATGCAGCATTTCTTCCAATTAATGAAAAGTTGACCTAAGAAAATCGACATTGCTAACGATTGTGGATTGCACTGATTAACAGGAGAAAGTTGTCGGTAGTATGACCTGCTTTCTGAAGTGAACATTTCAGTCTCACAGCCTTATCTTGAACAATTTTTAGTAATTTTCTTAACATTTTGTGTCAAGGAATTGATACGAATCAGTACGATAGTGTTTGAAATGCAGACAACTGAAAATCGGAAGGGCGATATCATTAATCACAATACGGTCAATACGGTAATTACAGCAAGTCTCTTCCGTAATGATCACTGGGACATTTTTGGCTCATATCTGGCGTTCTAATTTTTTTATGTCAAGAGCCACTACTCAAACATGCCTGCACCAGTTTCTTGGAGAATTAGTTGAATTTTGATATTTCAAGAGCCAGTACATGACATACTTAACTCTGTTCAACTTGGTTGAACGACATAACTTTATGCCATTCATACTAATGTCTACTTGTTTACAATCCAATCCAATATGGGCAACAGTCACAGATAGGTCTTTATTATCACAAGTTCCACATTGAGCGTAACGAGAGAGCAACAAGCTGAAACCTTCTCCAGTTCTCTGCATCGTGGCGCTATTCCCCAATATGAGAACCATAAGCATATTACACTCTTTATTTTAGAAATTTGAAAAGCATTACTCAGTCGTTGAAAATGTTCAACAAATATGAAAAAGCAACAGGTGCAAAACTGAACAAAAAGAAATCCAAAGGTTTTGGGCAGGGAGTTTTAAAAACGCACTGATTCAGTGGAAGCCATCGATTTTTCAAACAAAGTTTTACAGATCTTGGGAGTTGGGTTTGGAAACAGTGACACATCTAGAGAAAACTGTAAAACAGTGATGGAAAAATTTACGAATTGTCTTAAGATCTGGAATACTAGAAATCTGTCTTTTAAAGGCAGGGCAATTGTAGCTAATATGCTGGCTGCATCAAAATTATGGTACCTGGCATCATTTGATCACGTACCTAAGGAAATTATTAATGAAGAAAATAGTAAATTATGGAATTTTATTTGGAGAGGCAAACGAGAAGTTATAAAAAGGGGCATTTTCATTCAAAGATATGATGACTGTGGCAAAAAGTTGTCGACATTGAAGAAAAAATTAATGCACTCCAATTAAAGTGGCTTATGAAATTATTTGAGAAAAATCCAGATAAAGGGACCCTAAATGGGCCAGCTTATCAAAATATTTCATAGCGAATTATGACAATAAACTGAATAGTGATTATCACTACCTCCATCTCAATTTCAAAGTCAACAACAAACGAACCCCGATGGTGTATGGGGATATGTTAAATACCTGGAAGTCACTTAGACTTACAAGAGTGAATCTACCAACATCAAAACAGAATCTTCTTAGAGAAGTTCTGTGGTATAATGACAATATTAAGAATGAAGGAAGTGTCCTCTTTTATGAAAAATGGTCAAAGAGTGGAATTTTAAGGCTTAAAGACATCTGGAATGATGACAGAAATGACTGGCTTCAACCATGGGAAATAATTGCAAAAATTAGAGGCGATACAATTAGAGACAGGTGCAAGAGGAAATCAAGACAGAGTATGAAACACTCCTCAATGCTATTCCAGATTCCTGGAAACAAATCATCTCTTCAAACATCCAAAATGAAGAAAACTATGATATTTTAGACTTAGAGAATTGTGGTCTTACAAAAAGTGATGTCAAAACCAAGTCACTTTATTGGAAATTAGTTGATAAGAAATGGCATGCAGTCAAAGGTCAGATTGGTCAAAAATGGGCTGAGAATCTAAGCCTCACTGACAGTTACAAAGCTACTCTATTCAGCCGTCTTAATTCAACAGGAATTGTCAGCAATTCAGTAAATGATTTAAATTGGAAGATTTTCCATCGAGGCCTAGTCACAGGAAGCTTGGCCAAAACTTTCAATTTAAGTGATGGGAAATGTCATATTTGTGGCCAAGAAGAAACACTGGAACACATCTTATTTGAGTGTAAATATGTTAAAGAAATCTGGCAGAAATGTATTTCTTTGTCAGAAAACACAACTTTGATAATAATATCAATACCAAAAGATTAGCAATTGCAGGAATCGAAAATGATAATAATGCAACATCTGACATTATTTACTGTATTACTTCCTTTGTAAAATATACAGTTTGGAATATTCGAAATTCGGTTACTCTTGATGGGATTAAAGTTTCCCTTCAATCCTATGTCATGCAATTGAAATGTTATCTCTCCTCATGGATGAATACATTATATTTCACTTATAAGATGATGAACAAAACTGAGGATTTTATCACAAAGTTTTCAAGCCTTGTAAGACTTGAAGGAGAAGAATGCATCCTGAATGCATTTATATGATGATCTTTGTAATTAAACAGCTAATTATTTGGGGTTTTTTTGTCTTCAGACAAGACGCATTGTAATTTTAATGCATTCACAGTTATGTAGATTTGTTTTATTTGTGACAATGTTGAAATAAATTTATCTTTTTCAAAAAAAAGCATATTACACTTACAGCGTGGCACTTTCTCACGAGATTATAGTGTGCAAGTGGTTTAAGAACACTTATCATTTCATACTAACTGCAAAATATCACTTACTTAGGGACGATTCAGAATTTACTTCCAGGGGAGGGTGGAGGATTTTCTATTTTCTGGGTGATTTTTTTCCGCGGCCCCCCTAGTAAATTATAGAAAAAATCTATGCCCCCTTCATCTTTCCTGTTTTTTTCCATGCCCCCCCCCCCCCAATATATACATGCATGCTTATACACTATAGACATATCCAGTCTAACAAGTTGCAGGAACTGTAGTGGACATTTAATCGATGATATAACAAATCATTTCAGGGTTATGTGACTATAAAAAAGAATGATTTGCAGGGACTACCAGTGGCACACTTTTGGAAAGGGTAGCAATAAACATATCTGGTTGTAAATTTCTGAAGAAAAGTTAATTACTAAATATGAATACTTTTTTCGTTATGTCTCACTGATACATATGATGCACACAAAGACAAGCAAAGATGTCAGTTAGAAATGGTGAACAGAAAATCAGAGGAGCAGATAATTGGCAAAGTGATATATATCTTGAAGTTTAATGGTACATCATTTGCAGATATCCAGCAGATATCACGGTGAAAGTTTTAAATATTAGGAATTAAAATTGTGAAAGCCAACTTGTTTTTAATTTTCTCTTTTTTTCTAATTTGGTTGTCATAAAACCAAGTAGCTGCCACTGAAAGCAACAATGCTGAGGAATATTTTAGAACATTTCTTGAACAAAACACCTTATCCAAAACATGAATTCACATGTTATTCTGCTCATTCCATTCACAATCCAATGTTCATATTAAAATGCAGATAACCTGTGTAAGTCAAAGTTCACATTTTGTCAGCAGTATTTTTCAAAATTGACAGAGCATTCATATTTCCAATTTTTTTAACAAACTTTAATTTTAAAATAGTCATGATGCGCATGTTTTCAGATGACACGAAACAATACATGTTAATTTGTTTTTTTGCCTTTTCTGCCAGCTGCCACTGAGAAATCTTTGATTATACATATCAGAATGAATGGGACACAAAAGTATTAGCATCAATACACAATGTGTAAGCCTATCCACATTTCTCCTAGCCTCATACACACTGAGATCACTTCTTGGACTACAGCAAATTTCTTGTGTACACAATATTTCAACAATCCGACACCATAGCATTGATGCAGTGCCACATGATCTTCTGGATGCACATACAGGATTATTGGAAAATCAACCCTTTTGTAAATTTTTCACCATATATTTTTGACAGTAATACATAATATTTTTATTTTCAACATTAAAAAACTATTCGCTGAAAAGCAACTTGAAAATGAGACGGCCAGAAATTTATTTTCAAAAAAGTTTATAGTAGATGTAAGTACATGTTAGTTATGTAGAACATTTAAAAAATTTAGAAGGGGAATTGATGAGAATGAAACAGAGAAAAAAGGAGCAGAAAAGAAGAGAGGATAAAAAATACGAGGACTATGACTGGTTAAAGTTGCTCTTTCGGGGAACCTTCAAAATTTAAACGTAAAAGAATTAGATAAATACCTTGATAAACATAAATTACCAAAACAAAAAAAATTGAAAGCTGAAAAAGTTCAAATTATAACCGCACATATACATGCACAACCTTCATTCAATGTCACAGATGAGTCAGAGTCAGATAGCAGTGACTCTGAATTGGAAACCTCTGTCAATGGAGTCATTGAGAGTGATGATGATGGTGTTGGTTCTGAATATGATAGTGACACAGACACTGACACTGACAAAATCCTAAAGAACCAACGTGACCATGTTACTTTAAGAAGTGGCAGAGTAGCAAGTCGTTTTGTTTTGAATTAAGGTGGAGCTGCATGTTGCCAATACAGTTTTTTTCAAAGCAATATTTCTCATCAAAGATGACAGGAAACCCCCTCATACCATATATTTTCAAAAAGCAGAGACTCTATGGTAGCAGTAGTTTACTCAAAGGATGAAGTGGGTTTATATTTGGGTTAAAAAACCTCAATTTGGGTATTAATGATAAAAATTAATTTAAGTCAAAAACTAGACAGTATTTTCTGAAATGTAATATTTCACTTGAAAGGAGAGTATATGTAGAAAAAAACGACTATTTTATTTGCATTATCCATCCTCATTTTAAAATTGTAGATGTTTAAAGACTGACACTCTAACAATTGATTAAAATCATGATCAGCAAAATTAGAATGCCTCTTATTCAAAATGCCTCTTATTAAAAATGTAAGAGCTTTATTGCCAAACAAAACCAATTGATAGTCGTTTGTTATATACCATTTAAAAAACATGTGAAATTTCAGAAAATTTGACCCAGCCGGAGTGGAGTTTATTCTTTGGAATTTTTGAAATCGGGAGGCAAAAGAAGCCAAGAAATCGGGTGATTTGCATACATTTGCATTAATTAGCACTTCTTTATCATGCAACTTTCATGTGCTTTACAAGCTACAAGGTAAAACCAATCTTAAAAAAGACATTTGCTGTAATTTTCAGCATTTGTTTAATGTTCATCTCTGTGTATCAGCATTTGTTTGCTATTCTATCACTACATAGAACACCCAATGCTGTATTTAGCAACATACCAGTGTGAACATAAATGACCATTGTTATTGTTGATAAATGAATTCTAGTCTGGACTTGATCCGAGATCTCTTTTCAACAAAAACAACCCTGACTGTTCACTTTATGGTTTGTGTTAACATGATAAATACTGGACATTTCATGACGCTTCAGGGAGGAGAACAAGATACTGCAGTAGATGCATAAAAAGAACCACTGTGAATATTACCGAATCTGGCAGATAAGGAGTTTAACTAAACTTTTGAGTTTCATCTGTCACCCAGGTAGCGTCTATGGTTCTGTTTTGTAGAGATCAGAAATTATGGGCAAATATTGAATTGATGTTTTTTTCCTTGGCCCCCCTAAAAGATTGTGGTATTTTTGTCTGGCCCCCTAAATTTTCTTGGGAAAAATGGGTGGCCCCCCCCCCCCTGAAATTCCTTCACCCTCCTGGAAGTAAATTCTGAACCGTCCCTTAGGAACATTTCAATTCGTCCCAGCAAACTCCTGGCTAAAGTTTCGCCTTGTTTGACGACTTATTACCACAGAGTCTATTACCACAAGCGTGCCCTCTATCCTCTAATACGTGAAAAGACATAAGTCACATGCAATGTGACATCGCTTTCGATGTCATCAGTGTACTCAAAGGTAAGACAAACAAGCCCCCCTACACATCACCACCGTGACAAATTGCGTCTGTATCATGTAAAATTTTACAGTTTATGCAGAAAATATTCACTGTAAGGAATATCGGGACACTTCTTATTCATTCAATTGATACGCAAGTTTGAATCCCGCCTTTTTTGGACCTGTGATTTTTTCCCGCCGATTAAGGGCTATGTACTCACAACTTTTGGAACTCGCTTGTAATATTTTGTTACGATTTTATTAATTCAATAATTTCGAAATGTACATCGTATGGTGAGACATTATTGTCTCACTGCCTAAAGAGGGCGCCATTAGGCTTCCTGGTTTGCTGTTTTCAGTTTCGATGTCCACGCTCTACCACTAAATTCAAAGAGCCAAACAGCTCAATACTGGCAAAACATTAAATCGTTCAAATAACATTTTGCCTGTGTATTCCTTTTGAGCAAAGCAAACCGGACATAGCTGTCCTCCAGAGTGAAGGAAATATTTCTGCTATAACTCTCACATTCAGTTCTAAATCGACGATCAACGCCAGGGCCTTCACAGTATCTGCGTATCTCCTTTCAGTTGTCATGTTGGACATTGCTTGTATCATTATATGTTGGTATTTGATTGCTGGTTATATATTGCAGAAGATGATGACCCTCGAAATGATAACAACGCAAAACATGATATATGGATCGATTTATGTTTTCCATTAAATATTTAATCAAGACTGTAGAAGAATGTAACTTTTGTGAATCAAGTAGTACCCCTGAATGATTATTTTAGGATGAAGATAAATAACACAGAACAGGCCAACAAACGTTACCGACAGAAATATAAGAAAGAGAAAAGTGAGGCACAGGCAGAGGATAACTTATGAAAATATTCAAATTTTGAAAACAAATCATGTGGCCTATTGCCGATCATAAATTGTATCTACATAGTTTCGCCTCAACTCACCACAAGTTCTGTTACAGACTTACGTTGCCTCGGGTCAAATAGATCCACGCCAGGGGAGAGTTTTTTAGAGGAATAAGGGTGTTGTTTTGTATGATAATTATGTCTAATACTTTGCTGTGAGTTAATGTGTGAGGTAATGATAGAAATGAATATGCGTACAGTTTAAGGTAGACCACGCCCCGGGGATAGATATTTGGACTCTCGAACTTTTATGATTCTTTTCTGATCTACCACTCGTTGGGGGGGGGTCTCATTTTAAAGCTCGTCGAGTTAGAAAAAAATCATACCATCTTAGTTTTTCTAAACTTGAAAATTTTATTTTCCCCATAAAGTTAACATAGGGATGTTGGGCATTTTGAATTTCACATTTTGGTAAATGATATATAATTTGTTGTTCTAGTACCAAACTGTGCACGGCGATCCCTGAGAGAATGTTTGAAAGTTTCATTTAGGAAAGTTTGAGCAAAAGTTGAAATCTTTCACTTTCGAGGTGCATACTACCTTAAGGGTGTACTCGAGTCATATTTATGCAAATTTATGCCATATGCTAGTGTTGTCCTGTGTTTTGTCATCAAAATTTAAAGTTTACAATTTCCTTAAGCAAGTTTTTTACGTCATCCTCATTCACTCTTACACTTTGTCTTTAATTTCAACACTCGCAACTATTTCATTCGATTTCGTCGAACGAAACTTTAAAATATATTTATATCCAATTTCCCGTTGTTTTCATATGAAAGACTATTTCTGAAACTCCGGCAGCCAATATTCATATTAAGCTGACACACGAGAAAGTGGCTGAGGTTTTCAGAAAGAGATAACTTTGATTTACTTCGATTTTGTTTCGTTTGTTCAGGGGTAATACATACCGGAAATGTTTGTCTGGAGATAATCTTTTTTATTTCACAGTAAAGAAAGAAATGTCAAAACATTGGGCTTTAAAATGAGAAAAGGATCTTGCTTCAAAAAACGCCAAAATATTAATTGTGATTTATCACATATTGTGTTCCTTTGGTATCAATTTCCAATTCGAAAAGGCTTCATTGGTAATTCTGCTCATTAGCAAGATGTTGTTACCATGAAAGGTTCAGTTTAAGGGCAAATTACGACAACAGAATAAATATTCACCACCAAGAAATATAAACTTAATAGACAAAATACAAAATAAATTTTATATAAAGTGTAAAACGTACTGATATTTATTGATCGCAAGATGTAGTAGCATCAGTTGACATGAAAGACATTTATGGTGCTGATAAAGTTGAAAAAGAGGAAAACCGTTGCATCTTCTTTATAGTAATGATGGTTTAAGTGTAAACCAAAAAATTAAATGAATTTCTGGTAAAAATGAATTTCTGGTTCTTTCTATATTATAACTGTAAGCTGTTCACACTTGTAGAGATTGTTCTATTAGAGTAAATATTTGAATGGCTTAGTGTTGAAGGTGACAAAATCAGTATAAACTAAGGTTATGCAGTCGAATCTAATCGGTTTTTGTGCACAAAAGGGCGAGAAGCATACTTCACAGTTGATGGCCAGTGTTCCCCTAACTTATTTTACCATTTCTTGAACTGTTAAATTCACTCTTATGCACGTTTATAGACTCCAAGAAACTTCGTTTTACGGGCGATTGTTAGTGGGATAGAATCTGTTTTCGATGGAATCGGATGTTCGATGTAAACATGGTTTGAAACTTTAGCGACTCAATCTCTCGCTTTTAACTCAAACGGCAGTATGGTGTGGTTCTGACTCGTACTGAACATCATGTGTTTCAATACGAGACGCTAACCAACATTGTAGATGTTACACTACAAATATATCCTTTTTATTGATACACAGTCCATGTATTTCTTAAATTGTAAGATGATTGCTGAACGATCAACGGTACTTCTAACTGTCTCCACTTTGGTCGTCTATCATCAATGCCTGGTATGTAAGTGTATGCGAATTCAGATAAGGCTAAATAAAAATATAATTTATGTGTTTCCTGTAATCAGACCCTACAAATTTCCGGCACTATCGAAATTCACAAAATTCTGTCGCCAGGGTAAATGAGGTCGGAAAAATGAACATAATTCGGGGCTTTAGTTGACTGACTTTAGTACTAACAGACTGTGGTCCAGTTTCCAAGTTTCTCAGCTGTGAAAAACATAGCGCGGTGCAATCCCCATACGAGATACGCAGAAACACTATTTAGGTTTAAAGTCTCCATTCACCGGTGACATTCTTTTGGTAACAGGTTTCAGTGAATCTCACTAGAGTGGAAGATTTATGATAATTATTGTTTGATTGTTTGTCCTCTGCCGTCATTATTTCCTTTTATAAATGAAGATTCAGTTTCCTTTTCGTCCCATATTCGTGAATTCTTCGAAAGGCGACATTTATTGTAAAAACGCACTTCCTTCTCTAACAATAAACTATAGAAAAAACACGTGTCATGACATCACAACGTCTCACATATATAACACGAGATTCATCGACAAATCGCAAACTTGCTGCCTGAAAGCGTAACCACTTACAACGAAATGGCTGATTTCAACAAACATAAGCCGATGGATGTCTCTGACGTTAAGCCTACAATGGAAGCCAAGAGAGGCACAGCCACATCGGGAAGCATTCCCTACAACTCAAACATCTCTGACATTGTGGAACAGCTGGGCAGCCAAGGGTTTCTGAACACGCAAAAACTGACCTTCCTTGTGCATGGTTTCTGCGGTAATATGGACGATGTCTGGATGAAAGACATGCAAGACTACATGGTACAAGAGGATCCTGGGCAAACAGTCATGCGCTTCGATTGGAGAAAAGGGGCCGCTGCTCACATCTTAACCATCGAGGACAAACTCAAATCTTACGAACGTCGACTTCAAGAAATCCATTCATCCCGTTCTATCACTGAACAAAACAAAAAGAAACTTCTTGAAGAAATCGGGAGAAATATTCAAGGGGAACAGTGGTTCATCGACTGGTTGTTTTTATATCACACTGCGGCTGCAACTACTCAAACAGTTGGTAAATGGTTGGGTGATGTAGCCGGGAAGATCAAAGAGGCACAACCGACCATTCGGATTCAAGGTGTTGGTCACAGCCTAGGCGCTCACTTGCTCGGCAAAGCAGGGCGTTCCAGTCATGTCTTTTCAAGGATAACAGGTCTCGATCCTGCCGGCCCTGATTTTGAAGATGGTGCAAGAGACAAGATGTTGTCCAAGTCCAACGCAGAATATGTAGATATTATTCATACCAACGGATTTGACGATGGGTTTTGGTCATTCCTTTATCCCGTAAATCACTTCGGCACGCTGATACCACTCGGTGACGTGGACTTCTACCCTAATTACGGTACAGTGCAACCAGGATGTAGCAGCATCGGTGGCAGTCATTCCCGTGTCTTGGATTACTACAATTACACTATAAAACATCCAGGCGTACTGACTGCAAACCAAGTTCTCGATGGAACTCCTGGATACGAAAAGCCAGTGAAGAAGACAAAGAGAGGTAGGCCAGCAGAGATGGGATACTACTGTGAAGAGAGCTCTCGTGGACTGTACTACATCTCAATAACAAAAGACGAGGTGCCAATGAAATATACACATTAAAGTGAAGTCTACAAAATTTAATTAATGCTTGAATAAATGAGTCACTTTTGATAATATAAGGAAATCTCCATTTCGAAGTTAGAGTTAGAGTAGAAGTTAGAGTTGGAAAACAGCCAATTAAATACAACCTTGGCGATCAATGCTGATATAAACACTCGTTTATTTTTATCAAAAGCCATATAAGAAGATCAAATATTTTAATATATTTGGTCCATGCATAAACGAGTGGTCGTTGTAATGTAATTACAGCTGATAAAGTTAGATAAACTGAGATATGATAGTTTTCATATACATTTTTACTTTGCATCGGATTGACGAAGGTTTTAAAGATTCACGAGCAATAACAATGATCTGTGATTCACAGCACTTTATTGATGGTGTTTATCTTGTACCAATTTTCGATTTTTCTGTTAAAAATAAACTTCGTTTCAATAATTTTGAGATTAACTGTAGCCGATTGAATTATATTCAAGAGTAAGTCCCGGTAGGAGTAAAACTGACAATTATAGCATCGAATCAGTTTTCCCAAAACGCTTTCCCTTCCTTGTAAATGCAACGGGCAATGTGAACAGAGTCCACCAGGGTATTGTATGAAGGGGATAAGGGGATAAAGGCACGGTTCCCTTGACGGAACTTGTGCATCAAAAATAATATTGGACACATACAAGCTGTATTAACAAGTTTAGCAAAATGTCTGGAGTCGATCAGTGGCTATAAATTTTACAAATAGAACAAATTTGGCTAACGCCACATCCTGTAAGACCGGGTGGGGGCGGTGTTATTTTCAGCCCTGGTAAACAGACGATTATCATAGGTCGCAATGGTTAGCTCATTGATTGTCATATTCCCGGTATTTTAAATACTTTTTTGCCTCCTGAGTGGGTCATAAACGTCTCAGGCAGTCGATCATAATTCCAATATGGCGGATTTCTACAAGCAAAAATCATGAGATTACAGCAGCAACACTGAAGGTTTAGGTTATACCGTGTAATGTCAGAAATGCCTAAAATGATATCAAGAATAATGAGTTTAGTTTGTTTCACGAACACACTTGCCAAGAAAGCCATTATAGTAGTGTTCAAATTATTTATGATATTACTATCGAAAACTCTTACATGTCGACTTCTACCCACAATGCATTTCGATATCATGTTGTTTGCCCCCCAGCACAAGACAAAAGCTTCTTAAGGCAGCAAGAATTGTGCGGTTTGTGTAATTTTGCATTATTCTACAGGCTGAAAGGTGAGCAATGGTTAAAAATTTGTTAAGTGAGAATTGTAAAACGAACCGGCTTAGCCTCGGACAGCACAATTTTAGCCTGTCGAAATGAGAGAGGAATCGAGATTTGAAAATCTGATATTTCCGGGGGGTCACTTCCTTCTACCGTACTAAAGGGTTTTAACGACTTCACCGTTGGGTCCATATTTGTTGAAAACTTACCAACACTACACTATACTATACTATACTATACTATACTATACTATACTATACTATACTATACTATACTATACTATACTATACTTAAGCAAAAAAGCACTCCCAGCGCTGGTATACCACGAGATTTTGACCAGTTCACGACATATATGCACGAGCGATAGCGAGTGCATATATGAAGTGAACTGGTCAAAATCTCGTGGTATACCGTTGCTGGGTGTGATTTATTGCTATTATATCATAACAGTATATTGAAATTCTGGCGTTGAACGTCATAAACGGAGTTTTGCTCAAGCTGAGAGCTCGCGCGTATGCCAGCCGTGGTATATCGCCAATATACCACGGTTCTTTTCGCGTCTCTACCGATCAGATCGCTGTATTTGCACCATCAATATACTGGTATGATATACTATACTATACTATACTATACTATACTATACTATACTATACTATACTATACTATACTATACTATACTATACTATACTATACAAAGACAAATCGCACATCTCTCTCTAACATAGTCAAACACACACAAATCACTCACCATTATATATCTCCATGCAATGAATCTCACAAACTTTTTAACAACAGAATCAGTTTTGACCCACACTAAAATTATATCACTGATCAATTTGCATCACGGTGACAACTCGGTGGTATCAAGGCTGGTAATTTACTTGTCATTGTAGTATGTGATAACCGAGTAGTAGTTTCTGTTTGTTTGTTTTGAATGTGCATATGCATGGTAAAGGCTAATCTTTTACAACCCGAATTATGATCTGTAACATTATTTTGTTGATTTTCCAGACACCACTCAGCTGACAATGATAAGTGTAGGCATATACTCTAATCGTTTTAAGCAATTTAATTGACGTTCTTATCAGAAGCCTCGCATTGTGATATGAAAATGGTAATACTTGACACGATATCGTTGTTTTGATGTTCAAAACCATTGTCATTACAACGATCTGATGTAACAGGAAAACACATACATTTATGTGTGCCTGTTCCTAAACGAAGCGGGTCGACACGTAGAACATAAAACCATTTCAAAATTATGTATCTTTATAATTCGAAGCCACTCAGTTTCCGCAATGTCTCAATGATGACTTAAAACATGGCCCCTGTGTCGTGTTTGTTTTTGAAAACAAAGGATTGACCCAAAGGTTGCCTATAATAGCTAGGTGTCCTTTTCTCACCGGCGCGGTCTCGATTCGTGATTGTTTGTACAGAAAAACCAGGTTGTAAGATCAAATACTGACGCTCGAGTTCTCGATACGTGACCGACATTATAACAAACTCCTACATAAGATTGGCTTGAACAAGTATGGCTTCACCAAGGGACCTTAACAGAAATGCTTCTGACACTGTAAGGACTGCTTTTGAAAATGTTACCATTTATTGCAACGTCCATTCACAAATGAAAGCTTTCCGAACCAAAGTCACTGGTTTGGGCACATTCCATCACAAATTTGACCTCAGATGCCGCCGATAAAATTCTTAGAGAAATGACATTTTTAGCTCCCGTGTTCACTCGCTAAAAATTTTTGATGACTATGTCTGTCCGTCTGTACGTGTGCATGTGCGCCTCTTCGACGTCTTACGAAAGATTGAGTGGGCTTAATTGAAATAATGTACTTCACTAAAAGTGGGAACTGAATAGATTTGGTGTCGTTGATGTCTTGATTGACAGTGAAGCCAATGAAAGCGAACTGCTGCATATAATACAGCAGTCTTGGCGTAAGGAAACACTAATGTTTCCGTTAACAAGACCTATGGAAATACGGCAGGTCCAGTGTTACAAACAGCAAAATTCGGCTAAATCATGAGAAAAAACGTTTAGGGTCGGAGGGATTTTTTATAGGTTAGAATACGTTTATACCGGAAAAACACATCTTTATTTTATTTTGCCTCGAGGGGAACCTATTGTCAGTGTGTCTTTTTGTGATAAAATCCAATATGGTCACAAGAAATTTATTCTGTTTAATATATTTACATGCCTAAAGCCACTACTCAGCCATGTTCTCACCACTTTCATGCAAAGTTGGCAAACAGATAATATGTCGGTAAAGAAGTCACAATGTAAATTTCTTGCAATGCCACTAATATGGCCGCCATGTGTCCATTTCTTACAACCATTCATTGGGCGATTCACGTGAGAATGTCGTTTCTGTTAAACGTTGTCGCCTGTATTGATGATGTGATCCAATGTGGCCCAGACGGCCATTGTGTAGGGATTTTACATGTCAGGCATGTGTCAACCCGTTGTATTCAAAGTTCATAGTAGGGTGTGTCAGCCCATATTTTTCAAATTAGGTAGCCATTTTGTTGGTTATCTGTGATACTTTTGGAATTTTATTATGGCGTCAAGGATTAGCTAAATGTTTTAACTCTTGCAAAGTAATTTAATACGCTAACAAGAAACCATGTCAGACAGTATAGATATAAAGTTCACAATAAGAATTGTACTGTTTTTAACGGATGGTTGGTACAGGTCACAATGTAAGCAAATATTTGTCATCCATATCGAAGAATTACTATTTCCGTTTTTCCATTTGAACCATTTTATCGTTTGACAAACATTTACTCAGACAGCAATGTGATCTGTGTTGATTTCATCAATAAAATGTCAGCTTATTATAAACAGTGAACTGTAGTGAGACAAGCGCTTGAAGTACCACCTATATGCTGTAACACAACAGACTGATAAAATGTACACACGGTAAAGTGAGATTTGTTGGATGATGGTTTTAAAAGACCCTACATTTAAAACACAAAGAGTGCGACCAGTTGCCTTGCGCAATATATATATATATATATATATATATATATATATATATATATATATATATATATATATATATATATATTATATATTATATATTATATATATATATATATATATATATATATATATATATATATATATATATATATATATATATACAAAACTTTGACACGACTCTCCACAACATGTATTGCAGCCTTTCACTGCCGTCTGTGTTAACTGAATCTGAACTGGGTCGTTTAAAGGAATAATGGCGAGTCAAATTCAAATACGTGCAACGCACGGCAATGTCGACATTTTCGTCACTAAAACGTCGAGTTAGAAAATATTTAAAAAGGGTTTTTGTGAGTCATCCTCAGTCAATCTTTCTTTTTTTTTCATTTATATCCGGTGGCAACAATTTTACGACGAACAAAGAAATATACAAATTTGCAGTTTTTAGGGCGACCACGGTTGTGAAGGCACTTATCTCTGAGTACTGCCAGTTACTGTTGCGTGGTAGGTTTACGGTCAGGAATGTGGATAAAATGTTGACAATGAGATAAGCTCAACTTGAGTTTCAATTCTCTTTCGATTTGTTCGCGGCAGATATTCTTTGGCAGTGCAACAGGAACTGTTTGTCTGGCGCCTATTTTTATTACATAGTAAAGACAGAAATGCTTTAAAGATACAATATCAAAATATTACATTCCTGGCGTGGACATACACATCATTCCTGTAAACTAACTTTAGATTTAAAGCCCCATTAGCCGTATCTTTTTGCATTTTGTTAACAAAAAATACCATCCTATCTTTAGACAAAGGTTTTATAATCTTTTAAAATGTCACTATTTCAATCGTTGGTGATGGCTTTAGTCGATTAAAGTCAGGCGCTCAGTGCACGTATATATGTAGCGGACGTATTTGAGTTGAAACAATTGTTTTCTCGTTAAAATCTGAATTTTGCATTTGTCGTGGTGTTTAATAGGGCGTCCTGTGAGCGGTTTCACAAACTTTAATGATTTTAAACCATCTGATCAAAAAGCTGCAAAACGATACAGGTAATAGGCCTTTAGCAAGACAAGTGATGGTTACCATGCGATTTATTGTTTACCTTAGGTTTTGGTTTTTTTCTTTGAACCAATGTACATCTTGAGTCCGGCTAAGCATATTAAAAGCCTTAAGAAGTCGCACAAAATATCTAGGCATGCAAATACTTTGTAAATGATTGTCTACATATAAAATGTATTAAATCCAGTCTCGAATCGCGTACATGCAGGTGTATTCTGCAACGGTTCGAACTACACAGAAGCTCAAACTCTACAATTTTCCCGTTTAATCGGAAGTAAACGTCTACATTTGGCCAAATTAATTGCATCAGAACTCATCATTGTTTACGGAATCATGTGTCAAAATCGTGCTGGAGGAAGAATCACGGGTCAAAGATCTACTTTCTATTAATATTTCGTTTGTCAAAAATCTGCGTGGGGCGACAATTGGGTCAAAACCGCAGTACACTCGTGCACAGCCTTCCTATGGTAGTGCCGACATGGGTGTCGACAAACAGTAATGACCAGATGTGAATGACAAACAAAGCTGTCAATATGCATGCCACAAGTGCGACGGCATTTGTTAATCAATAACTATGCGTTTCATTGTGATCATATGCTTATGATGATGTACCATGTACATGGTTTCTAAAGTACTATCAAGGTACGGCCAGTTTGCAGTCGGATGAGAATTTTGCGAAATAGTGGTTTGGCCTCGATAGTCAAAGATTTTAGGAGTCGTCACGAAATAATTATTCTCAATTGAAGTTCCACTAAAGCAGTTTTAGAGTCATACGTACAGTCTACAGTATGCTATACAAGTCCCCTGCTTGCCCGAAATAGCACGCTATTCACGACATTGTCGACAAAAGATGATTTGATTGCAAAAAAAATATTGAGCAAACTCTTTATCACATGTGTAAGCGAAAGAAAAAGAATAATGGCGAGGAATAATGGCAAATTTTGGTGAAAGGGGGGCGGAAATGTAGTCAATGAAACGCGACACAATGAGTTCTGGATTTTCTATGCTCACTCTAAGGCACCTCTGTCCTGAGAATGTATAATCTACTGACGACTATGGCCTAACTTGTTTACGCGTTGAGAATTGAGATTTCGAAACCTGAAATATTGAATTGTTTGCCTAAGTACAGTCATTCACGAGGGAACTAATGTTTATTCATCAATAGGGAGGCATAAATCACTTCTTTAGTTTAGTAAGGGGGCTGCCACAATCATCAGCGTTCAGCCTTTACTTGAATCACTTCACCGGTAAACCCTGCAGCGAAGGAGACAAAAATGGCTGGTGTTCAGGAAGAGTCGCCGATCCCGATTTCCGATGTAAAACCTCGGATGGAGGCCAAGATTGGAACCCATGAATCCCGAAAATTTGTGTACGATTACACCGTTAATATATCTGATACAGTGAATCGAATGCAGAGAGACGGGTTACTGACAGTAAGGAAACTGACTTTCCTTGTCCATGGTTTCAACAGTGGCAGTGACACATCATGGATGCAAGACGCCCAGGCTGAAATGCTGAGACAGGATCCTAGTCAGGCAGTTGTGCTCGTTGGATGGCAAGAAGGAGCGGCTTTAGACTGGGTAAGCCTTATAGTCAAGGGCATACCTTGGCAAAACCCGTTAACGTACTTCCAACCGAAATTGCCTCTTCAAAGAGTGGTCGACACAGTGAGTACGATCTTTCAGGCAGACACGCTATCTCCCTATAGGCGGGCGGCAGCCACAACTCAAACAGTCGGTGCTTGGTTGGGAGAGATATCGGCAGTCATCAAGCGCCGACATCCACAAATACAAATTAGAGGTGTCGGTCACAGCCTTGGTGCGCACGTGCTTGGAAAAGCTGGGCGGGAAAGTCGTGTCTTTTCAAGAATAACAGGTCTTGATCCTGCAGGTCCCGATTTCGAGGACAATCACGTAGACAGAATGTTAAAAAGATCTGACGCAAATATGGTTGATGTTATACATACGTGTGGCTACTTCGAGGGCCATAGCATTCCTCTCAATCATTTTGGTACCCTAAAGCCACTTGGTACGGTTGATTTTTACCCTAATTATGGTTGCGGTCAGGATGGTTGTGAACACACCCTTGGTGGCAGCCATTCCCGTGTGCTTGACTATTATATTTACAGTATACGACATCCTGGTGAGTTTACAACCAACCTGGTTCTGGATGGAGTACCAAGCTGCAACGCACCAGTCAAGAAAACCAAGAGAGGGCGCTCTGCGGCTGAGATGGGATACCACTGTAAGGAGAGTTCTAGCGGACTCTATTTTATTTCTATCGCGGCTAAAGATGTACCCTTTAAATATGTGAAAACTAAGTAAAATTCTACGTATGAAAAAATCACACGATAGAAGGTCTCCCGTATCTTACACTGGAAATATATCCAAAAAAAATCAATTGCACAAACTTTCAGCACAAGCAAGCCATCGGGCGATCGCTGGCCACTTCTGGAGAGCATACTTCTTAAGGGAAAGTGATGACTTGCTTTTATTACATAGAACGATGTTATTAAGTTTTAATGTTACTGTGTGTAATGATTTCTCTATGCTTTCAGAAGGCAATATTTTGTAGGACAAAAGTGACATTAATCGATTTTGCTTGAATATTTTTTTCCATTTCATCTACGGAATATACTTTTCAACTGATTTCCTTTCTCCAACACCAAGGCAAAAAGATGACCAACTGAAACGATCTGTTGGTAGCCCCTTCACTCACATTTAAGCTGATCGTGTACCTTGAGTACGCACAGTCACTTAATGGAGCTTATCAATGTTGCCTGCATCACAAATATTTGTCTGATTGACGGCTATAAATTTCAAGTAAATGTTTAACATTTTGTTGCTGCAATATACTTGGCAATTCTTTCATAACATTGTTTCATTATGATAGATAATTCTGTTTTAAAGTAAAGTAATGTGAAGCAATGCAATCAAGGGCTTTCGTTAGGTAACTTCAAAGAAAAGGAAGTAATTAAAGTTTTGTCATATTTTTGTGAATTAGCAGAAGCAGTAAGTTTTGAAGCCGTGGAAAACATACATTGATGTTCTAGTTTGTAATATCCTGCAATGTGAACAACATAATATAATTCACGGGACATTCCATTACAAAATTCAATAGAAGCACCCTGAGTTCAACAGGTATCATGGTAAACATTTTACTGTCATCTTGATTTTATTTGCTAAATATGTCAACCACAGAGAACTGAAAAATAAGGTTCAAAAATCCTTTAACGGCAACAATTGAAACACTAACTCGCTTTTCCGACAGCCTGTGCCAATTACAGCATACCATCTTGGATCGCTTACCCTTTCTCTAGCTGCTTTAATTACAACACCACTTTGGCCGACTTGCAGCGATTTGGAAGCTGTTATCCAATTGGTTGGCAGAATCTTACCCTTATAATTGAATAATACAAATAAACTCCCCAAGGTGCGGTGAATAGTGACAATCGACCAATCAGATATAACCTTGCAAACACGCTGCAAGTCAGTCACTCCACTTGCCTTACCAACACAGTAAGAAAGATCATCCACAGTAGAGTATGCCATTTAATAAATGTTAAAAATATTATAAACTCATTTACATTAGGAAGTGTAGGGTCTGGTCATTTGTTACGGTGAGTTACGTGAGTTATGGTGTGAAAATCAGAGGATGTTTAGAAAGACTCCATTATTCAAACGTTGGTTGCATTAAAGATTAAGCAATTCGTCAGCCGATGACCATGTCGAACCCTTACTGTCGAACGCTTTAATTACATTAACCACAAGCATAAATGCCATCTTTAATCTTTAGAATAAGCTGTTGTCAATGTTAATTCTGGAAATATTGGATTTACGTCTCAATTTTCAGTCGTTTCATTAGCAAGGCATTCCACACTAAATGTAAACATCGTTGGATTTAGTATTTGACATATGACATCCAACGCTGTGAAACTCCCTTGCGAGAATAGGGGCTTGATATTGAGCAACATGAAAAAAACACGACGGTCTATGTCATGTTATACTCTAGCGCGGAGTATTTCTCCCCTGTGATCATTAAAAAATTGCAAAATCCTACGATGCAAAACGATCGAAATTTAAATTCTGGTGAGACAACGTCGCTATGCTTTGAAGAAAGTGCTTCTTGCAGTTTAAACGAATACTGAGGTAGAATGTGCCTCGGGGGACAGATTTTACATTTTCGGAATTTCGTTTTACCATTCTTTTGGACTACCACTTGTGGGGGCTCATTTAAAGGGTAAATACAGTTTTCACTGACCAAGTTTTTGGAAAATAGGGAAGTTCATTTCCCCCCGTAGAGATAACAAAGGAATGGCGGCCATTTTGAATTACAAGTGTCGTGAAATATTGGGTGAATTTTTCCTCAAGAACCACAATTTAAACGGCGACCCCTGATATTATTCTTGATTTTGAAATAGAATGGTTGAACGTTTGGTTGAAGAAAGTTTGGGCAAAAGTTTAAATATTTTATTTTATGCGCGCGAACTATCTTAAACTAGAATTTTGATATCTTCACGTGCAGATGAGAGTTCTGCTCACAGTGACTTCTCAGCGAAGTCAGTCTATCAGCCAATTTCATATTATGAGTTGAAATATCACAAACTGCAGATATTCTTATGACTTGTTGGGGTATGTGAAAAATGACATTGATTACACTGAAAGTTTCATCGTACGAGGGCGCTCTCACAGTCGAACTTTGGAGCTCCCTCAGAATCTTCCACTTCATAATTGTGGAAGGTTTTAACATTTCTGACGATATTTTTTGGACAGTCGACATATAGGCCAATGCAATGTATGGAACATGTTATATGATTGAAGGGTAACATATGTCCATGGATATTTGCAGGTGTAATAAGATATATAGGGCCTATATATAACATTTTTAATATTAATGTTCATTTTCAATGTGTCAAAAATTGCACCATACGTCCTGATTTTGAATTAATTATTACGGACACATGTCTTCCTTTTTACTCATTGGCGTCTTGTGAATGATACTAAAGAAGAGACCATCAATAGCTATTTGAAGTGCATGTGTAAAATATATCAGGCCTAAAAATATGATGTTTTCATTGCCTGTGACAAACTACTATTTCATATTCAATACTGTGTGATTTCAGTAAGTTGTATTGAGTCTGCCTAACTAGTTAACTTTCATAATGCCACGAACAATTGTGTCGTTTTGACCACCTCCCATTATTTTGAAAATCCAGCTAAAGCTTTCAAAACCTTCTCAAAATCTATTCAATTTCGTAATGTGCAATTAGTGCAATAAATATACCTAGATACATAATATCAGAATACGGATGATGTGCATGTGACAGAGATGAAACACGTTTATTGGTCTTAAGTATTGTTGTCTGCAGCTTTGAAACAAAGGCGGGTGACCAGAACGTGAGAAGCGCCTGGGATGAGCGACGAGCCTTTCTCTGAAACAGCACGATTAGCACAGCACAGCACAGCGTGGGAAATTGAACAGCTCATCGGCGACAAAGATTCAAGTGCAATCAAGGATGTTGGTACGTATGCTTTAGGATATTATTTGTGAAGAAATTGTACTACTGTTAGCGCTACCGATTGCCAAGTACACTTGTTACAATGGATTGTTGCAGTGCATAATATCAAAACACATTAAAAATTATAACCATAAAAACAACATGAGCGTGTGCCGTGTTATAAAACATCTATAAGCTGGTCTTTATTCGGTCTATAGCACCCGTTTATTGCCCCTCGTAGCCGTGTATTACTAAGAACACATTGCTATACCCTCGGCCTACGGCCTCGGGGAATAGCGATGTGTTTCTGGTAACACACGGCCCATCAGGTTAATAAAAAGCGCATCATGACCAGGTAACACGTGTTTATTATATAACTGTCACCTCGCGAACCGTTTCGTCTTGACTGTGTACCATGATGTCATGGCTAATGGCGAGTTTCGCTGTTGAGGGCGCACTTACTCTTGGGTGGCGTATTTGCCTTGGTACGCCCCTATACCAAGGACAGCGGGCGCAATATACATGTTGGAGCAAACAATGACAAATGTACACACTGCTACATTTTGAAATTATGATTTAGTTTATTTGATACCTAAATAATGGATTATTGATCTCTTTCTGGCCATTTCCGAATCTCTGTGATCAGATGTTCTTGTTTGCCTGGCGTTTGCTTCGTCGCCATGTCCCACTTGCCCTTCTATGTGCACTTCAGCTATTGATACTTTTAATCCATCTGCGTCCAAACAATTAACAATTTAACCGTCAGCTTTTGCCTTCTTATATGCAGAAAGAGAACATAGTCTCTGACATAAATCGTTTCAAAGTCCGCCGAGACCATTTTGTCTTTTCAGTCTTTGTCATCATTTTTTATGTTCATCGGTTAATTATTCACACAGCTCACCAAGTTACCCATAGACTTCCATTCTCTACCTCTTATTAAGGAAGTGACATGATCCAGCTCAGCTGCTACGCTTATGTGGAGGTACACGCTATTACACGGACTTAGTGGAGACTCAACGTCGGCGGAAGTCCATTATGAACACACCACACTGCATTGATGATAACTAAAAGTGTTTTATTGCAAATGAAAAGTAACCCAAAGAAAACTGCAGGTGTATTCAATAAACATCAAAACTTCTCTAAAGGCTATACGAAACTATGCTATGAATAGAAGTAAAGTAAAATATGAATACCACTACAGCATTTCGCGAGGGCCCCTAAAGTCAATCAGCCAATTGAAAAGGGGTAGTTGATGACCTAGAGCAAAAGGCAAGCAATTTTCCCAAGTTAATGTCAATTCTGCAAGGCCGAAAGTGTGGGTACTAGTTGCATTCCCAGGGAATGGGGGTCAGGATGGAATCAAAGGTCCCTTCATGAGAGAAGAGGTAAGGAGAGAGAGGTGGAGAAAGGGGTGGAGGCGGGACTGAAGGCAGTCTACAACAATGAGAGTTGAATGAATGAAAAGTGCAGGAACAAGGACTGCTGAGGCTGTGTGCCGTGTGCAGAGGAGGAGATGATTGGCTGAGAGAGATTTGGAGGGAAAAATGTTGATAACTGATGGTGTCAAGACGCCTGAAGGAAGCAGTGTGGAAAGTTCACAAAACCCATCTGTGTGAAAAACACAGATTACACTTTTTGAACACGCCTCACTACATTCATGATAACTAAATAGTGTATTATTGCAAATGAAAAAAAAAACACAGAAAACTGCAAGTGTATGCAATGACATCAAAACTTCTCTAAAAAGCTATACATACTATGCTATGAATAAAAGTAAAAAAAAAACATGATTACCACTGCAAAATTGGAAGAGGACCCCCTTCAGTCAAGAAGCGGAGTGAAAGGGGCAGTTGATGACCTAGAGCCAAGTCAAGCAACTGTCCCAAGTTGGGGTCTATCCTGCGGTGCCGAAAGTGTGGGAACTAGCAGAATTCCCGAGGAGTGGGATCAGAATGGAATCTAGGCCCAAACAAAGGAAGAATGACACTGAAGTGACCCCAGTGATGGCAGTCTACCACCGGTGAAAAATGAGAGTTGAATGAAAGAAAAGTGCAGTAACAAGGACTGCTGACTGAGGCTGTGTGCCGTGTGCAGAGGAGGAACTGATAGGCTGAGAGAGATTTGGAGGTAAACATGTAGACAACTGATGGTATCAAGACGCCTGAAGGAAGCAGTGTGGAAAGTTCACAAAACCATCTGGTGAAAAATACAGATTACAATAAACCTATCATACATGCTATGCCTGTATTGCCATTCTTCTATTGTTCAGACGGTACTGATATGAGCCCATATTTTAACTAGTGAAAATATGGATTATATTTTCACTGTAACCGAACTACTTACAGCGACGCGTACGCGTGACCTTCGCTGTATGCATGACCATCGTTGGTATATGTACATATAAACAGCTGAGCGAATAAGACAAATGACAATCCGAAATGTCATTATGGATTATGGTCAAAATTATGTTGTTTGCAGTCACTTTATGGGCATTACTCTTAGGCACAAGTACAGTTGTACCAAAATCATACAAACAAACGTATTGAAAATTTGTATAATTTGCCGACACCTGTCAATTCACGGCCGGTCCCGTGGCGGCAGTGTTTTCGTGTCGTCTACGCTGCTGAAGATTACACCATGGATGTATGATTACACGTAAATATATCGGTTGACAGAGCATCATGATAGAATCGCTTTACGACAAGTTTCCTGGTGATGAGCTTGAATTACAAGCGGTGAATTACATCGTTTCAGTGTCGTTTACAGTCGTAAATACTCGCGACAGACAAGGTTTAAGGTGCACATGATATTTGATATTTGTGCCTGTCAGTGCACAGGTCATGTTCGTGTCTGGTGGTACCGATGCGGTGCGGGTTTCAGATACAATGTACCATCTAGGGAAAGTAAAACTTTCGCTTAGGTTGTAAAGGAAGTTTAGTTCTATTTAGGCAAGCCAGGAACGAAAATATACGAGCAGACGACGGAAATACCTTTGAAATGTTTTATTCGTACAGCAACAATAAAATCACGAACGAGTTACGACACTACAGCTTACAGTGTACTCACTTCAGGTTTTCACTAATCCGCTTACTGAGATGGTAAATTCGGCATATTTGACGTCTGGGAACATGTATAGTATAATCTTCGAGAAAAACTGACTGGTACGGGTATTATATCCACTGTATGTGCATTCACAGATGTCGCAGAGCTGCTTGCTCTGTGCTCTCAGCTGTTCATACTCGGAGCGTGGCGGGAGTATTTTGACCCGATTTTGGCGGCCTCATAACTTTCACGCAGGGATGAGGTTATGTATCAAAACAAGAAAACACACCCATTTTACACACTCCCGCCTATGTTTTACATCCACCGTCATTTTAAACTAAAAATAAATCTTCTTCAAATTGTGAAAACCTGTGTCAACATCGTAATATTTAAATTGTTCGCTTTAAAAGTGCTCCATAAACCCTCCTTTGAAGTGGAATGGCCAATAGCGGAATAATATCAGGAAGTGATACGGTTGTCATCACTCCTTAGCAACCAACTTTTTATAAGTACAGCCTGGAGGAAGCAAGGTCGATTTCAAGTTGATTCGTCGCTAATTTCGGAGCGTCTGTAGGAAAACAGTCATAACGGCCTCATAACTTTCACGCAGGGTGAGATATGTATCAAAACAAGAAAAGACACACCCATTTTACAAACTCCCGCCTATGTTTTACATCCACCGTCATTTAAAGTAAAAATAAATCTTCTTCAAATTGTGAAAACCTGTGTCGACATCGTAATATTTAAATTGTTCGCTTTAAAAGTGCTCCATAAACCCTCCTTTGAAGTGGAATGGCCCAATAGCGGAATAATATCAAGAAGTGATACGGTTGTCATCACTCCTTAGCAACCAACTTTTTATAAGTACAGCCTGGAGGAAGCAAGGTCGATTTCAGTTGATTTCGTCGCTAATTTCGGAGCGTCTGTAGGAAAACAGTCATAACCAAAGCATGCATGTATGATAAAGGGGTTATTACACGAAGTTTGGGCGATACCACGTCGTATTCGAGTGATGTGTCCGTATTTTGACGAGTTGTAACCCTAATTATTTTACAATGACAAGCTTACAGATAATGTCGCCCAAGCTTCTCCCATGTCTCTGTTTGGTAACAAAGCTGAAGACAACAATATTTTAGGAATAGAGTTTCATGAGTTTCACGCCCTTACGTGTACATGTACGAGATGTGCAATATAAAAACCTACATTTTAAACATAATGACACATATACTGACAAACTTTAAGCTGGCTTTCGTATAGTGTAACGTTTTTGCTGAAGCGTCAATGCAGATGTCATCAAGACAATACGATTATAGTATGTGTATTTTCTCTTCTAATTTTATCGATGAAATAAATGATTATACTATAATAAGGTTACTCTAAACTATTCAGGAATACATGAGAAGCAAATTTTTTTCCGCATTTATTCTATATCATTCAATTTTTTTGATAACATTTTATTTGATGTGATTTAACATTTGTTTATGAACGGTCTGACACGCACGAGCACGCTTGTTTTTCTTGACTATTTATACTTTAGTGGTATTTGCTCAGGTGCTACAGAGATGTAGTACAGTCCGTTATAACCACGCTTGCAGTAGTATCCCATCTCTGCTGGCTTACCTCTCTTCGTTTTCTTTACTGGCTTTTTGTATCCAGGAGTTCCATCGAGAACCTGGTTTGTAGTTAAGACACCATGATGCTTTATAGTGTAATTGTAGTAATCCAAGACACGGGAATGACTGCCACCGATGCTGCTACATCCTGGTTGCTCTGTACCGTAATTAGGGTAGAAGTCCACGTCACCGAGTGGTATGAGTGATTTACGGGATACAAGCCCTCGTCGTACCCATTGGTGTGGATAACATCGACAAAATCTGCATTTAATGCCGACAGCATCTTGTCTCTGGCACCATTGGGCTCTTCAAAATCAGGACCGGCAGGATCGAGACCTGTTATCCTTGAAAAGACTCCACCAGAGCGTCCTGCTTTGCCGAGCAGATGAGCGCCTAGGCTGTGACCCAACACCTTGAATCCGAATGGTCGGTTGTGCCTCTTTGATCTTCCCAGCTACATCACCTAACCATTTACCAACTGTTTGAGTAGTGGCGGCCCGCAGTGTGGTACATGAACAACCAGTCGATGAACACTCGTTCCCTTGAATATTTCTCCCGATTTCTTCAAGAAATTTCTTTTTGTTTTGATCAGTGAATAGAACGGGATGAATGGATTCTGCCGTACGTTTGCAAAGCTTCGTCTCTTCCCTGTACGGAGATAAAGCGAGCTTCTGATCGGACCTCTCATTTTCCGCTTCAAACGAATCATGTTCGTACCGTACAGACGTAAACTGGGTTGTGATTCGACGTCAGAAATTCTCATTTCGAGCGAAGTTAGCTGACTTTGTAAGATACTGATGTGCCAAGCTGCTCCCTGTTTCCAATCACAGCGTATGACCGTCTGAGTAGGGTCCTCTTCCACCATTAGGTTTTGCATGTCTTTCATCCAGATAGCCTCCGAGTCACTGTTGAAACCATGCACAATGAAGGTTATCTTTTCTGCATCAAGGAACCCTTGCTTGCGCAATTGTTCCACAATGGCGGAGACGTCTGGATCGTACTTGATCTTCCCCGATGTTATGCTGCCTTTCTTCGCTTCCATCTCAGGCCGTACTTCTGAGACTGGTAGTGCCTTGTGCTCATGAAATTCAGACATATTGCTGCAATTGTTTGGAATTGAAATGTTGGAAAGAATTGAAATTAATGCGCCTGTCGAAGACTCGCGCGATGTGAAAGAGGTAATTATTTATAACTTATATGCTGCTATTTTCGTTAGTGTCATAAATCTTCGACGACACCGGTTGTGTTTGATCACCGTCTTCAGCTCTGAAAAATATGTAAGGACGAAAAAATATTATGAATACAACGTGAAATAACAGTAGTAATTTAAACCATCTCACTGATGACCACAACGTGACACAGAATACTTTAAAGGTATATTGTCACCTGTTCCAATTTTGCCACAGTTACTATGGAAAGAGAAAATATAAACCAATCACAGATTTTAAGCGGGTGGCCACTTTTAAAAACAGGCCCTCACATGGGCATTTTGAATACAAGGAACGCCCCTTTGACTACATATGGGCATATTTAGATTACAGGTGACTGTATACCTTTAAGAGATCATTGTAACTGTGAGTTATTTCCTCTCCGTTGCGGATGATATTATTCAATTTTTCGCAATGTGTGGCACGGTTAATACACAGATATCTGCGCTAGCGAAAATGTTATTTTAAAATGACATCACACGATATTTACGCAGAAGTAAAGACACATGCCATCACTGCCAGCGATGAGTTGCCAATCGTCGGGAATATGACAGTGACCTTGCCAACTCTCAATTTGAAAAGTACTTTATATTTGACGCAACAGCTTTGATAAGGAAACCTTTGCAGCATTTTCTCTTCATGCAAAACAATTAAAATGCAGCTTGTGCATATGTATATCCTTCTAATGTTTCAAAGTTTATGTGATACATTGGTTCAAATTAAGGATATGACGCTTCATTTTGGAATGTAGTTGTATTTAAATGTTAACAGGAGTATCCTTTAACATGCTTTGAAAGACAAAATAAATCAGGCATAGTTAAAGATATTAGGGTAGATTGTGCCTCGGAGACAGATATTCGGACTCTCAAACCTTTACAATTATTCATTTCTAATCTACCTCTTGTTTGTGCTCATTTTAAAGCTGTTGGCATGTTGAAATGTTCATCGAGGAAAGTTTGAGCAAAAGTTTAAGTCTTTGTCTTTCTAGGCGCACACAACATTAAAGTAGGTATATTTGAAAGCAAAGTCCTGCGCCCTTGTCTAACCCTTGTCAAATAACATTGCAAATGTTCTGCTTAAAGTTGTAAAAAATTCAAGAGATAAGGTCCGGAAACAGTCAATATTGGGGCTGGGTGAATCATTTTATGATTATGTAAATACGACAAATAAGCCTTTTATATAATATTATACAGGTCTAAGCCCTTAGAGTCGCGCCAGAGGTTAGATTAGAAATGTTATTTTAGTCTGACGATGCACTGTCGACGTTTTTGGTCAATAATAGTATCGATTCACGATTAGTGATAAGAGAGAATAAAAGAGAACCAATTGTTACTTGCTATAAAAATTAGTAGGACCACTACGCATTGCGTAAACAATAAATTCAAACATCCGGTTTACATGTACTTTCTGATGAAAACAGTTCACACTTGTTATTAGGCAGGTGTAGATTTTCTGTTTTATTTGCCATGAAGTTTGACATTGTTGGCAATTTTTAAAAAAGTAACAACTCAATATGTGTTTAATGATGGACGTATTGTGCCATCTTTATCGTTGCAATAGCAACTGTACTGCCCAACTTCCAGTTGCAAGCTGAAAACCAGCGTCCCGACTAAAAACTGACAATTTATGACACAGAGGGCGCTCTAGTATTGATTTCCAGGCAGGAATCAGCATGTTATCCTCGTTCATAGGCAGGACAGTTACTCTCTTTTCTATCTTTTTAAAGAGTCATGATAACGATGTTTTGTATCAATGATGAGATGGAGAATAATATTACTAGCTAATGGCAGTGATACTTTTATAAATGGTGTGTTAGGGTATAAGAAGTTGAACGTTTTATATTTGTTTCTTTGCAATCGCTAAAAAAATGGTCACGCCCATAAAATTTAGTTGGGTAGACTTCCGTTGCCTGCTGGTTTATGAACCTGCGCATGCGTAGTTAGTACTCCACCGGTGCGACTATTAAATTGTCAAGAACATCGATCAAAGGACACACGATATCCGGTACATCCTATGTACGCAAGCTAAATTGAACGATCGTTTTTGAAGTTAAGACGAAAACGTGTTGAAGAATAGAAACATAAAAATAAATAACACTCCCTAATTTTGTTAAATTAAAAAAACTATGTACACGCAAAACTGGCAAAGAAGTGAAAGAAGTTATTAATCATTGCAGAGCATTAATGAAAAAAATTGGATGTTCTGAAAATATGGTTAAGGTGTTATGAAAATTGTGTGCCCGAAGGATATGCCGAAAATCTTAGACATTATGAAAATGGAGTACCCTAAGAGCGCGCCAACAATGTTAGTAATGATAGATAGTAACAGTCCGTGTGTTATCTATACTTCATGTTGCTCGCAATTTTTTCATTTTCTGTCATCCTTGACTGAAATTTAGTCTTCAAGGCAGCTTAAGACTTTTGGAATTTTTTTCAAATTTTTTTTCGGATTTCCTTGAGGATATAAAACAGTCCGTCCCTACGAAGTGCTTTGTAGAGTCACCCTACTTCAAAGCAGTGTTCCATGCAAATGTGGGTCACAAGTTACTGACAAGGCCCTCGCGCCGAGATCATTTGTTCCCTGTCTAAAATTATCGTCCGTGATGAAATGACGTGCATTTTTCGTGTCAATTGGACAAGAGTGAAATACTTCTGTTTGGGGTTAGATGCTAGTTTCTAATCAACAACTCAACTTCCCTCCCACCAAAACTACAAAAGCTGGCAACAACTGTGGCTGGTGTTTCCCTGAGTTTCAAAAATGAACTTTGCATGCACCAGCGATTTTCCCGCCACTCTATCGACGCTTGAGAATCATAGATTTCCCGAACGACTTAGTTTTCGTGAGCAGACTCGACGAGTAGCTCATCCTTTTATGGAACTCAGCAGGCTCAGTGACTATCTATGAGGTGCATCTTTCACGAAATCACGCAGGATACACGTATAAGGAATTTTTGCAGAGTTCTCATGAATGATGTCAAAATTTAAACATGTCCTACCTATTTGGAATTATCGATTTCTCACCACCATGTATGCGTTTGCAATGTCTTCCTCTTCGATAGTTGAGGCTCGATTCGGATAAAAACTACGTTCTGTCTCTGAATCACTATGGACATCGATTGGAAACTTGTTGCACAATGGTCGAACAAGCGCGTAGTGTCTGACCACGACTTGTTCGAGATCTAGCTTTTCATCACAGGTACAATGCGGGGTATCGTCTGAATTGTGACGTGACACCAATCCCGACTCCTATTGGTCTGACAAAGTGAAAGGAGGCATATACCTAGGATGGCCATTACCTTAAATGGAACGGAAAATTACGTAGACTTAAACCTTTAACAACGCCAGGAGGCTGCCAATTTAAACGAACAGAGCAAGTGCAGAGCCGAACATTAATCAAGCACGGGACTATTATCTCAAAAGCACAAATTATGCCAACTAGAGGTATATAAGATGATAAAATTGAGAATTTCTATCACAATTAAGTTTCATTTATGCCACTTCCGCAAATATTCTTTAGATACTTCTCTTATTGCAAAGCGACTGACAGTGTCTACATTGTATACACAGCCCCCTCCGCAAAATTATGTCTGCCTGCTCTTGGTGCCCAATGTCCACTACATATAATAGTAGTTATCGATTTTCTTGACTTTGGTTACTGTACTGAGGCAGAATTAGCTTTGAAAGTATCATTTGGGTGTGGGCTTCACGTTAGAGTCGTAAAATAGTAAACGCAAGTGGCATCAAATGGCTGGAACTGTCAAATCTGGTTGATGTGATATATCCACAGCAGAGATCTAGCAGATGGAGTGAAAGTTCATCACTTCGTTGAGTATATGGCAGTAGAGTGCCTGCTTGGGTCTTTTTTTACTCAAACGACCCCTTGACCCTACTGATTATAATACGAGAAAATAGAACGGTTAAACTAGGCGTTTGCTTTAAAGCACGCAAAAACATAATAGCAGTACTCCGAAAACCAGTGAAGCGTTCCTTCGCAAGAAAGAAGGACGTCACCGGAAGCCCCTCCGACCGTAAATTTTCAATCTGTCGGAAAACATTTAAAAAAAGATACAAGAAAACAGAGGTTTGTAAAATTAAACACATGAAATGGACGCAGGAAAACATAAAGTTCAGCTTTGTCATCGGTGTCTTTCGTCAAACTATACAGACCTCCCACAATATCCAGCGATATACTAATACTACGCATACTACAGTGTCGATCGTCTGACCCAAATACCAATGTAGAGTACACGAATGTTACCGCTTTTCACAGTCATTCATCCGATTAACCATCATGGCGTGAGGTGGCCAATGGTTGGCGTTAGGCTTGATTTAATGGGCCCTAACCATATATCAGTACATGTACCGTATTCATTCTCCCAACCTTTACCCCAAACACAGTTGGAACAAATTTGGGAGAATTGGACCTATATATTTTTCAAAATTCTCAAAGTGTTGGTGTCCTAGCTATAGCTTAATGTTAAAATATTACAAACTACTCATAAAAACAAGTGCATTGCTTAAAGAGAAGAGCAGATGAGCTTAGAATTGCTGCTAAAACCGACATTAGTACATCTAATTATCCTAAAGTAGTTCAAATCGGGTTAAGACCTATATAATTAGCGGCAAACTTCAATTCTATTTTTCGCTGACGTAGTAAGAGTTGACGTTGAGCTGGCATAATAGAGGCCGTGCGGTCACGATAGATTAAACCATCAGAATTTACATAGCTAGAATTGCAACCTGCGATTTTTTAATACTGATGCATAAAATACTTCTATCAATAAGAATTAAAGTTCAAGAGATATCAATTGTTATATGTAGAAAAAATACAATAGAGGCCGTTAATTGAATCGACAAGTTCGTATCATCATCTCCTCGACAGATTTCAGTGGATCCGTTTTGAAGTTGAGGGTTGTGTGTTGTCTATATACGTATAGGCCTGTAATAGAAGTAACGCCGCCCCGAGTAAGAGTGGAGTCACACAGACTCAAACCTGAAATACAAGTCTTAAATACATCATCCCACAAACTTTTACACTGAATTCGGAGAAATCAGGAACGAGGATTCTGATTCTGAGAAGTCAACCGTCGACAGTCGAATACCGTCGACAGTCGAATGACGGACAGACGGACGACAGTAAGCAATCAGTGTGTCGGATACACCTACATCACTGACAGCGGGGCTTCAAGAAGTTATATGCGTAGTATTTACTGCTAAGTATTTCGTAATTAGGATGAATGACGTCCATGAAGTGCGCCCCCCTGCCTAGGTGAACGATAATATTTTTGGCCTTCTCTGGGGCTAGAGAGTATGGAAGACCGGTCACGACATGCGACATGCGACATGCGAGTTTTTTAAACTGCGATCTTCGGTTAGGGTTAGTGTTAGGGTTAGGGTTAGGGTTAGGGTTAGGGTTAGGGATAGGGTTACCTGCGTCTTTAAACTGTGACTGTGACCTAACCCTAACCCTAACCCCTAACCCTAACCCCTAACCCTAACACTAACCCTAACACTAACCTAACCGGTCTTGCATAAGAGAGGACTACAAACTTCCTCTACTCTCTTATCTCACTGTAGCTATAAATATTGTGAGACATTTAAACCCTAATTCAGCTGATTAGACAGCTTACTCTTATTTGACACACATAAGAATGTAGAAGCTGGCAACAAGCCCAGAGTTTTCATTTGTTGTCCTATAAACTCCATCAATAACAAAGTGGTTTACAGCCTATTGATTAGTATGATACAGTATAAACAATGTACACCATAGGAATAGGTCGCAATGATTAGCTCATTGATTGTCACATTCCCGGTATTTTAAATACGATTTTGCCTCCTGAGTGAGTCATAAACGTCTCAGATAGTCAACCATAATTCCAAATGGCGGATTTCTACAAGTAAAAAACATGAGATTACAGCTGTAAAGGTAAAGCTTTAGTTTATACAAAATTTGATGCCAGAAATTCCAAAAAAATGATAAAAAGAACAATGAGTTTCGCTTGTTTCACGAACACACTTGCCATGAAAGACATTAACTTCGTTCACATTTGCGAGACCATGGCCGACTCTTGCCCGGGCTTGGTCTTTCGTTCGAAAACGCTAAAATTTAGTCCGCGTTCATACATATACCAGAGAACAGCTGTGCCCGGGCAAGGTTCGAACTTTCTTAGGGACTGGTCAGTTTCTTCGGCCTGGGGGGCCGGTGGATTCATGGGGGGGGGGGTCACCCTGTTTTTGACTTTGATGATAGGGGGGGTCACCATGTTTTTGAAATGCCCAATAGGGGGGTCAGTGTGTTTTTGAATTTCGTCATAGGCTCATCATTGCCTAAAATGCATCGTGTCAGCCACAAATTTCATCATTCACTTGCATTTTTCGGTGCGCCCTTTGGGCGCGTAACTTTAATAATCAGACATATTTTCAGCACCCCCAACTTTAACATATCAGGCATACATATATCAGAGATATCTGTATGTTCAATACTTTTCAGCGTGCTCTTCGAGCACATTACTTTAATATGTCAGACATTTTTCAGTACGCCCTTCCTGTGCATGACTTTAATATACAAGAAATATATATCAGAGGTATCAGGATGTTTCATATTTTTCTCCGCGCCCTTTGGGCGTCATACTTTAATAAATCAGAGATATATGCAAGAGATATCTTGATGTTTGCTAAGTGAAAGTGTACCGTTATGAAATCTGCATTTTATATGAAAAGCATGACAAATTCCTGATACTTTTCTGTTCTCTGTATGAGAATTCAGTATGAGAAAGCAACATGCACAAATATTTCACAATTATATATATTTCATAAAGTGACTTATTTTAGAGATAGAAAATGACAAGATATCTTTCGTTGTCGTTGACGTAACTGTTTTCCTTTGTGTCTCAGGTTTTCTGTAGAATGATGCTTTTTTATGACCAAAATAACAGTTAAAAAGGCAGTTTTTGTCATTATTAGCTGTGCTTTTATGGTTTCAATGTTACAGAAAAGGACATCTCAGACACTGCACACATCAGAATTAGCTAAAATGCCTCTCTATGGCTCCTCAGGAGATTTAATTGGATGGCTGGCAAGTCTTAACACCCATCAATTTTTTGATTTACTGCTTTTTTCTCTTTGATATTAATGATTGACATCTATTTCTGTTCAGGACATCTGGTTAAGCATAGAAAATGTGAAATACATTCACAACTCATTCAAAATGACTGTATTCAAACTTCAAGATTGACACTTTGAAATTCCTATCTTACAACTGACATGTCAACAATTTCATTAAAACACAGAATGACTGTTAAAATATAAATGTATGTAAAATATAATATATATATATATATATATATATTATATATATATATATATATATATAATGTCCACCTTTTGTTTTACAGTTGTGGCGTGCGGGGGGTCACCCTGTTTTCGAAATTTGGGATAGGGGGGGTCACCCTGTTTTCAAAATTTGGAATAGGGGGGGGTCAGCCACTTTTTGACGTCAGCAAAAAATAATCCACCGCCCCCCCCCCCCCCCCAGGCCGAAGAAACTGACCAGTCCCTTATATGATACAAGCGCACACTTTTGTGCCCACAAAATAAAAAAAAATAAACGTTGAAAGGAGAGCGACTTTAGCGAGTGTATCTGTATGAATCGTGTGTGTGTGGATTCGTCACAAGGTCGACCTAGATGTGTGCCCTTTGACCTGTTGCATCATAGGTCAAGATGGCGTTTGACGATATTGCTCTGTTTGTTTTGTTTATGTTTATAATAAGATGCATGCGCTCGGGGAGAAGATTGTTTATTAATCGAGAACATCTACGCATGCAATGTATTGAATACATGATTAATTGGCGTAGGCGTCAGCGTAGACGGTTGCATCGGCAATTTGTACGTAGACATACTCATTTATCGCGAAGTGCGAGTACCAGTACGGTGTTCATGATGACGCTGTTACTCAGAGCTCCGTTGACGTTCAGAGTCAATCGTACAATTTGGACCAGGGTTCGAAGTCGGACGTGGTGGGAAGAGGTCGTGATGGGATCATGGGGCGATGCAGAGTGGGTGGAAAACTTCAGGTGAGCCTGACACCAGATGTTTTATTCATTTGAAAAAATAATTGAAGTCGGTATGTGCACGCGCGTGCACGGTTTGTCGTCTGCTTGTGTGTGGGCGTGTCACTTCTACATGTTTTTCAGCAAGAAGAGTCCCGGCAAAGACTGCTCAAACGTATGTGCCGTCTACATGTTTGTATATTTTTATACAGTCGTTTGTATTTATTTTCTTTTTGGAAGCAGCTGCAAATATTTTTTTTTCGAGTAATGAATAATTTTGCGCCCAACACGATATCAGAATCAAATACACAACTCTTCAATTTTCATATTCTTAAAAAATGCAGGTCAAATGACATTCATATTTGCACAATCTAGTACTTCATAATATATATTATATTTGATTGCTTTACTACTTATATAGTACACCATAGTTAAAATGAATGAAAATAATAATAATAAAATCAGAGTGAAACATATAAATTCCAGTGTATTAGTATTAGTATTGGTGTTAGTAGCCTAGGTAGTATTGGCAGTAGTAGTATTGGTGGAAGTAGTAGTAGTAGTAGTAGTAGTAGTAGTAGTAGTAGTAGTAGTAGTAGTAGTAGTAGTGGAAGAAATGGTTGTTGTGGTGGTAGGAGAAACAACACAACAACAACAACAACAATAATAATAATAATAATAATAATAACAAGGCAGTATTGCTGAAGGCAATGAGTACTTGGGCCGTGATAGAGTAATTTTGAGGACAATATATACTACTATTCAAATATGGTCTTGAATTTCCTCCTGTCAATTAGGCATTTGATTAACTGGTTATTAAACGAAGCAATGGCATGACAACGGCAAAATATGTCGAGCAACTTTTGTGGAGTTTGAGGCAGGGGTTCTTTATTTATAGTGGAAATTGCTTAAACTCCTTAAATATTCAAATTACAGCAAATTTCTTTTGTTCTTGATGGTAGATGTCTAATATTTAGATGGGCATATTTAGATTTCTACCCTATAGTTATCCCTATATACCAAAAATCGGACATCCAGCTCTATTGGCTTGCTCAGAATTAGATATGCGCATAATTAATGAGGTACAATATGTGGTGTCATAAGGTGTCCCATCATACCAATAATGAAGGGTGTAGCACCTGTGGTTACTGAGTTGTGGACAAATATATATATATATATATATTTGAGGTCAAAGGTCATTGAGGTCACGTGACATTTTGTCAAAATAATTGTATTGCTAAGTTATTCCTATATACCAAAAATCAGACCTCTAGCTCTATTGGCTCGCTCAAAATTAGATATGCGCATAATTAATGAGGTACAATATGTGGTGTCATAAGGTGTCTTATCATACCAAATATGAAGGATGTAGCACTTGTGGTTACTGAGTTGTGGACAAATATATATTTGAGGTCCAAGGTCATTGAGGTCACGTCACATTTTGTCATAATAATTGTATTGCTAAGTTATTCCTATATACCGAAAATCAGACCTCTAGCTCTATTGGCTCGCTCAAAATAAGATATGTGCATAATTAATGAGGTACAATATATGGTGTCATAAGGTGTCTTATCATACCAAATATGAAGGATGTAGCACTTGTGGTTACTGAGTTGTGGACAAATATGTATATTTGAGGTCAAAGGTCATTGAGGTCACGTGACGTTTTGTCAAACAAATTATATTATTAACTTATCCCTATATACCAAAAATCAGACCTCTAGCTCTATTGGCTTGCTCAAAATTAGATATGTGCATAATTAATGGGGTACAATATGTGGCGTCATAAGGTGTCCCATCATACCAAATATGAAAGGTTTAGCACTTGTGGTTACTGAGTTATGGACAATAATGTATATTTGAGGTCAAAGGTCACCAAGGTCACATGATATTTTGTCAAAATGTCTGACCTCTAGCTCTATTGGCTCGCTCAAAATAAGATATGTGCATAATTAATGAGGTACAATATCTGTGTGAACCGATGGACTCATGACTCACTGATGGACTCACGTGCGGATATGACCCAATCTATAAGCCCCCTGGACTTTATCCGTGGGGACAAAAAACTGTGTCACTGCATCCTTTAGGCAATATGAATACGATGAGAAACTAAATTTTTATTTTTCTTGGCCTTATACATGGGAGTCTATGGAGAACTGCCTTATACATGGGAGTCTATGGAGGTGAAAACTAAAAAGTCCTCTGACACGGCCAAATTCGATTGCATTGTGAAACAAATCGACGTGCATCTGTATGGGGTTGGGTACTATTCTTGTGCAAAGTTTGAAAGAAATTGACCAGGGCATGTCTGAGATATCTGCGTGAACGGACGGACGGACGGACTGACATGACCAAACCTATAACTCCCCCAGGACTTCGTCCGTGGGCACTAAAAACAACGCAACAGTTATTACAGCTACACCGGCGGTAGGTTCAGAGCCCGGTACGGTCTGCCGCCGTCGCTTGAAAACAATCTCATAAACCTGGCCAAGCGTTCAAGCTCAGGATTATTTGTCGATCAAATTTCAGTAAATTTACCTTACCTAGATGAAATTTTGTCTATAGGCTGAAATTTCGCCGAAGTTTGACAAAATTGCATCGATTTTTCAGGTTCATATCCGACATTTTTGAGTTTTGAGTGCAGACAGAAAAAGTTTTGAGGCAACATGGCTGCGACCCCATGTTGACCCCTAGCCCTGCGTACGATGCTATGTGCTACAGCTAACACACAGCATAGTACGCAGGGCTAGCGAGAGAGTTGCCGACATCGACGGTTATTTACGAGAAGTGAATAAAAGACTGTCATTTTTGGAAGCGATCGAGTAGCTGAGGTAGGCTGGGATACGACTTGGGCCCAAGAACGCTGAATTTCGGCAGTATAAATTTGGCTTTTTACGTCAAGTCTCAAAATGGATTTGAAGTCACCGACCCTACGTACGGGTCTTTGTAGGGCTGTGGTGAGCGGGGCGATTAGCTGTAGCGGAACACACAACATCGTACGCAGGGCTAGTTGACCCCAAGTGAAAATGTGTTCGCGATCAAATCTTCCTATATTTTTTTCAGAATTTTCGACAAAATCATTGCTTCTTAAATCTTTTGTAAAATATAAAATACTAAAATAAAAATGCGATGTGCCATGTCTCCAGATTTCTAAAATATCGTTCGTTGACCGTTCGACGGAATACTCATTTCGCAAACTTGTGACGCAGTTGAAATTCAATACTGACTGCCAAATAATCTTAATGAGACGAGATCATTCTACATGTAGACATCCTCCAAATTATCCAACCATTCGCGTTAGAGTTCAGCTCGCTTAGAGTATCATAACATTCTTCGGCCTTCGTTTAGATCGACCCTAATCTCTCCCATTTAGGAAATAAATACACAAGCTACCTTGACAAAACTTCGTGCACCATCCAGGACCAAACGCACTACAAATCTGTCTTGACGTCATCATCTCCTTACATGGTAATCGGCATACCGTATTTTTAGCAAAGGAGACACAGATTACGTCGGGGTATTCAGTTTCAAAACGTATTACATTGTGTGATGTTGTCAAAAAAAGGTAATGTTACTGCAGTGGTATAAATTACAAAACACAAAAGTTCAAATCAGTTTATTTTGGACTGACTTTACCCAACATTTCATATTGTTTCTTATGCCAGATTTGACCACGTGCTTACTGGCGACCCTTTACATGCAAATTTTGTGTCAAATGGTGTGTTCTCCTTGAAAAACAAACGTACGATTTCTAAATGAAGGAGGCGAAATTGCCCTCAAGACTCGAAACCACCCTTTACAGGGTGTACCTAGCTATTTTGAACGAGCTTCTCGAATCTGCAGCTCTATTTCGAAATGATGGTCTGGTTTTCTCAGCTCAAGGATAAGTGTTCTCCATCGCTGTGGGCATTACTATTCTCAACTGGGGGTACAGTTTCCAGTCGTAATGTTTTTCATTGTGTCCGGGATATAAAACCTTTCCTTTTCAAACTTTCACTTTGATTAACACCAGTCCACATCTTGTCAGTGATTAAACATGTTTCAAGTTTAAATGTTTAATTCTGGTCTCGAGCCCTCCTGTTTGACCAAACTGAAATTACCCCTCCCACTTTGGCTCGTCCAGTGGGTGTAGCAAGGGTCGTGCCATCGCCTAGAAAACGGAGGGTGCATAATTGTTGCATTTCGATACACATTTTGATTATATTCAGAAGATTTTGTGGCAAAAACTCAGATAGAGAAGCATTAATATTCACATCTCACTTATTCAAGACTGGCTGAGAGCAGCACTTCCATTCAGTTAACTCATTACGCCATTTATTATGCCAAGAAAGATGAAGCCAAGACATTTTGCCCTCCCTGGTCTCAGCCAGAAATGGTTATACCTTACAGAGTTTTTTCCCACGGAATGAAAACAAATGTACTTGGGCTGAGGCCCAAGTACAATAATAATAATAATAATAATAATAATAATAATAATGATAATAATAATAACAACAACAACAACAACAATAACTACAATAGTGATGGGATGATGGCAGAAAAATGACTGGCAGTGAATTCTGGCTGTATCCAGGGTAAAAATGCCAAGTTTGAGTTTTAAAAAGATAACACTACATTCTATATGTATGACAGTGAGTTTGCAAATCCATTGTCTGCATATTGCAGCTAGAAGTTTCCAATCTAAGCTAATATTTTCAACATTCCTGAAGTGCAGAAAATTAAGAAAAACTAGAAAAATGCATCATATATGAGCAAAATCTATTCAGGCATTTTTTGTATATATTTGTAAGGATATGGAAAAATATTGTCATGAACAATGGAAAATAGTGATTGGGAATAAAAATTTATCCCAGCACAAAATGAACAATTTGTAATAGGCTCAAAAGGAACGTACTTAACTTAAAACTTTCATCTGCCTTAAGTTTTTCAAGACTACGTGTTAGGTTTTTTGACCAGATAAAAATATTAAACATTGAAATAGCTTTAAATGTTGCATGGCTTACTTGAATCTTTTGTCTACATAAAAAATAAACAGCAATGAGACATGTGCTAAAATGACACTTTTTAGAAAAAAAGTAACTATACCAATGAATGAATGAACGAACGAGTGAATAACTGATGAATGAATGAATGAATGTCAAAACTAGCTAAAATGCCAAAACAGCAATCAGGGGAAATAGATTAACAAGTTAATAATATCCTGAAGGAATTCGGAATTCGGGCATTTCCACTATCTTAACCCCTTCACGACTTAAATAATCAATATTTAAACTTACTCTGAATTTATACCCCAACCATAGGATGACGAAGGCTACATTTAGGTATCTGTGCAACCGCTTACAGAACAGAATACACCGTGTCCACACAAGACTACGTTTGGCTGTCTCTGTAGATCGGCGTATTGCTATAACGTTATGGGGCTGAGCTACTAAACTGCGAATGACCGAACCATTGGTCATCTTTTTGGTGTTGCAAGGTCAACTGCCTGTGAAATATTTAGAGAAACTTGCCAAGTCATCTGTGAAGTGCTATTAAAAGAAGTGATACAGTTCCCTACACAGCGTAACATGCAGGTTAGTTTCCCCTTAAGGTAGAACGCACCTCGGGGACAGAAATTTGGGCTTTCAAATCTTATCAATTTTCTTCTGACCTACAACTTGTGGGGGCTCATTTTGAATCTCTCGGTGAAAGAAAAGTTTTCACCGTCTTAGTTTTTGAAAATCGAAAATTTTATTTTTTCCATAGAGTTAACACGGGGATGGCGGCCATTTTGGATTTCAAATATCGGAAATCGCAAGTTACTTGTCTCTCTAGTACCAAAGTTTGCACGGTGACCCCTGATTTTTATTCTTGCTTTGGTAAGAGAATGGTTGAAAGTTTCACTGAGGAAAGTTTGAGCAAAAGTTTAAGTCTTTCACTTTCGAGGTGCATACTACCTTAAACTAGTTGTATTAGGACAATACATCCACATAAGCTTCAGAATGTATTCATAAAGACATGCATTTACTCACTCACAATATTATGAAATTTCTTTTGTATTTTGAGCATTCCTTGAAACTTCCATCTGTGCATCAGTATACTATACTTAAATAAAGTGCCATACTTTTTAGACGTATCTGATATGCACCATTTAAAAGCTAAGCCACCAAATAAAACAAGAAATAATTACATTAACACATGAATTCATTGAAAAATGAAAGGCATGATTGGTAAGAGATGTGATGATATGGACTGGGCAGATGGAGTTTTTAGAAGCCTTCTTTGAATGCCCTGAGTCTATACTAATGCCTTAAACTTAGACCAGTATCAGATTTTTTATGAGAATAATGTAAAACCCAGAGAAATATCAGTACTTCACAAGCAGAATATTACTCTATTGAGCCATCAGGAGTATATTTTTAATTTCATATTACTCCTTTCCTCAGCCACCCCACCCACACCCACCCACATACACACACCCACACACACATATATGTATGTATGTATATATATATATATATATATATATATATATATATATATATATATATATTGTGTGTGTGTGTGTGTGTGTGTGTGTGTGTGTGTGTGTGTTTTATGAATGTATGTATATAAACACTTCAAGCTTCCTGTAAGTTTGCATATCAAGTAGTAACTATTAAATTTTCTTTTTTTTCTCTCCTCAGAGTATAGTAGATGGATTCCGTGTCAAATGGGGTTTCCCACAAGTGGGCGGTGCCATAGATGGAACTCACATTCCAATACTTGCTCCAGAATTAAACCCATCAGACTACTTCAATCGGAAAGGATTTTACTCAATCATTCTTCAAGCTATATCAGATGACAATTACTGTTTCACAAATGTATGTGTTGGTTGGGCTGGCAGTGTTCATGACGCAAGGGTATTTTCAAACTCAGGCATCTTCAGGAAATTGCAACAAAATAATCTCTTCCCTAATACCACAGAAAATATATCTGGTGTTGATGTACCATTGGTCTTGCTAGGTGATCCAGCAAACCCCCTGCTTCCAAATTTAATGAAACCATTCTCTGATAATGGTAGACTGACTCCAGAACAAAATCAATATAGTAAAAGACTGAGCAGTGCAAGAATTGTGATTGAAAATGCTTTTGGTAGGGCTAAGGGTAGGTGGCGATGTCTGCTTAAGAGGAATGATTGTAATTTAGATATCATACCAACTATAATTTCTGCATGTTGTATCCTGCACAATCTTTGTGAGTTCCATCGCAATCCATTTAATGACCGGTGGCTTGAGGGAATTGATGATTTTGAAGGGCCGAATGAACATGGTAATGTACCAGATGACATTACTGGTACTATTATTAGACAAGCCATTTTGGAACACTTTCAGAATGAGTAAAAGAAATTGCTGTTTGTTTTATGCTGCTATTAAGGTTGGTGACTACCAATACCAAGAATATTGTCACTCATGTTCTAGAAATCACATATTTTATAGCTGGAAGGTAGAGGATAAAAAAGTGACTAGGAAAATAGCTGTTCCAATTCTACTTTTTGAGATAATGTGCATTCAATCATACATTACCCCATAATTCTGAGCACCAGATGACACATGACTTTATTGCAAATTTGATCCCTTGCCTGTTGTTCTAACAGTGATTGAATAATCCTTCTGCATAGTAGCTGCAATATTAACTTTGATTGTTTCCATGCTAGGATGGTTCTATATTTTTGCATTACAAGTATGCTATGTGTTGATTTCTTGAAGAGAATTATAATTTATTGCACAGTGCATAAATTTGGTTCCATCCCTACTTATGAATTAGTATTTGATGTGATGTTAGGTTTTCAAATAGGTTAACATGCCATTCTGTCTCTAAAAACAGTCAGAGCTTTTGTAACTGGGGTTTAATGACAATATTTATTGTTTACATGGAAATGATAAACACAAGAATAAACCTTGAATAGATTCCATGTACATTTTTGTAGTCTTCCCCTTTTCTTGTTGAAAACCTTCAGTACATAATACAACACAACACATTTCATTGATTTGTACCAACACTGGATGATGTGTGGCCATCAGAAAAAATGAATTTTTGTTTGTTACTGAAGTTACTACTATCTTCAAATGATCAAGTGTTCATCATTTCATTTCAATTTTTTGGAGTAAAGATGAAAAAATGAGCTTACTAGCAGTCTGTTGAAAAGAACAAGTCAAAATATGAAAAATATTACCCACCAAAGCTGTGGAAACTTGTGAATGTCGGAAGGTAATACAGACTTTGAAAGTACGCAATACATAAAGGCAGATTTGATTTAAAAATAACATTAAAGCCAGTGTGTCACTCTCACTTTGCATTTGACATATTTTTTGACAAGGTGCTTGATAAAGTAACTACAGAAGTTCACATGAAATACAGAAGTGTTGGTAACACCAAGAAAGTAGCATATTTTAATTTTCACAAATGAATATATTTGGAGTACTATTCTTCGAGAGGCTGTTGAAAATATGAGCTCACTCAACTTTCACTTTATTTAAATACCAATGTGGTTATTAAAGATAGTGTGATAGGTTTGTATGTTTATTTTACATAAAAAAAAACAAAAATTATCTTTTTCATGCAATATTTACCTTACACTATGACCTTTAAAGATGGCGTCTATTCAGTACAAACGGATGGACGATGATGGAAAATCAAATTATTTGCTAAGCTCCGCATCGCTGACAGCGAAGCTAAGAAAAGTAAACAGTGTTAAAATTGTGGCTTAAAAACTTAACCGGTGACTATGATAAGACAATTCAAGTCATCGTTGATAACACAGTCCCAACTTGTTTAAAGGTACTTTAATTACAAGTACTCAGAGAGGATAAGGTCCTCCTCTTTGATTAGGTCTGTGATAAAAATACTATGATACAGATGGACCTTAATGGCTGAGAATGAGTTCCATGGTAGTGAAACATAAAACCAATGTAGGCCGCCATCCAAATTACAAAAAAAAGGTCATTAAATGAGTCAATTAGTAATAAATCGACAGGATGTTGCCAAACATTTTTTGCATCCTATCCTAACACAGACAGATTACCACCGGCGGTACCATATTTCATAAAGTTTTATGCAGTGCCTCTGAACATTCATCCTGAACAAAAATTCATATGTAAAAGCAAACTAACAATCAATTTAAATGATACTGCTAACTGTCATTGAATTGTATTTACAACACTATGAGATCAACATCTGTACCAAGTTTCATCAAATTTGACGCAGTATTTGTGGATATATCACTCTAATTAGGAAAGTTCATTACATATGCAATTACAAATTAATTAAAATGACACTGATAAATGTCTTTTTCACTGTTTAAAGCAATGTCAGCTTAACATTTGTACCAAGTTTCATGAAATTTGATGCAGTATTTCCTGACATATCAGCCTAATTACAAAATTCAATAATTGAAATGATACTGCTACAGGTCAATGTCCTTGTATCAACTTTGAATGATACTGGTGGAAATATGTCTGAGTTATGGCACTGTACATGAAAAAATTGTAACAAAATTGCTGCCACGCAACCATATTTGATCTTACCATCTAAAAGATCAACATGCATATGTATGGCATAAGTCATTGTCCATGTACCAACTTTGAATAAAATTTGTTGAGACTTGCCAGAGTTATGGCTCTCGACATAAAAAAATAACAAAAAGGCCGCCATAAGGCCGCATTGGATTATATGTCGTGAACAAATCGACGTACATATGTATAACATAAGTCAATGTCCTAATACCAACTTTGAATAATTGGTCGAGATATTATTCCCTAATATTTTTCTTCGTTCAGCGATGGAAAATACGAGTGACGAAATGACCGTGTCACCACGAGTCGAAATACTTATCACATGCACAAGCCAAGAATTCGTTATTTTTTGCAAAATAAAATAAGTTTTCCATGACGATTCAACGTTTAAACTTTTGAACTACTTTAGGAATAAATATCAGTACGCTGTGCACAAGTTGTCAATCATTTCCAGCCGTCCGTCGTGTGCGTGAACGCTCATGTTCATTCGTGTGTGGAGCAAATGACAGCTCTCGGTCACATGTAGGCTACCTTCCGCAAAGTTAAACTCTATTTCAAAGATAGCATAGTCCTAGAAATTATCACAGACGAAGATACGCTATTTTTCGGGAACAAATATTGAGTGAATCTCGACGGCGCGAACACTGTAAACGTCGCGTCTGACCCTGTTTGCAATGCATGTAGGGAACCAATGGTATACGCGACCAGCTTCGAGTTCGTTGTTTCCGCAAATTATTCACGTAATTCCTTCGGAATATACAGGCGGTACACTCTTGTGTTTACATTGTTCGGATTAGTAATGTCGTAGTCTGTGAAAATATTGATTTCATTACATGACTTTTGATCGTGGGAGAAACATCGGCCGCCATGTTGTTTGTTTACATATTTACGAGCACATCGAAGATCGACAAAAAAAGGTCCGACACACCAAAATTGATGACATAGACGCGGGTTGACGTGACGTAGAACGACCAGAGAATAAATCCCGTATTTTTTGCTCGGAGACGACAAACTTGGCTTGTGCATGAATCGGTTGATACATGTCTGAGCTTTGGTTGCGGACATGAAAAAATCGTAACAAAATGGTCGCCATGCATCCATATATTCAATCTTATCGTAAAACAAAGCAATGTGCATATGCATGACATAGGTCAATTCCGTGCCACACGTGCCTGAGTTATGGTAAATGACATGGAAACATTATGGCAGACATGCAGCCATATTGGATCATATCATACAACAAATTGACGAGGATATGAATGACATAGGTCAATGTTCTTGTACCAACTTTGAATCAAATCGGTTGAGATGTGCCCGAGTTATGGCTAGGTACTATAAAATCGTACCAAATGGCCTAATGCCGGCAATATTGGATCACATCGTGCAACAAATTGACGTGTATATGTGTGACATAGGTCCATGTCCTTGTACTAACTTTGAATCAAATTGGCTAAAAGGTGCCTGATATGGCTCCATACATGAAAAAATCATAACAAAATGGCCGCACGGTGGCCATATTGGATCATTTCATATATAAGGTAGTCCTTGTACCAAGTTTGAATAAAATCACTTCAGGCATCACTGAGATATCTGCGTGGACAGACGGACGGATGCACACACGCACGGACATGACCAAACCTATAAGTCCCCCCGGAAAATGTTCGTAGGGACAAACTACTATAGAATTTATTTGTTTGTAATCACATTAATGGAGTCAGACAGAATACTATCACTGAAGACATCTTGATCATATAATTCATGTAATACAGGTGGTTGCTGCATTGCAATGAAACTGACAGGGTTTCTTTGGTGGTATACTTCAAACAGTGGTTGCTGAGAGTGTGGTGCTGATGGTGACTGTACTGATGTTGGTGGTGGTGGTGAAGTATGGTGTGGTTGAGGGCTTGAATTGTAATAATTTGCACCATGATCTCTTTGTGCAAACTGAAGAAACATTCTAAACATTTGCATTCCATGTTGCCTATTTAACTCTTGTTGTTCCCTTTCAAATCTCAGTCGCCTCTCTTCAAAATCCCACATCCTCTGCTTTTCTTCCTGTAGCATCCTCTCATATTCTGCTTCTCTTTCTTCTCTCTTTCTTTCGACATCTTCAAACTTTTTGTCACGTTTCTGCTCATGTACTAGGTGTCTCTCCATGCACTTGTCCATTACCTTCTGTAACTTTGAATCACATTCATGTCGCTTTTTCTGTTGTTCTTCTAAAGGTATAAAAACATAACTGTATTTAGTTCGTCACATATTTATTTGCCTCAATATGTATGAAAATGTTAGGAAATTTCAGACACAAACTTTCTTAGTCCTATTCAATCCTTGTTTGAAACATACTTATTGTATTGTTGCAAGGACAGTCTGGTAGGTGTCCGATATAAATGCAGATTTCAACAAAAAGTGTAAAACCAAGTGGAAAATGTTTAATCTGTAAATATTAAGAACAAAGCACCTATTATAATAAAAATATCGGTTTCTATACACTAATTCCCTATTTTTTGGAAATTGACCAGGTAGAGAGACTAGATACCACCATCACCAGCAATGTAAGAAATTACAATGAAATCTGTGGCATTTACAAAAATACCAGTACTTGTGTACAGATTAAAATAATATGAATTCTGTTTGAATATAAGATACATGGTTCATGAAAGCACACAGTCAGCAATGGATGGATTTTTATCAATGCAATACTTTATGACTCCAGTGAGGGCATTGTTTACATGAGTGAGACCTGCTGGCCTTGTTTGCTATGGTACCTAATCTTTGGAGAGTGCCCTCAATAAAAAGAATCAGTGTCAGCCAACATTTTGCAAGAGTGAATAAAGAAAACCATAGTCCTTTAACTCTTTGTTTTACGTCAACATGCATATGGGCATAGGTCATTGAAGATTTTCATAAAAAAACTCATAGTGTATTTGATTAGGACTCTGCTGTCTACAGAAATTTTTTTACAAATTTTGTAAAATGTGTCTTGAAAACGAGCATGAAGCTTCTGCAATCATTCTTTAATAGACCCAAACTGCATGGAAACAGACAAGCAATTATAAACTAGTGTATGCTAAATTTTGCATGTACATTTTTGAACTGCTGACCTTTCAAAATTTTGAGTGGAATCAAAATGTAAAATCTAATTACTTTAGCCTAAAGGTCATAACAAGCTATGATCTTTTCACGGAGCATGACACAGAACGAGATCTATTTTGAGGAGCAAAGAATTACATACCACGTCTTTGTTCAACACCACTTTTTGGTCTTTCCTGTGGGCTTTGAGCTGTGGAAGTATCTTCCTCTGTCACTGGGAGTGTGAAGAATAAAAAATACCATAAAAAACTATATATTAAATCAACAGCCCTTTCAATTTCTGCCAAAATCACTTTTTTTATTTTCCCCAATTCATTTCAAATATTCAAATATACATAGCACAATTCTTGTCTCTATTAAATTGACATCTTTATCATCACCTTTGAATCTAGCTGTATTTTACCCAAGTATCATTTTCAACTTCATGATGATAGAAAAAAAGAGAATAGCACAAAAAGATTATCACTTGAAAGCATTCAACACAAGATAAAAATATAACATTCCTCCAAAAATCAGGAAGATGTATCATTATTTTTTCAGACACAACATTTGAACTTTTACAAGTTGAAAATATCCCATTTTAATTTGATCACCAGAAAAGTTGAATTTTTTACAAGTTAGCCATTTCGGATTGTAGTATTTTTTCCAGTTGAATTAAAAAGGGTTTTTATGGTTTATCTCTTAATCTTGGTGGCATACATATAGTACTACAAATGTCATAGCATATAGCCTTTGCTATGATCTTTGCTAGGTGAATGACATAGAACAAGATCCATTATTGAGGAGCCTGCCTCAATTACCTACCTTGCCTCAGTTCAGCACCACTTTTCGGTCTTTCATGTGGGCTACGAGCTGTATCTTCCTGTGTCACTGGGAGTGGGGGAAGAAAACTTTTCAGTTATTATTAAATCTGTTGCTCTTGATAACATAGATTTTGTACATATTTTGGAAGAAGACTGTCCACCTTGAGAACACACAAAAACCATGTTCAATCTCAGATTAGTTTACAGGAAAAGTAATTTTAGGCCTTGAGTTGGATGAGGCAGCCATTTCAAACTAAGAATTCTTTGACAAATAGATAGGAATGACTATAAACAGTACACTATTGGAAAGCTTTTGATATGCATCTGTGCCATTGACGTACCAATTTTTTACCTGAGAATCACATGATAGGAAATTTAAAACATTTCAAAAATCAATTTTCCTCGCTTCCTGTGACAATGTTGCCATTTGCACAGTGGATTGCTGTTTTAGTGTTCTCAAAAAGGGTGTCTGTGAATTCTTTTAATTATTTACCTTCTGAAGTTAAACATTTTACACTATCATTTTGATAGCCCAAAAGTAAATATTGTGTCACAAAAATTGAAGGCATGTAAAACAAATCTGAGCCACACTTCTGTACTAACTTACCTCCAACCTTTTAGAGAATGAAGTTGGTGTGCCCCTTTGCCAACTTGGCTATCTGAAAGGTCGGAAATAGGTTGGTTTGCAAGATGGCATAGGCCCAACGACATTAGCTGTGTAAAAAGTTTGAAGCAAGTAAGTTTGCAAGTTGGCACAGATTCAAGAAAGACAGAAAGAACATTGCCAGTGCTTGCCAATTACTAAAGTAGAATGAAATACATGATTGCCATGACTAAAATCACAAACCTTGTATTTGTTCAATTTCGTCACTGGGTGTTTCCTGTGGGCTGCTGTCACAGTTGGTATCTTGGTGTATCACTATGAAGAATTTTGAAATGAATACTTTGTAAATCAATGTGTTCTGTTTTATTCTAAGAAAAATGTTGAAGACAAGACAATATTGAGGGTTGTTTGTATCCCTGTCGAGTAGAATTCCTGGTTTGGCTTCTACATGATTTATAATGAATACTAGTATTTGAAGGTAGTACAGAAAATTTACATATTCAATGGCTGGTCAAGGAAATTATCTATTTATTCAATGGCAGACTCAGTAAAGTGTTTGAAATCAATCTACTATATACTTCTCTGGAACCTTTCTTAAATTTATAAACACATCATAAAAAAGGAATGATTTAACTCCAATTTATGGTAATTATCATAGTTTATGGCATACCATACAAAAGTCCAAAACACAACTCTTCTATATGAACCTGTGATTAAACCATTCATAAACACAATACAATACGCATTAAATCTCAGGGGTGAGCACATCCATTTTGATTCAGATGGTTTAAGGCCCAGTATCAAAGTTAATCCAATAATCCTGCAACTTTTTTAGGTGGCCCTGCTTTCGTTCACAATCATTTTTTCATTATTTTACCCATAGTCGACTGGTACATCTGACCACTGACATATAAAAGCAAATGAGATCCTGGGCAAAACATTGTTGGGCCAGGACCTCAGACCACTGGCTTTTCTCATCCTTTAACCCTTTCAGCGCCAAAGTCAATTTTTGTCACCTTTATAAATTGTGCCTCAGTCAAATTTTTTGCAGATTTTTGCCAAAACTTTGGTGAAAAATTGTATCCAATGAAACGTGATGTCGATTTGATCAAATATTATCAAAAGAAATTACAGGAAAATTCATAAAATTGGTAAAATATTGCACTGAAATTTTGGTGGGAAAAATTACAGCACCCAAATGGTTAATCTATCAGTTGTATTAAAAATATGTTCTCATTAAAACCATGTGATTAAAATTTTCAAAAACAAGCTTTTACCATTTCCAGTTTGTTGTTCCACACGCCTTTTCTTCAAAGGCCTAGTACATTCTGTATAAGAAGAAAAAATATTATAAATGAGTGTACATATTCAGTGTTCGAAATAATCGTGGCAATGGTGGCATTTGCCACCAAAAACTGTCAATCTGCCACCAAATTTTTTTTCTGGTGGTATTTTTCTGCCACTAAATTTTGGGTCATCATGTCATCGATCCTACGGCTTGAATGAAGGAACACTGAAGGAACACGCGTTGTCTGACGGCGGAAAACTCATTAGCAAAAAACTAATTGCGGAAAACATTTTGGCATGAATGAAAACGTAGCGTGAATCCAAACTTGTGATTGGCTAATCTCCATATCGATGACAGCAGCTTTTGTACACTTAGCATGTTGTTGCCCTCTGTGATAGCCGCATATACAGTCATACCGCACACGATAAAAGCATGTTGTGACATTTTAAAGAAAAGCAAACTGCAGCCTGCATTAATTAAATAATAATAAATACTTGCAATTCATTAGCCAGTACAGGGCTCAAAAATTCCTATCGCCCGACGCCCGTGGCTAGTGAATTTTGCATTCGGGCAAGTAAAATCAATATGCTTCCCGTCCGACGGGCAAGTGCACCAGCGGTTGAATTAACTTAGCTCTGGACAATTCAAGCTTGAAAACGTATTTCATTAGGTCTGTACACGCCTACAATCATTGTAAGTCCTTCAACTCTCAGAAGTTTTTTCTGAAAACCCTTGAAAATCCGCCCGACATCGCAAAATAATCATTCTTGCTGTTGTAAAACACAAAAAGTCGTAAAAATAGAGTTTTGCGACATGTTCTCTCCGACGACACGGAGTGAACTCACTGTTTTGTATGTGTGCCGTAAAGTGGTATGCTCTTTACAGTGGTTGCCATTCTCTTTGTGCAAGTGTATGAGTCACTGTCGTATGACAGTCGATCAGCTTCACGCGATAGTGTGATTGCATCATGTGCTTGGCAAATGGATGTAAACTTATTCGAAGCCATGGATCTCGGCAATGCTTACTGTTCAACATAAATCAACACCCTGTTGAAAAAGTACAAGTTTACATCGTAGTCGAAACGGGCTCAGTCGACCAAGAAGGCCACATATTGCAGCTACATGTATGTAGTGCGTGAGATGCAGACAGTTTCAAATTACGTGACCTTGTTGTTAGGGATGGGCTCTCACTTACAGAAAACAAATCTGCACTGAAGAGTAACGAAACTAAACTTGAATCTCAGTCTGCTCTCTTGATGAATACATTTATCAAAATAAAACTTTGAAAGACGGCTGTGCTCAGTGAGTAAACGTGTAAGCAGGTAAAAGCGTTGCAGATGTACATGTGCGTATGCAAACACTAGCAGAGCAGTTGTTTGTGATCTCAGCGTGATAATAAAGAGCAGCAGCCAGCCATGCACATTGTAAATCACACAATCTTATTACTCTTATGCAAAGATTTTAATTTGGATTAGGTTGTGGAAAAATTCCAAATTCAAAGATGTTTTTGAGATGGCCAAATCTACAGAAAAGACTAAAGTATTCTCACATTTTTTCTGCGACATTTCAGATTTGGTAATAGTCCTTCATTTTAACAAGATGTAGTTCATGTTTGAATCTGTTTTTTACCTCTTTGAAATCACTTAATATGGCAAAACTCTTGCTCTCTGTTACAAATTACTGGTACAGTTATTAGAAATTTAGGGCAAGTAATTTTTCCTCTCGGGCAAGTAAAAATGAAATTCACGTGTCCCACGGTTAGTAAGTTTGAAAATTTTTTTCCGAGGCCTGCAGTATGGGTTGACTTTTTGTGACGTGTACTCACCATATTTTCAAGAATTATAAAATTAGAATGAGTATGTGGCAATGACAAAATGTTGTATTATTCCGATCACATGATGTGTTAAACTGCCACCAGATTTTTCATAATTGCCACCTGATTTTATATCCGGTGGCAAACTTTTGCCACAAGAAATAAAAAAGTATTTCTATCCCTGATATTATATATATAAAGATTTATGAAAAACAAAGTTTCCTACTGTTGTGTTAAAGGGACATTTATAGCTGTAACTTTTGGCATTTTTTGAAAATATCATTCATTATGTTTGTGTGTATGTCAACCATGGTTTCTTGTTTCTTCTCAACACAGCATGCAAAAATACAGGCATTCTGCTTTGCAACATTCTCAGCTATTTTGATAACATTTATTTTGAAGATTTTACCAAGCTGAAGGAAGTAGAACAAGAAACTGCCATTGATGCACAAAACAAAAATACAGAAAAATAGCCAAAACGTACAACGACTGATTGAGTAGAAATTTGTCAGTGAGTACCGGTACATACTGTTTCAAGCTATACTAGATGTGAAATGGACTGTGAACATGCTAAAAAAATCACAAATTATGCAAATTATCACCCATTAAAACAGCAATATCTACTTTTCAGTTCTAGCAATTTCCCAAGTGCAACTGTGTACCAACTTTACGTCAAAATTTATCAGCTGTTCTTGAGATATCAGACCAAGAGACAGAAGGGTAGCTTCAAGACAAAACACCCTGATGTTACTAGAGTCTATTGAATGCAATACCTAAAACAAAACATGTTCCACTCAACCATCTTCACAACAATTCTATGTTTTTAAATATAAGCTTTACAGATAAAAAAACCAACATTTACCTGACACAATCTGCTCATCGGAATGCAAATTGTTGACATCCTCTTCTTTATCAGAGTCAAAACCAGCTGGTGCATCATCAACCCATAATTTAATTTTGAAAATAAAGGAAACGAAATGTTAATAGTAAAATCTTGTAAAACGTAAATGTAAACTGTATTCAATTAGTACACTATTGAATTGAAAGATAGAAAACTTACAAATTATCTTTGGGTGTGATTTCCATAGTTATAAAGATTAATTGCATGATTACTTATTATTAAACACCCAGATATATATATATATATATATATATATATATATATATATATATATATATATATAACTGATGAACACCTAGGAGATTTTGATGATGTTATTTCTTTGCTGTATATTGTTATAAACTAATCCTGCTGATGTCATATCTTCATCATTCATATGACACAATCATAGAGAACCCTTAATGATCTATTGCTTGCACTTGCATGACGTTACTTTACATCATTGCTGTATTATTTCCATCCGAGTTACTATATATATATATATATATATATATATATATATATATATATATATATATATATATATATATATATCTGACATATGAAATTTAAGTTATGCAGCTGAAGGGCGTGCTGAAAAAATATTGTTTGATATTTTAAAGAATTTGCACCCAAAGGTATATATATATATACATATGTCTGATATATTAAAGTTCAGCACTAGGACGGGGCTCTGAAAAATATGTCTTACTATTATAAAAATTACGCACCAGAAGAGCGCGCCGAAAAATGCAACTGAATGATGAAATATATTGCTTGCACTATGCATTATACGCAACTTCGCAAGTGTGAGCCGTGTCGAAATTCAAAAACACACTGACCCCCCTATTGGCAATTCAAAAACACTGTGACCCTCCCCCCATTACCAAAGACAAAAACAGGGTGCCCCCCCCCTTGAATCCCCCTTGCCGAAAAACTGACCAGTCCCTTAGTTTTGACCTTAAATTGTCGTCACAGTTCCATTGAATGGCCACGACTGCCTCCATGATCCTACCATAGACTCACAAAGCTAGAAACGGAGCCAACACAGTGCTCGCATGATATACGGACATCTTTCATCTCTGTCAATGATTTGAACACTTTCTCACACTCGTCTCGATATTTTCACTTCCGTTTTCGCTCAAATTCCATACAATGTGTTGTCGATTTACCAACATCAATTTACACATCCACGGGACCGTGATTTACAGACACATTGCGTCTGAAGACGTTCTAGAAATTATATTCAATGCATTGCACATGCACAATGATTCACTCTTTACTCTCACGGCTGTTTTACCTTCACCTACCAGTATGTCCTGTTAATCTTCCTTATTTCCATTCTCACTTCTTGTAATCTACCTCTTTGACAAGTTTGTGCTTGCTGTACAGACAGTACATGAAGCCTCACACTGCCACTGTGTGGCTATAATTTATGCAGCTTCGCATGCGCAGGGGTCCAGGGTCACCAGAGGGCAGACACCCCCCCCCCCCCCCTTGAAAAAGAGGCGTATACTGAAGACATTCATACTACGGTCACACAAGAAGTTTCTTATCGATTTGTTCACTAAAATATCAATTTTAGCATCAAAATGGCTTCCTTCCTTCTTCATTTTTGTCAAATACAGGTTTTGTAAGTGCTGAGCGGTTTGCCGGCCCACCTAGTATATTGACCGTAAGCTTATATCCCTTGAGCTCAGTTAATTACGCACCAAAATGACACTTTTTTAAATTTTCTTGCTGATAAATCACCTACAACAGATATGCTGGTTTAGATGAAGAAGAAGTTGCAACACTATTTCGGCGAAAGTGATGAACCCGCGTGTTATCATGCTTTCAGTTTTTAGCAGACGACAATATTTGTACCTGCAGTAATAAAGTCGCGCGAAACTTGAAATAGAATTAGAAAGCCGCTGCCCGTACTTACCTTGATCATGGAGGTAGTAGTCTCTTCCTACCTCCATGCCTTGATCAACCGGATCGACTTCGCTGTCGATGACAGCACCTGGTCTTGGGTTAATGGCTGGCCTGTCACCAAGAACTTCAACAAGATCATCATAAAACATGCATGTTTTACGGCCCCTACCGCTTGTCCGGGTGTTATCGCATACCTTTTTGAATAGGGCCGTTCACAGTTTACGTCACTGTTCTCTCATTAATATGCAAAAATAAATATTTGTCCGCATTTTTAGATTACGCTTTTGAAAATTACGCATGCAAAAACGACGAAATACATCTCAGTGGGCGACTGCTAGTGTAACAGTTAATACTAAAAAACATATTCACGACTCGGAGTACAAGCTGCAAAAACAGCCACGCTTGCAACATTGATAAAATTTGTCCGCATTTCAAGCTGCGTGTCCGATGTCGCGCGCGTACAGCTATATTTAGTAACAGACCTGTAACCGTGAACAGCGCTGTTCCTTTTTTAGGTGCTTAATTTTTCTACGACATTGGTCGGGATTCCTGTCATAGCCGATTTCTTGTAATTGTTGGGATATCAAGTTGTATGCTAACCTGTCTCTTGACGTGCCATCCATTATACTTTGCTTAATCACTCCTTTCCAAATATTAATTAAACTTTTTTTTTCGCTTGTTGACCAGTTTACACCTCGGGCTGCCATGATCACCGACAAAAAGTGTTTGTTTTGTTTACATGTATGAGGACCAACTGTGAGGGCGTGAACTGGGACCAGAGTCGGGCACAATGCGTTCACATTTGCAATCTTGCCCGATTCAAATATTTTGCCCGGGTCTAAACCCCCCTCTCGAACTGGGCGCACCCTGGGTTGACTCAGGCCAGGGCAAAACAGTTCACATTCCATTTTTTCAGTGGGACAAAAACCAGAGGCGACTCAGAGTAGGGCCTAGATAGCTGAATTTTGTGCAGTGTGAACGTACTAAGTACATCAGTACGAAGTGGTTATGAGATCACTATCTAAAACTCTTGCTTTATTGAGAAGTCGACTTTTACCAACAGTGCATTTCGATATAAAGTAGTCCCCAGCAAAAAGCAAACGCAAGAATTGTACGGTTTGTGTAATTTTGCATTATTCCACAGGCTGAAGGTAAGAAATGGAAAAATAAAATTGCTTAGTGACAAGAGTAAAAGGAACGGCTTAGCATCTGACAACACAATTTTTGCCGTTCCAAACGCGAGAGAGGAATCGTGATTAAAAATCTGTTATCTCGTGGGGGGAGGGGGAGGGTTACTTCCTTCTACCGTATTAAAAGATTTTAATGACTTCGTGCTGGGTCCATATTTGTGAAAACTTACCAATACTATACTATACTATACTAGACTAGACTATACTATACTATACTATACTATACAGAGACAAATCGCACATCTCTCTCGAACGCAGTTAAATACGCACATATTACCCGCTATGATATCTCTCCCTGCAATGAATGTGAAAGAAGCTTTTTAACAACAGAATTAGATTTGACTCACATTAGAAATTATATCAATGATTAAATTTGCATAACGGTGGCAACAAGTAGAACACAAAGCCCATTTCAGTATTATTTATCTTAATAATTCGACGGCGTTCAGTTTCCGGAATGTGTCAATAGTGGCTTGTAGAGCATGGCTGTGTATCGCACGTGTGTGTTTGCAAACAAATGATTGACCCAAAGGTTGCCTATGAAAGCCAGGTGTCCTTTTCTCACCGGTCACGATGCCTAATTGTTTGTAGAGAAAACCCAGGTTGTAAGATCAAATACTGACGCTCGTGTTCTTTATACGTAACCGACAACATAACGAACTCCTGGGCAAGATTGGCTTGCATAGGTATGGCTTCATCAATTTGTGAAACATATTTTCTGAAAGTTCTGATATTGGGAATCCGACTGTGCACAGTACATAGTTATTATTCTCACAATGGTCACGTGACAAGCATTTTTCTGAAACTTCCAAAAATCAGTTTTTCCTCCCTTTGGCGAACACGCTGCACGATTTCCGGTTGAAATTTGTGTGTTGACAAGCCTTGGTAATACCCTTCAAATCGGTGTCTGTGATTTCCTTCATGTGCCTTTGCTTTTGTTGTGCAATATTAAAGGTGTTAGACTAAGGTGCTTTTGAAGGAACTGTAATAGTCGCGCAATATATTTTGAATGGAGACTGGGAAAAAATCGCTGACACGGATTTAAAGGGTATTACCAAGGCTTGTCAATGCACAAATTTCGAAATCGAAAGATCGATAATGCGTGAAATAGGACAAGCGATATACTCAGCTGCATGAATAGTCAAAGAAGATTAGTGAAATGATAACGAGATGTGTTGAGGAATCCAGGGAGAGCATTTCTTATCTAATGTCTCCCGGTACAACTGGTCGAAAATGAAAGAATTGCTTCGGCTCTGCTTCAAATAATTCTGAAAATTGATATCAGTGGAAATTTTAGACGCCAAATTTAGCCCAATATCAGAGGAATACTCTCAGAAATCATTTGCAATATCAGTACTCTCTGTTATCACTCTGCCGCCATTTTCACTAAGTTCTAATTCGTTTTGGGCCATACTTGTAAAATTTGCAAATTTAACAACCCCCCCCCCCTCCCACCACCGGACAAGTTTTCATAATATGGCCCACCCCATGAATATGACCCTGCCTTCGATTCCTCCGAGCTTCTACTCTCATAACAACTAAAATCTCCCTAATGTGGCGAACGTCAGCTTCGGATTTTGACAACTAGTAAAAATATATTTATAGCGATGGCGTAATTGCAAACGAGGAAAATTATCGGCTTTATGAATCCATAAGTTATTGGTTATCTACAGCTTGCATAGCTTAGTTGAAAACCTGTTGAGAATATTAATATCTTGAGAAAGTGCCAAACGAAAACTCAGAGTATTTTATTCCCTGATCCAAATTACCACAGAGTGCTGTCCTTCGTTTTCCTCTCAATATAAAAGAGCACGGTTGAAGTCATAACACGTACCTTGAAATATCTGATTTGACTGTTGTGATTCATGGCGTGGTCGTAATTTCATTATCATATGCGCCATGTTGACCAGAAGGACAATTAGTCTCCACAATGGGACAGAAAAACTATCAAAGAACAATGTAAAATTTCAACTTGTTTTCTGTCATTCATCGACAGGCACGACATTTGTTTTCATAGAGTTGTGCTCTCGAGTACAAGCAATCCGACGACCATCACGTCAATTTTTGGACTTCGCTCATTTATAGTACTTGCTCCACTTCTTAGCTTGATAATTTTGGACAGCTCGCTTCTTAACTTTGAGGATTAATCGTTCATATGCAGCTAACCCTACTTAGACTGGATTCACGCTGCTCGAGTGGAATGGTAAGCTAATTTTTGGCTGTATACTGCCTCCTTTTCCCAGAAGAAACCAAGATTCTGGTGTTTTACTGCCGTAGTGCTGTTAGACTGTCTGCAAGGAAAGACAGTTCCAGTTTCAGGAAAGAGATGTACAAAGCTTATCTGGATAAATAGACACAAAGACTGGAATATAAATGAAAACACTGTTTTAATGTCAATTAGCATTGTCCTTGTTGACAGTGACATATCATACTCAGAACTTTTTGCCTGGGAAGAGGATGATGATGTTCTAATCTATGAAATTGGCAGTAGCACAAGTGATGAAGAACTGTTTGAACCTTCCGAGACACAGTATACAGTGTATACAGTGTTCAGGAAGAAGAGCATGTTTTTGGAAAAAAATCTCTTTTCCACTGATTTTATATTATATGTATGTACCGATAATGGCCAGTGTTATGACTCATAATTGGATCAATAATTAATCAAGTAGTGAGCGCTGTGAAATTTTTGTCATCTTAAAAGGGGGTTCATTAATTTTAGGGGCAACGGGTAGGGGGTTCACTTATCTTGACTGCTGTGTATGCCCCCGCCATAATAACTGAACGCTCTCTAGGGATATCTAGGTTATAACTCTTGGCAGTAAGATTTACTGTATACGCTGTAATTATGACGTGTCTAGCCATTAAAGAGTATAAGCTAAGCTGTTGTGACCTGGAATACACGACTTACAGTCCAGTGATTTATTGGCCTGCGTTGGGCCGTTAACTCCGTGATAACATCACTGGGAGGTCCTATTGAGTCAGACATCCTTACAGGGCACCAGTGTAAAAGTACTCGGGCCAGCTGCAGAATAGTAACAAATGTTGTAAAGCGCTGGTTAAACGTAATGTTCGAAACAAGGACCAGAGCACACTATTCAGGATTTAACCTGAACCCTATTTAATTTCAACACCACTTGCATGCCAACTTCGACATTCTGTGAAAAGTGAAATGAGTGCAATAAATCGACGTAGTCCCATAGGATCAGGATATGAATGATGTGCATGTCACAAACATTCTATGCTTTGGTTATCATTGTCAAACACGTTCGATCGTAATTTATTACAATTGATCACGGCCATTGAACACGCGCGCAATCGCGTTCTGACCATGAAAATTAAATGTGATAGACCGTAATCGATCACGGACGGTATATGGAACTTTTCATTTAGTTGTCGGATCGCGATCAGCAATTCATGGTCATTGACAGTCATTCATAGTCACATAAAGTAGTTAAGAAAATGAAATTCGTTGTCAATTTATTGTCGTTTATGGTCGTTTGCAGTAAATTCATTGTCATTGGTGCATGGTCAAGTTGTTTTGTGGTCAGTTCTTTTCTTTTTGCGGTCAAATGATTGTCATTGGTGGTCGTGGTCAGTTTGTTGTCGTTTGTGGTCAAATGATTGTTATTGGTGGTCGTGGTAAGTTTGTTGTCGTTTGTGGTCAAATGATTGTTATTGGTGGTTAATTCATTGTTGTTTGTTCTCATTGGTGGTCACTTTTTAGTTGAGTAAGTGGTAAAATACAATACAAACACAATGTATAATGATTTAAAATAATAGCAGTGTACTTAAAGGTCTTTAAGTAGTTAACATATCACACGACAGGTCCAACCAAATGTGCCAGTAGACCTTAGCTATTATGCAGACACTCGGCTAAATTAAACAAATTGCTAATGTCATGTGATATACTGTGATATATAATGTTGAATCTAATACTATAAAAACTGCAGTAAAGATAATAAATAACTTAGTTGCCTTCTCCACGGCGTTGTTTCTGTTCTGTGGTCATTCTTATGTTTGTAAAATGACATATAAGAATCTCTATGGATATTCCAGGCATAAACTTCATGAACCCATGTATTCAGGCAATAATATATGATATTATCCTGTTTGTATTATAATATGTATCTTGAAATACATGTGAGTTTTAGTAGGTTAGGCAACGTTATGTTAATTCATGCTGTATTTAAATCTGAAGCTATGAAAGGCAAATCATTGGCTATGAAGATGATAAAAACTCAAAGAAATACTTTTTCGATGGTTGAGGGTTTGACTGTGCTATGTTTTTGCCTATGCTCGATAGTCGCTAATGGTAAAGTTAAGTAGATAATGGTAAAAAGGTCATCTCCCCACGCAGGAACTCCCAAGTTGCCCCCTTCTATGAAACGTTTGCCATCGCCCTCTATCTAACACTTGATTTTGTCCTTCCCGCTAAAGTGGATTTAAAGAAAAACTTTGCAAGAAACGTTAGCATCGTATTTTTATGCGCAACTTTGCGAGCTTAAACACGCTGACGAAGTGTTTAATCTGCTGGCGAGAATACAAAGCCTCACCGTGCGACAAAATAATTTGCCAAAAGTGAAATCTAACATTTTTATCCTCCCACAGACATAAAAGGAGATACCCTTCACACTCCCACCGGTAGAATAAAAAATACCCCCCACCGCGCCATTGAACTACTCAGGACACTTTTTTCATACGAACAGCTTCATTGGCTGCCCCTGAATAAAGAAGGGGGGGGGGTATAAATAGTATGGTTGGATATGGTGGGTGGGTTTAATGGACCTTGCCATTTTATCCCGTAACAACTCTATTTTTGCCAAATCAAGCAAGTGCATGGTCTAAATGGTGTTTGAATGACATAAGGAAGCTGGTCGAAGCAAACCGTGAGACAAATAGCACGACACAAAACTCAAAGTAATTAATCATTTCGAAGATTTATTGAAAATCATTGTATTCTGAAATTCGGTGAGTTCAGTAACATTTTTGACCCCAAAGGAAACGTGGAAATAATTAAACACGATTGGAACTAATTTGGGATAATCGGGTTTTCATATTTTTCAAATTTCTCAAAAATTTTAGGTGCCCTATAGTTGAATGTTGCAATATTACAAATTACTTATAAAAACAAGTGTATAACGTAAAAAAACAGATGAGATTACATTTGTAGATGAAATCGACATTACTTCACCATCCAATTATCCCAAACTAATTCCAATCGTGTTTTTATTTATTGTTAATTTGCAAAAACTTTTGTCTGGGGAAAATATTGAATGACGTACAAACTATAAAACATTGAAAATTCAAATATTATGAGAACAAAGAGTAAAGTTAAAAAACTAAAAAAATTAATTAAGGTTCCAAGACAAGAAATTGACCTTTTTCAATCTAACAATTCTCTGGTGGCTAATAAGCTCAGAACCTCCCTAAATTATACATTTTCTGAAAGCCTAGATATAGGGGAACAATTTGGTAACCACAGGGAAAACCGATTTTGAAAGGTTAGGCAAATTACCTATCACGTGATAGTTATGTAAACAATGGTGACACTATGGTAAAAAATGTGTTCCTCTATATCTAGGCTTTCGGAAAATATATAATTTATGGGGGTTCTGAGCTTATTAACCAATATATAATCGTCAGCTTTGAAAGGTAGATTTCTTGTCTTGGAACCTTAAACCGCTGTAATTTATAAAAAGCAATACTCATTACGTGCGCACTTCGAAACGTGTTTCCATTTACAGGACACGAAATGCATTTTATTACAAACTGCCGGAGAGATTCTTCAAGGTTTCATAATTCCAAGGAACGCTGGTTTAATGAGAAACGAAAATGAGTGTTATATTTTGTTGTCTGTGTTTTTTGTCGGAATAAAACCGTAATTTTGAAGTAAGCTATTACAACATTGACGTGAATGTAAAGTAGCTCTGACAGTACAATATTTAGAAGACAATCTATGGTGCATTACTTTATTTTTCATTTTAAATGTTTTCGTATCAAATTCAGAACAACATAAAGTTATAAATGACAGAATATAATAACTGACTGGATACAATATTATAGTTATTAACTGCAACTAAATCAAATTGTCTTTGTTTCCGGTTAAGCCGGTTTTTGAAAAAACTTTTTGAATCAAAATACAGTGACCATAGCATACATGTAAACAGGCCCATAGCGATATTTACGGAATCCACTCAGTTTTTTAATATTCATAAGAAGCTATCACTGATCATTCTGTGCAAATCTTGACAGACGTATTGTTACAGAGGCCATTGACCTTGACGTCAATTCTGCATAAAGGTTAATAATCAGGTTCAGACTTGTTACTTACGTGCGATGGCTATACGTTATGTGAGAAATCTGGCATGTACATACTGTTCTCATATTTATGGTCTTGCGCATAGATACATGTAGTTACCTTGGCATCAAATACGTTACTATCAAGGAGAGAAACTCATGACGAGTTTGCTTTTCATTTGTATGTAAATAAGGATTGTACAGATTGAATCATATACGGAAGGTGTCTTACGAACCCAGCTCAGACGAAGGGACAACATCTTACAGAAAACTGAAAGATGAACTTTTATGTTAATACTTACAATATAAGGGTGAACAATTCAGAGCAAAGCATGGCTACTAATGAAAGTTCAACAGCTCATTTTTGAGAATCGGTATTTAAACTTCTCCAGCTAATCATTTACTCATCCTCGGGAGCTATCTACTCGACGTTTCTCGAAAGATAATTAACACTTACGATTACGCGTACTTCGTTCTTTTTTGGGTTTTTTCCTGACTTCAATTCCATTTTACATTCGGACTTCAATTCCTTTTACATTTCTTCACCATTTCAACCAATTAGGCAGCCTCATCTGCTTAAACAATTGTACCAACAGCGTAAGGTCGCTCTTTGATATGTAACCCAGTTCTTCAAGTTCCTCAAATAATTCAGCAGGTGTCGTCAATTGTTCTCGCGGACGTTTTTCGATTTTACCACCAACTAAAGTTAACAGAATTTTGTATTTTTCAGCTCCAAGTTTATCATTTAGCTCGGCATAGAGCCTACTGAGCGGGTTCAGACGATTTGGTTCTTCTTCACTTATGGTTTCTTCTTCACTTATGGTTTCTTCTTCACTTATGGCATCTTCATGATCTATGAAGAAAACGAGTGTATAATATATTTCATCAAAAATGGTGTTGAGTGTACTGATGACCTGTCTGTATGAAAACATTGAAAAGTTCCATTAGTGTCACTTACACAGATGAGCTCGCATCGCGCCGGGCAGTGTGGCCGCAAGCGGCTCGTCGATGCCCAGGCGCCGTCAACTATTAACTCTACATAACGATCAAGACTAGTAATGCATGTACACCGGGAATATCCATAGGCTATCACAATATGATTGACTTGAAATTTTCTATTTTAAAACATCCAGCAGCACAAATTGTGTTGGCAGATGTTAGATCAATGTCAGCCTGAGATCTGCTTTGGTTGTCGTAGTGTAGAAAGAAGTTGGAATTGTCTACGCGTGATGATGTAGAACTTGAACTTGTTTGTTGAATACGTGTACCATTGCTAGGCCTCACGGCACAGCAACTGATACATAGTCTGTGAGTCTGCATGTGACTGTCTGGTTAGATGAGTCCTGTCTATTTACACAGTATCGTGACTCTGTCGGATATTGATGTGATTTGATACTTAAAATGGTGGCCCTCCCACTTTAATTTTTCTCCAGTCCCTTACCAAGATAAGCAGCAAGGGTCAGAGTTCAGGCAAATGTGGTTTCGTGAACGCAAAAGGAATACCATGCATGCTCAAGTTTCGAAGCTTATTGGGAAGTGACTCCTCTGTCATTTGTACATATTTTTTAAATAAATGTGAATATTCCTTGCAATTCGGAGAGTGTCCATGCAATTTCAATATCGTAGTCGAGCAGTTCACTCTACGAGTAAGCGCTGTTGTGAAGCAGCGGTTTTCGAAAAAAATGTGAAATCTAGCGATCCATCCCTTAATCATAATGATACATTTATATTTAAATTTGACCTTTAAAACTGCTTTATTCTTAATATTTCTTACATGGTTTTGTATGCGCTTCTATCTTGACTATAAACGAGCGACCTGTTTACCAAGAGAGCTCCGATGCGAGATTGACACACAGCACATGGCAACCGTTTTTCTTACGCACGTATGTTTATAATATATACAAAGCTCATTGATAAAAGAGGCGATTTTTCAAAGAGCGTTTCCTTACTTTTGAATGATATGACAATGATTTCCAGCTGTAATTTCCATAACTCTATCAGCTGTTTTTGAAATTAGAATACAAAATTGCAGATTTCAAATCTGACCCCGGGTCAATAGTTATCCATATTGATCCGGATGCTAAATTCAAAGTTATTGAGTTAGCAGTTGTAGAGTACATATTTATTTTATCAAAAACGGCAAAAACTGCCCCAAATGCAATACTGCATACTCTGTCACAATTTGGACGAATCTGACTAAAATCATCCCCACAAACCTGTACACTTAATTTCAAATCATTCCGACAAGAGCAGTCTGAGAAGTTAATTGTCGACACAGTCCAAAAATGGACGTACGGACGCGTATGACGACAAACAATCAGCCTGTCTGACAGCGAGGGCTCTATTAAGTCATATGCGTAGTATTTACGGCCAAGTCTTTAATAGTTTTCCTTCGCTACTTTCGGATTGAATGGTTACATGAAGTGCGCCCCCTGCCTGGATGACTGATTAATGTAATGACCTCCTCTGGGGCTACAAACTGCCAACTGAATTCTCTCATCTCTCATACCTGTACCTCTTATCTCATTCTCTGTAGCTATGGGTGCAATTAAAGACTGCACAGACAGCTTTCTCTTCTTATCTAACACACAATAAGAATGTAGAGCTTGGCAACATGCCCAGAGTTTTCATTGGTTTTCCTAAGTCCATCAATTACAAAGTGGTTTATTGATTAGGATAACATGTCGCAAACAAATTGCACCATGACATAAGGCGCCGTGTGATCTCCCTAAGATGAAGTTACTAAATGGCCTCATCACGTTCATGGCCTCTGAGCTGTGTTCTTTGGCGTCAAACGGTACATGCAAGCATGTTACAAACTTGTTTGCAACATGTAACATAAAAGTTGGTAATATCATTCACAAAGAGTCAAATAATCCCAGTGAAATATCTAAAATTAACGATTCAGCCTTTCAGCCATACATTACTCACAAAGCGATACATGACGGTTACTTACGACATGTCTAACAAGAAGTTCGAATTAAACGGCATGCGAGGTCGCTGTTTAAAATGAGAGTCACAGTGCGTCAAATATTAGAGTGACTTAAAATGAAAACGTAGACCGACCAGTAGTGGAACTGAGTTGCTAATTAGACTTAAGTATAACAGCTCGGATTTGTTTGTAACATCATTAATATACGTAATATCATCAAGATATGTTTAATATGTGTCGGTTGTAAAGGTGAATCGCGTTGTCTCCTTGGCAAGAATGACCACAATATATTCAACACAAAAATTAAGGCAAAGAGATTGAAGACTGCAAAGAAACGAAAACATGTTACTCTCTCATATTAAAAAAAATCATTTCAAAAAATTTATACCAAAAAATTATTTCACTTGCAAATATCAGTTGAAACATTGATACAATAAGTGATAATCTAGTAGCAGAAAACCACTAATTAATTTCCAATAGTCCACCACAATAGCGTTGAGCTCAATATTCGGCACTAATCCTCTTGACAAGTATTAGGTCAATGTAAGCTTGACTTCTGATGAATTTTTAGTGTAGGCAAGTCCCGGGAAATTCGAGTTAGTGATGAAAATAACCCCCCCCCCTCCCTAGTGTGTTTGCAGAAATTCATGTTCATTGCTAAAATTTCCATGGACCTTCTAAATCCTTACATTACAGCCGAGTTCTGCAGCCTTCAGTCACGACAGCCTGCATTTTTATTACAGCAGGCAATTATCTTAACAAAAAATACAGTCACATTAAAGTTCAAACCAAGCAATCATTAATGCAAATATCAAAACTCAAAGGTCCGCTCTGTTTTTCACCTGAAATATTTTCGTGAATTACTGGTCTTGAGCTAAGTCATCAAGTACTTTGACTAGATGTAGTTAGATACACCTCAAATAAAGCATTAATTTTTTATAAGTCGTAGTGCTTATTCCCGTGCTTGCGGAGCGAAGACTTTGATCGCAAATAACCATAAACGTACTACATGTTAGCAGTTTAATATAAGTTCTAAAGGTCGAGTAGTTAAAATTTACGACGACGTAGGAACGCTGCAAAATACTGACAAGCTTGCAGTCATAGTGGCATTGGTGGATAATTTACAATACACATATTTCGATAACTTAGAGTGACCATACATTAAGTTGTTTGATCTTTCACTAACTTCGTTTCGGACAATTGCACATACGGGTCAGCCTCATTGAAACCCCGGATAAGTTGTGACCCTGTGAGTAAGGTAGTTTGCGATTCGAAATAGAAAGACTTAGAATTTTGACCTAAGTGTAGGGAATTTGAAACCACTGCCTTTAGAAACGAAGGATGAAAACTCAGGGTTCACCGCACAGTTGAAAACCAAAATGGCCACCATCCCTATGTTAACTATATGGTGCAAAAAATAAAAATTTCGATCATCACAAAAATAAGCTTGTTCAAATTTCTCTTTGCGCGAGCTACAAAATGAGTCCCCCCAACAGGTGGTTGACCAAAAGTTTGAGAATCGGAATATCCGTCTCCGAGGCATACTAATCACTTACATCTGGCGGCCAAATAATATATGGATTTCGAATAGACATATCGACTTATAGGTTTAGTGCTAAATTGTCATTTCCCTTTCTATGAAGTACGTTGACGACACGCTTTTACAATCTTGTAATATGGCATTGAAAATTAGGTTTTGTTACAAATAGGGTTGATTGGTACATTCAGTGGTAATACAGACCTCAGTAAAATGCAAGTTTGAATATCAAATAGGTTATTACCGAAATACCGATATGTCGATATACCGATTTCAACGGGATATATTGTTTGGCAGCGAAGTGTCACGGACTATATTACAGCATCACCAGACTCTTGGCCTGTAGTTGTGAAAAAAGCTTTGGAAGTCTTAGACAAGATGATATATGGTATTCAAACGAGAAGAACCTTGTAAGGTTGGAGGAGGAAACACCAATCATGTTAACAACCTGCACATTTACAAGGAATTCAGGTGTTATTGCCAAGATGGGTTTCATCTGAAATAGGAAAATAGGCCTAGGGGCCATTTCACGTAACACTGACGGGATGGGGCGTGTACTTGCTTCTTAACGTTTTCATCTAGCGCCCTAAAGGTATACAGTCTCCTGTAATCTTAATATGCCCACATATGGTCAAAGGGGCGTTTCTTGGTATTCAAAATACCAATCTGAGGGCGCTGTTTTTTAAAAGCGGCCACCCGCTTAAAATCTGTGATTGGTTAGATTTTCTGTTTCCATGGTTACTGTGATGTGGCAAAATTGAAACAGGTGACAATTTACCTTTAAAGGTAGATCTTGCGTTTGTATGACGTTAATTTTGAGCTGTTGAATGGCTGTACTATTGACATCTAATCGTTATTCAAGAAACACTATAGGGAAAAATTGCGAGACTACAGTGAGAAAATGACGCTTTCTCGCAATCAGTGAGAATCTGTTCTTATTCTCACCGCTGTTGGTGTGAACATTTTAATCTCCACTGGAGACTGGTGAGAAATGCACTCCTTGGCGAGAATCAAATGTGAGAACAAATTCAAACCGGTGAGAATGGAAATTCTCACCAAGTATATACAGTGAGAATTGAAATTCAATGGCGAGAATCAGCAAGACTCCCCATTCATGGGCAAGAATCAGAATTTCAATTCAATGACATGTAGACCAAAAGTCAAAATCACTATTTATAAATTCATTTATTTTTTTGTTTACAACACCAGGTTTACAATGGAGAAATGACCTCGCCAGCCGTTCAATTTCTTCGGCTGCAGGCTTCGATGGAAAGCCTGACCTGTCTTTTTAGTGATTACAGTGGGCACATCATGCTTACTCGAACACGAAAGCTTTCATAATCATAGCTGTAATTGAAAAAATAAAACAGGCACTCTAGACTGCACAAGTGCACAAATACAACAGTGTAATTGTGTAGCTCTTACACTATCACATGAGTCTTTCAAACTTAAGAGTTCGCGTAGAGTAAAAACAAAACAAAACACAAAGATGTATAGTTGACCTTTATGACAGTGTAAGTAAAAATGTGGTTGGCGCGTAACGATCCGGCATTTAATCGATTCAAATATTACTATCCATTACCTTTATCCCAATCTTCTGAATTGCGAAAGGCAAAAATCAGAAAAGCAGAGGCGGGGTTGTAGGAAACTATAACACGATTGGAACTAATTCGGGATAATTGGATGATGAAGTAATGTCTAAACATATTTTAATACTTCACCAAAAGACGAGATCTAACATCTTGTTGAACAATGAAGACAAAAATAAAGCAACATTTTATGTACAGGAACTAATGACAGTAAAAGCAATAACTCACATAACAGTATTGTACATATTAAGCAGTACAATCAGAAAACCAAATCTTGGTGGTTTGAACTCTACACATCTATTGTTTCAATAAAAAGTTACTTCTAAGTTATTTTGTTTACAGTATTACGCTTTTCATAAAGAATGGAGAAATGTTTCACTCATTTGCGCAGTGATTGAAGTCCAGGCCTAAAATTAGATTTTATAGAAAACAAAAACGCGGCATACAAATATCCTACTCGACTAATTTCTCTAGCTTGACGATGGTACTTTTCGTCATCGCTAACCACATTAACAAAGCCTCCCTATCAATTACAGTTAATTTTAAAGCAATGTTTCATATTGTTTCATATTGTTGTTTAAAATGACATCTTCTATGTGTGAAGTATACCATAATTGATACCGAAAGGCATGCTTTGCATGCCAAGCCCACCTCACAAACGTGTACAATTGACAGTAAAAGGAGTGAAAACCGGACTTCTCAGGCTATGTTGACACACGAATGGCAACGTAATCACCCCAACGCGCATGCTCCACCAGATCTACGAAAGTTTAATCGTGGCGTCCATAGAAGCCCACGCTGTTCAATCCAAACCTGGTGAATCGGCAAAAAAAAAACGCGCAAAAGTTCGGCGAAATACCAGAAAGATATAAATATGAAGTGTTTACAGATTGTTCCGACTGTAATGAGCTGTGTAAACACACGTCCTGAACAGCTAAACTAACGATGCAAGCAGTAGATAGTCTGGTATGCTAAACTACTTGCACTGCATTAGGCAGCGTTCATAAAAACGATGAGGTGGCTGGAGGAATTCAACGGGAGGGGGTGGGTTACTGTATATATAAATATGTATTGGATGACAATTGAATAAGAGTCAAGATTAAAAGTTGTTTTTCAATTATACAATGCACATACTGACACATACATACTATAGGCTGTGTTAGCAAGCTAAATACTAGACAGTTCAACATGCTGAAGGGAGTAGTGGTTGCATAACTGAACAAAGTTATTGTCAAAATAAAGTTAATACAGCTTCTGCTTTGCTACTGCAGTGTCACTGTCACTTCATATCGGCAGTGACAGAGATAGCTCTGACTATAATGTAGTCGTAGAAGAGTTTGGGTCAAATGACGCTCATTCAGTGAAATATGCTCGTACATAAGATCAGACCAGAGAGCAATAAACGATATGGAAGACCAGAAAACTTGACAGTCATCAGGGATTTTTGAAGTCTGGCATATGAAAATAATCAAATATTACAGAAAAACGATAGGCCCACCATGCTTGATTTCTAAATTTTCACCTTCTCACCGTAAAATAACAGAAATGTAAAAAACATTGTAAAGTAAAGACTTTAATTTAAATGTAAAATGTGTGACTGAATGGAATGATTTATTTTCTGCGAAATTTGCCATTATTTTAGTGATTACAAGGTAATTTGATGAAATATTTTAACCTTCCAGTATTGTCAAATTTGAGTAACATCTTAATCATATATGTCTCGTACTTTTGCAAAAAATACTTTTTGTTAGGCCGCTGCCCTCAGTTTTCCATAAGATAGCAAAATGTAGCCAGGAACTCTCAATTTGCATACTCTCTCATGATCGTCATATTGTGTACTCTTCAGCTGGTGCCTTTGACCTGGCCAGACTTGGGTTAACTCAAGTCGGCTTAGACTGATAAATCCAAAAATCACTGATGCGTTTAAAAATGAACCAATTAAAAACTTGCCCTAAAAGGAAATTGTTCTACAAACTGCTAATATAACAGGTAGTGTGTAATATCTGTAAGTAAGTAAAAATGCCAATTACATGTTAGAAGAACTGCCAATTTATTTTTTTCTTTGCGTGCACACCTTATAAGTGTGCGGCTATATGATAATTGGGGGGGACTTGAAACAGTTTTTACATTGACAGGTATTGACAGGTACTCACGTCATGTCTAACAAAAAGCTCGAATGAAAGGGCATATATGAAGTCGCTGTTTAAAAAGAGAGTCACAGTTCGTGAAATATTGGAGTGACTTTAAATGCAAACGTAGACCGATCAGTAGTAGGTCTGAGTTGCTAATTACACTTAAAGTTCCATTAGCTGTATCTTCTGGCGATTTTTCCGTTAGTTTTGATTGAAATGATCACTGGCTCATGTTGAATAGCCTGTCAAATAACAGAGAATCGCATATTATTCGGAAACATTACGTGCCCTACAACTAAATAACATGTGATTTTACAACGAAAATTTCAATTTTTGTCCGGACAGAAATACAAACTCTGTTGACACGAGGATTGCAACGTAGCGTTCTTCTGCACCTGTGCGAGCCATTTACAGCAATTTCAAAATAAATATCATTACTTTTGCCCGGTACTTTATACAATGCAAGATCCGAGGTACATGAATATTCCACATTGATTAAGGGTCATTAGCATAGAATTTTAATACCGAAACAATGCTCATTAATGTAATCTGCATATTTGAATATAATTATACCTCGCATCTTGCACTAATAGCGGTACTTACGTCGTAGTCCATTGTCCGAGCACGTTGCGTAGCCAGATGTCTGGCAATCCACGACGCGATGTTGTTTTGATCCTGCAATAAACGTGAACTTGTACATCTCGAGTGATCGCGGGGTCACCATATCTGCGTTCTCCCCTGCACGCTGAGCACGCCAGACGTCAACAAACCAGCTCAGAAGGACAACACGTTTGAACAAAAATTAGCAGTTTTATGTGGCTATAAAATCACTTATCATGTTTATTTCTTCGTAAAACAACATTTTGCAACAAATATGAGCGCCCAACATGGAATTTTCCGAGGTAAGAAATGGTCAAAAGTTAAAATAATGGCCCTTTAAGTATGCACAACTCAAGATTGAACTAAAGTGACAAAGTAGTTGTACGGTATTTCAGCTAGTTGCCAAATTACTGTTGTGAGTCAAAGCCAGGAATACTGTCTCTCATCACCTGAGTAACAGATTTGTCATATTTTGATATAAGATCTCCACATCTACCTTAGAACTTCTTAAATGATGTAGCCAACCCAATTTGTGAAAATCCGTGTCTCACTAGTTTAAAGACTAGAAACCGTGTCTCACTTGACAGTCTTCATATGAATCAAAAGCTCAACATTATCTCAGGAGTTGTGAAATGTATCCACCATAAGCTTGAATCGACGAAATATCACTGGATTATTACTATCTTTAAAAAATTACTTCACTTTAAAATCAAGCAATCAGCAATGCAGATCTCAAACTCAAAGGTCTGCTCTATTTCTTACCTAAAAAGCTTAGTTACCTGGAAAAGAATAACCGTGTCGGCCAAGTCATAAATTACTTTGATTAAATATAGTTAGATACACCGCTAATAAAGTTGCGTTATAGTTTCCGTGTTTGCAGAGAGAAAACTTTGATTGCAAATAACCATAAACTTACTGCATGTTATCAGTTTAATATAAGTTCTAAAGGTCGAGTAGTCGAAATTTACGACAACTAGGAACGCTGCAAACTACTTGACAAGTCCGCAGTAATATTGGTTTTGGTTGATAATTATAAATATAGACATTTTAATTTTATTTTTTTGATAGCTTAGAGTGACGGTTGTTTGACTTCGTTTTGGACTTCGTTTTGGACAATTCAAGATGTCGGTCCACAAAGCACATGACACTAATATTTCATTGCACACTGCGTTGAGTTCAAACCGAAATTCCGCTTTGCTTTTCACCACTAACGATATGTGCAATTCTCTTCTGTGTGTCGCTGTTTTTGCTAGGTTTCTATTTGAGATGAAAACCCAAGCCTAAATTAAAGCCCCAGTAATAGTAATTTTAAGCAATGTTTCATATGGTTGTTTAAAATGACATCTTCTATATGTGAAAGTAGACCTTAATTGAAACTGAAAAGCATGCTTTGCATGCCCAGCCCGCCTCACAAACGTGTACGATTAACAGTAAAAGGAGTGAAAAATAACTTCTCAGGCTTTGTTGAAACACGAAAGCCAACGTAATCACCTCAACGCGCATGCTCCACCACATCTACGAAAGTATCATCGTGGCGTCCATAGAAACCAACGCTCTTCAAAACGGTCTGGTCAATCCAAACCTGGTGACCCAGCTAGAAAACGCGTAAAACTTCGGCGAAATATCGGAAAGATATAAATAATTAACTGTTTACAGATTGTTCCGACTGTAATGAGCTGTGCAAACACAAATAGCTAAACTAACGATGGAGGCAGTCGATTGTCTGGTATGCTAAACTTCATGCACTGCATTAGGCTGCGTTCACAAAAACGGTGAGGTGGCTGGAGGAATTCAACGGGGAGGGACCGAATTTTGGGGGTAGTGAGGGAGGACTTGAAACTTTTCCCCTACTTTCCTACTTCCTTTGAAAGATACTGACTTTGGCAGTACGACCCTTGTGATCCGGCTTGTTTTTAAAGCAACCCTCCAACATTGTATTTTGCAGTATGTTAGGTCACGAGGGTGAAGAGGTCAGTGGAGTTCCTTAGGGGTGTAACTGTTTGGATAAATAATAGGGTTTGTACGGCCGCACATAAAATACACATTTTAGACCTAGTATCTCGTTATTTGAGTACCTGAATTTTAGACCTCTTTGACCATGACCCTGTTCAACGATAATATCATAGAAATTTGCAAAGCGTTATGGAGCACAAAATATGCACTGCTTGGCCTAGTAAGTCTACGGCAATTAGTTCTCACTGGTCTAGCGATGACTTCTGGAAAAAATCATGGAAAAAAAATAACTTATCATAACTAAAAAAAACACCAAAAAGAGCGGCACTTATACGTATCGTAGTAACTCTTCCCGAGTGCACAAGACTCAAAATATGCAGTCTACGGTAATATGCTCAACAAATTTATGAAGTGCTCCACCTTCCGCTTGGTTTGAGTTTTCCTTCTGTGTACATCACATCAACCAGATTTTACCATTATTAGACTAGGCTGTTTGTTCTTTGCGGTTTTACATCCCTGGTTGTATAATTATATATATGAACTTGTTGCATTTAGGTAATACCTTGACATGGTTTATGAAACTAACTAGTAGTGAAAATGTTTTTTTTTCATTTTTCCATTCACACAGGCCTTGTCATCATTTTGTTTACTGAAATAAAAATGTGCCACTGGGTGCGTGGTCTTAAGTGAGACTTATAATTGGAGGAAACCCTTCCTGCATCAACGAGCCACTATATCACTGCCTTCCTTATCCTGTCTACAGTAAAACATCATCCCATTTTTTGAGATTGTGTATAGAAGCGTTTGCTTTAAGGTAACGTCATTACCTTATGATGAACTTTTAGATCTTGGAAGGGGGTCGAAATGGAGACTACACATCTTTTTGTTTTCAAGGATTTATGTACTTTTACAAGGAAAGGATTCTTGTTTATCCCATTTTCATTCACTTTCATTCATTTTATGCAAAATAGCAAAATAGCAACAAAATTTTAAAATATTTTTCTTTTCCGATCTATTTCCATTTGGGGGGGGGGGAAGTTGTGACATCTAGTGATTCATCCCTTAGTCATAATGATACGTTTATATTGACAATCGACCTTTTAAACTGCTATATTCTTAATATTTCTTACATGGTGTTGAATGCGCTTCGATCTTGACTATAAAACGAGCGACATGGTTACCAAGAGAACTCCGCTGCGATATTGACACACAATACACTGCAACCGTTTTCGTTAGGTAATGATACATAAAAAGCTGACTAATAAAGGAGGACATTTTCAAAGAGCATTTCTTACGTAGAAATGCGGCAATGATATGATGTGACGATGGTTTTCAGCGATAATCTACCAATTAAAATGAATGTACCACAACTCTATTAGCTGTTTTTAAAGTTAGAATACAAAATTTCAGTAATTAAATCTTATCCGCAGTTTTATAGCAGTTTTAGGGGAGATATTTGTTTCATCAAAAACTGTCTCAAATGCAATATTGCATCCTTTGTCACAATTTGAACAAACCTGACTCACATCATCCCCAGAAACATGTACACTTATTTTCACAGCATTCCAACAAGAGCATTCTGAGAAGTCAATTATTGACTGGCGAATAATGGACGGACGGACGCGTACGACGACAAACAATCAGTCAGTCTGTCTGACAGACAGGGCTCTAAGCCGTATGCGTAGTATTTATGGCCGTCTTTTATAATTTTCCTTTGCTATTTTCGGGTTGAGTGATTCCATAAAGTGCGCCCCCTGCCTTGTACAATGATAGATGTTATGACCTCCTCTAGGGCTAAAGAAGGCTACAAACTGCCGACTAAACTCTTTTATCTCTCTTACCTCTACTCTCATATCTCATTCACTGTAGCTATGGATATTGTAAGACAATTAAAACATGAACAGACAGTTTTCAAGTTACCTCTCTTGACACACAATAAGAATGCAGAGGTTTGGCAACATGCCCAGAGTTTTCATTGTTTTTTATGGAAAGCCGTAGCTGTCTTAAGTGACGTAAAATGATGATTTGATGAACATTTGTTATATGGTGATGCACATTCGTTATATAGTGATGGGCATTTGCTATATGGTGATGCGTATTTGTTATATGGTGATGAGCATTCGTTATATGGTGATGTGCATTTGTTATATGGTGATGGGCATTTGTTATATGGTGATGGGTATTCGTTATATGGTGATGGGCATTTGTTATACAGTGATGGGCATTTGTTGTATGGTGATGAGCATTTGTTATATTGTGATGCACATTTGTTTGTGATGGGCATTTGTTATAAAGTGATGGGTATTTGATATATGGTGATGGGCATTTGTTATATAGTGATGGGCATTCGTAATATAATAATGTGCATTTGTTATATGGCGATATGCATTTGTTATATAGTGAAGGGCATTTGTTATATAGTGATGGGCATTCGTTATAAAGTGATCGGTATTTGTTATATAGTGATGTGCATTTCTTGTATAGTGATGTGCATTTGTAATATGGTGATGGGCATTTTTTATATAGTGATGTGCATTTGTTATATGGTGATGGGCATTTGTTATATTGTGATGAGTATTCGTTATATGGTGATGGGCATTTTTTATACAGTGATGGGCATTTGTTGTATGGTGATGAGCATTTGCTAAATGGTGATGCATATTTGTTTGTGATGGGCATTTGTTATAAGTGATGGGTATTTGTTATATGGTGATGGGCATTTGTTATATAGTGATGGGCATTTTTATATGGTGATGGGCATTTGTTATATGGTGATGAGCATTCGTTATATAGTGATGTGCATTTGTTATATAGTGATATGCATTTGTTATATAGTGATGGGCATTTGTTATATGGTGATGGGCATTTGTTATAAAGTGATGTGCATTTGTTATATGGTGATGGGCATTTGTTATATGGTGATGGGCATTTGTTATATGGTGATGGGCATTTGTTATATAGTGATGTGCATTTGTTATATGGTGATGGGCATTTGTTATATGTTGATGGGCATTTGTTATATAGTGATGTGCATTTGTTATATAGTGATGGGCATTTGTTATATGGTGATGGGCATTTGTTATATGGTGATAGGCATTTGTTATATGGTGATGGGCATTTGTTATATGGTGATGGACATTTGTTATACAGTGATGGGCATTGTTATATCGTGATGTGCATTTGTTATATGGTGATGGGCATTTGTTATATGGTGATGGGCATTTGTTATATAGTGATGTGCATTTGTTATATAGTGATGGGCATTTGTTATATGGTGATGGGCATTTGTTTTTTAGTGATGAGCATTTTTATATTGTGATGGGCATTTATAACATAGTGATGGACATTTGTTATATTATGATGAACATTTTTATACTGTGATTGGTAATGTGCATTTGTTTTATTGTGATGTTCATTCATCATCTTATGATGTAGATTTTTATATGGTGATTTGCCATCGTTATATTGAGATGTGGATATGTTATGTTATGTTGTGATGTGTGATTGTTTTTTTGCGATGTTGGTTCTATATATTGTGATTTGGAATCTTCGTGATAACGGTGACTGTTAACTTTCGATTCGTGAGTTTCATAATATTTAGTTGCATAAGTAAGTTTTTAATCATGACACTTGATTTTCAAATGTCAAACTAAGAATTTGGTTTTTCAGCACTTACTACGTTTATTGGTTGAAAATACCAGCATTCTATAGTACTGTAGGCCTAGTATATATATATATATATATATATATATATATATATATATATATATATATATATATATAATAGACTAACGGCCTCACAGAGGGTACCGCAATATATATATATATATATATATATATATATATATATATATATATATATATATATATATATATATATATATTGCGGTACCCTCTGTGAGGCCGTTAGTCTATTAATCCCGAAGGAGGACTGACTGTCTAGGGAAGTTGTGTGTCGGATTTTCCACCCTGATCAGCGACTATTACCCAAAAAATTTGAACGATAGCAACTGGGCAGACTTTGAACTGTGAACGACTTTGGACGATTGTTGTCGTATAAAGTGGACACCAGTTCAATGAACTTGGACAGACGGTGAGAGACGTGTTTGGAGTTTTCTTTTTCTATCATTAGGATTGCCGGGTGGTCATTGTAGCCCCTTAGTCACCTTCCCTCTTACATTATTTAAAAATAGTCATGCCATTCCAAGTCATGAATAAATTATAAAAAAGTTCTCAGCATGACTGAATGTCTTTGTCTCCCCTCTCAACCAGTCTAACAGTTTACGCCTGCCCTGTTGCCTTAGTGACTAATGTCTTTCCATTCAGAAAATCCGTACAAGACAAAGACTGACACTGCACAGTGATATCTATTTTTTATCAGCAGCATAGATCGGGACAAAACTCTATACCGTCAGCAATAAACCACGAAAGTACACGCTGCAGCATATCTGTCGATATTAAGATCTCAGAAATTTGCACAGAACATTGACGAATTTGTGTGAAGTTCGTCCACCCATGAGTCGCCTAAGCCTTATGCCGCAAAACTGCATGCGTTTTTTTTCAGCCAAACCGTTGTGGCCCATATATACCGATGTCAATGGGCCGGTGCAAAAGTTACGCTACAAGCCGCTTACATGTAATTTACAACGAACACGTCGGCCAATGAAGCGAAATAGCCTGGCGGTTCATTATATGTGCACAGGAACAACTTCCGGTTCTCTTCCGGTCAAGCTGGTACACGCGTACGTCTGTAAACTACAATATATCCGTCCATGTGATCAAAATTTGAGAGTATGTCGCATACCGTGATATCAAAACATTGATATATAACTCTACAATAAAATTAATGCTACTACAAATGGTGATAATGATTAAATAATAAAAGGGATCACGATGATTAACGGCAAGTCTGTTAATGAAAAAAGACTCTTGCCATGTCTTTAGCCCCGGTCTTACATGTACGGTGTAATCGAAGTTCATGTCAGTAATTTGCCGTGCAATGTCCAGCAGAATTGTTCAGAGTTCAGAATCCGTGACGCGTACGGTCCTGTTGCTATCGTTGCAAATTCCTCAGGTAACTGTAACTTACTAGGAGCTCCAGTCAGTGTCGCCCGTGGGCCGTGCCCCGGCTTTTTCTGCCGTGTTCGCTGTGTAGCGCCGGCCAATGCACTGGCCGGCGCTGCGCTACACAGCCAACAAGGCAGAAACAAGCCGGCGCACAGCCCGTCGGCTACAACTATTGCAGCTTCGTGTAACTTTAACCAACCAGTATCCGACTGTGAAAACCAAACACAATACTTCGCCAGGTAGTCCTCTCTTGGGATTGCGCCGGGTTTCCGCTTTCTCAGAGGACGCTTTCTTCACCCCGCTCGTGGTGGTACCGTAAAAATTATATTAGGCCAACGATGCTATATTACTTGTGGTTTAATTTCAGTTATTTAAACGTATACCAGGTGGTGATAGACCTAATTCTTAGTTATATGATATTGTATCATATGTCTAGCTACCGTTTAGAAATTGAGTTTCATTATTCTAAACGTTTCTTGAATACACAAATATTTATTTGCATCTCAAAAATAGGCGTTGTATGGTCCTCATCACATAATGAAGAGTCCACATCACAACATGATGAATCCACATCACCATATAAAGAATGCCCATCACCATATAAAGAATGCTCATCATAATATAACGAACGCGCATCACAATATAAAGAATGCGCGTCACAATATAAGGAATAGCCATCACAATATGAGGAATACACATAGCAAAATACCAAATGCAGGTCGCAAATAAAAAAATGCCCATCACACCATAACAAATGCTCAGTATAATATTACAAGTACTCATCACTATATAACAAATGCCCATCACAATATAACAAATGTGCATCATCATACAACAAATGTGCATCACTGTATAACAAATGCCTATCACTATACAACAAATGCCCATCACTGTATAACAAATGCCCATCACCGTATAAGAAATGCCACACAATATAACAAATGCACATTACTGTATAACAATGCCCATCACCATATAAGAAATGCCCATCACCATATTACAAATGCACATCACTGTATAACAAATGCCCATCACTATACAACAAATGCCAATCACCATATAACAAATGCACATCACTATATAACAAATGCCAATCACCATATAACAAATGCACATCACTATATAACAAATGCCCATCACCACATAACAAATGCCCATCACAATATAACAAATGCCCATCACCATATAACAAATGCCCATCACCATATAACAAATGCACATCACTATATAACAAATGCCCATCACTATACAACAAATGCCAATCACCATATAACAATGCACATCACTATACAAATGCACATCCCTGTATCACAAATGCCCATCACCATATAACAAAAGCGCATCACTGTATAACAAATGACGCATCACCATATAACAAATGCCGCATCACTATATAACAAATGCCCATCACCATATAACAAATGCACATCACTGTATCACAAATGCCCATCACCACATAACAAATGTACATCACTGTATAACACATGCCCATCACCATATAACAAATGCACATCACTATATAACAAATGCCCATCACTATAAACAAATGCCAATCCCATATAACAAATGCCATCACTATATAACAAATGCACATCACCGTATCACAAATGCCCATCACCATATAACAAAAGCGCATCACTGTATAACAAATGACCATCACCATATAACAATGCCATCACCTATAACAAATGCACATCACTATATATCAAATGCAGCATCACTATATAACGAATGTGCATCACCATATAACAAATGTGCATCACGACATAAAAATGTTCATCGCCACATAACAAATGTACATCACCATATAACACATATGCATCACTATATAACAAATGCGCATTAAATAATCATTTTATTTCACTTAGGACAGCTACGGCTTTTCATAGTTTTCCTAAGTCCGTCAATTACAAAGGGGTTTATAGCCATTGATTAGGCTGGCATTATGCAAGCAAATTGCACCATGAAACAGGGCGCCGTTGTGGAGATCTCTCTTATATGAAGTTACTAAATGGCCTCACCACTTTTTAGCCCCTGGGCTGTGTTCTTTGGTGACAAACGGCACACGCTGGCATGTTACAAACTTGCTTGCAACACGTATCATCAACAAGTTGGTAATATCATTCGCAAAGAGTCAAATAATCCCCATAAATTATCTGAAATTAACGATTCAGCCATACATCGTGTAATTAAAACACTTTTTCATTACTCACACAGTGATATATGACAGTTACTCACGACATATCTAACAAGAAGCTCGAATGAAACGGCAGGTGAGGTAGCTGTTTAAAATGAGAGTCACAGTCAGTCAAATATAAAGTTACTTGAAATGAAAAATGAGACTGACCAGTAGTGGGTCTGAGTTGCTAGTATAAACAGCTCGGATTTGTTTGCAACATCATCAATATACGTAACATACCATCAAGATATGTTTAATATATGTCGGCAGTAAGGTCAATCGAATTGCTCCTGGCAAGATTGACCAAGGTAAATTCAACACCAAAAGTAAGACAAAGAGCTTGAAGACTGCCAAAAAGGAAAACATGTTACTTCACATTCAAAAAACTGTTCTTTCACAAATGTATATCAAAATTATTTCGCTCGTAAATATCAGTTGAAACATTGATATAAATAAATGATAATCAAGTTACAGTAGACCACTAATTCATTTCCCATAGGCCACCACAGTAGCGTTGAGCTCAATTTCCGATTTTAAAACATTCACCGACACGAATCCTCTTAACAAGTATTAGGTCAATGTCAGCTTGACAACTGATGAATTTTTCGTGTGGGCAAGTTCACGGAAATATTGAGTTAGTAATGAAAATTTTGGCCCCCTACCCCCCCCCCCCCCCATAGTGTGTTTGCAGAAATTCATGTTCATTACTAAATTTCCGTGGACCTTCTAACTCCCTACTGTAACATTACATCAGAGTGTTGCATCCTTCATTCACGACAGTCTGCATTTTGATTCAAACGGACAATTATCTATACAGAAAATACAGTATACTTCACAATAAAGCAAACCAAGCAATCACTAATGCAAATACCAAATCTCAAAGGTCCGCTCTGTTTTTGACCTGAATATTTTCATGAATTACTGGTCTTGTGTCAAGTCATCAAGTACTTTGACTAGATGTAGTCAGATACATGGCTAATAAAGCATTAAAATTTATAATTCGTACCGCTTATTCTCGTGCTTGCAGAGCGAAGACTTTAATCGCAAATAACCATAAACTAAGTTCCAAAGGTCGTTTAGTCGAAATTTACGGCAAACATAGGAACGCTGCAAACTACTTGACAAGCTTGCAGTCATAGTGGCATTGGTGGATAATTCACAATACATAAATTTCGATAACTTAGAGTGACCATACATTAAGTTGTTTGACCTTTCACTAACTTAGTTTTGAACAATCCAACATATGGGTCAGCGTCATTGAAACCCATTGTAAGTTGTGACCTCGCGATTAGGGTAGTTGGCGCCTCGAATTAGAAAGACTCAGACTTATTATCTAAGTGTCTTTAAGGGAACTATAAACCATTGCCTTTAGAAACAAAGAATGACAAATCAGGGGTAACCGCGCAGTTGAAAACCGAATTGGCAACCACCCCTATGTTAACCATATGGTGATTCGGTGACATTGTGGCAAGATGTAAGTAATGATATAAAATATGTCGAAAAATACCAACGTGTGAAGGATTCATACAATGTTACCGCAGAGTCTTGTTGGTGGCGGTATCTACATTTGTTTTGTCGTAATTTGCAATTTCTTTGTGGATGGTTTTACTTGAAACTATTGAGAACGATGAAACAAACAAATTCAAAGTCTTAACAATATATATAGATATAAAACCTCACGCTTTAAAAAGTATCCCATGATCTAGTATTTTATTACTGATTGATATATTGGCAGGTTTCATTAGGATGTCTGACAGGGGAGAATTTGAGAGTACAGTGGGAGAACACGTGAGAGGCTGAGGCTGAAAGTGATAGACGGGTGTGTGCCGACTCTCGCGTCGATAATTTAAATTTGTGGAATTGATATGTACAATGGTGCAATCTGAAAGCTGTTACAATTAATTTTACACTAGGTAAAATCTGTTTGAAAAAGAAATTGAATACTGATATTTGTATTATATTTTTGCATGATCTGTGTTTTAGTTACAATATTCAACAATCAAACAATGAGAATATATATTTTGTACGCATTGCACGTATCGTCATTGTCAAAAAAGCAGAACAAATTTTATTTTCGAACTCAATACACCTTCTTTACAATAAAACATATCAGTGTCTCGACAGTATCAGTGTATGAAGATAAACAAAGAAATGTTCACGCACCTGTTGGGTACGGGTTGGAGTTCTCTGGGGTAGGGCCAGGTCCAGAAGGAGATGTATTGCCATTTTGTGGTGGACCTTCTGAATAGCGAGAGACAAAAGTAAAGGGAGAAAAGGGAAAGTATATTAGTTGTTCATTTTATGGAACAATGGTACTACATAACTATTCGTTTTGTTTTTAGATATTTCATTACTTTACCGAAAGATGAGATCTAGATAACGGCTTGCTCAACCATGGAAGACGAAAATAGAGCTGCAACATTTTATATACGATACAGGGACTATTGACAGTAAAAGCAATGACTCACATTGGAGAATTGTACAAGTTCAGTAGCACCAATCACATTACCAAATTTATGCTTTAACTCTAAATATCTATTGTGTTATAAAGAAGATAAAAGTTAATTTGTTGATAGTATTACGGCTTTCATAAGCAACGAAGAAACGAGGTTATTGGTAATTTACATTACAATTTGTTTTGTATGTATTTCAATATATTACATTAGGACAAGATTTATATTCTTGTGCACCGTTTGAGAAAGAACAAAGTTTTTATATCCAAAAAATGCAGCAACCAAAATATGACTAATTTCTCTAGCTTGACTAGTGTAATTTCCGCCATTGCTGGCCACATTCACAAATTTTTCGATAATTGTGACATACCATACATAAAGTTGTTTGATCTTTCACTAACGTCGTTTTAGACAATCCAAGATGCAGGTCAGCGTCATTGAAACCCCTTGTAAGTTGTGACAACGTGATTAGGGTAGTTGGCGCCTCGAATTAGAAAGATTTTGAATTTTGATCTAAGTGTCTGTAAGGGAACTATAAACCACTGCCTTTACAAACGAAGAATGAAAAGTCAGGGGTCACCGGGCAGTTGAAAACAAAAATGGCCACCATTCCTATGCTAACCATATGATGACATTGTGACGGTGACATTGTGGCAAGACGTAATGATACAAAAAGCATCGGAAAATGTCAAAGTGTGAAGGATTCATACAAACTTATGTTACCGCAGAATGGGAAATATGGCGGCAACTGTAAAAGACGTAGTGTATATTAGCTCTCTCGTAGGATTAAATTTGATTAGTCATAACATGCAGTCTAGTATTTATTGTTTGCTCGAGAAATACCGTGGATGCTATGCGTCGGGAGCCTTTATTTCCCTCTACCTCTGAGTGTACAATGGCCATTTGCAATCGTCCTCGCTCGTAGTACAGTCCCCATGGAACGCCATCGTGTCGATCAAGGCAGATAACATAGCGGCGAAATGCCAAGAGAAACTTGCAGAAGAGGAAGTAGCAAATATAAGTGACCATTCGTTACTTTTGGCGTATGTCTGTCGTCATCGGAGTGTGACATGGCTAACGTGTACAGAGCATCAACTGAGGGTTTCCGACATGAAATGATGATGATAAAATCATAATCTTAAATCGACTTCAAATAAAATTGCCCGCGGTCACATTTTTTCGCCTGCAGTTCCACCGCAATCGCTATTTTCAAGGGATACTCTGATTCGATATCGAATATTCGATCGATAACGAAGAATCGAACATTCCTCAACATGTGACTGAAAATCACTTGTCCCGGATTACTTCAAATGTAAATTAAGTTTCATATTCTTACAATGAACGGCCACAAAATGTGCCGCACGTGCTGTAAATTCTAAAAAGTTAGATTGATGAAATTAACTTTGCAAAGAAGAAGCGCATGACGATCAAGAATGTCCTATATGTCGATCATTATCCGGGAAATAGAAATATGCAGGGATTGACCTAAAATACAAGTGTGAATATCAAGATAGGAAAGTAGGTTAGTGCTGAAATATCGATATGTCGATATACCGATTTAAACTACATCTATTGTTTGAAATGTCAAGGATTATATTACAACATCGCCAGACTGTTGGCCTGAAGTGGTGAAAGAACAAGCTTTTGGAAGTCTTAGATAAAAAGATATATGGCATTCAAACAAAAAGATCCTTATATTAACGTTGAGGCAGGCGAAACCAATCATATTAACAACCTGCACATTTACGGAAGAGTTGAGTTATTATTGCCGAGATGGGTTTCATCTGAAATATAAATATAGGGAGTTATTTATCACGTAGCACTCACTGGATGGGGCATGTACTAACGTTTTTATCTGCGAAATGTTCTTACTTTTATAAAGTCATCCACCTTAAAGGAAGGTCTTGCGTTTGTATGAAGTTCATTTCGAGCTGTTAAATGGCTGTACTATTGACATCTAATCTTATTCAACAAATGGATACACAAAATTTATATTGGGGAAAATATATGTATATAAGTAAAGGTATTCGTTGATTTTGCCGCCACTCGTCAATTACTATATATATTGGTGCGCAATGAGTGAGGAAAATATTAACTGTACGTTTTTGCATTCTAGTTTATCATAAATAATTATCAAAATAAAGTAAACTGTATTTCCAGTTATAGCAAGATACAGTGGTTTATGCTCCGTACTAGCAGGAGTTTGAAGCTATACACGGCTGTAATTTTGTATCCGACACCTTCAGTATTTCCCTTACGATTAATTAGGCCTTGTCATTGGAAATTTTCATGACCGATGTCTAAATTACTTTCAGGCTTTCTGTTGTTGAATAGATGTCAACATGTTGTTGAAGGTACAAAAAAGAGTATGCTTACGCCCCGGAGCATATAATCGACTGCACCCTTAATTCGAAGCGCCTCTCATATCAACCGTACAAAATACATCTACACAAGGATTTTCACCCTCATTGATCTAGCTGTTAACAGCGTTCTGAATTATTTTAAATATATCTCAATAATATGATATTTTCTGAAGAATAGCAGACAACAGGAATTGTAAACAGAGGTTTGAAATATGTTAACGTGGGAAAGTAAAGAAACTGCCGGGGGGGGGGGTCGGGTCGGAGGAATTACATGAGAAACTCAGCATTTCGAGTCAGGCCCCGCCAACAATTATGAATTCGAGTAGTCCTCTCTCTAACACGGAAATTTGACTGACCCTCCTAAACTTACAAAAGTTGAATATCAATACACTTATTTGTACAAATTACAAAATACAGCAATAGTAAATCCTGGTGTACCCTGCTAGATTATCGTCACTTGCCTCTTGACGGTTAAAAAACGATGAAACCAACAAAATGTTATTCAAACATTAACAATATATAAAGATATAAAAAACCTCATGCTATAACACGTATCCCATCATCCAGTACTGTTTAATTTGGATGGGTACAATGGCAGGGTTTTCATTAGGGGATATCTGACAGGAGAGAATTTGAAAGTACGGCGGGGGAACACGTGAGAGGCTGAGGGTGAAAGTGCACGTGCTAGACGATGTGTCCCGACTCTCGGTCGATAATTTTGAGAAATTGATATGTGCGATGGTTCAATCTGAGAGATGTTTCAATTAATTTTGCACCTGGTAAAACTGTTTGAAAATGATATTAAACACTGATATTTTTATTACATTTTTTGCATGTTCTGTGTTTGAGATACAATATTTAACAATCAAACAATGACAATGCATTTTGCAGATCAAAGAATTTGAATTCCTGGCTAATCTGCTATCATCTTGTGTCATTTGTAAATCTCACTTTTCTGTAAACTATATTTGTGGACCAACAGTCAGAATCAGTATTTTTTAAATACATTCATTTTCTTGCAACATTGAGATTTACAGCCGGAGAAATGACCTCGCCAGCCGTGCAATTCTCCGGCTGCAGGGTTCTAATGAAAAGCCGGACCTTTCGGGTTAGTGATCACAGTCAACATATCACGCTCACTCGAAGACGAAAGCTTTGCATAGTCGTAGCTATAATTGCAAAAATGAACCATGCATTCTAGACTGCAAGCGTGCACAAATACCACAGTGTCATTTTGTAGCTCTCACCACTATCACATCAGTCTGTCAACCTTAGACTTCTCGTAGAGTAAAAACAAAAACAAAAAACAGATATACAGTTGACGTTTATGACCCCAGTTGTAAGTAAAATGTTGTCGTAACGATACAGCGAATGGAGGGCACAAAGGCATATAATGACCAGAGAAATGTTCACGCACCTGTTGGGTACGGGTTGGAGTCCTCTGGGGTAGGGCCAGGTCCAGAAGGAGATGTATTGCCATTTTGTGGTGGACCTTCTGAATAGCGAGAGACAAAAGTAAAGGAGAAACGGGAAGTATTTTAGTTGTTCATTTTATGGAACAATGGTACTACATAACTATTCGTTTTGTTTTTAGATATTTCATTACTTTACCGAAAGATGAGATCTAGATAATGGCTTGCTCAACCATGGAAGACGAAAATAGAGCTGCAACATTTATATACGATACAGGGACTATTGACAGTAAAAGCAATGACTCACATTAGAGAATTGTACAAGTTCAGTAGCACCAATCACATTACCAAATTTATGCTTAAACTCTAAATATCTATTGTGTTATAAAGAAGATAAAAGTTAATTTGTTGATAGTATTACGGCTTTCATAAGCAACGAAGAAACGAGCTTATTGGTAATTTACATTACAATTTGTTTTGTATGTATTTCAATATATTACATTAGGACAAGATTTATATTCTTGTGCACCGTTTGAGAAAGAACAAAGTTTTTTATATCCAAAAAATGCGGCAACCAAAATATGACTAATTTCTCTAGCTTGACTAGTGTAATTTCCGCCATTGCTGGCCACATTCACAAATTTTTCGATAATTGTGATATACCATACATAAAGTTTTTTGATCTTTCACTAACGTCGTTTAGACAATCCAAGATGCAGGTCAGCGTCATTGAAACCCCTTGTAAGTTGTGACAACGTGATTAGGGTAGTTGGCGCCTCGAATTAGAAAGATTTTGAATTTTGATCTAAGTGTCTGTAAGGGAACTATAAACCACTGCCTTTACAAACGAAGAATGAAAAGTCAGGGGTCACCGGGCAGTTGAAAACAAAAATGGCCACCATTCCTATGCTAACCATATGATGACATTGTGACGGTGACATTGTGGCAAGACGTAATGATACAAAAAGCATCGGAAAATGTCAAAGTGTGAAGGATTCATACAAACTTATGTTACCGCAGAATGGGAAATATGGCGGCAACTGTAAAAGACGTAGTGTATATTAGCTCTCTCGTAGGATTAAATTTGATTAGTCATAACATGCAGTCTAGTATTTATTGTTTGCTCGAGAAATACCGTGAATGCTATGCGTCGGGAGCCTTTATTTCCCTCTACCTCTGAGTGTACAATGGCCATTTGCAATCGTCTTCGCTCGTAGTACAGTCCCCATGGAACGCCAACGTGTCGATCAAGGCAGATAACATAGCGGCGAAATGCCAAGAGAAACTTGCAGAAGAGGAAGTAGCAAATATAAGTGACCATTCGTTACTTTTGGCGTATGTCTGTCGTCATCGGAGTGTGACATGGCTAACGTGTACAGAGCATCAACTGAGGGTTTCCGACATGAAAATGATGATGATAAAATCATAAATCTTAAATCGACTTCAAATAAAATTGCCCGCGGTCACATTTTTTCGCCTGCAGTTCCACCGCAATCGCTATTTTCAAGGGATACTCTGATTCGATATCGAATATTCGATCGATAACGAAGAATCGAACATTCCTCAACATGTGACTGAAAATCACTTGTCCCGGATTACTTCAAATGTAAATTAAGTTTCATATTCTTACAAATGAACGGCCACAAAATGTGCCGCACGTGCTGTAAATTCTAAAAAGTTAGATTGATGAAATTAACTTTGCACAGAAGAAGCGCATGACGATCAAGAATGTCCTATATGTCGATCATTATCCGGGAAATAGAAATATGCAGGGATTGACCTAAAATACAAGTGTGAACATCAAGATAGGAAAGTAGGTTAGTGCTGAATATCGATATGTCGATATACCAATTTAAACTACATCTATTGTTTGAAATGTCAAGGATTATATTACAACATCGCCAGACTGTTGGCCTGAAGTGGTGAAAGAACAAGCTTTTGGAAGTCTTAGATAAAAAGATATATGGCATTCAAACAAAAAGATCCTTATATTAACGTTGAGGCAGGCGAAACCAATCATATTAACAACCTGCACATATACGGAAGAGTTGAGTTATTATTGCCGAGATGGGTTTCATCTGAAATATAAATATAGGGAGTTATTTATCACGTAGCACTCACTGGATGGGGCATGTACTAACGTTTTTATCTGCGAAATGTTCTTACTTTTATAAAGTCATCCACCTTAAAGGAAGGTCTTGCGTTTGTATGAAGTTCATTTCGAGCTGTTGAATGGCTGTACTATTGACATCTAATCTTATTCAACAAATGGATATACAAAATTTATATTAATATTGGGGAAAATATATGTATATAAGTAAAGGTATTCGTTGATTTTGCCGCCACTTGTAAATTATGTTAAATTCTGTAATTTTGCAACAAATTGTAAATTCATATTGGTGCGCAATGAGTAAGGAAAATATTAACTATACGTGTTTGCATTCTATTTTATCATACATAATTATCAAATAAAGTAAACGATATTTCAAGATACAGTGGTTTATGCCCCGTACTAGCAGAGAGTTTGAAGCTATACACGGCTGTAATTTTGTATCCGACACCTTCAGTATATCCCTTACGATTAATTAGGCCTTGTCATTGGAAATTTTCATGACCATGAGAGAAAATGCCGAGAGAGTTTGACCGGTTGACCTCGCTGTTAATTTCATGCAGGAAATTACAATAACAATGCTTGGTCGAATGACGCAGTGCCTTGAGGGTGGGATCGCCAGTGGTATAGGGGGAGGAGTACCTTCCCGATGGTGATAAGTGGTGCGGATTACCGTCGCCTAGGTGACTGGCGTATACGCGTGCGAAAAGACACCTATGGTTGATTTCCTGTTGACCAGTCGGATGGCAGAGTTGCAAATACCTGGACTGAACCATTTGGTTTTTTGTGGGTGTCGGTGGTACTTTGACAATATAAGTAAAAATGCACATATATTGAGTTTATTGTCTTGTTTATGAGCGGCCAGTATTTCCAACAGCATAAATTATGTGCATTTGCCCTTGAAGGAATAAATAATTTTCGAATAAAACATCGCGAATGTAACTACATTCCTTAAGCTCGACGTACACTTAAGTGCCCCAAAGAACCATGAAATCGCCCGACTTTCGATTGAAGAGATGAGTTTTGCCAAACCGCGTATACAGAAAAAGTGGCAGATGACTTTATTTTAGAATCATAGACAGTATAGCGAGATGTAAAAATGTGAAACAGGCTCCCCACCTAACTATCCTAAATGTTTTTGTGTCGAGTTTGTGTTTGATTCGTTTCGAAAATGTGTTCCTACATTCTTATCCGATTGTTTGTGTTAATGAAATGTTTGTTTCGCTTTGGATATTTGTAAAGAAGTTTGGATTAGTGTGTACGGTAATGTTTTGTTTGTGTGGGGAAAGCTTATGGCGAGACGCAGCCGGACCTATGTTGTTACAAAAGTTGATAGAGTCGCCCTTTGACGCTTGCGTTTCGAAACCCGAGTGTGGTTTCTCATCAGTCGCAGTGTAGATTCTTTCCTTAGTTTGTGTTTGTGAAAATTTATTTTAATGCATTTTAGTGGTCTTGCTTTCCGATTAGCGAGGCAAGTATATTAATTTTGGTCACGTTGTGAGTCCGTTTGGTGGTTCGGTTTGTTTGTGCTATATTTCTTTACTTCGGTAAATTTTGTTTTGACTGGTGTGTCTTTTAGATTTTTGCGGAGGTTGTGAATTTTTAGGCAATAAGTACCACTGCGGGGTACGGATTTTATGTTTATTGGATCAAGATACTTACAAGTATCCTGGTTGATGTGCTTGTTCTCGTACATTTTAATTAATAGTTCATTTACTTTGTTTACTGTTTGTTCTGGCTTGTTGTGTATAATACTGAGTGTTACGTAATTGCCTTTCGCATTCGAGTACGTAATCGTTTGTGTTGACAATAACGAAAAACCGACCCTTGTCGAAGGGTTATTTTCCCAAAATTTGTCCAATGTTTGCAAGCTGGTTTATCGCGATTCTTTTGGCACGCGACATGTTTTGTTTCCTTGTTTGAAAGGGTATCTCTAGAAGTGCGAGTTTAGCAGCTTCAGATAGCTTTCAAGTTTTTGTTTTTTTGTTGTTCGTGGAGTCCAATTTGACTTTTCTTTGAATTGGTGTTGTTGCGATTGTTTGTGTCTCACGATGTAGCGTAGTCACATTATACGACTTTATTTGTTGAAATCCTGAGGTGGTTTTATTCTGTTTGGTTTTGTTGGTGTCCGAATGAATTTTAAGGCTTTTGCCTAGTACTATATTTCGGAGTTTCATAGTTTGAGCGATGATAGGTTGTTGTTGAATTTCATGTTGTTGTCGGCTTTTCTTTGGAAATAGCTGATTTATTTTCCACGGCCATGTTTTCTGTTACGTTACTGTGATTGTTTATTTTGTATTTAATGTTGTGTTTCAGTTGTTTGTTATGTGTACGATTTTTGTTATTTCTTTTAAGTGTTTGTGCGTTCTATGTCATCTTTATCGTATTTTTTGGTAGTTCCCTTTTTGTAGTATTTGGTGGCCCTGAAAAGGGCCGCTTGGTATGGGTTTTTGTTAGCGCTTGGCGCGTTTGTTTTGGCGATAAGCCTAGCTTTTTATGCTTCTTTTCGCCGATTCGATGTGCTTGGTGAGTAGGTGTTTGCCGCCTTCTTGTCACTGTGTGTGCTTACATGGACAGTCTGCATAGCCCTTGAATGTGGTCTCGATTTTGATCAAACTTACAATTTAGGAGTATATATCAAAACTGATAAATGATTTATGTGATTACTGTAGCTATAGATAGGCTACATTCAGGACGGGCAGCGACGGGCAGTAATTAGTAGGCAAAACAGGTGGTTTTCACCGTGGGCAGAACTCGGTGCAATGATACTGAACATTAATAGTAAGCCTGTCACCTTGAAGGTAATGCTGTAGGTGAAACAAGGACACACGATGGTACAAACAACACCACAAGTGAAACGTACACACAGAAATACACGCGTTCCTACGTTGTGCCCACTCGGGCCACGCGATTAAAATATGACTGATACTGCTGGATAGTGTTAATTGGGTCGGTAAACAGTCAATTAATAGTTTAATTGACTACCTGGGTGATTGGCAGGTCGTGTCCAACGACGCATATGCAAAGCAGGCCAAAAGACAAAAGCCCCCAAAGTTATTGACAGCTGGCCAGGGGTCACCATGAAAACGTAATGAAGCTTCACTACGCAGAAACTGCGTAGTCAAGCCCTTCTTAACCGGTCAAACTCTCTTGGCATTTTCCGGCATGCGATGTCTAAATTACTTTCAGGCTTTCTGTTGTAGAATAGATGTCAAAATGTAGTTGAGGTACAAAAAAGAGTATGCTTACGCCCCGGGGCATATAATCGACTGCACCCTTAATTCGAAGCGCCTCTCATATCAACCGTACAAAAATACATCTACACAAGGATTTTCACCCTCATTGATCTAGCTGTTAACAGCGTTCTGAATTATTTTAAATATATCTCAATAATATGATATTTTCTGAAGAAAAGCAGACAACAGGAATTGTAAACAGAGGTTTGAAATATGTTAACGTGGGAAAGTAAAGAAACTGCCGGGGGGGTCGGGTCGGAGGAATTACATGAGAAACTCAGCATTTCGAGTCAGGCCCCCGCCAACAATTATGAATTCGAGTAGTCCTCTCTCTAACACGGAAATTTTGACTGACCCTCCTAAACTTACAAAAGTTGAATATCAATACACGTATTTGTACAAATTACAAAATACAGCAATAGTAAATCCTGGTGTACCCTGCTAGATTATCGTCACTTGCCTCTTGACGGTTTAAAAACGATGAAACCAACAAAATGTTATTCAAACATTAACAATATATAAAGATATAAAAAACCTCATGCTATAACACGTATCCCATCATCCAGTACTGTTTAATTTGGATGGGTACAATGGCAGGGTTTTCATTAGGGGATATCTGACAGGAGAGAATTTGAAAGTACGGCGGGGGAACACGTGAGAGGCTGAGGGTGAAAGTGCACGTGCTAGACGATGTGTCCCGACTCTCGGTCGATAATTTTGAGAAATTGATATGTGCGATGGTTCAATCTGAGAGATGTTTCAATAATTTTGCACCTGGTAAAACTGTTTGAAAATGATATTAAACACTGATATTTTTATTACATTTTTTGCATGTTCTGTGTTTGAGATACAATATTTAACAATCAAACAATGACAATGCATTTTGCAGATCAAAGAATTTGAATTCCTGGCTAATCTGCTATCATCTTGTGTCATTTGTAAATCTCACATTTCTGTAACTTATGTTTGTGGACCAACAGTCAGAATCAGTATTTTTTAAATACATTCATTTTTTGCAACATTGAGATTTACAGCCGGAGAAATGACCTCGCCAGCCGTGCAATTCTCCGGCTGCAGGGTTCTAATGAAAAGCCGGACCTTTCGGGTTAGTGATCACAGTCAACATATCACGCTCACTCGAAGACGAAAGCTTTGCATAGTCGTAGCTATAATTGCAAAAATGAACCATGCATTCTAGACTGCAAGCGTGCACAAATACCACAGTGTCATTTTGTAGCTCTCGCCACTATCACATCAGTCTGTCAACCTTAGACTTCTCGTAGAGTAAAAACAAAAACAAAAAACAGATATACAGTTAACGTTTATGACCCCAGTTGTAAGTAAAATGTTGTCGTAACGATACAGCGAATGGAGGGCACAAAGGCATATAATCGATTCATGAAGAATGAACAAAGAAATGTTCACGCACCTGTTGGGTACGGGTTGGAGTTCTCTGGGGTAGGGCCAGGTCCAGAAGGAGATGTATTGCCATTTTGTGGTGGACCTTCTGAATAGCGAGAGACAAAAGTAAAGGGAGAAGGGAAAGTATATTAGTTGTTCATTTTATGGAACAATGGTACTACATAACTATTCGTTTTGTTTTTAGATATTTCATTACTTTACCGAAAGATGAGATCTAGATAATGGCTTGCTCAACCATGGAAGACGAAAATAGAGCTGCAACATTTTATATACGATACAGGGACTATTGACAGTAAAAGCAATGACTCACATTAGAGAATTGTACAAGTTCAGTAGCACCAATCACATTACCAAATTTATGCTTAAACTCTAAATATCTATTGTGTTATAAAGAAGATAAAAGTTAATTTGTTGATAGTATTACGGCTTTCATAAGCAACGAAGAAACGAGCTTATTGGTAATTTACATTACAATTTGTTTTGTATGTATTTCAATATATTACATTAGGACAAGATTTATATTCTTGTGCACCGTTTGAGAAAGAACAAAGTTTTTATATCAAAAAAATGTGGCAACCAAAATATGACTAATTTCTCTAGCTTGACTAGTGTAATTTCCGCCATTGCTGGCCACATTCACAAATTTTTCGATAATTGTGATATACCATACATAAAGTTGTTTGATCTTTCACTAACGTCGTTTTAGACAATCCAAGATGCAGGTCAGCGTCATTGAACCCCTTGTAAGTTGTGACAACGTGATTAGGGTAGTTGGCGCCTCGAATTAGAAAGATTTTGAATTTTGATCTAAGTGTCTGTAAGGGAACTATAAATCACTGCCTTTACAAACGAAGAATGGAAAGTCAGGGGTCGCCGGGCAGTTGAAAACAAAAATGGCCACCATTCCTATGCTAACCATATGATGACATTGTGACGGTGACATTGTGGCAAGACGTAATGATACAAAAAGCATCGGAAAATGTCAAAGTGTGAAGGATTCATACAAACTTATGTTACCGCAGAATGGGAAATATGGCGGCAACTGTAAAAGACGTAGTGTATATTAGCTCTCTCGTAGGATTAAATTTGATTAGTCATAACATGCAGTCTAGTATTTATTGTTTGCTCGAGAAATACCGTGAATGCTATGCGTCGGGAGCCTTTATTTCCCTCTACCTCTGAGTGTACAATGGCCATTTGCAATCGTCTTCGCTCGTAGTACAGTCCCCATGGCGCGCCAACGTGTCGATCAAGGCAGATAACATAGCGGCGAAATGCCAAGAGAAACTTGCAGAAGAGGAAGTAGCAAATATAAGTGACCATTCGTTACTTTTGGCGTATGTCTGTCGTCATCGGAGTGTGACATGGCTAACGTGTACAGAGCATCAACTGAGGGTTTCCGACATGAAAATGATGATGATAAAATCATAAATCTTAAATCGACTTCAAATAAATTGACCGCGGTCACATTTTTTCGCCTGCAGTTCCACCGCAATCGCTATTTTCAAGGGATACTCTGATTCGATATCGAATATTCGATCGATAACGAAGAATCGAACATTCCCCAACATGTGACTGAAAATCACTTGTCCCGGATTACTTCAAATGTAAATTAAGTTTCATATTCTTACAAATGAACGGCCACAAATGTGCCGCACGTGCTGTAAATTCTAAAAAGTTAGATTGATGAAATTAACTTTGCACAGAAGAAGCGCATGACGATCAAGAATGTCGATATGTCGATCATTATCCGGGAAATAGAAATATGCAGGGATTGACCTAAAATACAAGTGTGAACATCAAGATAGGAAAGTAGGTTAGCGCTGAAATATCGATATGTCGATATACCGATTTAAACTACATCTATTGTTTGAAATGTCAAGGATTATATTACAACATCGCCAGACTGTTGGCCTGAAGTGGTGAAAGAACAAGCTTTTGGAAGTCTTAGATAAAAAGATATATGGCATTCAAACAAAAAGATCCTTATATTAACGTTGAGGCAGGCGAAACCAATCATATTAACAACCTGCACATATACGGAAGAGTTGAGTTATTATTGCCGAGATGGGTTTCATCTGAAATATAAATATAGGGAGTTATTTATCACGTAGCACTCACTGGATGGGGCATGTACTAACGTTTTTATCTGCGAAATGTTCTTACTTTTATAAAGTCATCCACCTTAAAGGAAGGTCTTGCGTTTGTATGAAGTTCATTTCGAGCTGTTGAATGGCTGTACTATTGACATCTAATCTTATTCAACAAATGGATATACAAAATTTATATTAATATTGGGGAAAATATATGTATATAAGTAAAGGTATTCGTTGATTTTGTCGCCACTTGTAAATTATGTTAAATTCTGTAATTTTGCAACAAATTGTAAATTCATATTGGTGCGCAATGAGTAAGGAAAATATTAACTATACGTGTTTGCATTCTATTTTATCATACATAATTATCAAAATAAAGTAAACTATATTTCAAGTTATAGCAAGATACAGTGGTTTATGCCCCGTACCAGCAGAGAGTTTGAAGTTATACACGGCTGTAATTTTGTAACCGTCACCTTCAGTATTTTCCTTACGATTAATTAGGCCTTGTCATTGGCAATTTTCGTGACGATATCTAAATTACTTTCAGGCTTTCTGTTGTAGAATAGATGTCAAAATGTAGTTGAAGGTACAAAAAAGTATGCTTACGCCCCGGGGCATATAATCGACTGCACCCTTAATTCGAAGCGCCTCTCATATCAACCGTACAAAAATACATCTACACAAGGATTTTCACCCTCATTGATCTAGCTGTTAACAGCGTTCTGAATTATTTTAAATATATCTCAATAATATGATATTTTCTGAAGAATAGCAGACAACAGGAATTGTAAATGTAGTTTTGAAATATGTTGACGTGGGAAAATAAAGAAATTGCCGCCGGGAGATGAGGGGGGGGGGGGGTCGGAGCGAATCTCAGCATTTCGAGTCAGCCCCCGCCAACAATTATGAATTTGAGTATTCCTCTCTCTATTACGGAAATTTTGACTGACCCTCCTAAAATTACAAAAGTTTAATATCAATACATGTATTTGTGAAATTTACAAAAATACAGCAATCGTACCGTGCTAGACTATCGTCAATTGCCTCTTGGCGGTTGAGAACGATGAAACAAACAAAACGTCATCCAAAACATTAACATGTATATATATATATATATATATATATTATATATATATATATATATATATATATATATATATATATATATATATATATATATATATATATATATATATATATATATATATGTATATATATATATATATATATATATATATATATATATTATATATATATATATATATATATACCTCAAGCTATAACAAGTATCCCATCATCCAGTATTGTTTAATTGGATGTGTACAATGACAGGGTTTTCATATATATATATATATATATATATATATATATATATATATATATATATATATATATATATATATGTATATATAACCTCAAGCTATAACAAGTATCCCATCATCCAGTATTGTTTATTGGATGTGTACAATGACAGGGTTTTCATTAGGGGATATCTGACAGGAGAGAATTTGAAAATACAGCGGGAGAACACGTGAGAGGCTGAGGGTGAAAGTGCACGTACTAGACGGATGTGTCCCGACGCTCGCGTCCATAATTTTTAGAAATTGATAAGTGCAATGGTGCAATCTTACAGATGTTTCAATTAATTTTGCACCAGGTAACTGTTTGAAATTGACATTGAATACTGATATTTTCATTGTATTTTTGCATGATCTGTGTTTAACGTAGAATATTCAACAATCAAACGATGGCATACATTTTGTACTAGTAAAAGCAGCTCTCAGTTTTCCAGAGATTGCAGATCAAAGAATTTGCTAGAATGTCAAATCTGCGACCTTCTTGTGTCATTTGTAAATCTCACTTTTCTGTAAAATATATTTGTGGACCAACAGTCAGAAATCAGTATTTTTTGAATTCATTCAATTGTTTGTTCGCAACATTCAGATTTTACAGCCGGAGAAATGACCTCGCCAGCCGTGCAATTCTCCGGCTGCTGGCTTCTATTAATGAAAAGCCGGACCTCTCTGGTTAGTGATCACAGTCAACACATCATGCTCCCTCGAAGACAAAAGCTTTGCATAGTCATAGCTATAATTGCAAAAAAATGAACCATGCTTTCTAGACTGCAAGCGTGCGCAAATACCGCAGTGTCATTGTGTAGCTCTCACCACTAACACATCAGTCTGTCTACCTTAGAGTTCGCGTAGAGTAAAAAACAAAATACAAAGATATACATTCCATCATTATAACCTCAGTTTTTAGTAAAATGTGGTTGGTTCGTAACGATAAAGCGAATGTAGGGCACAAAGGCATGTAATCGATTCAAAAATTACTATTAATCACCTTTGAGTACCCCATTGCTTCTGAATAGCGAAAGATACAAAAAAAACCAGAAAGGGGTACGAAACTATATTAGTTGTTGTATAAGGGACAATGCTACTTTTCTTTGCAACCAGCAATAACATCAAATGCAGCGACTCACAGCAGAGAATTGTACGTATTATCATTGTCAAAAAAGCAGAAGCAAATATTATTTTGAACTCAATACACCTTCTTTACAATAAAACATATCAGTGTCTCGACAGTATCAGTGTTTGAAGAATGAACAAAGAATTGTTGACGCACCAGTTGAGTCCAGGTTGAAGACATCTGGGCCAGGGCCAGATCCAGATATAGGTGGATTGTCACTTGGTTGTTGATCTTCTGAATAGCGAGAGACTAAGGGAAGAGGTCATTTCAAATAGGCGGTACCGCCGGATACCTCCCGCGGTATACTTCTAACCCTGGAGGGACCAGCCGGAAGGCAGTTAGCAGCTTTTAATGACCTTGCATGCATAATGAGACCACTGAAAACCGCGCTACTTAGAACCTCATTAGTAAACTATTGTTTTCAAGTCTTTTGATTTTGCGGAGAGCCATTACATTTGGAAACTGAGTGAACGAAGGAGAGTGGGCGTCATGCATGGCAACCTGGCAGTGTCTGACTTGTAATGTCAGTATCAGAATTCCCAAGAGTGCTGTTGCCGTTGAATGACATTTTGAGTCAGTATTCAACAACACATACAGCACTATAGGCTCGTTCTAATAGTGAGAAAATTGAAACGTAAACATTTATGTCACTCCGTTCTTTTCTGTATTCGAAATACAAGATTGCAACTATGTAGCACAATCCGTACTGTACACATACGATGACTTTGCGCTTGCGGCATATATTTAGTTCCTTGTATTGATAAAATTTGCCTATGTGTCACCGTCATCTGCAAGATGCGAGCAGTTGTTTTAAGATGATAAATGGATTAAAGATACTTGCCAACTATAACATGGAGAGTTGGCCATAGTTTTAAAATAAAAAAGACACCAGAAAGAAACGTGATGTTGAAAAGTTGGACATCAATTTTTTATGTTGGTGGAAATGTAAGTATGTTTTATATTTTTTAAAGTTGAATGTCTATTCCTAGTACAGAATGTTGATAATGAAAACTCTGTTGAATGCTTTCTCCCATTGCCAATACCTAATTCAATAAAAATACACACCGACTTACTTGTAATCTACTCATAATCAAACATCGAGTTAGTTATTGCAATTAGACGCCAAATTGAATGCATTGTTTTGAAAAGTTTATAACCACTAAAAATTGATCACGCGACAATAAACACGGTGAATTACATGTAGGTGTGTGATTGCTAGTGATTTTTTTATGATTCTTAAATCGCCAAACGAAAACATTTATAAATACGATTATGAACAGATGTGTCAGCAACTACACTTGCCTCCGGTCGCTTGGCTTTTCTCGGCATAGCAACAGCAGTTACTGGTTGACCGAGCAAGCCAATGCGTTCATCCCACGATCCTACGCAACAACCTACCACTAATGCGACAGTCTGCTTAAGTTTACTCCTTCAGTTTATCATTTTCGGTATTTAAATGCCCATAGACTTGGAGCAAGTCTTGTTAGCAACGTGAACTTGATTTTTTTAAAGCACGGTCCCTCCGCAAAAGTCCCGTCAGCTTGGCTATACTTGGCTAACGTACTACTCCCGCACGCACGTTCAATAATGATGCTACATAAATCAGACTTGTTATCAAAAGACCCTTGGGGTTGAAAAGTCAATTTATACGTTGCATGAATAAAAACATTGTTCTAAAAAGAGTGCAACCATACGGTCCGGCAAATTGTTTGTTGACCCACAGTCCGTAGAACGTGAGACTATGTGATGATCGATTTCTGAACGTGGGATTCTCAGCAATGACGACGTCGAGTTCGACCCTGTGACGTATTTGATTTGCATAATTTATGTCTGGGTCGCACTCTCCGAAAGTCAACAACATTTCATTGCCCATGAAAAAACCTTGTGATTTTACCACATTTTTTTATATAACAGCATCAAATTTATACGTCCCACATATTTCTGTCAGAAATAACGATATATGACTTGATGTTGAGTCTCTAAAATCACCAATATAGGCCTATGTCGTGCTTTTTACTTCATTTCTCCACGCCTTTCAATTACATGTCATGTCATGTATCTGGGCATGCCGTGAAATCGCCGAAACTTTACTCGATAAAGATCAACAATTTATGAGTACTCTCATATCAATGCTAGATCATTTATCCGTGACGTGTACACTCCCTCTGTGAAATCGTCCATCTTTTACATCTGACCATATTCCCTCTGCAATTTGGGGGATATTTATAATCAAAAACTGAAATGACGTGTCTTTTACTTTGGCGCTCCGATACGTAAAATCGCCGAAAGAAGATTGCATTCGTAGCGAAGAACGCTGTGCAGAGTGGCTTACGCGTTCTGCGCGCTTTACTTTTTGCACAGATTTGGATTGAGACGCGCCGTCTCACACAATCTGCTCTAATTAACGCGGTTTATTTCCGAAATCAAACTTTCATTCAATCACTCATTCATTCATTCAGAGTTTTTTACGGAACGCTGGATCACTCTGTAAAAGCACTTTGCGGATCTGTCTACGACTTACACCACAATTACCGGTGGTTTCTCGACGCCGACGATGGGCCTGAAGCCATTTTCCTGGACGTAGTTGGAGGCTGTTGACACCGCGTCCGGGAACTTGTCATCGATGCGGGGACGACCAGCGCCAGGCCTAGCACCACCTCGCTTGGAAGACTTCTCTCGAGAAGGATGGCCATGAATTGGAGTATATCTGCTCCGAAACAGCCAGCCAAGCTGACCTGGTTTCGCCACACGTTCAGGGCTCTGAATAGGGCCGGCAGAACTTGCACTTTCTGAACGGTGTGCGCGACCACCATACTTGAATATCCAGGATAGTTGAGACATGGTGCTTCAGACAGATAGTTATGCTTGTGGAGAACGGGAACGCTATATGAAATGAAAGTGGTCTATTTCTCGTTTAACTTTGCAAACATTTAACATAACAATAGACGCAACAGGTAGCGTGTCCAATGGCAACTGAAATATTAATTAAACTTTTAGGGGAAACTCGTGTATCAAGACAAAAAGTAAAGGGAGAAAAGGGAAAGTATATTAATTATTTATTTTATTGGGCACTGCTACTACATAACTTCTTGTTTTGTTCACGACCGAGATCAAAATACTTTTCGTTTTGTCATTATTTTACCGAAAGATGAGATCTAGATAAAGGCTTGCTCACCCATGGAAGACAAAAATAGAGTTGCTACATTTGAGGACGAACAAAGTTTTTATAACGAAAAAAATGCAGCAACCAAAATATGCACTCCACTAATTTCTCTAGCTTGACTAATGTAATTTCCGCAATTGCTGGTCACATTCACGAAGCCTCCTGATGTATGCCCTTTAAATATAAAAGTATATTCTTATGTGTACCTTTTTGAGGGGTTTCCAATTGAGATGCAAACCCAAGCCTACACTAGAAAGCATTTGCAAGCAAAAGCGAAGTTCCAGAGACCAGATCAGTGGAAGAAACAAGAGAATGTGTGACAAAGATAGGTGCAGAATGAAAGAGTGCTTTGGATTTTAATATTCAAGCACGTACCTATAGTTAGGGCTGCCAGCAGTAAAACACCATAATACAACTAAAAGCAAGGCAGTCCACAGATTACAAATGCCTACATGTACGGTAAAAACGCAACAGATACATACGGGGGCGACAACGCACGGAAATGTATATCAGACGACATTCTCGCGAGCCAGAGCAATAATTTTCGCTCCGCTGACCTACACAAAAATCAATCGCTTGACGGGTAGCACTGAGTTGTTGCCGTAAAGAGGCGCGTGGTTTACGACGATGATCAGACGAGAGGAAACATCGGACCTCGGCCGTTGAAATTGAAAACCGAGGCCACATGCATTTTCATTTGATTAAAAGCACAGACTAAAACAATTTTCATTGCTATGTCGCTGTTTTCACAAGATACTGACCGTTTGATCTTGGAAAGTTGAGTTGCTTTTACGTGCAGCCAACGCATGCCGGTGCGGTGACAGACTCGACAGTTCACTATGAATGCCTAGCTCTGCATGGCAGGGCCTGGCTGTGTGTTACCGGCGTTAAACGGCCTCCCACCACAGCCCTGCAGACTGATATAGGAAAAACCGCTGGTGGCTCCTCAGAAATACGGCGGGCAGTTTCTCCGTGAACAACAATGTAATTTTTAGATTTCATCGATAATGTTGATTCACTATACATGGTAGTTGACTATAAGAAAACTATGAACGTGTATTTTCCAATATAAAACTAGCAATATCTGTTCATCTATAGATGTTTAATAACTGATATAAATATACTTGATTAGCATGGGTTGTTTACTTAATTTTGGAATTTCACTCAAAATGTTGATCCACTATACATTGGAGTCTATGACAAAACTGTAAAAAATTCTTTCACAATTAATAATATGCATTTTTGTGCATATATTGACCCTGAATAATTGACATAATTGTACTTGATTAGAAGAGGGTGGTAACACGTGCATCTGTGTACAAGAACTTTGTTTTTGGAATTTCGCATAAAAAGTTGATCCATTATACATTGTAGTCTATGACGAAACTAAGAATACTTGTTTTAAAATACAAAACTTGGCAAATCTGTCTATTTATGTACACTCGATTATTGGTATAAATGTTCATGATTAGACTAGAGTGGTTTCAAGTCAATGGTTGTGCAAGAAATTTCATTTTGGAATTTCACTGAAATGTTGATTCACTATGCATAGCAGTCTATGATGACACTATGGATATTTTTTTCCAATACAAAACTAGGTAAAGATTTTTCTGCATTAATGTACACCTAATTATTAGTATTAATATTAATGATTAGACTAGAGTGGTTTTAAGTCCATGGTAGTGCAAGAAATTTGATTTTGGAATTTCACTGAAATGTCGATTCACTATGCATAGCAGTCTATGATGACACTATGGACATTTTTTCCAATACAAATCTAGGTAAATTCGTGCATTTATGTACACCTAATTATTAGTATTAATGTTAATGATTAGACTAGAGTAGTGTCAAGTCTATGGTTGTGCAAGAAACTTCATTTTGGCATATCACTGAAATGTTGATTCACTATACATGGCAGTCTATGACAAATTTTTTTTTCCAATACAAAACTAGGTAAATCTGTGCATTTATGTACACCAAATTATTAGTATAAATGTTCATGATTAGACCAGAGTGGTTTCAAGTCCATGGTTGTGCAATAAATTCGATTTGGAATTTCACTGAAATGTCGATTCACTATGCATAGCAGTCTATGATGACACTATGGATATTTTTTTCCAATACAAAACTAGGTAAATTTTTTCTCATTTATGTACACCTAATTATTAGTATTAATGTTAATGATTAGACTAGAGTGGTTTCAAGTCAATGGTTGTGCAAGAAATTTGATTTTGGAATTTCACTGAAATGTCGATTTACTATGCATGGCAGTCTATGATGAAACTATGAATATTTTTTCCAATACACAACTAAGTAAATCTGTGCATTTATGTACACCTAATTATTAGTATTAATGTTCATGATTAGACCAGAGTGGTTTCAAGTCCATGGTTGTGCAATAAATTTGATTTTGGAATTTCACTGAAATGTCGATTCACTATGCATAGCAGTCTATGACAAAACTGTGTATATTTTTTTTCCAATACAAAACTAAGTAAATCTGTGCATTTATGTACACCTAATTATTAGTATTAATGTTCATGATTAGACCAAAGTGGTTTCAAGTCCATGGTTGTGCAAGAAATTTGATTTTGGAATTTCACCAAAATGTTGATTCACTATACATTGTAGGCTATGAGGAAACTACAAATAACTCATAGGTTATCTGATCCTAAATTGTTATTCAAAAGTTGTTCGACCTGAAGCTTCCAGTTGTTATTGATGACATTTTGCACTATTCTGAATAGTTTGTATTCTGTCAATGTCCTCAAAAAATAAAAAATGTACATACAGCGACATGAATATTTGACACCGACCTATACCCAATGTATTGCCAATGGGAGAATGATATCAAATAAGTGATCTCCCAAATTGTTATTGAAAGAGTCATAACAGGGGACAATTATGCACAATAGAGGAGTTGGATAAGTAGAAATCATGACAACTTAAATCAATGTGGCTGCTTTGATCATCAATACATTGTTTATTATACCCTTAAACTTGCGCCCGAAGGGCGCGCCGAAAATGGAAATGGCAGAAAATGAAAGTGCCAGGAGGTATTTTTTCTTTTTTCAGTATTCCATATTCTTCAATACGTGCACATGCAATTTCAGCTTTGATGCATGAAAAAGGTGACCCTCCCCCATAGGCTTGCATAAAATTTTGACCCCTCAAAAATGCTTGCGCGAAAAATGGGGACCCATCCCCCAAAACACCGGCCCAACCCCCCCCTGTAATATGTGTCCAGTCCCTTATATGGCCCGTATGCTGTGTTCTTTGGCGACAAACGGCACACGCTGGCATGTTACAAACTTGCTTGCAACACGTATCATGAACAAGTTGGTAATATCATTCGCAAAGAGTCAAATAGTCCCAATAAATAATCTGAAATTAACGATTCAGCATACATCATGTAATTAAAACACTTTTTCATTACTCACACAGCAATATATGACAATTACTCACGACATATCTAACAAGAAGCTCGAATGAAACGGCAGGTGAAGTCGCTGTTTAAAATGAGAGTCACAGTGCGTCAAATATAAGAGTGACTTTAAATGCAAAATGAGACTGACCAGTAGTGGGTTTGAATTGCTAATTAGACTTTAGTACAAAATGCTCGGATTTGTTTGTAACATCATCAATATACGTAATATCATCACGATATGTTTACTATATGTCGGAAGTGAAGGTGAATCGAATTGCTCTTGGCAAGATAGACCAAGGTATATTCAACACAAAAGGTGGACAAAGAGTTTGAAGACTGCCAAAAGAGGAAACATGTTACTCTCTCACATTCAAAAAACTCTTTTTCACAAATGTATTCGAAAAAATTATTTCGCTCGTAAATATTAGTTGAAACATTGATATAATAAATGATAATGAAGTGACAGAAGACCACTTATTAATTGTCCATAGGCCACCACAATAGTGTTCAGCTCAATTTTCCTATTTTTGAACATTCACCGACACGAATCCTCTTAACAAGTATTAGGTCAATGTCAGCTAGACTACTGATCAATTTTTCGTATGGGCAAGTCCACGAAATGTTGAGTTAGTTATGAAAATTATGGCCCCTCCCCATAGTGTGTTTGCAGAAATTCATGTTCCTTGTTAAATTTCCGTGGACCTTCTAACTCCCTACATCACACCAAAGTGTTGCATCCTTCATTCACGACAGTCTGCATTTTGATTAAAACGGACAATTATCTATACAGAAAATACAGTATACTTCACATTAAAGTTCAAACCAAGCAATCACTAATGCAAATATTAAATCTCAAAGGTCCGCTCTGTTTTTCACCTGAAGTATTTTTGTGAATTACTAGTCTTGTGCCAAGTCATCAAGTACTTTGACTAGATGTAGTTAGATACACCGCTAATAAAGTATTAAATTTTATAAGTCGCAGCGCTTATTCCCGTGCTTGCAGAGCGCAGACTGTGATCGCAAATAACCATAAACTTACTACAAGTTAGCAGTTTAATATTAGTTCTAAAGGTCGACTAGTCGAAATTTACGACGACGTGGGAACGCTGCAAACTACTTGACAAGCTTTCAGTCATATTGGCATTGGTGGATAATTTACAATACACATATTTCGATTTTGGACAATCCCACATATGGGTCAGCCTCATTGAAACCCCGGATAAGTTGTGACCTCGACTAAGGTAGTTCACGTCTCGAAATTGAAAGAATCAGATTTTTGACCTAACTGTCCGTAAGGAAACTTTAAAAACTGCCTTTTGAAACGAAAAATAAAACTTCAGGGGTCACCGTGCAAAATTTGTTACCAGAGAAACACATAACACAAATTTTTCCAGACAGTTGAAAATCAAAGTGGCCGCAATCCCTGTGTTAACTTTTTGGTGCAAAAATTAAAAAATTCGATTATCACAAAATAAGCTGGTGAAAAGTTTTTCACTGCACGAGGTACAAAATGATTCCCCCTTCTACAAAGTAATTTAAACAATACGTGCTGTTTAAGTTTAAGAAACGGAATATGATTATCCGAGGCATGTTATGACCAAACAAAACCGCTGGCCTATCGTGGTGAAAAAATGGGCTTTTGGAAGACAAGACATATGGATAACAAACAAGAAGAATTTTATGACTTGATCGTGGGAAGCAACATTAATCTTTTTAAACCCTGCCCTTTACGGAGAGTTGCCGGGTGGTTTCATCTGAAATAGGAAAATTGATATAAGAGGGCATTTTTCATGTAGCACTGACTCAATGGGCTTCACTTGCCTCTTTATGTATTCATCTAGCGAAATGTTCTTACTTTTACCAAGTCATCCCCTTAAAGCAAGATCTTCGCTTTGTTTGAAGTTCATTTCGATCTGATTAATGGCTCTATTATTTGTATCCGATCATTATTCAAGAAATGGATGCACAAATGTATACTCAATGGGGGAAATATATCTATATAAGTAAAATACTCGTTGACGTTGCTACCCCTTATCAATTAGACTAAGTATTCATTTTGGGGCGCACTGAGCGCTCAAAATATTGAATACATGTTCTTGTATTCTATTTTATCATAAATATCATCAAATAAAGTAAATCATATTTCCAGTTATATCAAGATGGTTAGGCCCAATACTAGTAGTGATTTTTAAGCCTATATATGACTGCAATTTTGTACCCTCGACCTTCAGCAAGGCACTTTGCATTTCCATTACACAGCAGCAGCGGTTAATTAGATCTTGCCATCGGTCATTTTCATGACCGATCTTTATTTTTGGGGTGATAGAACTGTCTTCAAATGTAACAAGAGGTACAAAACGAATATGCTTACCCACCCTGACCATAATAATCTTCTGCTCTCTTCTATTCGCGCGCAGCTTCTCTCATATCAATCGTGCAAAAACAAATCCACACAACGATTTTTTCCTCATATAGATGTAGCCCTCAACGGCGTTCTGAAGGATTTCGAATTTATCTCTAGAAATTGGCATCGGGTCGGACAAATTACATTAGAAACTCCGAAATTTGGAGTATCCCCCCATTTTGGATAGAACTGTCTTCAAAATGTAACAAAATGTAACAACTATGATGAATTTGAAAAAATCCCTAACAAAGAAATTTTGACTAACCCTTCAATTTAGAAAAGTTAAATATCATACATGTATTTGTAAACTTTTCAAAAATACAGCAATAGTGAAGACCTTTCAAATCCTGGTTTACCCTGCTAGATAACCATTATTTGGCTCACGACGGTTGAAAAAGGTAAAACCAAGAAAATGAAATTCAAAGTCACAACAAAATACAAAGCCTACCGTGTAACTAGTAGGCTGAGGGGAAAGTACTAGAACGGGTGTCCCGACTCTAGCGTTGAAAATTTTGAGAAATTGATGTGTTCAATGGTACAGTCTGGTAAAATGAGTGGTCTTTTCAATTCGTTATTTTTTTGCTGGTAAAGCTACTTGAAAATGACATAGGACACCCCAAGGAGGAGAGCATGAGAATGGGTCCCCCTCTCGCATGGAAATGTTTTAGAAATTGAATGTGTGTGCTGAGAGATGTTTCAATTTATTTTGCAATTTATTTTGCACTTGGTAAAACTGTTTAAAATGACATTGAACACGGATATTTGTTTAACATCTTTAGCATGATTAGTGTTTGAGTCACAATATTCAACAATGTTTACCAGAGATTGCAAATCAAACGATTTGCAGGCATTGAAAATCTGCGATTGTCCTGTGTCATTTCAAATCTCACATTTCTGTAAACAATATTAGTGGATCAACAGTCATATTTGTTTTTGATTCATTCAATTTTTGTTTGTTCTCAACATTACATTTTAAAGCGGGAGAAATGACCTCGCCAACCCTGCAATTTCTTCAGCTACCGGCTTCTAATGATTATCACATGGACTAGCCCGAATCGCTACGTGTGTCACGTAGAACAGGACGGACAACCAGATATGAACTGAAAATGTTCACGTGCTTCAGTATATATTGCAGTTGTCTGTAAATTTAAACTTTTACCACATTTGCCACATGAATGTAAGTCGCAAACAGTGACAACCGGGATCGGCATCAACGAGGAGACACCGGCGGAGACCGGTGACGGCACGTTGTAGCCTAGTATAATTGTTCTTCGTCAAAGAGGGTGCCATCGAACAGAAATGTTCGGGTCCGCCAAGATTGTAAGCTTGTGAGATTGTGAAAGCCATGGGGACACCTAGAATAAGAACTACTCTTTCGAAGTTTGTTATTGCCTCACCTTCATTAAAATATATTTGAAAGTATTCTAAATAACTTGGTCATAATACTCTGGCTGTCAAGTGATAGCGCGGTGAAGCCTCAGTGCCAGCCGACTGCTGACTTCCATTGGCGTCGGGGCAGCGCGAGACAATGATTGACAAGCTCACGTGACCGAATCCGAATGTCTGATTGGTACAGATGTATTCAGCGCGTCAAATTTCAACGTGAACTTATGAATGAAATGAATGAATTTATGAATGAAAGTACCCAGTAATCATTTGCCTATTCCCAGGGTAATGGGCCGTTTTACTCATTAAATGAAATTAATCCTGGAAATAAACCTAAGATGGCGACAATAGTGTTGTAATCTTCTACAATAAGTTTCATCCATCCAGGTCAAACGAAAAGTAAGAAGACTGTTCATGTGATAAATATATAATTTCATTGAATTTTTATCGGTTGACGTCATCGTATACTCGTGTATTTCGCGGAGCCGCACAACTTCTCACCGAATTCCATGGGATTATATGAAAACAACCTGACCTGTCTAGTTAGTGATCACGGAGAAGTTCACTCTCACTCGAAACGAATGTTTTTCATAGTCAAAGCAATAATAATTGGAAAGAAAAACGAACAATGCATTCTAAACTTCAAGCCTGTACATGAAATGCGGTATAATCATTGTGTATCTCTCACCACCATCATGTCAACCTTCGTGTTACTAAAACAAAGATATACTATAGTGACCTTTTATGACCCCGGTTGTAAGTAAATGAGGTCTGCTCGTAACGATACAGTGAAGAGAGGGTTAAGGCATGCAATCGAATCAAATACCATTGTCCATTACCTTTGAGTATATCCCATTCCCATGAAAAACAAATAAATAAAGAGGGATAGGATACTGTATTAGTTGTTTACGTTAAGAGACAATCAAACAATTGGAACTAATTTGGGATAATTGGATCTTTATATTTTTCAAATTTCTCAAAAGAGTTAGGTGCCCTATAGCTGAATGTTGCAATATTACAAATTACTCACAAAGACAAGCGTGTAACTTAAAGCGGAATGCAGATGAGATTACATTTGCTGTTTCAGCAGACATTACTTCATCATCTTGTAATCCCAAATTAATTCCAATCGTGTTCAATGCTACTTTAATGTGAAACCAACAATAACAGCAAGACCAGCGACTCGCACAAGAAAAGTTCACGTAACGTAAGTGACACTATCGAAAAGCACGACGGAATTTGGTTTGAACTCAGTACATCTACTGTATAAAGCACATACTTGTCAGTGTCATGTGCTTTGTCGATAGTATCATTGTTTAGTGTTTTTGTCCGTGATACAGATATGTGTATCATGTAAAGATCAACATTACTCACCAGACTTACAAAACGCTATACCGATGCACCTCACCAGTTAAACCGCAGACATGAAAAGTTTACTTAGACTCTTATTTTGTAACTTGTTCAGTTTCATAAGCTTTGCAAATATGATAAAAGATGTAGAAAATTGTGATATGCCATTTTGCAAGAAGTTAATTTTAAGTTATTTTGTTGATAGTATTACGGTTTTCATAAAGAACGAAGAAATGTTCACATACCTGGGTCAATAGGCGGTATTACTATGGTTTCGGACCTACGGGTGATCAAACCAACTTTACATATAAAAAATAAGCTTATGCAAATTCTGCAGTCTCACTTTGTGGTCATTCATCACCTTCCTTTCTCTATAGCAATTTTCGAATTCGAACGTCGTACGGACATAAAACAAATACGTAGTATACTTGAACTATATGAATTACTTGGTCGTGGAATATTGGGATTCATTTCAATTCCCATTGACACGTCGTCATTGAAAAGACACCTTTCCATGCACATTTCGAAAACAATGCTTGTCTTGTCCGTGATGATTTAATGATCTTTTAGCAGCATAAGTGTAACATGTAATTAGCATTGCGCACCGGACTTATAGAATACTATCGACGTGGACCTAACCAGTTAAACCGTAGACATGCAAAAGTTAACTTTTACCACTACTTTGTCACTAGTTTAGTTTCATAGGCTTTGCAAATATGACAGAAGATGTAATTGTAATATGCTAGTAACGATCCAATAAATGGAGGGTATAAAGGCAATAAATAGAGTTAAATATAAATATGCATTACCTTTGTATTTTCTTTCGATGTTCTGAATTGCGAGAGACATGAAGTAAGTAGAGGGAGAAAAGGGAAAGTATATTAGTTTGTTTTTATTAAGGGACGATGCTACAACATAACGCTTCATTTTGTTTTATAGATATTTCAATTCTTCACCGAAAGACGAGATCTAACTGCTTGTTCAATCATGAAGACAAAAATGAAGCAGCATTATATACACATGAACTTATGACAGTAAGAGCAATAAGTCACATTTGAGAAATGTACATACTGAGCCGTACCAATAAGAAAACCAAATCTTGGTTTGAACTCTAAACATCCATTGCGTTGTAAAGAAGTTAGTTCTAAGTCACTTTGTTGACCTTATTACGGTTTCCATACAGAACGAAGAAATGTTTACATACCTGTATGCTTAGACAGTGGTTATCTAAGTCAAGGCTAAAAACAAATTTATATACAGCAAAAACGCGGCAACCAAAGTATCTACTCGACCAATTTCTGTGGTTTTCTCTAGAGTGTACTTTTCGTCATTGGTGGCCACATTCACAAAGCCTCCCTATCTATGCCCGTGAATTTTTAAAAGCATAACAACAAATGTTCGTATGTGTATCTTTTTTGTTAGTTTTCTATTTGAGATGAAAACCCTAGCCTAAATTTAAAGCCCCATAAGCTGTATCTATTGGCTATTTTTTCAGAACTTTTTTTATGGTTTCCCTAATCTGCATTGAATCCCTAAACTGTAATTCAATGCCAAGTATATTTTGCATATCAACACAACCTATATGATTATAATCTACATTGTTATTGTTGAAAATTGCATTCAAGTCCGGACTGATCACTACACACCTACAAGCTGTGTTGACAAAAAGATACTTGAAATTTCAGCATGACAAACGGATTAGGGTCAAACACGTCAGTTGATATACAGAAGCAGGATACGGAAAAACTTGCCACAAGTTACAGCTTATGTCCCTTTAAGAATTGACATAATGACTATGTTTATTGTGTCAATCAATAAAATTGACCATATCGCTTTTACATACCTGTTATCTTCAATATAACCAACACGAGTACGATGAAAAATGCAACTGAAGACATCGCTGCCAAGATAGGAAGAACAACATTTCTTTCTTCTGCAATAAATTAATGCAATAAGTCAATAGCCGGTAAATAATCGAATTCATTGAGATACAATTTTAGTACCCGATCAATGAGCATCACTTATGGCAGAAGCATCAGTTGAATAAACAGCAGCAGCAACAACAACACAACAACAACAAGAACAACTTGCCGATTACTTGAAGGCGAACCTCAATGCACTTTCCCCAACTCGGTTCCTAGCTCGGCAGATGTACCTTCCAGTGACGTCATTATTCACGTCATATATCGTCAAGTAACTCTGGCCTGAGGTACCAAGCCATTCCTCATTGACGATAGAGTTAGCAGTACCATTGTTGACGATACTTGCCGATCGGTCAAACCACGTGATACTAGCCCATGGGTTGCTGCTGATGTTACATGTGAGAATGGCAGTCTCTCCAACAGAGACGGTGACGTCACCATTGCTTGCAAGCCGAGGCTTGTCTGTAATATAATCGATGGGCTTAGCACTTATTGGAACTTATTGTTCAAAACTACAGACAAGGGACCTTTATCAGAGAGTTTAACAATAATCCATCGAAAACAAAATGAGTGATTGTTTCCATATGACATTAAAACTGATAACTTACAGTGAACGTTTAACTTCAAAGTTTGTGATGGATAATCTTCACCTGGAAAATAAGTATTACTCGATGCGACACATCGGAACTCTGTTCCGTGGTCTGACGTGGTTATATTTAATCTCAGATGCACGGTTGATATGTAGCCATTATAATGTCCGCTAGTAATCTCCGTTTCACTTATGCCTGACGTCACGAGCACGTCATTTCTAAACCATTCCACATCAGCAGCGGGATTGGCACTACATGAGATGCAGCTGAGTTCAAGAATTTCCTCCTCCGTGACGTAGTCTTCATAACCAATTATACTTGTTTCGCATATTTCCGAATGGACTGGTGGAACTAGGTAAAATTATAATGTGAATGAATGAATGAATGACAAGACAGACATATGCGAACACACACGTAGATACAAACTCACCGGTGTGTTTGTATATAAATATATATATATATATATATATATAATATATATATATATATATATATATATATATATATATCGCAATATAACGGTTTGTCGCGTAAAACCGCGATAATTATGAGAACAAGTAAGACGATGAGTAAGGGGTAATTCATCTAGGTCAATACTCACAATAAATATCTAGAAATACAGTCATAGTTGCATTCTCAAGAATATTTGTGGCTATACATGTTATCTCTGCCGCATCTGATCTGTGTACGTCCATTATCAGGAACTGACTTCCATCTGCATTCAAACCATACTTTTCTGAGACCACAATGGTTCGTCCTCCATGTTGCCAACCGAATTCTAGACGAGTTCCCGTCGCTATACAGGTCATATTAATGTTTCGTCCTTCTATGATCGGTACTGTATCAATGGTTATGTCTACAACATTAGGTGGAAGTGATTCTAGAAGTTAACAATTAAGATAGAGCTTCAGTAATACGTTTTAAAGATCGTGAATACAAAGAGGACACAAAACATTACAGAAACCAAGACACGGAGAAACATTACGGCAGGCAGAAAATTTTAGTTTATTTTGTAATTTCGACAAACATATACCTTCAATTTAGTGCCATTGGTAAAACGGCTAAGACATAGGTCAAAGTATAAAAAATGAAAACTTGTTTTACTTTAAGGGCACTTTTGTGCACATTTTACAGTTTTTTTTTTCATCTGGGAGCATGTAATGCAAATATTAATATAAACAGTTTGTAAAATATAGACTCCGGATCATCAGAAACATATAACTAGTAGGAAATTTGCTACTTCGTAACAATAAAACAAATTTTCGCTCGCATCCTCTGTAGCTTTGCCGGCCCACCCCCTTAAAAACAGGAGACCAATATCTATTTCTCTAGCCTAAGGATTACTTTGTCGTATGGAAAGTGAGTTGTATATACTACGGAGAGAAAGTTCGTAAGTAAAAAATGTATGTGGGTATATATATATATATATATATATATATATATATATATATATATATATATATATATATATATATATATATATATATACGTAAACTTCATACATGTACGTACCTTTCACATTAAATTTGACAGTTTTACTGTCTGTGACAGGGAAAGTATGGTCATGAACCAAACATGTATATTTATTGTCATCTTCCATTCTTACGTCATATATTTGCAAATCTGCCTGACCGACTGTTGAAAAGCGACCCTGGTATGGATGATAAACGAACTCAGGATCATCGTGGTGTTTTTCTAAAATCATCTCTCCTTCAGGCAATGTACCGTTATACCAGATTAGCTGGGGACGAGGACAGCCAGTGTATGAACAATTTAGTATTGACGTATATCCGGCGGTTCCATGTGTTTCGTTGAAAGTTACCAGTACTTCACACGGGTAGCATATTCCTGAAAATGTGCAGAAAACAATTAATTAATTAATTAATTAATTAATTAATTAATTAATTAATTAATTAATTAATTAATCTGTTTGCTTGTTTGTTTGTTTGTTTGTTTGTTTGTCTGTCTGTCTGTCTGTCTGTCTGTCTGTCTGTCTGTTTGTTTGTTTGATTGTTTGTTTTTTAGTTTGTTTGTTTGTTTGTTTGTTTGTTTGTTCGTTTGTTCGTTGTTTGTTTTTGTTTATGTGAATTATTGATTTGATTTATCTTACTTCACTTCATTTGGGATTCAATTGTTCATAGAAATTTCATTACAGAAAGAATGGTGTTAAATTGACCCTTTACTGGCGGTACTTGTGAGATCGCTGAAGCAGATATCCTAAACAATAAAGGGAGTCAATCCGTAATTTACATAGTTATGATGAAAAATAAAAACACTATTGTACTCGTCTCAAGATAAATTTACAGTTCTTGATAATAGCAGGATAATAAGACAATGAAACCGTACAGTTACCTAAGAAGCGCATCAAAGTTATGCGAGTAAGGCCAAAAAAAGAAAAAGAAATGTTTCTTGTCAGCGCGCGGGTCACTTGGACAACAGCGCGTCACCCTTTTTTTCTGTTTGTGGCCGGCGGCCGTGGTTGACACGAAACCAAAATGGCTGAAGAGAAAGAGAAAATTCTTATGGGGTCATGATCAGTGACTGCATGAACAGTATATATGTGACTATATTGATAAAACTATAAAACTGACCCTCTCTCCTCCCTTGAGGGAAAAAAAATAAAAATAAAAAAAAACAGTAAAAATTCGTCTAAAATTGGCCTAAATTGGCCTAACAGACTCGGCTATGGCGCGTTTGCCAAATCCTAGAAACATGCGAGCAGCCGCGGCTCTCAGTTTTCTCATAGAACCAGCAGTGTACATTATAAGTGTGTCACATGCAATTGATAAAAATATTACTCACTGTCAAAGCGTATTCAAATAAGGCCAAAAAAAAAAGAAATGTTTCTGGTCAGCGCGCGCGTCACTTGAACAACAGCGCGTCACCCTTTTTTTTCCTGGATTGAGGCCGGCGGCTGTGGCAAACTACATACTGATTACTATAACACCCGAAACCAAAACGGCTGAAGAGAAAGAAAATTCTTTGGGGCACATGATCAGTGACTGCATGAACAGTTTAAATGTTACTATATTGATAAAACTACAAAACTCAGTGTTATCCCCAGGCCATAGCGGTCCCGCTACGCTTTCGCCCCCCCCCCCCCCGCTACGCTTTGATTCTCCCCGCTACGCTTTAAAATATTCCCGCCATCCTTAGTTCACACGCTCTGCGTAGCTACCAGCTGATGCCTGCATTGTCTACACATAAGCGCTCACTGCAACTTTTAACCTGGTGAAAGAGTGGAAGGTGTGAAGTATGGTATGCATCAGATAAGTTGTCCGGAAGTGTTGAGAGGAACGTTAAAACAATAGAAGAATCGGCTGGGTTGTTCACAAATTTTCATTCCAGAACGACTATTACGACCAACAAAGACATTATACATCGCGGACAAGTGTTCGCCTTGTTCACAGAGGTAGGCGGTGTAGCACTAGCAGGGCCTTTGATCACATTCCCATGCTTTGATCAACGAAATGGACCGCAAAAGAAACAAGAGTTGACTGGTGAGGTTGATTATGATTGTACAACGATGAGTTTTGTCTGAGTACGATCACGATCGCGATCGAGTTCACATTGCATAAATTTCAATATGGCGGCGGCCATGTTGGTCGACAGGTTCATAACGTGTTGACATTGATCCTGGCGTCGCGTGTGGTTCCACTCTGACACGTACTCTGAAAGATTTTACACCTGATTTTCGAGGGATTCTAGTTGTACTTAGTTCATGTCTTGTGATCATCTTGGTGGTATTTTTAAAATCAAGAATCGAACGACGATGTTCAGTGGAAGTAGAAGTTATGCGGGGAGGGGGGGGGGCCGCTGGTTGAAATCTCTATCCCGTGATGAAAAATTATTCGCGGTGTTTGTCGTTCAAAATGATATTAAATTCATTTGCATTTGAATTGTGTAAAGCTTAAACTTGTGAATTTTCCTCTTTGTTGGCAAGTTTTGACAATTTATTAGCAATATATGTATTAATGAAACTCCAATGAGACGAACCATTTCTTGCTCTCAAAGTTTCAATCTGAATCTTCTGTTTTAATTGCAATTGTAATTACAATACAGTGATGATTTATTTAAGTGTAATAGTTTCCATGATGTTCAAACTGCACACTTTTGTGTTACCATTGCATTTTGTTGTGAGTGTACATGTATGTGTGGATGCATGTGCAAGCTTACATCCATATGCAAATATAAATTAATGATATGCAAATGATTATGCAAATTAGCCGCTAAGCTTTTGCGCTTTACCTGACCCTGCTCCCTCCCTTGAGGAGGAGGGAAAAAAAAAATCCACGTCGCTGCAGCATTTTTTAAAGAAAGGCCTGACCAGAAACATTTCTTTTTTCTTTTTTTTTTTTGCCTAAACAGCGTATTAGTACAACATCTAAAATAGGTCAAACCCGGAATTCGAATGAGCCACGGTACAAACAAACCAACGTGTGTAAACGCGCATGGACGAACGTGTGTTTCCATACTCTTTAGTGTACATGTGGGTTTGTTTGTACCGCGATCACGTGATCTCTTGGGCGTACTGAGTCTGTAGAACGTTTCGAGTCCTTTTTATTCCGGAGTAAAACCATTGTAAATTTACCATAACTAGGATTTCAACGATCTTGCGATAATTTTAAACCCCCGCGGCCAATAGTAAGGATTTATTTCATGTGGTCTTTCCAAATGACCACTCTAAGGTATTTTATGGTAAACCTGGTGCAACCAGTATGCTAGCTAAATACAGTCTATTGATATACGGTAGAATGTGCCTCAGGGGCTGGTATTCGGACTTTTACAAATTTTCACAATTCTGGTCTTCCGCTTGTGGAGGCTTATTTAAAACTCTTGGAGTAAGTAAAGTTTTCAACATCTTAGTTTTTGAGAAGATAAAAACTTGAAATTTCCCTAAAGAGTTAAGACAGGTATGACGGTCATTTTAAATTCCAAATATAGGTAAATATTGGGTAATTTGCTTCTCTGCACATTTTGCAGGGTGACACCTTGTTTCTATTCTTCATTTGTCACGAGAATTGCTTAACGTTTCGTGGGGAAAGTAGAGGCGAAAGTTTAGGTCTTTCAATTTCAAGGCGCGTTCTAACTTGATAATTCTCTCACAGCGGTGAGACTATGCCAAAGGTGGTCCTTATGTATGCAATGTATATCTGTACTACAGAGAACGTTTGTTGGAATTTTTATATCCCCCAAGATGCCTGACATAAAGTTCGCTGTATTCAAGGTGTTACGTATCATGAATGTTTGGCCATTTCATCGTTTTTTCAACTGTTTCACCATCAGATCTACTCATACAACAACACGATGGTATGTTGGCAGTGTTAAAATTTACACTTAAAAGTAAGAAGTCCAAAGATATTGCATTGGCAATCTAGTAATTAAGTTTTACTTGGTTGAAAATGGCACGGTCTATGGCACTTTTACATAGACTTACCCATAAGCATCGTATATATCCACGTAAATGTTAGAAACTTTCTAACCATCTCCGTTGCATACACATGATTCCTCAGTTCGGATACCATTCTGTTAGAGCGATGGTATCTGTCTCGGTGGGCGATCAGTTACCACAGATTTACATCTGTGCGTACTGGGCCCAAACGCGAAATGGCAGACAACTTGTCGTGTTATTTCTGTAACACACGTGATAACTTTTCAGACCATAAATAAGGGTTTGAAGTGCTACTACAAGTAAGGTCAAAGGGGCGATAAAAAGTCACCATTTTGCATTTGTCTCGTACTGGTATTGGTGGCGCAATTCATCGGCATTTACCATTTTCATGAGAGAGAGAGAGAGAGAGAGAGAGAGAGAGAGAGAGAGAGAGAGAGAGAGAGAGAGAGAGAGAGAGAGAGAGAGAGAGAGAGAGAGAGATTTCTTGAAGTAAAAATGTGCCATCTTCAGGAGCAGTCTATCAACCTCTCGGACATTTTGTTCTCCTGCTATCGGGCTATCAAATTTACCTTTCAGTTTTCTGGTATGATGCAATCTTGCCAATACACTTGAAAGGCATGGGTATGTGGGTTATGCCTATAAGAAGACTGGAAACAATTGAACTTCATCATAAAAATTACAAACTACCTCAAAAGAGGGGATAAAACTGCAGCAAGTGGCCCAGTCGGCCAATTTTTACTGAACTTCATCATAGCAGGTTAAGCAGCACTTTTCATCGTTATCTTCATCATATTAATTATTCAACACTAAAATAATTGTATTAACATAACCTCCTTTTCCGACTTTTCCCAGTGTTGTCGTTACAAAAACATCATATCTACATTTCAATGGCGACTAGTGTATGCGCAACATTGTCGTCACGAAGTACATTTCAGCCCCCTCAGTGGTGTGGGTACCGGACTCACTATCGGTGGATGCGAGCTCGAGATCCGGTAGGTCCTGAGTAACGGATTAAATGTCGGAGGAAGGTGAGTTCGAGACTGTAGCACGGTGGGTGTTGTGCCCCTGAGCAAGGCCCTTTACTCCTCAGTGCTCCATTGTGGTAGTGGGTTATGGGTACCTCATCCTGTAATTGGGCAAACACCCTTTGGATGATAGACTGATAGAAAAGATAAGGAAAGTTAGTCTTTTTGAATTAACCTGGCAACTTTGATTTACGGGTTTATGTTCTCCTACAAACCGAGTGATTTGCAATATTTTGAAATTGTCCTTGTTCTTATTTATGCTAGTTATCTGCCCCAAAAGTATCACGCTTCGCCATAAACCTGCATTGGAAAACACTAGGTCGCAATGTGACGGACAGTTTTCAAAGATTGAATACACAGTCTGATACTAACACGATAATGAGGAAAAGGTTGACAAAATCATGTGAGATATTTCCGAAGGAAAAGTTCAATTATTCTGTTGTAATTTGACGTTGCCTTCCAAATCAATCCGATTCATATATCAGACTATAGGCTTTCTAAAGATGCGTTGCTAATCCGTCCTGCAAGGTTAGGGAGCTCAAGAAGCGTCCGATTTTTAGGAAGACCCTTAAAAAGCTTACCTAAATAGATATGGTTTATTTGGTTAATTTTAAACCCCCGCTCTTACACAAGGTGAATTACCATTACATCTTCCACTCCCCGAACCGTCTTTAAATTATTGGTAACTTTATTTCTAGAATATATCAAATCACATAGAGCATTGGTGTTTTGTTGCGGGTGGTCGACACCAGTCTATCCAGTAGGGTACATTACATACATTGCTAGCTCTACTAAGGACTGCTTTTTGTGTAAATATATGGCCAGTAATGCCATGGTAATTTTCAAAAGTGTTTACCATCAAACGAAGGCTAAATTAATTGTGTTGATGTGACCATAGACTCATTCAATTATACACAAAACTTCGCATTTCACCAAATAACAGACTTTATTTATTCATGTGAAGCCAAATTTGTCAGGAATTATCGACGAAATTTTCTATTTTTTATGAGTAATAAAAAGTTGCTCTTCTGCTGTGTCAAGGAAAGTGAAAGAGTTGTATAGGAACAAACAAACAAATGGTCCTAATGATTGGCTGTTTGATTATATTGTAACTTGGCTTGGTCGAGTTGTAATTTGGTCCGGTACGTATATTGTTCTTAGTGGTCGGTGCTATTGCGATTACTCGTATAAGGATCCGGTAATAAATTAAACGCACATACAGGCGAGTGGTACACCATGATTCAGTTACTTTAATCACGATACGTCAACATGGTTACTAGCAGAAAGATCGGTCGTCCGTCTACAAAAGACATGGTCCACCACAGTAATAAAGACTGGGCTTCTCACTGAAGTAAGTACGTCAAAATCCTAGAGCGTCTACATCTCTTTAAAGGAATGCGTCAAGAAGTGCGAAGAAGGAGTGTCTCTCTTGACAAGAAGTACAACTTAAATAGTCTCTAAATCTATATACTGTCATGATTTTACTTTGCATCTATAATTGATTAAGAGAGGAGAGAAAGGTCACTCCCATCTATAGTACACTGTCAAACAGGAGGGAACGATCTGTCGTCATTCCTTAGCAGTTGTTAAAACAATACATCACTAACGGAAGATAAACGGTTACTTCAAAGGTCAGGAAAATGAACAAGGGGAGAGATCATTAACACGATGCATCACGTGTAGGGTCACCGTCGGTCATTGTCAGTCGTTACAATTATATTCAAAAGACACATTCTGAGCAATCGTTGGGATATATCACAATATGAAACTCTTGCTATTATGGTAGAGTTTCTTGTGTGATTTCTTACTATTCTGTTCCAAGCGAAAAACATTGTAATAAACCACTATTCTATGCATTGAGACAAGAGGTCGCAATGATCAAAGGTAGGGCACGTGTTCAGCAAATTTACAACCGTCACCAATCATTAAAACATTGAATAAAATAATTAAAACCTATCGGTGGGCCATTTCAACCCGACTAAAGTGTCCGTTGCTATATTTCAGTTACAGTCCATAGAGAGTCCGATTTTAATCACAGTGCACAAAGTTCGTGATAATTGATCGTAGACTTGAAGGTTGAATAGAATTCTTAAATGTTTCTTCGGAGATCGATGAATATACTCATTGCACTATTTTGAAAGTATGTGCAATTGTTAGTCGATCGAGTTCAATGGAAAAAAATGGCTATAACACCTTCATAATCCTGTTACAGACTAGAACAAACTCGATCCGTGGGATCGAGTCCCCTACCTTTAAGACGAAAAACATGATTGGAACTAATTTGGCCGGGATAATTGGATCTTTATATTTTTCAAATTTCTCAAAATTGTTAGGTACCCTATAACTGAATGTTGCAATATTACTAATTACTCATAAAAACCAGTATTACGTAAAAAGAAAAGAAGATGAAGGTAATTACGCTTGTAGATGAAATCGACATTACTTCACCATCCAATTATCCCAAATTAGTTCCAATCGTGTTAAAAGATCATTAGAATGACATAATGACACTTTTACCTCGCTTTATGGATTGTGAAATCGGTTCACCCGAAGTTCTGTGCATATCATCGAATAATGTTAACACATTAAAAAATTGGCCGACTAGCGGGAAATTCAGTACTCGTTAAAATAAAGAGCAATTAAGAGCAAACTTTGCTCGTTATTTTAACGAGTACTGTATTTTCCGCTAGTCGGCCAATTTTTTATTGTATTCCTTCAAACTTGCTGCAGTTTTATCCCTCTTTTGAGGTCATTTGTAATTTTTAATGTTAACACATTCTCTCTTCAAATTTAAGGTAGAACGCGCTTCGGGGACAGATATTCAGACTCAAAATTTCACAACTCTTTACTGATATACCACTTGTGGAGGTTCATTTGGTGTAAGAAAACTTTTCAACGGCGTAGTTTTTCGAAATAGAAAATTTTATTTTTCTCCGTAGGGTTAACACAGGGATGACGGCCATCTTGAATTTTAAATATCGGTAAATCTTGAGTTATTATTTCTCTAGTACCAAAATTTGCACGGTGACCCCCGATTTTTATTCTTGATTTTGAAAGAGAATCATTGAAAGATTCCTTAGGGAAAGTTTGAGCAAAAGTTTAAGTCTTTTACTTTCGAGGCGCGAACTACCTTAATTAGTAAAATGTTATACAATGCTCTTGATACATTAATTGCCCATGGAGATATCCAATGCATATTACCTCTTTCAAATACATTTGGTAGAACAGTAATATCCTAAAACATTCATTATCAATGCTACATTTTTATAACTTGCCATTAGAAGCTTTTGTATTTTTCGAACCATAAAAGAGTGATTTTGAACTATTACAACATCCATTCCGAGCAGAGCATTGTAAAAATATTAATTATTCACTAGATTCATTGCTATTTACGCGGAAGTATAAAATCTGCAAAATTAAATGCTAGTGAAAATGTTCTATACTATGAAATCTATTGTTTTACTGGCAAATACGTCAACTTAAAACCTAGTTAAATCATTAAGGTCTATGGTTAAATGTCTTGTACATCGAAATAGTGAAATTACATCCTCGGGAAAAGCATTGATTTTAAAGTATACTTGATTTGTACCGCATCAGGTGTTACAGACATGAAGCAGTGTCGATTGGAATTGTGGTCATTGTGGTATCCCATCTGTCGATTCGCACTCTTAGTTTTCTTGACTGGATTTTCGTATCCAGGTGTTCCATCAAGGACCTGGTTTGTAGTGAAGGCGTCTGGATTGTGTATACTGTAATCGAAATAATCTAAGACGCGTAAATGGTTGTGACCGATTGCCCAACACCCTGGTTGCTCTGCACCATAGTTAGGGTAGAAGTCCACGTCACCGAGTGGTATCAGCGTGCCGAAGTGATGCACGGGAAATATGCTAGCCAGCAAGCTCTCGTCAGATCCATTGGTGTGGATAACATCTACCAAATCTGCGTCCGACTTTGATAACATCTTGTCTCTTGCACCATCAGGTTCTTCAAAGTCCGGGCCGGCAGGATCGAGACCTGTTATCCTTGAAAAGACTCCACTAGAACGCCCTGCTTTGCCAAGCAAATGAGCGCCTAGGCTGTGGCCGACACCTTGAATTTGTATATCTGGTTGTTGCTCCTTGATTTTCTTAGCCACATCACCCAACCATTCACCAACTGATTGTGTAGTGGCAGCTGCTGTGTGGTATATCCACAACCAGTCGATAAACTTTTTGTGTGAGGAGATTTCTGCTCTTAATGCTTTCAAATCGTCAAGTTTATTCTGTGCAGAGAACAATTGGGGGTCTGACCGTTGTTCTTCATTTACTGTTCCAAACGACTTACGTTCCGTCTGTACAGAATTAAACTTGGCCTGACGTTGGATGGCAAAAATCCTGTTTTCGTAAGCTTCCAGCCGGCCCCATATTAAACCAAGGCCCCAATCAGCTCCCTCTTTCCAATCAAACCGTACAACCGTCTGAGTAGGATCCTCTTGCACCATTGAGTCTTGAATGTCTTTCATCCAGACATCGTCCATGTCACCGCAGAAACCATGCACAATGAAGGTTATTTTTCCGTGTCAAGGAACCCTTGCTTGTGCAATTAATTGTTCCACAATGGTGGAGACGTCTGGATCGTACTTTATCTTCCCCGATGTTTTGCTGCCTTTCTTTGCTTCCATCTCAGGCTTTACATCTGAGATTCGCTTCGGCTTCTTTCCATGGAAATCAGATTTTTCACGGGCGAATGGTTTGCATATGATGTCAAAAAAGAATTTGAAACACCTGCAGATGAATCTCGCGACGAGGGCGAAGCAACACATTGATGCAAATGGTTAGTGCCAAAAATCTTCGAAGATACCTGCTGTGTTTGATGACTTTACTTTAGGCTCTGCAAAAATGATATGACGAAAGAAAAAGCATTATGAAGACATCAAATACTACCAGACATAAGATAAAATGAGCACCACACCGATCTCACTTACAATTGAAGTTATTTTTTTCTGTTCCGTTGGAGAGCGCATTACTTAATATATATGGAGATATAATGAATACACAGCTTTCTGCGACTTCAAAAATGCTAGGCCGCTTCAAATGATGTGTAGAGATATCAGTGTAGAAATGCAGAGCACCTATCATAATTGTTAGTGTGCGGTTGTCCTTGTATGAAATGCCTTTTCGCTGTATTATCAAGGTTTGATTTGTTAGTTCAACGTGCTGCCGTTGCTTGTCAGACATTATTAGTTTGGGAGGTGAATTCCTGGCTACAAACTTTCTCACACAATGCGAAGTAATAACATGGCCACAAGTTCGATCAGTACACAATCAACCCAATCACATATCGTTTCTATCTTGGCAAAACTGGCACATGTAGAAACAACCATTACATACAATGTCAATAAAATTTTGATAAATTATAAAATTCGCCACATTACCGCAAACCGGAGTACAGCCAAGCTATTACTTGTTTTGCTTGCGTAGCGTGAGTATGACAGATTAAAAGGATTTACACTTGAAGAGAAGTTATTTCCACGGAAAGTCAACATTATTGATATTTCCTTCCAAGGCCTGCATTGCAACAGGTTTCCTTGTATTAACAGGAGCAACCAAAGTGTTAAAAATTGGTGCTGCGCTTTAAACAGGGGATATGACTATACCAGTAGCACTTTATGAGATCTCGATGCAACTGAAAGCGATATATGTAACAAACGACGTTGCCTCGACCTTTCTTTAATTTAGTGAAATTTTTAGTGAGATGTTTATTTGCACCAAAGATTGACAATGCAATGACAATGCACGGAATTTTAAAGATATACAGTCACCTGTTCCAATTTTGCCACAGTTACCGAGGAAAGAGAAAATCTAACAATCACAGATTTTAAGCGAGTGGCCGCTTTTTAATTTTTTTTTTAAATGCCCTCACATGGGCATTTTGAATACCAAGGAACACCCCTTTGACCATATATGGGCATATTTAGATTACAGGTGACTGTATACCTTTAATAATGTGTCTTGGATTACTTTTATCTGTCATAGCGCATTTTCGGTTTCAGACTTTTAAAATTAAAAGACCAAGGGAGCCACCACAAGCCAAAAATTTCTAGCATCATAGAAAATGGTTTTATTTTCCACCTCAAACGAAAATTCTAGAGACACTTTTCACGATTGATATCAGCTTTTGATCTCGCAAATTTAGCAGCGTTGGTACTTCGGACGGGCAAACTCAATTTCAGGGGTTGTTCAGATTAGTTGTCACATGGATTCTTTCCAAGTACTGATAACAAAAAACAACTCAGAGTAATATCAAATACCTGGCCTTTCAGAAAATATATATCTTCAACTTAAGGAGTTAGAGAATCCATGGTTTGGAAGCCGGCTAATTCTTGTACTCTGTATATAAGCTTAAATCAGGCTTTTGCTGTCACGAAAATCATCGCTTAGGAATTGTTTCCTTTCTACACATGTAAACAGTATACAAAAAACTTTACACAAAACTTTACATTACATCTTTGTATTGGCCGACTATATCTAGATGTTCAGCTTTGTGGTATTTTTGCAGTAATATGTAGAGATTCAAGTTAAACACTAGAGTTTAGTAACAACTGTTGAAAACATCGTCACAGGTGAAATACAAAGAAAAAAATTGTCTTTCCATAGGAAAAAAATTAAGTTGATGCCCGATTGTTTCGTAGTCAAATGTTTTCTCAACGGAGAGTAAGTCTGTTAAATTTTTTATTGGATTTAACTCTACCAACGTACGGTGTGGAAGATTTTCATCGAAAAGTTGACCCGATAGGTGGCTTATTGCGGGATAAGATGATTTTATGTCAGCTTAGTCAACAAAGAAAGTTTATTTCTTTGACTTTCCGGCGGAAGACAGTAAGATCCATCCGCTGAGGGTTGCTCTTGAGCACCCGCGGCAGTTTTGAGGTCGTCGGCCGAAGAGCGCCCGCACATGACTTGGTATTTGAATTTAATTTTAGTTTTATCCAAGGTGAAAGGTAAAGAAATTCGATGCTCACTCGTCACCTTACTATACACTTCCATCGCAGCATAAAATTGTTTTCTCACAAATCCTTCACTTCATTTGCTCAAGCAAAACAATAGTTACTGTGAACAAATACCAAAAGGTTGAAATTGGAAAAATTACAAGAAAACCAAAAAACAATTTCTCCACATTTGGGTGACGTGGGCAAGCCGGGACATCAGCCTTTCAAGTTTTGAGAGCAGAACAGTGTAACGAAGTTCGTATCATTGTCGTAAGTGTTTGGTCTCGACTAATTTCGGGAAAATATTGAGCTGATGCCAGATTGTTTTCATGGCAAAATGTTTGCTTACAACGATACATTCTTGTCAGTTTTTCATCGGATGAACATCTAACAAGGTGTTGAGATTTTTCATCGTAAAAAGTTGACCCGCTAGGCGGCTGTATTGGGGGAAAGTCCATTAATAGGAGGATTGCACGTAACGTTTGTCGCGCACGTCCGCAAAGCAAGTTTATTTATTTTAATTTCCGCGGAGAACATGGAACAATGCCTGAGGGTCGCTCTTCCGCTCCGGCGGCAGTTTGAGGTCCATTGCCGAAGAGCGTCCGCACACGGCTACGTATTTGAGTCTGTCAGAAAAATAAAAGCACAATCTTTCAACTCTTCCCCATCTGTTCACTCTATATCTTGCTTTCTCACAAATCTTTTACATCTTAAGCTCAAGTTTTAACTCAAACTTTCTTTGTTATAGCCCATATTTAGCCAAAATGGGCATTTCCATAGAGTAATTTTCCAGTTTCGATTGGATGTGTGACCTGACACAGTGAAAGTAATCACTTTGTATCAAAAGAAAGTCTTTGACATTCTAGACTATCGGTCCAGTGTCGTGACCGAAATTAGAACAAAATGTACCCTAACCGGGCTTGTCAATGCTCCACCGTTGTGGCAATTCCACATGACCTTTCTTGTGTTGATTCATCGTTTGGAAGAGATCATGCATTTCGTAATGTCGTTGGGGGATTGTAAGACTGCCAAAATAGCCGACATTGAGATATTCAACAGCTATTTGGCTGCTAAGATGGCTTAAAAACCATTATATTCGGGATAATTAGTAACTAATCAGATTTGCGGTTGCTAAGTCAAGACGGAGAATTTAATAGCTTCTGCAGGAAATCATTTGAAACGGGAAACTCCAAGCAATGATGTACCATGCCTGCAACTGTTCTTCTGTAGCGAACTTGTGAGTTAGATGACCCGAGTTGACACCACGTCAACCCAGTGTGGAGGCAATTGCTTTTTTGTGTTTTTTTTTTCTTTTTGCCTACTACCACAGGGATATTTAGCAGCCACTCGCCATTTCTTCTATAGTACTCGGCATACTCCGCGCAATTCAGCTACCAGGATTAATAGCCGCTATTAACCAATTTAAGCTAGAAATTAATTAGGAATGAGCATTAGTTTTATTCGTGCAAAAACTTTCCGTTTTCTCTTTTTTCAGGTATAACACTGCAATAATTGACACCTCCGCTACAAAAAAACCATACGTAAGTGTTAACATCTATGTTATCATGTTTTTAGTTTCACATAAAGTACGGTTTGTATGGTTTTACCAGGGTCCTTGGATCTTACATTTGTACTTACTTACTGAATGTCTTTGTTCTTTGCCCGACTCGTTATCTTTTTAAACACTCACAATATAAGCAGCATAACAGGTGATCGATCACAACGTACCACTCAATGAGTATGATGCGGACAAGGATTAGTGCAAAAGTTTGTCTGTATATTACGTGTGACATTTGATATTGCTTTCTACGTTCCTACATTCTGTAAGATAGTAAATTTACTCAGCAACGTATGATAACAACTCGCCGTTCAAACAACGTACGTGTACGCCGATAAGTATCGTCCTTGGAAATAGTGAGAACATTCGCATGATCAAGATAATTCACAATTACATTTTATAGTACTGCTTGATTCTACTATGCGAGTCCTGGTGCTGTTTAACTCAAACAAAAAGGGTAAAGCGCACACTTTATTTCTCTGTTCTACCCTTCATGTCATAAAGTGTGGTATTCTAAATATTACGAGTTACGAATTGTTTTCTTCATGGTCAGTTAGTAGATAGCTAATAGTTGGCTTAAACTATTAATAACGGCTTAAAAATGCTTATGACAGAAGTCATCTTTGGTTTACTGTTAGCTTCTTCAAGGTGGATAATAATAGCGAGCGCAGCGAGCAATCAAACTAATGTGTGTCCGTGAATGTATTTAAAATGGAATCTCTAAATTAAACACCTACGAGTCTGAAAAGAGTGCACTTCCGGTTGTTTACATGGAGGCGGTTTGTCAAGGATTGCGTGAAATTAAAAATGTCTTCTACCACAAATCGTACTCGACAATGTGTATTTCTGACAAAAGACTCTCTCTGTTCCAAAGAAAGTGAGAAATTTAATTCAAAATGATTATTTGCGATCACTTTTGAAAGCCGGATTCGGTTATCGCTGTGCGCCGCCATTTTGAAACAAGCCAACTCTCGGGAGAACGAACTGCCAACTCACGCGGGAATTAAAAGTGTGGCGGACAGCCACCAAAGGAATAACAAGTACTTGTTTTCGCATCAGACGTCCTCTGTCCTGGCCCTTTTGCAATAAAGGTACAGTGAAAGACGAGACGGCCAGAAATGCGGGTAGTTTGTATGTAAGCACGCACTACATCCATACTGTCATAGAATTTACTACTATTGCTTTACCACTGGTTATTGAGTCAGCTGTCAACACTCAACTGAGCCAAAAGAAGACTAGCCGTCGACTTCACATCAATTGTAGCTGTCTTTGTAGCATAAGACCGATAGGGAAATTAAGCCAAAATTTCATGCAATTGGTGGGTCCGAAAGAAAGAGTCAAGAGAATACAAAATAGTACAGGACAAAGTTATTACGACTACAAAGTTTTTGTTTTGCGAGACAACAATCTGATTAAAATCAGATGAAGAGTACGGCGACGTCTACATACGCGTACGCGGTATTCTCTTGGAGAGGCGACAGCAAGAAAATACCGCGTACGCGTAAGTAGACGTCGCCGTACTCTACATCTGATCTGATTTTAATCAGATTGACGATACAATAGCCGACCGATCGTCCGATCTCGACGATTTCGGCTAAAACGCCTAGCTTCTAAGAAAAAGCACATGCGAAAGTGAGGCATCAGGTAACATCAAATGTACACCCTTTGAGTTGAAAGTGACGGGAGGCACATCTCTAGGGTTATATTAGATTGCTTTGGCACTAAGAGTGGGTGGTCCACTGACAAACTAAGCCTGTGCACAACCGAACATTACTATAATTAGGTGCAGCCACGAACTTGAATCCTTAAAAAACATATATTCCATTAATGGATGGGAAGAAGTTAATAAAGATGATAAATTATGAATTTCTCTCACTTTTCTTTCTCAAGACGAAACTGCATATTTGATAAAGTTAAAAGTCACATTGGACATCGCCTTTCTTTGATGCAGTATTCTGCGCACATGAAGTGAAAAAAATTACTTCTAAGGCTCATTTATAGGTTTTTCCGTCCAAAATTATCGTCATGTGATGGACAGACATGAAATAGAAGGCATTTACACTGCCAGTCAACGGCAATAAAGTGAATGATACCTTCTTTGGCGTCGGGTGTTATTTCCTATTGAACTCAGCTTCCCTCCCTACTAACCCTGATGGCCGGTTTTCATGTTGTAAAAACAACTTTCCATTCACCAGCCATTTTTCAGCCAGCTTCATGCCGAGAGAGAACCAATATTTTGAGGATGACTTTTTTTGAGCAGACTCAACAGTAGCCAATGCCATTTTCAACTCAGCATATCATATCACTAGTTTTCCCCATACCCTAAATTCATCTTCCCAAGCATTCACGCTGGACACTCCCTTAATGTAATCCTTTATAACATAGTGGTATAATTGATGGAAGGCGGCCAGCGCATTCACACAGAAAATCTTTCATACCAAGTAATCTCGTCAATTACAACGTAGTCTAAATATTTCAACCCCTTTTGCAATGATAGATACACTGACACCCACTTCGTTTGCTATTTGCTGCTTTCTGCCACCTGAAGCTGGACTCACCTAAAATCTGCACGCTGTCTCAAAACCGCTGTAGGTCGATCAGAATAGCAGTGTTGTCACGCATCGGTCGAAAAAACCCGTCCGACTACGCTTACTTCGGTCAAACATCAAGCCTTTTATCACTCCCGTATGCAAAAGCCATGTGTCATCTAAATGATGACGTCATATCAATCCTGAGTTCTATTGGCTTAAAGTGAAAGGAGGCTTGTCCTTAGGACTACATTACTTTAGACGGAATGGAAAAGTACTGAGACATTAACCTTGAAACTAGGAGTGGGCGGCCCACTTAACTGAACTAAGCAAGCAGGCAGTCGAAAATTAATAACCGCAACGCTATCGACACATTTTTACTGGTTTACTTCAAAGATTAACGTAGTGGAGGGTTTATTGATATGCAAATATGCATAATTTACAGAATCGGTAAACTAGAAAAATATTGGAATCTGAATGTGTCTCCTTGAGGCACATTTTACTTTGATTTGTACAAATTATGAATATCTGCACCTCCCGAGCACAGATAGATAGTGGATCCTTTTACATGACAATATGTCAATATGACAATATGAGTCCACAAACACTATGTTTGTCTTTTGTTGAGGAGTGACACTTCATGAAGGCCGAAGCAAAGACTAGCGGTTCAGCCATGCGGGTACATTGAATGTAAACACTACATTTTAATACTATCAAAGGATTTATTATTTCACCACTGGTCACAGGGTTCCTAACCAATGCGCAACCTAGCCTGGAGAGTACTGTATGACGATTTCACATTTATTCTAGCTATCTTTGTAGCGTTAAACCGGTGTGGGGAAATCCAGTCAAAAATTGATGAGAATGCTTCCAAAAATAAATATAAAAAATAAGAGAACATAGGGCCTAACACATGGTAAAAGTAATTTCCCTTTGAAAGTTGTTGTATTGCGACACAATTGTCGACCAAGTGTCAGACCTCAACGACTTTGGCCCAAAATATAGCTTTCTGGTAAAGGTATTTGAAAAAGAAAAGCATAGGTATTACCTAGCCATTCAGGCAATGCTTTTCTTTTTCATACACCTTTATCAATCGCCACAGAGCTGAGCCATCTTATCAATCAGGCGACAAGCCGCTTTCATAAATATGTATAGTTCGCCGGATTTTCTCTATAAAAGTGAAGGTCGGATGTGTTGTCGTTTATTGTATCTACACAGGACAACTTTCCCATTGCGACACCTTATGTCACGTGTTGGCTTTACTCTACTGAGACAGCTAGAATGGATGAGATGTTGCCACCAAATCCACTCTGGGCCGAGTCTAGCAGTGGTTGCATACCCGGCGACAAGTTGTGAAAAGATAAATTCTGTGATAGTATGATTACAATACAACTACTTGAGTTACAGACAAACTACCCACATGGCGTAATATCTTGTCTTTCACTGGGCCTTCATGAAATTCCACGCCTAAAATATAAAATATCTAGAACATAAACGTAGCTGTTTGTGGACTCTGTAATTCCTTTGATTGCAATGCAAAGGAATCGGCAATTTGTGTCTGCTCATGAGGTACAGATATTCACTCCAGTTGGTTCTGTCTAGCCATTCATAGTAGAGTGTCCCTACTGTCAATGGTCTAGCTTATCTCAAAACAATGTCATACCAGTTGTACGAATCAATGTAGAATGAGCCTCAAAGAGACATTCAGACTGCCAAATTTTTATCATACTTTCAAAGTCTACCATTTCTTAGCATCATTTTGAGTTTGTGGATTAATTAAAGTTTTAACTGTTTGGTTTTTACGAAAACCGAAATTCATTTTTCTCCTGTGAGTTAGGACAGAAGTGGCGGCCATATTGGGTGTGAAGTATCGATACACACACTGTCAGGCAATTTGTTTCTCTGATACCCAATTTTGCACTGTTATCCCTAATGATTTGTTCTTGATATAAACCTTCCGACAACAGGTTGAGACTGCCCACTTAACCTAACATAGCGAGCGCACAGCCGAACATCAATGGCCTCCACGCCAAGAGACCTGGTCAGATTTAGACCAGGGGTCATTGAAATGCAAATATGCAAAATCTCCCGGTGTCAGTCTTAGCTTCTCCCCTTTCCCATAGACCCTACAGAAAATCCTAAGGTCTACGCCCATAGCTTAAAATTCAAATATACAAAATGTAAGCAGTAGCAGTACCTTCTTATCTTCAAACCCTTCAATAAGGTCTTCGATTAGCTTGATCATAAGCTATAGCCGATAGTCTATGGTCTCGGGCAGAGCAAAAACAGTGTTTACAACCATTGCAGTTAAAAACACATCCAAGCTCAAAGTAAATGCAACTCTGGTATTCCTGAAACTGTCCGCAGTTTTTGCTAACTTAACATTTGTCAGGAATCACACTTCATGGAAAATATTTTTGTTCACTGTATTCTGCATTCGATATTGCCTGACCCTTGCCTCGTCTGGGCGGTTATTTGTCTCAGAAGATCAAAATAGTCTTGATAAAGTGCGATTCAAAGATATAGCGCTAAACCAGGGACACGGAAAATAACAAACCATGTGCTAGTTACCAAATAATTTGTCTCGATTATTTTGAGCGCTTTTTAGCTGATTAGAGTATTTAAGGATAAGTCTCGTATGCACCATCGCGACAATAACATTTCATTTCAACCTGAAGAAAGCAGCCAGTGACAAAATGGTTGTAAGCTGTCCAATCTCAAGGCATTTTATTGCTCATAGTGACCTGTTTTGTGGTATTTTTGTGACGACCAAACCAGTTTATTTACGTACTTAAGTGGATAGTAAGCCAGTCCATTTTCTGTCAACTGTTCATGTACCAGTCGGAGGGCAATGCCGCGCCTGTGACTGTGTATCAGTATTGGATGAGATTTTGGAACTATGTATATGCTCCTGTTTTTTGTCTCCAAGTATAAAGTTGGGGGTGCAAGGGCTTCACACAAATTACTTTCAAAACAATATACTGCTGCACACATTTTTATTTTATGTTTTTCAGAGTACCTTGTTCTATAGCAAGGAACACGATTGGAACTAGTTTGGGATAATTGGATGGTGTAGTAATGCCGATTTAATCTACAAATGTAATCTCATCTGCTTTTTCTGCTTTTCTTTTTACATTACACACTTGTTTTTATGAGTAATTTGTAATATTGCAACATTCAGCTATACAGAACCTAACACTTTTGAGAAATTTGAAAAATATGAAAATCCAATTATCCTAAATTAGTTCCACTCGTGCGAAGGACAGATAAAAACAGAATGAGCTTTATTATGTGTGACTTGTAATCGAGAAAACGAAACAGGAAAGTTAACAGGGTTTTTATATACAGTGCTTTGAAAAAACAATATACTGCAGGCATTTCTGTTTTAAATTCTATAGAGTAACTGTTACTGACAAAGGAATGCTTTGGGACGACATAGCAACCTCAGACAATGACAAAAGACAGCGACATCATAATCCGTGGCACAATTCGGCCAACCAATAAACCAATTTGCATTTTCAAAAAAGAAAATCGAAATGGAGCTAATTTTCAATTTTCAAATGGTTTTATCATCTTGATTATTAACTTTTAGGCCTATTTCTAAATTTAAAATATTTGGGCTGAGATTGAAAAATAGGAAACAGGTGTATACTGGTGTGAGGATGGCACTTTACGGCCATTCAAATTTCCCTCTTACAAACTCTATTTCCCACAGTTCGTATTTCCCTTTTTTTTCAATTTCCAATACACCAAATGTCCGATTTTCCAATTTCGTTTGGGGCGTGGCTCAGTATATTTTCATACTATGGCGGAAATATCTGTATCGAATTGGAATTAAGGTTCAACATTTATCTCAGTGTGACCAAATGTACTGGGGCGGGGCTTGGTTACGATAATTGGCATAAGATACTTTTAAAAATTAGCGGGAATGAGGGACTGGTCAGTTTCTTCGGCCTTGGAGGCTGGTGGATTCATGGGGGTCACCCTGTTTTTCACTTTGGTGATGGTGTCACCTATTTTGAAATGCCCAATTAAGTTTCGACACGGGCTCATACTTGCCTAAAATGCATCAAATGCATCGTGCTAGCCATGAATTTCATCATTCAGTTTCATTTTTCGGCGCGCCCTTCGGGCGCGTAACTTTACTAATATGAGGTTATTACGAAAATACCGCAAAGGATGCACGAGGACATTGGCGCAGCGTATCGCTCGACGCGAAGCGGAGGGCGATGCATCGTTTGCGGTATTTTCGTGATAACCTTATTATTATACATCTTACATTCTTCACCGGGACATCAAATTGTCTAGCTGTGGAAACGCAGCTATCTGTTGGCGGGTAGGGTGCGTGGCTATGCAGGTCATCAAAAGGTCAACCCCGCCTTTTGATGACCCGCATAGCGGCCACGCTACCCCGCCAACAATAGCTGCGTTTCCACAGCTACAAATTGTCAGAGTAGTGACCGTTTTAGTGCAATGTCAACATTTTTTCTTCCGATTTATAGTGCAAATGTAGAACGCTATCTCAGACGGCTTCTGCAAACTCTGGAGTGTGTGTACTACACACGTACGTACAGAGCGCGCGAGGCTGAACAAACTGACCAGTCCCTAACATCGTCTCACATACTGGAAGACAAGATAAAAAACTGTTCTTTGGTTGGTAGAGTGCGCGTGCACTTCAGGCAATGAATTTAAGTTGGTGCGTTCAGCGCAAGAAATTCAAGAAATGGTTGATAAAGGAAGAAGTCACCGCGAAATAGGTGTTCATCTCCAAAATGTTTTGCCCAGGGCAAGTGGTATCTCTGAACGAACTGTTAGACGATGATGTCTCAAACATGATATCAAACGCCTTCAAGGTCAAGATTTGGATCGGGTTGTAACGGGTGCAATTTATAAAGTGAGCCGGCATACGGATTAAAACTATGATGGGGTACTTTATAGATCATTATGAGGAGAACGTCATTGCGTACAAAGATTGACAGCTGAATAAATTGATCAGATAAAATTAAATGTGGATGCCGCACTCTGATTGGGCTGATGGCTGTCACAATTTTACACAATGTTCCAGTTTGCGACATTGACGGGAAGCGCGCAAAACTTCAGCAGGTCAGGTCAAACTGATTATATCGGACTTTCCTTTCCGGCGGCCGCAACACTATTGTTCTTTGTATGTTCGTTACTCGATCCATTGAACGAGTTACCCGCGCAAATAACTGTCACAATATTGATGCATTCCTAGGCCAAGATCAGTTGCCACGCCCAAAATAAATAGAAGAATAAGATATTTGGTGAATTGAAAATTGGAAAAACGGAAATACGTATTGTGGGAAATAGCGTTTGTTACAGGAAAATTTAAATGGCCGCAAAGTGCCATCCTCGCGGCAGTATACACCTGTTTCCTATATATCAATCTCAGACCAAAGATTTTAAATTTAAAAATAGGCCTAAAAGTTAATAATCAAGCTGGTGAAACCATTTGAAAAATAGGCCTAAAAGTTAATAATCAAGATGGTGAAACCATTTGAAAATTGAAAATTAGCTCCATTTCGATTTTTTTTGAAGGTGCAAATTGGTTTATGGATGGCCGAAATGTGCCACGGATTCATCATCAATTACGACAGTATTATGTTCTATGACAACGACTTTGTTATACTTATGTACATACCACAAATTACTTTCACTCTTTCCTCGGGATGTATTAGTCGTGAAAAGGTTATTTTGATGTTTTGCACATTGCCTCAGAACACTGTCCTTCGAGCTCTGTAGAATCATGGGTCGTCATAGGCACTACAACTCAGATAGGGTAAAGTTATGGCATCCTCGTCAATTTTCTGTCATAAAGAAAACTAATGACGATGCGGTTGTGTTTCAGCATTCTGGTCGCAAGAAGCACCGCACATTCAAGCATGGCTTTGATAAAAATTTTAGAAATAGCTTGCTTTTGTGTTTCTTTGCTCCACTGTCAACGAGTTAAATGGCTGTTTTAAATTGTTCATGTTGACATTATTGCCAAACGTTCGCTAATTTTTGGCAAAAGAACATGCGAATATTTGAAGACATGTTATTATTACTGCTTACCATATCCCTTCGGCGAATAGCTAACGAGAGGATGTCAGGATACAGAAACAAATAGTGGGTCGAAGTCATCAAAACACAGTATATTTCTTACTCAGTCTTTCTTATCCATATTCTTATACCTGCTGTGCTGGTGTTATGCGGAAGAAATCAAATGGAGAATATAACGGAGGAATTTCACTCATCTGGTAGAGTTATTTCGCTTGCCTAAGACTGACAGGTACCTAGTACATAGAATCGTGCTGACGTCCGAGTAGATCGACACTAACACTGGAAATTTATGGCGTAAACTGAAAATGTGAGAATTTAATGAAATGAGCCAGCTCGAGCATTTACATTTTAACTATGCTAGCTACTGTCTTGTTTTGCGTGGTCGTCAGGTCGTCAGGAGAATTCTTCCATTGTCGATTTCCCCTCCTCGTCCCCGAATCCGCTTTATGATTATTCTCTCCTTTCCAACGATATCATAGCACTTGTGTTCGTAAAGACACCCCCTATATACAATCTTACAGTGACTATTTGTATACAATTGAAATGTAAATCGTCAAAGCATCCTCTGTACATCTGTACATATCAAATGGCAAGAAATGATTAGTTATTGGCTGCTTCCTTTTTGCTCATTTGCATAAATAACTTATTTTAGAAAAAATATACATTGAGAACAACTGCGCACTATTTGATGATTGTGATTTGCTACAAATGTTTATAGCACAAAGATGTACCAGCTGTAAAGCTATTAAGCGGGTACATGAAAGATAATGGCTAATTTGCATATTTAATGAACTTTCCTAATTTTGGAGATATATCTGAATTGACTTGATCAAATTGACAAAAGTTGGTATGTTTATTTAAGATACTATTTAACATTATTGAAGATAGTATTAAACATTATTGGAAGTCATTAAGTACTTTTACTGCAGCCTATTCCTAATTTGCATATTTAATGAACTTTCCTAATTAGGGATATATATATATATATATAATATATATATATATATATATATATATATATATATATATATATATATATATATATATATATGAATTGACTGGCCCAAAATTGACGAAACTAGATACATATCTTGGAGAGACTGTGATACAACATTCTTGAAAAGTCATTAAGCATTTTTACTTCAGCATGTGCATATTTAATGAACTTTCCTAATTAGGGATATATATCTGAATTGACATAATCAAAGTTGACAACACTTGCTAGTTCCATACATAGAACACAGAACACAGAATAAGCCTCTCTCTCTCTCTCTCTCTCTCTCTCTCTCTCTCTCTCTCTCTCTCTCTCTCTAGAATAAGCCACCTCCTCTCTCTCTCTCCTCTCTCTCTCTCTCTCTCTCTCTCTCTCTCTCTATATATATATATATATATATAATTTGCTATGTACATTGAAGGTACTTCGATACTGTGCTGTTCTGAATGTATGTACGGTCGAGTGCTTACCCGCAAACATGAGTTGGATACACATTCAACATGCAAAATCCATAACAAGGATCTAAATGACAAGTTTGATCCATACATCGCCGGTCAAAACTGATATTCCCGAACAGAGAAGCAATTTTACGGACAAAATACACAAAATGGATAAAAAAATCTAATTCTGAAATACATAACCCAGAATGATTTTGATTATAACGAAAATTCATCATAATGAAACTCAAATATTTAATGAGTGAATTCTGAACACAACTTTTCAACAGCCGTGCTGTCCGCAAGAAGGTTAAATATTAACTAACTGTAAAATAGTACTATCTCAAGTGCTATAGGTGTTATATATCTAACCTTTTCTACATTCATGGATTTCGTTATCAATTCAATCTGTATTATAAAAAAATAAGAATAACACAACTCCTTGTATCAAAATTTCATGTCATTTGTCACCAGGATAATATTCTGTTAACATATTCTGAAACCATCGAAAACTGTATCAACGTGCACCCCATTGCTTTCTTCCTTTTAAAATTTAAAATATATTTCCAGAAATATCTGTAAACAAGACTCAGTACATTACTTTACTCAAATTTGTAAAAATGTTATCTCATCTTCTGTGCAAAGGTTTGTAATGACTGCCAAGGAGATAAATCGCTGTGTAAAAGCACTTTAGTGTACAAAGGGTGCCTTATAGTAAACACAAAAACCCAAAAATTTCGGCCCCACAATGGTTCTCGGTGGTTTCTGTATCTTCAAAGCCTACTGAATCAGGATCTGCATGATGCCACCCTGGCACCCTTGGGCATTTTAATATATTCAAGATGGCCGCCAAGATGGCCGCCAAAACATGTAAGTGGTAATATCTCAGCTCTATGAAATGTTATCAAAGTGATTTTGGTGTCATTTGCCAGGTAAACAGGGCCAAGGAATTCATTTCTTTCATTGCCCAACATGTGCAACTCTTAATTTGCATAAAAATCCAAGATGGCTGCCAAAATCACCTCCAAAACAGGTAAAATGCCATATCTCAGCTCCATGAGAAGCTGTTGGAGTCATTGTGGTCTCCTTTGCCAGGTAAATGGGGTTGAGGAACTCATATCTTTCATTGCCTTATATGTAAAACCCTTAATTTGCATAAAAAAGCCAATATGGCTGCCAAAACGACATCCAAAAAACAGGTAAAATATCATATCTCAGCTCAATGAGAAGCTGTTGGAGTCATTTTGGTCTCCTTTGCCAGGTATATTGGGTCAAGCAATTCATATCTTTCATTGGCTGATATGTACAACCCTTAATTTGCATAAAATTTGCATAAAAATCCAAATACCTGCTTCAGTGTGTAAGGAGTCATATCTCAATACACTATGCCACTGATTTTGGTGTCTTTTGGCATGTTTTACGGGTCAAAAACTGGTATCTTTTGTTTTATTTGCTATAACCGTCCAGCGGAGCGACAGCTAACCTGTCCTGCAGAGAGACATTAATCTTTCCGGTAGGGATCCAGCAAACCTAATTTGAATAGCAATGCCACGCTATCCTGGAAAGATGGTCCTGGAGAGCTCCTGGACCACTGCAGGACCTTTTCTGGAGAGCTCCCGAAAATCTTGTCGGGAAGGCTAAAATTTTCATAAGGGATATCTTAGCTGAAATTGCATCCTAGAGACTAATAGAGTAAGGGTTCAAGGCTGAAGGATAAGTTTCTTTCGTTATATTAAATGTGAAATATTTCATTGAAAGCCAAAATGACCACCCAATATCAACTATGGCCACACAAATGGATGCCACAAAAACATTGAGTCGTATCTTAAGGTTCCAAGACAAGAAATTTGACCTTTTTAATCTAGCAATTCTCTAACGGTTAATAAGCTCAGAACCCCTGTAAAGTATACATTTTCTGAAAGCCTAGATATATGGGAACATTTTGGTAACCACAGTGTCTCCATTGTTTACATAACTATCACGTGACACGGTAATTTGCATAACCTTTCAAAAAACGGTTTTCCCTATGTTTTGTCTCAATACTTCAAAATATCTGACTCAAACTTGCTGGAATGCAAGCTGTCACAACGCTCTTCAAAAGTGTGTCTCAGATTTTTTATATCTTGCTTAGTTTTTTTGGAGCACAATTTTAAAGAAATCAACTACGCTTAAATTCACTGCTCTGGAAGTTTTTCTGGCATAAAAACTGTTGTAGAAGGTTTAAAAAAATTCTGAGACACACTTTTGAAGACCCTTAAGACAGCTTGCACTCACACAAATTTCAGCCACATATCTCAAAGCATTGAAACAAAACATAGGGAAAACCGATTTTTGAAAGGTTATGCAAATTACCTGTCACGTGATAGTTATGTAAACAATGGTGACACTATGGTAACCAAACTGTTTCCCTATATCTGGGCTTTCCGAAAATATACAATTTACGGGGGTTCTGAGCTTCTTAAACACTAGAGAATTGTTGGTTTAAAATGGTCAATTTCTTGTCTTGGAACCTTAATCCACCAAGCATTCTTGAGATCTATTTTGTTGTGTTTGGTCAGGTTGTATAGGCCGCAGGGTTTTCATTGCTTGTTTTCTGAGCTGGAAAAATCTTACCTCTAATGGAAGGAATTTATCCCACATTGCCGCTATAATGATTTTGCAAAACATTACACCGTATCTTAATTTATCCAGCATCTTTGACACAAACTTGTGTGTGTTTTAGTCTGTTTGAGAGGTCATGGAATTCACATTTCCTTCCACATAAATTGTCAAACCATCCATTTAAATTAAATGATAATGAACTGTATCTTTCCATACAACATCAATGGTCATTTTATCATTTGCCAATCAACCACAATAAATGAGCTTCAATTATTTGAGGCGAATTTGCTGAGAATGCATTTGCACTTGCATAAAAGTGACTTGTTTGGTCGTCCTTGAGCCAACCTGAGTCATCTGTCTTGTTTATCTTTGCACCAACTTAGTCACTCAGATGACCGCAAGTGGGTGTAGCAGAGGCCTTCTATGAATATCTTTATCATTGCAGGTATGGTTTTCTGATATGACAATGAAAATACTTGTCGTTTGCCACTTTGGACAACCAGTTTTAATGTCATCCGTCAGACGTTGTAACCGTCATGCTGCAAACAAGTCTCTAGTTTCTGCCATAGTTCCATTCATAGGCAGCAGAAATACCAACTTCTTGCGTTTGACACAATTCAGAGCACTTTGAGTAGTTTAATTGCATTACAAACACCAATATTAGTAACGTATGAGTTGCATCTTTTGATACATTTGAAGGGTCAATTGCATATAAACTGTACAATCCAACATATATCGAAAGTGAAGTCAAATCATCATCGCTGCGCTAAAAAGAGTCGCAAAACAGGCATGTAGCCTTAACTTATATTATCATTGATCATCTTTGAGATTGATTCTTAATCTTTGGCCGCATTTTAGGTATCGAGGAACACACTTTTCCAATTACATGAACTGTTTACGTACCATTTATCATTTGGTGGCACGTTTTATAATACATATCTGTAACAATGTACCAAAATACTCATTTATAAGTATTCGACCAGAACTGTAAGATTCGGTAAGATTCTGGCACAACATCATCTTCATCGCTTTTGTTATTAGCAGGGCCATTTATATTGGCAGTTGCTTGCTATACTATACTGCCAGAAAATACGAAATCCGTTTGACACCTTGGATCTTTGTTCACTATACCGTTCCTTATTTATATATATAAATATAAGTGAAGTTAAGTAAGCCTTTATTGAAGTCGTATTCCAATTGGGATCTTGATCATAAAGTACAATAAAGGTTTTACAAAATCAAAAACAAACGGGTATTAAAAAAGAGATATATATGTATAAATCTGAATATCTATGCGTATATTACATGTTCATCAATATTTTACTTATTTCATTTTTTCTTGTCTAAGTTATATATGCGTGTGTGCCAGTTGTTATGCTCGTTATTTTTAGAAGCTGTTTAGTGTATTGCGGCTCAAATGGCTAGCATGTAGCCCACTGCACCATAACAAGACAAAACATGGGCACCTAGCAGTTGTAGCTCTTTGTCTGCAAACATTTTTGGTTGTTGGTATGTTTCTTTTCATAGTCCAATAAAAGCTTGTACAAGTCATGGAAACAGTACAGGTTAGTCTGCAATGTACGTTTGGTTTCAGTCCGAGACACAAGGAAAAATGCACATGCTCATCAGTATAGAACTTTTATGTCAGGTAGTGGATTAGAACTAGTGAAAAAGATTGCTTTTGGAGGAGCAAGGTGAATATATGTTTAATTATAAAAACAACAACAATCCAATTAAATATTGGGTATACGTAATTGTACTGCAATTAAACTGTTCAAAGTGCTTTGGATGGGTGTCAAGCGCAAACATTGGTATTCTTGATGCCCCTACGGATGACTGTATTGCAGAAACTATAAAATTGTTTGCAGCATGACGGTTGCGAAGATAAGGGTAGAACTTCAGAGGGACAACACGAAAGTATCTTTACTGTCAAAAAAGAATAATATAATTCATGTAAATGGATGGTTTGACAATTTATATGAGTGGAAATGTGAAATCCATGACCTCTCAGACGGACCCAAACACATACAACCTTGTGTCAAAGATGCTGGATAAATTAAGATAAGGTGTGATGTTTTAGGAAACCATTATAGCTACAATGCGGGATAAAATCCTTCCATTAGAAGTAAGATTTTTCCAGTTCAGAAAACAAGCAATGAAAACCCTGCGACCAATACAACCTGACCAAACACAACAAAATAGGTCTCAAGAATGCTTGGTGGATTAAGATACGACTCATTATTTTTGTGGCATCCATTTGCGTGGCCATAGTTGATATTAGGTGGTCATTTTGGCTTTCAATGAAATATTTCACATTTAATATAACAAAAGAAACTTATCCTTCAGCCCTGAACCCTTACTGTATTAGTCTCTAGGATGCAATTTCAGCTGAGATATACCTTGATATATGTTGTGGAAACAAGCTTAGCAGCCATCTTGGATTGTAAGCATCAATTTCAGATTTTCATGGTTGATTTTATAGCAAATAAAACAAAAGATACCAGTTTTTGACCCGTAAAACATGCCAAAAGACACCAAAATCAGTGGCATAGTGTATTGAGATATGACTCCTTACACACTGAAGCAGGTATTTGGATTTTTATGCAAATTTTATGCAAATTAAGGGTTGTACATATCAGCCAATGAAAGATATGAATTGCTTGACCCAATATACCTGGCAAAGGAGACCAAAATGACTCCAACAGCTTCTCATTGAGCTGAGATATGATATTTTACCTGTTTTTTGGATGTCGTTTTGGCAGCCATCTTGGCTTTTTTATGCAAATTAAGGGTTTTACATATAAGGCAATGAAAGATATGAGTTCCTTAACCCCATTTACCTGGCAAAGGAGACCACAATGACTCCAACAGCTTCTCATGGAGCTGAGATATGGCATTTTACCTGTTTTGGAGGTGATTTTGGCAGCCATCTTGGATTTTTATGCAAATTAAGAGTTGCACATGTTGAGCAATGAAAGAAATGAATTCCTTGGCCCTGTTTACCTGGCAAATGACACCAAAATCACTTTGATAACATTTCATAGAGCTGAGATATTACCACTTACATGTTTTGGCGGCCATCTTGGCGGCCATCTTGAATATATTAAAATGCCCAAGGGTGCCAGGGTGGCATCATGCAGATCCTGATTCAGTAGGCTTTGAAGATACAGAAACCACCGAGAACCATTGTGGGGCCGAAATTTTTGGGTTCGACCAAAAATCAGGGTTTGGGCACCAGACTATCAGGTGTTATGGCGATATAGTAAAGTCCACGAGAGCTCTCTTTACAGTGGTATCCCATCTCTGCAGGCTCGCCTAATTTGGTTTTCGTTACTGGGTTTTCGTAGTCTGGGGTTCCATCGAGAATTCGACTGGTAGTTAAGACGCCTGGATTCTTTATACTGAAACTGTAGTAGTCTAGAACACGGGCATGATCAATTCCAAGTTGATCGTAACCATAATTCGGGTAGAAATCTACGGTACCGAGTGGTATCAGCGTGCCGAGGTGATTAACTGGAATAAATTTCGCCCCGATCCCATCATAGAAGCCATTGGTATGGATAACGTCCACAAAATCTGCGTCGGACTTTCTCAACATCTTGTCTCTTGCCCCATCAGGCTCTTCAAAATCAGGACCAGCAGGATCGAGACCTGTAATCCTAGAAAAGGCACCACTAGAACGTCCTGCTTTGCCAAGCAAGTGAGCGCCTAGGCTATGGCCGACACCTTGAATCTTTATTTCTGGTTTCTCTTCCTTGATTTTCCTAGCTACATTTCCCAACCATTCACCGACGGACTGTGTAGTGGCAGCCGCCGTGTGGTATACAGACAACCACTTCATGAAATCTGTATCAGCAAACCACTCCTGCAATTTGGTTTCTGGAATTAGTGATTCAAGAAAGCTCAGTTTGTCGTTTATGGCTGAAAACCATGCCTCTGATCGGATTTTCTTGATTCCTCTTTCAAGGAATGTAAGCGGGTTCTCTGGACCTGTTAGCGGAAATTTTGATAGGAGGTTTGAAATTCCGGTTTCAATAGCGTCCAGCTCGTTAGTGATCTTTTCAAAATCATCACCTGATATGTGTTCAGCAAGTCTTCTTTTGAAAGAGCTGTTTTTGTCCTTTATTGCAGTAAGGTCAACAGCCGCCCCTTGTCTCCAATCAAGACGCACGACAGTCTGAGTAGGGTCTTCTTTTACCATGGAGTCTCGCATGTCTTTCATCCAACCAGATTCTATGTTACAGCTGTAACCATGCACCAGGAAGGTTAATTTTCTTGTGTTGAGGAATCCGTGCTGGTCTAGTTGTTTCACCATGGCAGAAGTGTCAGGACTGTAAGTAATCTTTCCTGAACTTTTGTTGCCTGTCTTCGCTTTCAAATGCGGTTGTACTTGAGAGATTGGCATTGCCTTAGCTCCTTTGAAATCAGACATGTTTGTTGCCATTCTTGGGAATGTTGAATTATTTAATTGTAAAGTCTGTCGGCAAATCTCTCCAGTAAGAGAAAATGAACATTGACAATTGTATGACTTTGTGCAACAACTAGTTCAATCGGTCTTCGAAAAATTTTCCTTGCTTTCGTGCCCACTTCGGTTCTGCAGATTGAACTGAAAAGAATGAAAGTATTTAATGCGAAAAAAGAAATAGGTAAATACATCCCACAACGTAACGCAAAATGCTAAAACCCGTCAATAAGCACTTGAAGGAAACTATATAATTAATGTATTTCCATAATATAATGATATTCAACTCTGCCAGATAAACTCGAGAACTATCACCAGGCTAGGAAGGCCACAATTGGCATGTACGGGGTTAACTTTCACCGTTTTCCTCGACACAACTCATTTGAAAGTGCGATGAAATGCACCAGGATTTGTATATTCAGTGCGCTTGTTATTTTCTTTGACATCAGGGGGGAACAAGTCAAATGCTTACAGGGTAATTTAACGGCGAAAATTAGTTTCCTTTAGCCTGTCTGCTGCAGAAAATTTGTTGTTTACGCTAACTATATCCACAACACCGCTAATAAGATTAACAATTTATAAATTAAATTTGCAATAAAGTAAGTAAGTAAATTTGCCAAGATTTTGGCGCAAACTAAAATGGTATCTCCACCATCAAGTAAAGAAATTTCCACCTAATTCATGTCCTGCCTAGGTCACTCAATTATTTGTTATAGCGCTTGCCTGTTTGCACGACTAATTTAAAATAGATTCCGATTTCCGAGATCAACTCTCTTGTATTAAGCAAAGCAGAAATAATGAAGACACTCGGTATGCTGTCTACTGATCTTACTTGGGATCTATTATCAATTACTTAAAAAGATGTATCTGACGATTAATACTCTTTCCCAATTTTCAGAAATACTTGAACAGTAATCAAGGATATGTGTCAAAATTAAGCCTTGATCAAAGAACTAAGTCCAGGACCTAATTTTGGACACACAATATGAGTGTAGAAGTTTGGCAACGCGCCCAGAGTCTCCATTCATTGCCCTAACCCTGTATTACACAAAGTTGAGTTACAGCCTATTGATTTCAATGGTACGGTGTAAACAGCATGCACCATGGAAACAAGTCCCTATATTGGAGATATATAGCTTAGGCTAATATGTGATAAGACTTTATGGGACCTGAGCTGAATATTTCGTTTAATGAGCAAGAGTACTTCTATCTGGAAATGTTACTGTTTCGTCGACAGAATCAATGTTTAATTGTTACAGTGATTGTGTGATTGCAATGTGAATTTAATATATCAATATATTAAATATTATAAAGGGCTCAGCCTTGGTGTCGAGCCAGTGGTTAAAATTTGAAATTTTATTTTCGCCTAAAGATGCACAGTCGATACTTACTTGGTCAATTATAGTATTGATTCGAAATAGAAATTTAAAATAGAAATAATTGTTACTTGCTATATACATAGTAGTACCACTCTGTATTGCGCAAACTATAAAAGTTGAATTTACTAGATTGTATACTGAATATATGATGCCCACAGTTCACACACATTTTTTGGAGGGCAACTATAGATTTCCGGTTTAATTTGTCAAAAAGGTGGACATAAATGGCAATTTTTGGACCATGATAAAAACCAACCATGTTCAATATATAAGGGACGTACTTTGCCGTCATCGTTGCCATAGCAACTCTACTGCTCAACGTCCAATTTCGCAAGATCAGGGTAGCAATTATTTTTTCCCATATTTATCTATTGAGCTGCCGATGAAGTGAATTTTCTAGTCATTCAACGTGAAGACTTCCTGACCAATGGAAACCGGTCAAGCTGTAGCCCAATTGACAACAGTGACACTCAAAAGTTTACCTGTTTCAAACTCAGAGGCTGTATGCAAATTTGGATTGTCACCATGGCAACGACCAGTTCAGACATTGAAACTTGTTTTGCGAAGATTCAACTGCACTGTCGCCGTTGTGTTTTAATCACAAAGTTACAGTCTGGCATTTTTGTATCCTAGCAATGTTGTGCATTTGTAGCTCGATCGCCCCGGGCGGACATCGCACGTTAGGTGGTAACTGATGTTTCACTTCTCAGGCTTTGGTAGTCCTTATGGGCTCCCATTTTATGGATTTTGGTAGCCCAAAGGAAAAGTTGGTAGTCTTTTTTACCCCACGAGCTCTGCAAGTTGATAACCTTTATTTCTAAAAACTGGCAATTTGTATTTTTTTACTGGCGCTTGCGCGACTATAAATAAAATAAAATAAAGCAGAGCGTTAGACGCGATATCATAAGTTACTTGCAGTACAAAATGATAATATATGTTACCTCAGTTCTATGCATCTTGCAATCCTCAGACAGACTAACATTTCTTTTAACCTTTTTTCTCATTTATATGGTTTGGGCAATATCATATAATAGGCTCTTACTTAGGTGTGTAGAATTTCGATAAATGATATTAGTTTGGTTGTGACATTTTGAGATCAACTCAGAATTTTTTTCAACTTAGATCAAGCATTTGATTATAATAATGATTCATTCAACTCTTCTTGTTTGATTTTGAGGTGAAATCCAACAATATGAGAGCTGTTAGAAAAAAGTGTTTAAAAAGCTGACTCAGCCAAAGTGATAAAGCAAGGTTTTTCATATCTTACTCTTTCGTCTTTTTGTTTGCTCTCTGTCAATTTTTAAAACTTGCCCAAGATATATCGTGGTCTCTAAAGGCCCAATAGCTGTATACTTTATCATTATTTTTGTGATTTTACTTCCAAATTAAAACAAGTTCGTGGGAATTTACTCATTGAGGGGTGTTTATACAAGTGTGATAAACTGTCCACTGGGACTGCATGTGCAATTTTGAGCAAGATATATAATAAACGTTTGCTTTTAACGTAAAATTGCGCCCACATGCAAATAAAGCAAAAGCATTGTACGTCGTGTATATGTGCATTGGAATCTTCACAGAAACAAGAGAGTAGTCCAATATAATGCATAATGCTGAATGTTTTCAACTAGGACACCATATGCTTTGTTTTCTTTGTAATATTACCAGTGTTTAAAAATGGCGGGAAATCAAAATAACGGTTAAAACTTAAATTTACTTGTCCAATTTTTCAGTGGTAAAAGACTATATCTTTTAAATTTGTGGAATTTAAAGAACACCAGACAAAATAGAGAGCCTTTTTCAGGTCAACAAATTTCAAGAGTTACAGCTACAGGGGCTTTACAGGTTTTAATCTCCGGCTTTTTGAACGTTCACGTGGGGTGGTTGAAACTTGGAACATATAGTTCACGTGTTTGTTGCACATAACTACAGCACTGAACAAAAGCGCCACGTAGTGTGTATTAACATCGAAGACTTTCCCAATAGATTCCCTATCGCGGCAAGTGGCGCACTAATGGAGAAAAAACTACTTGTACTAGAGAAATTAACGCAAATCACTGTTTAGACGACTCGGACGTGCTATGATATTACCATGGACGAAAACGACTATTGTAATGACATACTTGAAATTGCTCAAATACATTTGTCTACAATTTGTAAACGCACTCTCGCTCATCAAATTTGAGATATCAGATAGAGCGCATATTGAGAACACCGTACCGCATACTGTACACTGCAATTGATTTACTGTATGTTAGCCCTACTTTAAGAGGTGCAAGTCTCGACCAAGCTGGCCGTCACTGATAATTGCTTAAATTTCATACACAACCTAGAAAGTCCCAGCCGGATAAACGGTGTTAATTTCCTTCGTCCTTTGCCTCGTGCCTGATTAGTGAGAATCATCGACAGAAGAACGTATACCTACCTGACAACTCGCTGATGGATACAAAGTGATGCCTGTCTCTAAAACAACTTACGGTTATGTGCCTGCCTGACAACTCGAGAATCAAGGATAGTATATCATTCGGCTACCATGGAATGTGCCACTTTTGCACAGGGACGGCCGCTCAAAGATGAGGATGGAGAATACAGTTTCGTGCAGCTCGGAATCGAGCGTTGCATATTTCCAATGGGTTTTGATCTGTAGATCACTCAATCAGTAAGCAATTTTATTTTGACAAGTACCAACGTTAAATAGAAAAGCCAGTAAATGTGTCTGAATGAGTCTTTGAATGCATGTCTGTCGGCCAGGCAGTCGTCCCGAGTCAATGCCCTTCGGCATACGCCAGGTGGCATTGTTCACCCTTATTTTGGTGAGGCAGTCCCTGTGAGAAAATGCCAAAATCCACCGGAGAACCACCTAATCCTCTTGCTGCACCGGCTTTTAGAAACACATTCTTGGTTTAAATTATTATACATTGTAAACGATATATAACGTCCCAACTTAAGTAGAGTATAAAAAGTATCAAGCGAGTAAATCATCAATCTTCTGTCTTACACCATAGTTACCATGCTTACAACGAGAAAACAGGTAAACGCCAGGGAACACCCAACCCCAATTCGAATTCGTGTGTACCCCGGACAGTCAGAACTACAAGGCACAAACTCTAAAATTTTCCGTAAAATCAGGGATCAAAAGTCTATCGGGGTCAAACTCACATTTTCTAAGAAATGAAGGGCCAAATCGTACTTGAGGCAAACATGGTATCCCTTGTCAAAAGTCTACCTCAGGCGAAAGGATAGGGGCTCGAAATTGCGATACACATGTTGATGCCCTTCCTATGACGGAGCCAGCAACGGGGTTAAACAGTGTTAAGACAGATATTGGTTCAATTACAACGCAAAGTTACCACATAGCAAAAATACATGAAAGTATTATGAGAGAAATAAAAGAAGTAATGTCACGGGATAATTTTCGAACTAAATACATAATATTTCATTTTCCTAACTGATGGGAATGACTTTGTCCATTCCTGAAGCGAAAATGATTGCTATAACATCTAATATTTTGACTTATGCAGACATGTTTACTGCTTGTCAAATATTCATTCATGAAGTTGTTCATTAGAATGTTTGGAGTTTTGTTGATCACAGGAATAAAGAAAGTAGAACGTCCGTACCTTCTGAGAAGAAGGGATTTCAATAGAAAAAAGTTCTTTCATTGCATATCTTTTTTCTACTAACAAAAAGGCATAAACAAGCCTAGGTGACATGTATAGGCAAAGTATTGAAAGGAATGATGTTTCAGTAAAGCTTAGACCGACATATAACAAAACCACCCACACAGGTTCGGGTATGAATAGGTCTTCAACCATTCTTTCAGTATGAAGTAAAATTAGGCGTCTGTTATCGAGCAATAATTGTTGAGCTGGCTCAACAAGTTTGAACAGGATAGTATAAACGTTGTTTGGAGTTCAACATGTCAACATGTGTGATTCCTAAACACAAGATAGAAGGGGAAACCAGGTCAAACAATTATTTTTGAATAGAGGTTTTCGGTTTACAGAGCGGAGATGTCATTGACTTGTATCGCTTGGCCCAAGATTAACACTCGATTTTCATGTTACGCTTTTTGACACTGAAGATGTGACAACGTTGGACCGACCGGAAGTTGCTAAATTCGTGTTTAAGGACAACCTAATTCGTCCGGATCGATATGTAAAGTGTGCAACGTTTAAGCCAACTGCATGGTTGTTGGCTCCAGGTTCCGACAAATAACATCAATCTTTCTCAAGGATATGCCTCGGGAACAGTTGTTTCAGAAATTCAAATGTTTAACAAATTCAAAAATTCAAATTTTTCAACTCTTACTTTGCCTGTTTTTTTTATCTGGACTTATTTTGCTATGCGTTGAGTAAATGAAGTGTTCAATGTCTCATGTTCTTAAAAATTGCAAATTACGTTTTGTCCAAAGTGTTATCACAGGCGGGGTGACCATTTTGGACAATATTCTGTAAATTTCGGTAATTTGTTTCTCTAAGGGACTTTGCTGACATTACAGGGGGTGGTGTTTTCAAAGTAATGCTGAGAAAAAAATGATGACCCATCAAAAGTGTTTTCGAGAAAAAGAGTGACCCTCCCTAATTTTAATGCGCACAAACAATGCCCCCCCCTGCGTGTCACAGTTCATATCAATAACATCTTATTTGACATATAATTCCTCATTTGACCTTTGTACTTTCAAATAATACTTTTTAACCTTTACAAATAATCACGGGTGATTTCCAATATCATGTTTGTTGTTCACATCTGCTCTTTCAAACAACCTATTCTCACCACGTACATTTATATCAATTGTCAATCATTTGTAAAAGCACAGATTTTTCCCCATGGACTACAATGTATAGTGAATCAAGATTTTAGCGAAATTCCAAAATCAAATTTCTTGCACACATATACACTTGTAACCTCTCTAATCTAATTAAGTACATAAATATCAATTATCAAGCGTCTATACGGTAAATACACACAGGTCTAGCTAGTTTTCTATTGGAATAAAAATGTTTCATCTTTCGTCATAAACTACAATGTATTGTGAATCAATATTTCGGTGTAATTCCAAAATCATATGTCTTGCACGCATGTGCTCTTGTAACCACTCTAGTCTAATGAAGTACATGGATATCAATAATCAAAAGTCGATAAAAGCTCAAATTTAGCTAGTTTTGTAATGGGAAAAATTATTCATAGTTTTCTTATAGGCTTACATGTATAGTGTTATCCAATCTGATTAAAATCAGATGTAGAGTACGGCGACGTCTCTGTACTTGCGCGGTTTTCTCTTGCTGTCGCCTCTCACTAGTAGTAGAGGCGACAGCAAGAGAAAGCCGCGCAAGTACAGAGACGTCGCCGTACTCTACATCTGATTTTAATCAGATTGAGTGTTATCAACATTTTTGGTGAAATTCCAAATTCAAATTTCGTGTACCCGTATGTACTTGTGACCATCCTATTATTACCAAGTATATTTACATCAATTATCAAACGTCTATAAATGCACAGATATTGCTAGTTTTACATTAAAATGTTGATAGCTGTTGCTTATTTGGCAACATGACGAAAGAACTTTAATATACAGCATTAAAGCATGATTATCATATACCTAGATTCACGTGCCTGTGTGAAGCTATGGGAGAAAGCGCCCTCATATCCGTGCATTTTTTTACGTATCGCGCCCCGGTCCGGTGCCGAAATTGGATGAACGCGTCGAATTGCGAACCTACTTTGCATCTAGAACGTTTTACCCTAAACAAAAGTGTAGACTTGGCTCAAGTCGGTGAATTTCTAAAAAAAAACTTTGTCTGTCTCTCCTATTTCATACAAACCTATCTGGAACTTAGCAGCCCAGGCCTGAATTGAACGTGTTTCCTTTGAGTCAGCGCAGTAGTGAGTTAGTTTCTGCCGGAACTCCCCTGCATAACGATCACCCCACTCATTGCGTTCACTCCTCTGACCACCACTCACTCGTTTCACATGAAAACAGAACACAAATCATCGCGTTTACCCCACTCAAACATTCACAAATCACAGACTTGAACCAAGTCTAATAAAAGTGCGCAAGACTCAAAAGTTGCCGACAGGCGCACTGCGTCGTTTAGGAACTAACTCCATTGGAGCCGTGTCGGTGACACCGCGACCGGTTAATATTTCGAAATTTATGTGAAATCCAATGTATAGTAAGTGCGTACCTGTTCAGTGTAAATTACAATAATTTACATCACGCTTTTGTCCTTTTTAAACCTCGATTTAAACCTGGGTCTCTGTTGGACTCGTATTTATATGTTGCTTTGCGTGTTCTAGAATTCTACAAATGACGTCATTATGTATGTCAATCCGCGATGGGAAAGCGGCCATCGCCATTCTGAAAAAAATGGACACAAATGGCGATGGATTTTTGATATCGCAAGCATTTTTATGTCAAGAAAAATGCTGAATATTATGTAAACAACGTATTTATCATTCCATAATCAGATATTACTCCCCTATATTTTTCTCCGTTCAGCCACAGACAAGGAGAAACTCCTTGTCTGTGGTTCAGCGAAGGAAAGTACGAGTGACGCAATGATTATTACGTTACGAATTTATTCAAGCCAAGAATTTATTTTTTTAGTAAAATAGAGGGAGTTTTTCTCAACAATTCTGCGATCAAACGTCTGAACTACTTTTGGAATAATATCAATACGCCGTTCGCGATTTATCAATCATTTCTAGGGTGAGCAAGGAGCACGGCGCTTATGTTTGTGTACGGAACAAATTACACATTAACCTCACACAACACGTACTTCTCGCGAAGTTATACACGAATTTCGAAGTGCAGAGAGTGTTTAGCTATGGTCAGTTATTAAACCTCCGCTTAGAAAAGCAGGTCAATTGTATAATTACAGGGATTAGATCGCAAAGTAGCGACATCGACTTGAAGAGCCTATGTGGTCATTAACTTCGAAGAGTTTGCGCTTTTAAGGTCACATTTCTACTTCTTTCTACATGTTTATTAAAGTTTGTTGATCGTTTGGATTTTGGTTGATCACTGGACCATTGGGAGTGGAATGTCAGTGCCGTTCGAGTACAAGACAGCCAGTGCCAACAAGGACAAGCTGAGTGATTGCACGCCCCTTGTTTCTCGCTTCTCCATAAAAGGGCAAGGTGACATGTCTAGACACATTGCTTGGTGAAGCCTAGATAGCAACTGACTGGAAAATATTACAGAACAAAAATTTGTAACGTAGCCTGCCCTGCTGCGTACGTGTAAATATCCGCGTGACTGGAATTAGTTAACGAAGGCGCTGTTGAATCATTGAGAAATGTATACATGAAGAGCCCTTCTGGAAACTTTCATCCAATTAAAACAAAAAGAAAAAAATGATATTCTGAATACACCTTCCAAAATTGCATGATTCATCCCCAGCTTATCGCAAAAAAGGCCGTTCGGGACAACGTCAAGACGCTTACTGTCATCGAGGACTGTAGTGGGGAAGTGGTTGTCAGGCAGTCTAATTTTGTAAGCACCTCAGTTTTACACAGCAGCAGACTTAAAAAGCTATGCAAGGCGGATAACATGGGATGGCGTATTGTACGAATAAATAACAAATTCAAAACCGATTGAAATCTGGACAACAGAACTGGAATAATGTAGAACTCTAGCTTTTCTGACTTATACGATGACCTCATGTTTATGCTCTGGCGTGAAATTATACCCAGTCGTGTGGCACCTAACAACATTGGTATTTTTTAAGTCAGCCCCGATGAAGTAAGGTGTCATTTAAAAAAAACCGACCGGAATAAGGGTTTCAGTTCTAGGGGATAGGTAATGAAATTGATCAGTGTGACATTTTCAGAAACTTGTTCACATGTCAAGGAAGACTGTCCTTAACCCTTTGAGCGCCAAAGTCACAATTTTGTTCCCTATATAAAATGCACCACATTCAGTTTTTCTGATTTTTGCCAAAAGTGTGATGAAAAACTGTAGCCAATGAAATGTGATATCTGTATGGTCCAAAATTATCACAAAAATTACAGAAAAATTCATAAAAATTGGTAAAATGTTGCACTAAAATTTTGGTGGGAAAAAATGCTGCACTCAAAGGGTTAAGTTTGAAAATAGTGTACGATTCTCTTTCAGGCTGCAATAAACGCACTGCCCATATAAAACATGATATACAACTCTGTTCGAAACTTCAGAGCGTCACCATGCTACCGAGGCCACAAATGGCATTTATAGGATTCATCTAAACTGTAATTCACGACCACATACATGTATATCGAAGTGCTGTAAGAATTGCTCTTTAATTTCTATATTCAGTGTTGTTACAGAGAACATCAGTAAGAGAGTACATTACTTTGCAAACATCTTTATAAATGCAGCCTCATTTTCTCAGTAATCGTAAGCGCAATTGAGATCCCTTCACTGCAGCGTATCATTATGTTAGAAGAAGAAGACACAATCACATCAGGAACAGAACCTGTGTATCCCTTGTCGCAGAGCTGTGGTACAGGTCTGCGTAAGCAAAGATGGCGCATGTAATTGTGCTTTTCATCGCTTTTTTATAGTGATGTCACGACACAGCTTCATTAAGTTTGCCCTTGCAAACGGTTCTGTATCAAGAGCTGTTTCAGTTGCAATGTTTGTTAACAATAATATGATCGACAACGGACAAGGGAAGGGTATCTTCCACTTATTTGGTGTGAATAATGTGCACGCCCGGGTGAGTTCCACAGTTGGGGTCATGTTGAAGACCCACTCAAAGTTCACTTCAAGCACAGAATCTTTAATTTGCTACATGACAAGAAGAAAATCAAACCATCACTCAGCAGTTTTGTTACAATCACTAAGCAGTTTTGTTACTACATCAGGTTAAACTTAATCGAACTATTGTCTTTAAATTGACTGACAGAATCATCTTTAATTTGACTTAATGTTGCACAGTTTACCTAATAAACACGCCCACATCGTTAAATTTCTTACAACTAAAATTACAAATCATATGTATACTTATACTTTTCTAATGATTAACTATTTACAGCAGTTATTGTATAACTGAAATGACAGCCGAGCAGAGACTCGCTATCCCAAATCACTTTAGAACACATAGGGTGACACATCAGGTGCTATGGGGATGTAATAGAGTCCACGAGAACTCTCTTTACAGTAGTATCCCATCTCTGCAGACTCGCCTTCCTTGGTTTGCCTTATAGGTTTGTCTTGCTCTGGAACTCCATCGAGAATCATATTTGTTGTTAAGACACCCGGATTCTTTATACTAAAGTTGTAGTAGTCCATTGCCCGAAAATGATCAAATCCCACTTGGTCGTAACCATAATTCGGGTAAAAATCTACGGTACCGAGTGGTATCAGCGTGCCGAGGTGATTAACTGGAATCAGTTTCGCCCCGATCCCATCATAGAAGCCATTGGTATGGATAACATCCACAAAGTCTGCGTCTGACTTTCTCAACATCTTGTCTCTTGCACCATCTTCAAAGTCTGGGCCGGCAGGATCGAGAGCTGTTATCCTTGAAAAGACACCACTGGAACGCCCTGCTTTTCCAAGCAAGTGAGCACCTAGGCTGTGACCAACACCATGTATCTTTATTCCTGGTTTCTCCTTCTTGATTTCCTTAGCTACATCTCCTAACCATTCACCAACGGGCTGTGTAGTGGCAGCTGCTCTGTGGTATATAGACAACCAATCAACAAACTCTTGGTCAGAAAACCACTCCAGCAATTGAGGTTTTGGAATAACTGTTCTAAAAATATTTAGTGGGCTGTTTATGGCAGTGACCCATGCCCTTGTTTGGAGTGTCTGGATGTTTCTTTGAAGAATGGTCGTCATGTTGTGTGGACCTGTTACCGGCAATCTCATTAGGAAATTTGTAATTTCTGTTTCAAAAGTGTCCATTTGTCTCTTTATCCCAGGGTGCAATGATCGAATTTCCGCGAGTCTTCGTTTGAAAGAGCTGCGTTTGTTTCTCAACACTGCAAGATCGATAGCAGCCCCCCGTGTCCAATCAAGACGCACGACGGTCACAGTAGGGTCTTCTTTTACCATGAAGTTTTCCATATCCTTGATCCAGCCAGCTTCAATGTTACTGACGTAACCATGAACAATGAAGGTCAATTTTTCCTTGTCGAGGAATCCGCTGTCATGCAGTTTTTTCACCATGTCAGAAGTGTTAGTACTGTAAGTAATCTTGCCGGAAGTTTCGCTGCCTTTCCTGGCTTTCATATGAGGCTGTACCTCAGAGATCGGCATCGCGTCGTGTCCATCGAATTCCGACATTTTGTCACTATTCTTCGGAATGTTGAATATAGATTATACAATCTGTCAACAAAATTCGTCAAGATGAAGAGGTACAGTTTGTCTGACTTCGCAAAACACTATTTAGGGCTGACAGATCCGTCAGAGATTTCACTGCACTTCGGCCCTGCAAAATTTGAAAGGACGAAAATCGAATACCGCAGACACGAAAACGATCACAACAAGCGTACTTTTATATGTTGCACCACAGGGTACCCATACATCGGGTTGTTGTTGTTTGTATTGTTGTTTATGTTTATTAGTCGGACAATAAAATTCAACGAACATAACTGTTGTGTCGTTGTTGGTTCAAACGTAATGTGGATGTCATAAGGAAAGCTACAAGGAATTTGACCCGATGCAACTCTCTGCCAACGTTGTTGTTGTTTGTATTGTTGTTTATGTTTATTAGTCGTGTTGTTGTTGTTGCTGTTGTTGTTGACCAATAAAATTCAACGAACGTAACTGTTGTATTGCTGTTGGCTCAAACGTAATGTAGATGTCATAAGCAACGTTACAAGGACACAATCATTTTGACCTCCCTGCCAACGTACACTTTGAAGAGAGTGTACGTTGGCAGGGAGGTCAAGATGATAGTGTCCTTCTAACGTTGCTTATGCAGCCACATTAACTTTGAACCAACAACAACGACGCGACAGTTATGTTCGTTGAATTTTATTGGTCAACAAAATCAAGATTAATAAACATAAACAACAATACAAACAACAACAACAACCAGATGTCTGGGTACCCTGTGGTTGCACCATCGTACAAACGTCGCTAATGACAGCTTCACTAAAGCGGGTAAATATTTCTTTAGGTTTGAAGGAAACATGTAGTCCTAAAGTCGCATTGCTGTGATGTAACGGTGCCTTGTGAGTCCAAGGATTAAGTTAGAAATAAAAAATCAAATTATTGCCTACAGGCAAGTACTGGAATGAGACAGATTAATAATAGACCAATCGGACTGTTTGTATTGTTGCTGCAAGTGTTGGCCGAGCTGAAAGTCCCACATAACTGTTACCTTTTCAAGAAAAACTTACAACGTCCCGTGCAGACATCTACACGGCATTTCCGTTTATTTCCGAGGCGAGCCCCTTTCGTCCCGTACCTAAAAATTAATGGAAAATATCAAAAAGAGGATATATACTTACTTGACAGCTCGCTGATGGATACAAAATGATGCCCGTGCGAAAACAACTAGGCGGTTATGTGCCTGCCTGACAACTTGCGGATCAAAGTGTATCACTCGGCTGAAGTGGAATGTACCATTTTTGCACAGGGATTGCCACTCAAAAATGATGGTTAAGAATGCAGAATTGTGCAGTTCGGAATCAAACGTAAGATATTTCCAGTATGTCTACCAAAGCTAGGAAACGAGTAGTTTTTCGAGAAACAAATTTTTGAACAAATCTAAAATAAGTCATTTCTAGGGACCTACATCCGAAATATCAAAGCTGTCTGAACTGCATGCACTTTTGAAGAAGGATATTTTAAAGATTTTTTGACCAAAAATGACAAAACGTTCCTTAAAAATACAAATCTGCAAATTTCATCACGATTTGAACAAACCTAAGTGAGGTCACTACAAGTGAACCGTATATCAAAGCAATTGGACGACAGGGGACAGCAGTCAGTCCCCTGCGGTGAGGGAGGATGGGGTTCTTTGTGTAACCGTTTATTTTATTATTTTATTAATTTTGACTGTGATATTTGAAATAAAGATTCTGACTCAAAACGTCTGACTGCTTTCTTTATTACTACTATTACTACCAGTAATTTTATTAATTTTGACTGTGATATTTCAAATAAAGATTTCGACTCCAAACCGTCTGACTGCTTTCTTTTTTACCTACAAGTCCTTATCTCCTCTTCACTTTAATTGCTCCGCAAATATTGCCAACTTGCGAATCGGCTATTTGACTAAGTGTGGGACAGCTGTGGTATTGACTTAATCAATTAGTCCGCTGATATCACCCTCGTTTGGGTGAGGCATCCCCTATCAGAAAATGTCAAAATCCACCAGCTTATTGTGTCGTCCGATACTTTTTATGGTTTGCGTCATAATAAACGACATGATGACGTCACCGTGAACTTAATTTCGAACTAAATATCTCATACTTCATTTCCCCAATTATAGGGATAAATTTCGAATTAAATATTTAATACTTTATTTTCCCCATTGATAGGAATAATTTTGTCTATCCTCTAAAACCTAAATAATCGTTTATATCGAGTAGTTTGGCCCTATGTGGACATTTGTACTTCAGGTCAGATGTTTATGGACGACGCTGTTCATTAGAATGTTTGGTGTTTTGGCTGACCACTGGAATAATGAAAGTGGAACGTCTGAGAAGAAAAGAGTCAATGCAATGGAAAAACGTCTTTTACTGTATATCAAGTTTCTATCAACAAAAACGGAGAAAAACGAAGTGACATGTATTTGGCCTGTTATGGAAAGGAATGTTGTTCGATAGAGCTTAGGCCGAAATAAGAAAACCGCCCACACAGGTTGTTTGTCTCTGGATAGGTCTTCAATCATTCTTTGTCCCTCTTGTCAGTTTGAGGTAAAATTAGTCGTTTATTATCCAGCAATAATTGTTGACCTGGCTCAACAAGTTTGAACAGGATAGTATGCTAATTGCTTGGATTTCAAAAAGTCAACATGTTCTGTGGCTGTGTAATGAATGGGACACAGAAACTTACGCCTGTCTCGGCTTCCTAAATACGGTAAATATGTCTCGGCTTCCTGAATAAAAGGGAAAATTAAGATGAAACAATTTGTTTGGAATAGAGATTTTTGGTTAAGAGAGTGACTTCTATCCTATTGACCCTCAATTTTCATGTTACGCTTTTTGACATTTAAGAGGTGCAACTTTGGACCTACCAGAAGTAGCAAAAATCGTGTTTCAGGACAGCCTAATTTACCCGGATCGATATGTAAAGCGGGCAGTGTATAAGCATACTACATGGTCTGTTAGCTCCTGGTTCCGACTAATTGCACCATTCTTTCTCGAGGGTGTGCCTCGGGGTCATTTTTCAGACACTCAAATCTTTACAACTCGTATTTGGTCTGCCTTTTGCCTGGACTCATTTTGCTGTCCGTTGAGTTAATTAAGTGTTCACTGTCTTGTTTTCTTGAAAATGAGAATTACATTTTTTCTACGGAGTTATTACAGGCCGTGGTGGTCATTTTGAATAAATATCGATAAAATTCGGTTATTTGTTTCCGTGATACCAAACTTTGTACGGTGACCCCTGTCACTGGGGAAAGTTTGAGTAAAAGTATAGGGCAGAAAGGTAAAAGTATGTCAGGTCATCGAGTGTAGAGTTGCTGTATAACTATACCTGACCGTAGGAAAAAACTTGTTTGGTTGGTAACCATGACAGCGGCCAGGCACAAACATCAGTGTTGGTACACAATCTGCAGGGGGCAGGACTTGGCAGGAGGTCAGGCCATATTCAAATATTGCACCTAGACGAACTTTCACGGCTTGGTTTTGGAATGTAAGACGACCAAGCGTGGCCCTCTTTCTTCTACTCATACAACATGATTCTACGACTGGAATGTGATCCATGTGAATCATTGATCTATGGCCCATTCCGTTCTATGGCCCTAATCGTCCCCTGAACCTCGCAATTTATTTGCCGGCAGGTTATAACAACAATCAGAGATTTTTGGCGTGATATTATCAAATTACACTTCTGCTATTCATTCTCGGTTGCCTTCATCGTATGGTCATTAGTTGACAATGACTGGACAGTTCTGAGCAATCTGTTGACAGAAGCAGGAAAATGTTATGATGGTGTCGATAGCCTAGGGGACACGAATCATACCTCTTGCCGTAATTTCGTGGCGGGTTTTTATTTTAGCGACTGGAAAGGGTTCTGAAGAGTTTAAATTTGGCGACTTAATCCTACCCGAAGGATCCATAGACCATACAATCACACAAAAATACAATCCAACATATCTGCAATGAGCCCTATATTACTTCAACGCAAGCTTCCTCATCAAAATAAGGAAGCGTTCCTAGGTCACTCCGACTGTATTCTACTCTAACGTTTAGCGCTGGACCATTTGATATCTTGCGGGTGGTCTGGAAGATTGATCAGGTGGCGTTATTGTTTTTCTACCTGCTCCACTTGGCCATATTGTTTACCCTACCTTTATGAATTCTCTCAACTATTTTTCACTCTCCTGCTTAGAAGGCCCTTTACTGATATTAACATTCAAAGTGTTAACTGTTCAACAATTACATAATACGTTTGATATGCAGTTCACTTAGGGTGACCTCAGTTAGATTTGTTCAAATCGTGGTACATATTTTTATTTTTAAGGCAATGTTGTTATTTTTGGTGAAAATGTCTTTAAAATTATTATTCTCCAAAACTACAGGTCCGATAGCCATGATATTTAGTATATAGGTCCCTAGGAATGATCTATTTCAGATTTGTAAAGTTGTGCAGAAATATTAAAATTTGTATTTTTAAGGCAATTTTTGTCATTTTTTGTCAAAAATTTATTCCACCAAAACCGTATACAGGTTTACAGGGATGACATGTTCTTAGGGATGATCTTAATGTGATATGTTCACATCATGATGAAATCTTCAATTTTGTATTTTTGCAGCTATTTTTACGATTTTTTTCAGGCCACCGAAATGAGCTATCAAAAATGTTCACCTTTTTCATCAACACATGTGTCACAAATAGTTATTCACTACATAACACGGCCGAACAATATCGGCCGCTAGGTCGCATGTTTCAATCTTCTAGACCCTTACAATACCAAATGGTTTACGCCTCTTTTCATTCATCGTATCCGTGAACTGAAAGCGGTTATTCAATATATAGGTAAACTGAATTCATGATTTGACTGCATTTTTCGGTAAGAAGGGCAAATTACCCCCCCCCCCCCCCACGCCTCCCCCGCGATGAAATGAAGCGCATCTTATTTGATCACGAACAGTCGCACAAGAACGATAAATATGGTGAACTGATCCATAAAAAACATGTATGCGTCGAAAGTAGAAAAGGAGTAATCTTGTAACAAGAAAATATAAATTGTGTCATAATATGGCGTCAGCTTACATTCTTTTCACAAGTTTCCATGCTCCAGTGGAGATCGTTTAACAAAAGTTGTTGAAGAACACTAAATTTTGGGTTTTCCCGGGGCAGTCTTGATGGGGCCATTTTACATTATCCCAAACCCTGACATTAATGACGCCCTGTGCTACCGTTTGTAATGGTGATTGATGGAAACGCTGTCTTTGCCCACAAATATTCACTCGCGATCGTACCCAGCAATGTTGTTGCCCAAACCATCGAATCGCAGTCACATTTCTATAGCTCACCCACGGGCTGCTTCCCCAGCATTTCAAACAAAGTCAATGTACCGTATCTTTACCTGCATATCACAAAAACACAAACTCTGACCCTTTTTGCCCTTTTACGTGCACACACATTTGCGAAAATGTTTATTCATGGGCTGTTGGCTGGCAGAGCACCTAGCAACGCTGGTAAACTTCGAATTGCTTGCGGAGCATTTGTCTCCAGTCCACGCAATAGCAAAAGAGGCGGCGATGGCTGGTACTTTGGAAGTTTCGGCAATGCCAATTTCTGACGTGAAGCCTACAATGGAAGCAAAGATGAGTAGCCATAAAGCTCGGACGTTTTTTCTATGAATACACTGTAAATATTGCTGATACTGTTAAACAAATGGCGAGAGATGGGTTGCTTTCGATGCCTAAACTTACCTTTCTTGTACACGGTTTTGGCAGTCGCAGTGGCGCAAGCTGGATTCACGATGCACGATCAGAAATGCTCAGACAAAACCCTAGGCAGGCGGTTGTGAATATCGGATGGCAAAAGGGAGTCTCTGAAGACTGAACGGAGTTCTTCTTGAAAGGTCTACCCAGCCCATCAAAGCTTCATTTTTCTGGAGGACCCTTTCGCACCGTGATGAACTTCATAGGTTCAGCGTCCAACGTCGATCCGCACACCATCTACAGAAGAGCGGCGGCAACAAGTCAAAGAGTTGGTGCGTGGTTGGGACAACTAGCAGCTGCAATCAAACAAACACAGCCAAAAATTCAGATTGAAGGTGTTGGTCACAGCCTGGGAGCGCATCTGCTTGGCAAGGCTGGACGCTCAAGTCGTGCCTTTTCAAGGATAACAGGCCTCGATCCTGCCGGCCCGGAATTCGAAGAACGTCACACCGGCAAGTTGTTGAAATCGTCCGACGCAACTCTGGTGGATGTTATCCACACATGTGGCTTCAGTGACGGTCTTAGTATCCCAATTAATCATTATGGTACACTTAAGCCACTCGGTACGGTTGATTTCTACCCCAACTATGGCTACAGTCAGGATGGTCGCGATACTTTCGCAGGTGGAAGCCACTGTCGTGTCTTGGACTATTTCGTCCATAGTATAAGGCATCCCGGCAAATTTACAACAAACGTGGCTCTGGATGGGACTCCTCGATATAACGTACCAGTGTTTAAAACCAAGAAAGGGCGCTCTGAGGCAGAGATGGGATACCACTGTAAGGAAAATTTCAGCGGACTGTATTTTATTTCCATAGCGGCTGGCGATGTGCCATTTAAATATAATATGGCTGAACTCATGTTAGGATAATTGCTGTAGGTAAAATGTAAATTTCAATTTTGTAAATTTTTTTTGAAGGGAAAATTCAATACTGACACCAAATTATCATCTTCTAGTTCATATTGAGACATTGGTATAATACACAATCAGGAAAACGTACACATGTAAATTTCTTTCTCCTGCCTTAGCAATGTGGTTAAGGAAAGAGTACAATAATTTGTATAGGGGCAAGAGAGCAAAACAACCGAAGGCTCAAGATAAAGCGACATGGTGTTTAGGGAATAGGACGTGAAAAGTCTTGAGAATAATAAGGATTAACTCAAATCAGACTCAGATGTCACAAATTAAGAAGGACGTTCTAAAGTTGTCCAATGAAAAGGGTGTATTCCAATGACTGACTATTATTGTATATGCAATAGCTGAGCGTAAGTTCATCTGTAATTGAGACATTGTTATCATTGACAACAGTTTGTGCTGATTATATATATATATATATATTTATATATTATATATATATATATATATATATATATATATATATATATATATATATATATATTACATCATGCTACCATGCGCCATTCTGATTGGACGAGCGCTTACTCTATCGATGCTAAAATACTGTTTTAGCACTGATAGCAGTGCTAAAAACGGGTCTCTAAACCAGCATTTCTGAAAATTGCCCAGTCGGTGCATTTGAACGATCTATCTAACTTAATCCGAAACAGTCCGCTTTGTTTCAAAGACCGGAGTCCGAATTTCGAAACAGAGATAAAGTGTGGGTCTGTAACTCTTCTCTTATTGAAAATAAGCGGATATCGATGATGAAAGAAATCTCCGAAGCAACACATTGATTTGGGTCTGACCGTATGATGATGTACACAATTGCATAGGGTAACAGCGCACTGTGTAGTTTGCTTGATTCAGCAGGGGTCGAGACCGCTCTTTAAAATGCAGCTGTATTATTCGTTCATACATAAATAAATTGAAACTTCCTCACAGTAGCGGTATGTCAGATATTCTTTCCAAAAGTTTGGGCTGTAACAGACCAGAGTGTTCTAACAATGTAGGCCAAGAAGTTCAAAATAATAATGCGATGATTCCTGGCGACTGCGACGAAAATCGCTGTGTCAGCGTCCTGCTCTTGCTGAATAGGGCAAAACATTCTGCTGAACTGTTTATAATAGCTGCCGTAATCCCATGTCTGGATTATTTCAAAACTGCACGTTTTCTGGTACAAATTATCAATCAAATCATCCATCCGAAATATCCATCAAAAATAGAACCTGTTACCTCACTGCACCACCTGTTTGAATGTTGCGACGGTTGGGGCATACCGTACTGAATGAAACAAATCTATTTTTAGTACGCCAAAAAAGCCAGGGCTATTGTTTTTATGTAAAATTACAAAAACTATTGTAAATTTTTCTTTTGCTTTGAACTCTTAAGCAATTTCTATGTCTGCAGCAGGTAGTTTTATTATTAGTGTAGTGTTCGTGTTGCATTTAAATAGTAATGAAATATAGATGAACGTAATGCGTATGTTGTCGTAGGATATTGTGTTCGTGTGTTGTCAACGTAATTCAAACTTATAAAAATGCTCGGTCTCGATGTTCGATCTCTCAGACGTCTGTTTCCTGCATTTGGGGCTGAAACTGACGAAAGTACCGGAGCAAGACAACAAAGGCACATATGATATAGCACATAGCATATAGCACTCGCCTATCGGCTCGGGCTATATATGTCGCGCATTGGACCAAAATCTCGTGTATAGCCTCCTGCGGCGGGGGTTATTGCTAAAACAGATTACTTCAAGTACAAAGTAATGAAATCTAATATTATATAGGGCTCAGCCCTTTGTGTCGCGCCAGGGGTTAAGATTGGCTATGTTATTTGTATTAATTCATGATAAACTGTAATTGTTACTTCATAAACGTTTATATGACAACTATGCCCAGTTTCCCTCTGATGAAAGCAGTTCACGTACGTACACGACGTCAAACCTGCAACAGGGCAGGTATAGATTTTCTGTAGCGTGTAAAAAATTTGGACAAAAATTGGCAATTTTTAAAATGATAACAGCCTATTGCGTTAAATAAGGGACTATTATGCAATCATTATCATTGCGATGGTAACCGCACTGCCCACCTTCCACTTGCAAGCTGAAAACTATAGCGTTCCGTCTAAAAACTGGTAATTTTTGAATCTAATTATTTACACAGGGGGCACTCTTCTATAATTCATCCCAGCATTCTTTGCGTATGCCCCCGTTCATATGCACGACAGTTTTCTCCCTTTATCTATAATATTATATAGGGCTCAGCCCTTGGTGTCGCGCCAGGCGTTGAGATTAAAAATGTTATTTGTATCGATTCATGATTAGTGATCATAAAGGATAAAATAGAATTAATTGTTACTTTCTATATACGTTTGTACAAGTATGACCGGTTTACCCTCTGATGACAGTTCACGTACACGATGTCAGACCCAGTAGGTATAGATTTTCTGTTATGTGTAAAAAAGTTTGACATAAATTTGCAATTTTTACCATGATTACCATCTATTGTGTTTAACAAGGGACGTATTGTGCCATCATTAACTTTGCAATAGTAACTGTACCGCCCAACTTCCGATATTGTATAAAGCTGACAACCAGCGTTACTTCTAAAAATGGGTAAATTTTGCACATAGTTATTGACACAGAGGGCGCCTTTCTAAGTTCAATCCCAGCATTCTTTGCGAATGTTCTCGTTCATATGCACGACAGTTTTCTCTTTTCTTTTAATTTTTAGGCGTGATAAGAAATTTTGTATCAGCGACAGGGTGGTTAATAATAATTACTCGTTAATAAAAAAGATATATTTTATTAATGGCATGTTATAAAATAATAGAGAGCACGTTTCGAATTTGTTTATTTACGAGCACTCAAAAAAACATGGCGGCGCCCACGAAAGAAGGGTACACTTCCGGTTACTCGCATAGTATATTATGAATAAGCGCATGCGTAGTCAGTAAGCCGCTGGCGCGACTATTAACGATATTTTGTATCAGCGACAAGGTGCATAATAACATTTACTGGCTAATAAAAGAGGTATATTTTATAAAAGGCATGTTATATAATGGTAATTTGTTTCGTATTTGTTTATTTACGAGTACTCAAAAAAAAAACATGGCGGCGCCCATGAAAGAAGGGTACACTTCCGGTTACTCGCATAGTATAATATGTAACAGGTCTGACCTGAGAGCGAGCGCAGCGTAGGGTATATCGTCATTGATGTTTTCAGGCAACAGCATGCTAATTTCTGTGTTTGATGCATGATGCATATCTTTGCCATTGAGGTTGAATTGTTGTCAATTGTTTTCTAGAATAACATTTATAGCAATTTAACTCGGAAATGCCAAGTTCACTAACGAAAATTATTTAAAACTGGTAAATTATATGATTCCGATCAGTTTATTATATTAAACAGGGGCGGGAACAGAGGCAGTCTAATGTAAAACACGTACTTGATATTCCCGTCGGCAGCTAGCTCTCAGCGCACGAATTTAATTCTCGCGTGAGTTGACCGTTCGTTCTCGCGAGAGTAGGCTTGTTTCAAAATGGCGGCGCCTAGTGATGACCGAACCGGGCTTTCAAAAGTGATCGAAAATAGTCATTTTGAACCAAATTTCACACTTTCTTTGAAACAGAGAGATTCTTTTGTCGGAAATACACATTGTGGAGTAAGATTTGTGGTAGATGATATCTTTAATTTCACGCAATCCGTGTAAAAGTATTCAAAATGGCCGCCTCCATGGAAGTGCTGTCTTTTCAAACTCGTAGGTATATAGAGATTCCATTCTAAATTTCTTGTACACGCGTTAGTCTTAATGCTCGCGTTCGGCCGCTCTCGCTGCGCTCGATATAAAACCATTCATGTCAAGGTCATGCAGTGAATGAATTTCCACATCTCATCGTACAATAACACAAAAGTAAAAGTTTGATAATTAAAGACTAATTTAAATGAAACAATGTGAGACTAAATGGAATCAATATTTTTTTTACCAAATTTGCCATTATTACACCCAAATTTCTGAGATTGAAACATGTATTTGATGGAATATATTAACCTTCCAGTATTGTCTATTTGTAAAACATAAGTAGCATCTACGTCGTATATGTCTTGTTTCTTTTGAAAGAAAAACTCGGTAAGTCACTGTGCTCAGTTAATCACAATTTGGCAAAATGTATAGACAGGGATTCATAATTTGCATACTCCCTCATGATTGTCATTTTGTGTGCTCTTCATCTGGTGCCATTTACCTGGCAAGATTAAGATCTTACCGTAGGAATATGGCTTTTCAACCTGCTGATAAGGTGACGTGTTGAACACCTGCTAGCAGAACCATGCAATACATGTTTATTTTGACCCTTCATGCATCCTAATCAATACGGCTAGTTTTCAATCGGATTCGAACCCACAACATACGGCATCAGTCGCCTAGCTGAAATATGCGGCAATGTGATAATTTTGTTTTGGGAGGCTTGAAAAATTTTGATCATTTACACGGGGGTCTTGAATATTTTTAGGGTATCGAGGGGGACCTGGGAAAAATAAGATTTCAATTGTGATCCCTCTTGCCCCCCCCCCCCCCACCATTTTTGTGAACGCAAATGCTGAATGGAACCAACTTTCCATGTGACGCCGTTAAAAAGCGGTCTAACGTTTGGTGGCGCTCGCAGTCACATGGTACAGGTTATCGCAAAGGTCATTGCAGATTAGAGTGAGGGCGCAGGCTGAAGGCAAAGCATGCAAAGGTGGTGTTCGAAAGCACAGCAAGAAGATAGGAGGAGCAGTAGCCCTTTAGCGTACGTAGTTGGCGCCCGACAAATTCTTAAAAATCACACCATTTAATGTTCTCTCAGCTGTAACAGACCATTTGCGATTTTTTAACATTTCCAAGGTAAGTAAACGAAGAATTACAGTCAACTCGCACCTTTTGCCGCCCAAAACCAACTCGCCCGATTCCAACTCGCCCCATGCCAACTCGCCCGTTGTTTGAGATGTAGGCCAACATTCCATGAACGCAAACCCGATGGCCCGAGGCCAGCTACCGGTATTTTCAAACCGGGCCAGTAACTCGTCACAAAGACGGTCCTGCTGTTCTTAAGGACATGAGCCAGTAACTGCAGTAACTTTTCCTATACGTAAAGAAACCGAACAAAATTTATTCTTTAAAGAGATTTGCAAATCGTAAAATTCGCAAATAAAAAAAATTTACGTGTTTGCACATATTTCAAGCCCTAGCCCACACCTGTGGTTATGTTAGAAATATTTGTTGTAGGCTGTTTAAAGAAATACGTGTAAAACGTTTTTATACGTACCATGTACTCATAAAAATTGCAAAATAGTATCGGGCGAGTTGGCATCGGGCGAGTTGGCATCGGGCGAGTTAGTATCGGGCGAGTTGGCATCGGGCGAGCTGATTCAGTGTGGGTTGGAAAAGGTGCGAGTTGACTGGTACCCTAAACGAATACGCTAGTCACAGTATTCGCAGGATCGGTACATTCCTTCGTACGGTGCTGTGTGTTCCCGGCGTTATACCGCCTGCACCGTGAACACACAGCACGGTACGCAGGGCTAGATCGGTACAATGATGTACCATGTACGATATGGCCGGGCCCTCGCCTCGCCGCGTCGTTGTGTCGGGATGATATGGGATGGAGGTAGAAACGAGACCAAGTTCCGCGCTACCGTGATGCGGGTAGCTAATAGGTACATGTTAAACTGTGGTACCGTTGTCTGTAACCGTAAACATCGCCACTGCAATGAATTTCTACTCTGGGCTGGTATCCACAGGCACTCGACTCAATGCAAGCGAAACCATCACTGATAATTATCACTGGTTGCATCTGTGACAGTTTCGCTTGCATTGATTCGAGTGCCTGTGTTCTTATCCGTACAGTTCCAACATGTTGTGTTGTGACCTTATAATGTTGAGTTGTTGTTGTACAACTACGGGGCAGATCGTCTATGTAGCCCGACACGAACACCAACTGTCTGATACCGGCTATCAAATACTATGAAAAATAGTAAAGAATGAGCTACAAAATCACTATCAGTTTTAAGTTGCAGGTAGAGTAAGTCTGTAACATTTTATAAAATACTATAAAAATAGTAGAAAGTGAGCAACCAGCTGAAAGTTAGTTGAGACATTAAACTTGTACACTACGCATATCATTACAACTAAAAGGGCTCGTATTCATAGCAGTTCGCGATGGAGTTGTCTCTCCAGGAGTCCTGCACAAGTTGATTATATTCTGACGCCATACACCATGGCGGTATGCTGGCAGAGCACTGGAGAGAGTGCTATATATAGTTTAACCTTAGACACTGGACTTTATACGTCCATGGTTTAACAACAGTTCCTCCACACACCTTTTCACCATATTGGCTCAGCCTGAAGGCCTAGTCTATTGACACCTGGGTGTCAATAGCTATGTAGGGCTTCTCCAGGTTAATTTGACACCAGAGGGAACCCAGAAATCTGGTTGTTGTTGTCTGTGTTGTTTATGTTTGTATTAGTTGCCTTGTTGTTGTTGACCAATAAAATTCAACGAACATAACTATTGTGTTGTTGTTTCAACCGTAATGTAGATGTCGCAACCGATTGCAACTCTCTCCTAACGTACAATCTCTGTGTACATTAGGTGAGAGTTAACATTGAGTCAAATAATGATAGGGTCTTTGCATTGTTGGTATGACATCGACATTATGTTTGCAATTACAACGACACAACAGTTGTGTTTGTTTAATTTAATTGTCAATAACAACAACGTGACTAATATAAACATAAACAACAATACAAACAACAACAACAACAACAACAACCAGATTTCTGGGTTCTCTATCAGTGTTTTGACACAGGGTGTCAATAGCAAACTGAATGAATTCTGCAGCATGTTATGGAACAGAATTCAAAATTCAAAGTATAAGAAAAATAACGACATGGAAGTACTTGCCTTTGATTTTGTCAAAAAAGTCATTATTAGCAAACTCCGATTCTGAGGAATGTTTCTTCACTTTGCTTTAGCCTTCTTACCATATCAACACACCAATGAAATTCACTATTTTGTAAAAATTTTACAAGGCATTTCAATATGCTTTCTCTACCAATATGTCAAACAAATACTCTTGATTACTCTGATAGATGCTGAGCCACATGTTCAAGTTGTCATTCTTCTTCCTTGCCGTGGCGCTGTACTTCAGCTTGAAGGACTTCATACCAACCCCATCGCAAGCAGCAGCGTTCATCAAAATCCTACCGATATTGTCATTGGCTGCCTTTGTTGTTCTGCATTCTCGGGCGTCTGGAAAACTGTCAAATTTCTCAGTCGGGATCATATGTGGTCTTGTTCTATCTGGAATAGGAGATTACTACTTGGTTTACAAGAAGACGCATTTTCTTCATGGCCTTGCGTCATTTGCTGTGGCACACCTTATCTATGCAGTAACCTTTGGCTTGAGGCCTTTCAAGCTAGTGATTCTGCTGGTCTGTTCAGCAGTATCTCTAAGTATATATACGTACCTTTACCCAGGATTAAAAGGCATTTACGTATTTTCAACCTTTATATACATGAAAGTGATCTACTGCATGGCATGGAGGGCTCTGGCGAGATGTCAGTTTCTAGAAGGGAATTGGACATGGGGTCAGCTGTTGTGTGCCCTGGGGTCAATGTCATTCTTGATCTCAGATTTTGTCCTTGGAGTGGATTTGTTCCGATACGATGTGCCTCACTGTAACTTAATTGTCATGGTGACCTACTACTTGGCTCAGTTTGGTATCACCATGGCAGTGACAGATTATCCATCGATGGATGAAATCAAAATGAAGAAAGCAAAATAGGGAGTACATCAAAATTAATGCATGTCATATGTGTGGTAATATATGTGCCATTGTGAGTAAACGAGTGTTATTTCTCTGTAGTGCGTTATGCAAATTTGTCTCCAGAATGCATCAATATACAAAAGTGTTGTAGGACATCAAGGTGTCCCTCTGTTACACACACTGTATGGCATGTCGATGTCAGTTGTGCAGTGGCAGTGGTGAGAGTCCTTGTTACTTTCTTTTCTGTATTCATTAATCCTTTGTTTTTGTTTTGCATATGTGCATTTATATACACAAAAATCACATTTGTAACTGTGCGTCAATGTTTCCTCATACTGAGTGACTAAATAGCTGTATTCAGGATCTAAAAGAGTTACTTTAGTGTATTGAAATAGGTATCAACACAACTTTCATTTTGCAAGTTTGCTCACATAGTATAACGGTAGGATATTTTGAAATGTAAAAATAATGTACTGAGAGCAATAACATGTCTATTACCATGTAAAGTGCACAAAGAATTTTCTGAAAGAGTTTTAGCTAGTTTAATTTGCATGATTGTGAGTTTAGATAATGAATTATTTTTCATTGCTTCAGCACCAACAACTGATATCTAGTTGTACTTCACAATGTTTTACACACACTGAGGGCCTTGATGAAGGATTTTTGATAATTTAGCCATACATGTATGCATCCTGATTAAAACTCATTACACTCGACCTAACACCTAAAACCCTGTACCCACTCCCTAAGAGAACTTCGTAAGTGCAAAAATCTGATGACAGCACTATGATTTGTAATTTCCCCTAAGGCATTAAGTCGATTGAAGTTAAAAGTGCTACAGTGTTTGAACAACCAATGTTCCAAAACAAAATGCAAAGGGCGATTACTTTTCATAAATGTGTGCATTTGCACATTATTACTGAAATAGCAATATACCCCGAAGTATGCTAAGTTTTGTTTAACGTGTAACTAGTCAACCTACTCATTTCTTTATATCAAGTATACAATTTGTTACATTGTTTCCATGTAACATAATTATAAGATGATCTTTATCAATTGAACATTCCACATCTGATAATGTAAAATTGTTACATTGTTTCCGTATTACCTTCCTAGGCGAATATATCTTTTTTTGTTTGTTGTTGTGATCATTGTAATTTTTTAAATTGTTATCTTGTCTCCACCATTACCTTACAGGGTAAAATATATCATATCTTTGAGTGTGCTGACATACTGGTGAAATGTTTGATATTGCTACATCATTGTCAAATTGTTTTCACATTACCCTATAAGGTAAACTATGAACCTATTTTGGTTGCTGTTTTGTGTAATGTATGAAGTTATTACATTGTTTCTATCTTCTAATACAAGGTAATCAATATATCCTTTTTGTTTGTTGTTGTGATCATTGTATTTTTTGAAATTGTTACATTGTCTCCACGAATTACCCGACAAGGTAAACTATATCTTCAAGTGTGCTGATGTACTGGTGGAATAGTTTATATTGTTACATTGTTGTTACATATTGTTACATTGTTTCCACATTACCCTACAAGGTAAACTATGAACCCTTTTTTTTTTCTAAATCATGTCATAAGCAAGTCTAATTGTAAATTAGGTATGTTATGCTAGTAAAATTTGTATTCAGCCATAATTAGGAGTGGCTGAGAATATTGTAGTTGTTCGTGGGCGGGTAAATCCAAACCGAATATTAAGGCTTTGAAAGGGGTTCAACAAAGGGCTACTCGATATATCCTTCACTGCGCAGCTTTTGATTGCAAAGACAGGCTTTCTAAACTTAACCCTCTGCACCTTACATAGAGAAGAGAAATAGCAGGTGTAATATATTCCAATGCGTTTTTATGGCTATTATGATGTATATTCAGATGACTTTGTATATTTTTATAGTGTCAACTCCTATTATCCCAGTACGAGGTCAAGTAACGACAATTTAACACTTAAACCTCATTTTTGTCACACAGAATCACTTACGTGTTCTTACTTTAACAGAATTGTTCTCTTATGGAACCAGTTACAGTCCCATATCAGATCTTCAAAGACTGTATCTCTTTGAAATCAAAAGTGACTACCGACACTTGTACATGGATAACAACATGTCGGTGTCACAGCTGCTATCTTACAAAATTTCTATCCGTAATGAGATTTCATCTAACATTTTCTCTGTTTTTACAATGCGAACGTTTTACAATCAGTGTTTTGTCTGTTGTTGTCTTTTAACATTTTCTTGTAATTTTTAATATATGGTGAATTAGTGTTAGAGGTATTCGGCACTATTTTGCCTCTACCATTTATTGGCTACTGTTTTAATTTTGACATGCTATTGTTCAACAGTTGTACTGAGTTTTTTTCTTTCAGTGTAGTTGTTTTACTTTTATGTCTCTTTTCCATCTTCTATATGTTGTCAATGTATGCCAGTGAAGAAGTATAATAAATAAATAAATAAATAAATAAATAAATAAATAAATTAATAAATAAATAAAAAAGTTTGAGGTAAAGGTTTCTATGCGTAGGCTGTCTGATGTCAGTAAATTGATTTATACTTTGCATTTATGTAACTAAAGCATGCGCACGTTTAATGCAACTAATTGCGTTTGGCTTCGACCCCCTTCTCCCTCCTAAACGAAAGTTTGGAAGTGCGAAAATCCTACCAGGCCTCAATCTGTATCAGCATACCTACAGTCGGCAATTACGTCGCTATGAAATCACGCATACGCTTCCACCACACCCGTCCCCCCACAACCCCTCTTAAAAACCAATCATTGTCCAGCACCAATTCGACAATGAAGCAACCAATAGAATGAAAGGAATTGAAACAGTGTATCCAATGTGATTGGTACGTTATTTTACACGTGTCTTCACACACGTGCACTGAACCACATTTAGGTCCAAAGAATGTTCACAGTGCAGCGATGATACCGCATTTGCCTGGTACACGGCAAACAATTATTTTGCGATACATAAAAACGTGTAGCGAGATGTTACGGTAAAGACAACATGTGGAGCGAATTTTGCTTACGGTCGAAATACAGTCAAACTCTCTACTCTCCTAAACGAGGAAGTTGCCTTTGCCGTTCGCGTGTTTTAATTATCCAAGCACCCGAAAGTGGTGCTTGCATAATGTACTGAATGTTTTCCCTTCAAGTTTGATGGTGTAACAGGCCAACGAAATCCAATAGTGTTGCAAATCCCAGACATACGTGATAATCACCCTTTGATTTTTTAGGTTTTCAGTCTTTTGAATTTAGTTGACAATTACTCTGACCGACACGTGATGCGCATCGCGAGAATGATATCATTATTTTCCGCCTGTGTAAGCGTACCATCCTCCTTTGGTGACTGTATTGTTTTGACAAGAGTCATACCGTTTGACATTGTACTTAGATGGTAGCGACCTTCATCTCCTTTTGGCAAGCAGGACTAAATTTTGCCCGAGCAATGGAAACTTTGCTCAGGAAATAAATACTTTTCCCGTTGCGAGCAAATATGAGATCTTGTTTTTGATTGTATCTCTACACTTTGTTTTGTGTATACCAAGTAAAAGTGTCGCCTTGAATAATGCAGATATTAAGTTTGACAAATGCAGCAAGTTTAAGCTCTTGGTTCATAAGTACAATGCTGTTGAAGAAGACACCAAAGTTCAATATGCTGACCATTTTCTCTTCATCAAGGGCATTCTATCAGATGAATTCACATTTTAAAATACTGTACAACTAAAAGGTGCGATAGAAGGCAGGACTGGACAAAATACGGTGCCCCAAAAGACATCGAATCACTTCACTGGTTTCTAAAAGAAATGAAGGCAACAAAAAGGCCCTTTGTGTTCTTCGATAATTAGAAAGAAGCCTCAGGTTACCATTTTTTCTACATTTTTTCGCTACAGAAGGCCAGTTAGGTTACAGTGTGCCGCGCCTCCATGATATTTTATATTGCTTTCCCTCGGGTGATGCATAGTATATGTCGTTCTCCGGACTTTAACAGCACTTTATTACATGTTTATCTATTTTTAGCCTTGTTACCATCTGGCATAGACAGTAGAAAGGAACATAACTTGGAAACCAAGTTGCCTAATTTTGCAAAATCATGCAGTGCTAATACAGTGTAGCTTATCAGTGCATTATCCTATACTTGTGTGCCAGCGTGATTGACCATAACACTAAAAATGCCTGAAGAAGGCCAACTGTACACCTTGTTCCGTGTTGACACAACTATAAAGTGAAAGTCACAGATGACATTTCTCCCAAGCCACATTTCAAAGGAATAGAAGGGGCTTGACAATTCAGGTGAAGTTGTCTTACAGCTCTCCTTAGCATTGTATTTGCATTTCTGCTCACGCCATTTATTTGAAACATTTACTCCATTTTTGAGGGAAAAAACTTCCACTGTTTTTTCAGCCTCCAAGAAATTTTAAAAAGTTGTAATTTTGGGGCATTTTTTCCACTTTTTGGTCCAATTTGTTTCTGCCCAAATACTTATCTTAAGGCTTTGATATTTGGTATACAGGTTCATAAGGTTATCAAAAAATTGATGTATTCAAATTCTGATGAAAACTGCAATTTTGTAATGTCTCTCATAAACTACTTGCGAATAGGTTAAGTGTGTTGGACATAGCTATGAAACAATACATTTATGAAAGCAGCACATTAAAATAGCGAAACATCTGAATTCTGTGAAAAGATATTATCATGAAGGCAATGCCAGAAATTCAATGTTGATATGTCCTTCTGTTTGTCTGTTTGAGATACCGAAACCAACAGTGCATTTGAAATTTACCGCACCGACTGAGACAGTCTATAAGAGTCATTAAGGTAAAGTTAAGATGCAATTAAATGTTATTATGGTCTAGTTAATGAGTTCGGCAGGTACCCTTGTTACAGGAACGCTAGATAAATTGGTGATCAGTGATTAGAATACAAACCCTGTCGCACGCAGTGACCACGACCAGTTGACCAGGACCTATAAATTCGGGGGAGGGGGGGGGGCTCATCATGCTCGCCAGCCAGAACAAACCATCGGAGGAAAGAGATCACCGCCGTGGCACCGTAAACACTAAGTCAATGTTCTGATCTCATGTAGTGCGTCTTAAAAGCTGTTTGTTGGATAGAAACTTTCAGCTTGACGATACTATCATCAGGTTTGCTGCACTACAGAATCTCATGAGCCTCTTTCCAAAAATTAACGAGATTACAGACGACCTACTTTTAACAGAATAACTAGGTCAGTGTGGTTTTTCAAGCCTCTCGGACAAGGACTGTTCACAAACACTGTCGCCAGCCATGCCGAAAAACAGGTATGGTGAACATCAGTTTACTCAGTTGTCATTGTTCCATGGGGCAAGGGTGATTATGCTTCAGTGACATTCCAAAGTTAGCCATGTGTCTTTGAAGAAAACTCCTGTATGCCGAGAAACCTAACCACTTACTACCCATCAGTTTATTTTTTAGCAAGTAAGATTTGGCCGACACTAACATGCCAAACAACCTCAACTGGATTTGCCCTACCGCACTGAACAAGACAATTTAAGTGATTGAGAAACACATGTAATTTAAAAGACACACTTAAAGATTTTGTGAAGGGCGTAGTACCAGCCTTAGAAACATGCCATTGACATAAATCTGCAGAATTGAGACAAAATCAGTATTATTAGGACCCTCTCAGATTCTGATAAAAACTCTCTCCTGAACATGAAAATTCCAAAGTTCAATTCAATGTCGATGACAGAAAGTGAGAATGATGTAACAGTATAGGATAATACTCCCTGGTAACAGCGCAGTGCAGACAGTGCAGTCACGTGACGGAAACAATAGATTAAATGAGCTTGAATAATTGACCGAATGCAGGCCGGCGCAACAACAGCCTACACTAAAGTCGCCCGTGCACGGTCCCGATTATATAAAATATCAAAACAGAATAAATTGAGAGAATGAACTTCAGCGGACTGTCAGGCTAGGTGGTAGCGTGGGGCTGACGTCTTGCCCCTCACTTGGCCGAATAGTAACTGCTCTGATGAGACAAGCAAAGTGAATGGGGACCCTGCTATACGTTTTTATGTATTGCAAAATATCGTGTTATGTTGTTTGGCGTGTACCAGCCAGTGTGGTACCGATTCTACTCCAGCATTCCTTTGATATACATGTGGTTCAGCGTACGAGTAAAACAACGTAACAATCATGATGTTTTAATTCGTAATTTCTGACCAAAAATAGGCATACATTAAACACCACGGCATACATATTAGATTAATAAATATCAGTCTAGTGATTTCACAGTAAAGTTACCAAAACAGATGAAATTGCTTTAGAACTACAATTGGTAATTTTGTGACAATTTGAACAAGGCTATCCTGTGAGCTGTTTTACAGTAGGAGATTTTACAATTGTTGCCTTTTCGGGAGAACAAATGTATACTTTAATACGGCTAGTTTTCAATCGGGTTCGAACCCACAACATACGGCATCAGTCGCCTAGCGGAGAGGCCACAGACAGAATCGCTCGGCTAAATCTCCACTCCCAAAACGTTAACAATAAGTGAAAAGTAAAACTCCATCCAAAAACATTACATCCTACTCCTTAACACATAATATATCAAGTTAACAGATGCAACAGCTATCAAGTTGTCAACAACACATCACATGATAGATAGCAATCCATCCAAATTGCAACTAAGTCAAACAAGCTGATAATGGAGATTTCGTGAAATATATACTTTATAAAGCTTGTCCAGTATGTTAAAAACAGTTTCCAAGTTATCACAATACATTACACGATATACAGAAACCCATCCCAATTGCTTCAAATGCTATAAAGAAAGTAAGACCTCAAAAATTGACAAAGTACAACGAGTAATAACGGTGACCAAGCTGATAATTGAGATTATCCAGCCCATGGGGTTTCCATTTACACTGGTATTTCTACTAATTACCTAGATATTGTTTGTGCATCTAGCCGTCTGATGTTTCGCTTAATTGGAAATCTTTCCTGTGTCAGATATTTTGATTAGTCAATGATATACTATCTAAAGTTGGGTAGATATGTCAAAAAGCCCTAAAATGTGTTTTCTGGACAGTATTTCACTAGAAATTGATACCAAATATCATGATCACATTATGTTCAAAGCGTTCAATACTGTCTTACTAAATATCAAGTGGTGGTATACGTCATTTAAGGTCACAGACTAACAAACTTTGCTCTAAAATTACAAAATTGCAAGATTCCCCAAAAACATTCACGTAGGTCATCCATAGAGACTTATTTACCAGATGAGCAGTTTTGAGGGAAAAAATCGACTGGAACTTTTGCAGAAGAAAGATTTAGACCAAAATGACAAAAACTGCTTTAAAGTTACAAATTTGTATATTTCATCACAATTTCAACAAAGATCACTTAAGTAATCCCTCTGGACCTATATACCAAATATCAAAGCTTTCTGACGAGCACTTTTGAATAAAAAATTGTAAAAGCTTTTCGCCCTGTATAACAAAAATTGCCTTAAATTACAAATATGGATACTGAAAATCAAAAGAATTATTGCTTGATTCAAAGGCCGAGAAAAACAAGAGCCGGTCAATCTGAACATTTTACTTTCCAAATTTTACACCACTATTCCCAAAGATGACCGCTTTTAAATAAAAAAAAAATTGTTAACACTTTTTGCCTCAAAATAACAAAAATTGCCTTAAAATTACAAATGTGGATGCTAACAAATTCAAATTGTTGCTTGATTTAAAAGTCAAGAAAAACAGTTACAGGTCGATCCGAACATTTGACTTTTCCATATTATACATCACCATTCCGCACGATAAACTAAAAACAATGTTGTCATCTCTAGTGAAGCCAGCTTTCCTGCATAAAAATGGCATTAGATGCTACCAAATTACCATCAAACATCGGTCAGGTTATTTCAGTAACGACATGAATGCCCAGCACAAATACACAGATGAAAATATTATAAAAATGATTAATTTCTTAATCGACAACATTTGTTCAGTTTGGTGGTATGACATTTCAACTGTTACAATCTATCGGCATACCAATGGGTACTAATTGTTCTTGCTGACTAATTTCTTTATTCATATGAAGCGGAGTTCCCTCAATCTCTCTACAAAGAAGGGTCTCAAAAACTTGCAAGGCGTTTTAACAACACGCACAGATTTATTGATGATCTGATTAGTCTAGACAATCTAGACATAACTAATTACTTTATCATATGAAGCAAAAGCAAACACGATCGTGGTAAAGAACGGAAGTTTCATGTCAGCTACATGTAATTGCTAATGTGTATTCATATTTTTCAATGAATAGTTATGAAGGGATATATGAATAGTGACTGACTGCATTATTTAGTCAATTTCAGTGAAACTACACATGTTTACATATAAAAACAAACTGAGTGAACTAACACATACATAATGCAGTTCTGTGTCATATTATTGGTAATTTGCATATTTCAAGATTTTAAATTAGTAGCTTTTCTCTGGCTGCACCGTAATGTAATGAGTTTCATGTGTGATGTTGACATGGGCAATTGGTTGAAGACAATTTACGGTCAGTCACTCATTCAATATTTATCGTAATGGCAACTTTGTGGAGATATTTCAAAGAGAACAGAGTATCAAATTACAGACAACTGCCCTAGGTAGCCTGGTAAATTTAGGCATTCTTAAAAGGTAAATTAAATCCAAAGAAGCCTACAAAGTCTCACTATCAAACCTTAGCGTTAGTCGTAAAACCAAAACACAATCAGTCAAACAGCTCCTTGTAAATATACAGACAGCTCTACAAAGCCCTATTTGTGAATGAAACCATGATTCAGTACCGTTGGTGTCATGCAGGTGATCTCATTATCTGCCATGGAATGTTATGGTTGGTGAGCATAATGAGGCCCTTTCTAAATTTAGCATTTTGGTCAAACCTTAGTGATTGAAGAGACTGTTTGTATTCTGGCTTACAGCACTGTATCCAACGTTTCTGCACACAACACCTGAGAGATGATATTAAGTTGCTTTCTACATGCCAATTACGTCGCTTTGTTATGAAATTTAAAAAAAGGAAAAGCTTGTTTAATTTGAATAATTTCATATATTAAAATACTTTAATAATTTCAAAGAAAGCACCTGCCGAATTACCTGCCCTTGGTAGCCTGGTAAATGCAGACATTCTGCATATAAATAAAAGGAAGCCTACAAAGGTCAGTACAATTTCAAACTGTAGCTTTAGTCATAAAACCAAAACACAATTGGTCAAACAGCTCTTTCTAAATATACCGCTCTACAAAACCCTATTTGTGAAATAATAGCAATTATACCTATCCATAATCCATAACACTAAGTCAAAATTCGTAATACACTAGTTATAAACATAGACACAAAACAGCAGAGAACAGACAGTAAAGCACGGGTACACACAACAAAGTATTGGTGGTGTCATGCCGGTGATCTCATTATCCCCGATGGAGTGGTTGAAGAGCATAAAAAGCCCCTTTTCTGAATGTATTACTCCGGTTAAACCTAAGTGATCAAAGAGACTGTGTTTGTATTCTGGCTTACAGCACAGAATTCAGTGTGTCTGCATGCGCATACCACGCCTGAGAAAGATCATTTAGTTATTTTCTATGAGCCAACATTCACCCTAGGACTCTGAGACACACGGCTCAGTTTTGTCATGGTAATTTCAAAAGTTGTGATAATGTGAACTATTTCATAATAAATTATGATTTACATTGTATTGACATTTTTATATATTTGTATATACTTCCTCATTTGTCTATGATACTGAAATGCTGTTTAAAGGCGCCCTCTCGATACCTGGTTCTCGCATTAGCGAATGTGTCAACAGCCCATTAACAGTTGTCATTCTTTTGTTTTCCATTGAATATTTTATCAAGTAAATAATATTTATATTAGATAAATCTGATAATTGAGTGGGGGCTTTAATTGGTGGCTGTTTAGGATATACCATTATCATGTAGGTAAGGCAGACGCAACTGAATGTCCTCTCTCAGGTGCTGTGTGCAGATAAGTTGGATACAGTGCTGTAAGCCAGAATACAAACAGTCTCTTCAATCACTAAGGTTTGACCAAAATGCTGAATTAAGAAAGGGCCTCATTATGCTCACAAACCATAACATTCCATGGCAGATAATGAGATCACCTGCATGACACCAACGGTACTGAATCATGGATTCATTCACAAATAGAGCTTTGTAGAGCTGTCTGTATATTTACAAGGAGCTGTTTGACTGATTGTGTTTTGGTTTTACGACTAACGCTAAGGTTTGATAGTGAGACTTTGTAGGCTTCTTTGGATTCAATTTACCTTTAAAGAATGCCTAAATTTACCAGGCTACCTAGGGCAGTTGTCTGTAATTTGATACTCTGTTCTCTTTAAAATATCCCCACAAAGTTGCCATTACATTAAATATTGAATGAGTGACTGACCGTTAATTGTCTTCAACCAATTGCCCATGTCAACATCACACATGAAACTCATTACATTACGGTGTAGCCAGAGAAAAGCTACTAATTTAAAATCTTGAAATATGCAAATTACCAATAATATGACACAGACCTGCATTATGTGTGTGTTAGTTCACTCAGTTTGTTTTTATATGTAAACATGTGTAGTTTCACTGAAACTGACTAAAAAATGCAGTCAGTCACTATTCATATGTCTCTTCATAACTCTTCATTGAAAAATAGCACATTAGCAATTACATGTAGCTGACATGAAACTTCCGTTTTTTAACACTATCATGTCTTTGAATTGCAGTGCCAATATATTAAACAGGTTTTTATAACCTTTGGTCACATCCTTCCAGTTATGTTCTTTAATAATGAAAGGCCTTCAATATGCAAGTAATCAATTAGCTCACAAGGAACTTCTAAAGGTCTTTACATCTATATCATTCTGTCATCAAGTCACGGGGCAAGTTTCGTCAAATATATTTAAGTTTTGCATATATCCACCTTCTATGCAAATAATTATGCATCTTAATTGCATTATGCACGCCACAGCTACAGAAATTCTAAGTAATAAGGTCTTCCAATTCCCAAATAGAATCCATGTGATAAATCTGATTTTGATCAGATGTGCCATTCTTGAGATATTTCACTTGTGGCTCTTCTGAATGACATAGACTTAGGAATTTTGCAAACAAAGATGAAAGGTTTTTCTCGTCTCCATGAATACACATACACTGAATTTTCATCAGTCATGCTAACTGTAACGTCAATTAGACACTTGCAAATTCACTACAGGAATTCCTGCAGACAGAGTGGAGATTGTTAGGGTGTTACTCAAATTGCAAAATTTATCAGTGACTTCCAGCTGACTAGTAGCTGTCATAAAACATGCTTCTTCTTAGCAGGGTATGTATACAGCACTGCATGCAGATCAATGTTACACTCATACTTTGGTAGAAGGCATCGGATCGAGCACAACATTCAAAGTGTACTGTCACACATAGGCATACACTAATTTGCAGAACGGAATGAGCGGAACGGAACGGAATGGAATAGCCACACCAAATAAAAAATTAGTTTCTCTTCATTAGAGTCCATTTTTTTCGCCTACTGGATTGAATGGAATTACTGATCTAAAACAGAAAGTTTGATTTAAATAAGATATCATCATTTTTCAACCCTAAAAGAAAAGCATCTGTTTTTCGAACGTTTCTTTTTTCACCGTCATGAAAATTGTAAATAAGACTACTAATAAGAACTTTATTGCATAAAAACACACTTAGGGAAATGTGGTAGCGCAAGTACAATACATCGAACATTACAAATTTAATCAGGCAAGACTGCTGTCCCGAGACTGCTGCTGGGAATGAATAAGACTAGTGGGCTGGAGCTATAATTCAAATCTGTAGAAGTATTTGGAACAGTAAACTCTAATTTAAATGGAATCAATTACTTTTTTACCAAATTTACCATTATTACACCCCAAATTCCTGAGATGAAAACGTATATTTGATAGAATATTTTAACTTCGACACGACTGGAACTAATTTTGGATAATCGGATGATGAAGTAATGTCGGTTTAATCTGCAATGTAAGCTCATCTGCTTTTCTTTTTAAGTTATACTTTATGAGTAATTTGTAATATTGCAACATTCAGATATAGGGCACCTAACACTTTTGAGAAATTTGAAAAATATGAAGATCAAATTATCCCAATTAGTTCCAATAGTGTTTTTTCCAGTATTGTCACTTTTGTAGAACATGTACAAGCCTAAGTAGCATCGTCGAAGTCGCATATATCTTGTACTTTTGATAAAAACGGTATGTCACTGTGCTCACTTTATCACAATTTTGCAAAATGTACTCAGGAATTCACAATTTGCATACTCTCTCATGTTTGTCATTTTGTGTGCCCTTCAGCAGGTGCCATTGACCTGTCCAGAGTTGGATTAACTCAAGTCGGGTTAGACTGATAAAATCCAAGAAGTCCACTGATTCATTTAAAAATGAATCAATTTGAGAGCTTGCCGTAGGAATATGGCTCTTCAACCTGCTGATAAGAGGTAGTGTTGAACATCTAGTAGATCTATGCTATACATGTTGCTTATGCGGCTAGGCCTATAAGCTTATGATAATTTGGGGGAGGGAACTTGAAAAATTTTGATCATGTGGACAAGAGGGGACTTGAAAAATTGTTAGGGTACTGAGAGGGGTCTGAAATAATAATTTTTCAATTGTGATTTCTCCAGCCCCCCCCCCCCCCCCCTTTTTGTGAACGGAACCTTAGAGCAAATGCTGCTAAATGGAACCATCATTCCACGGGACGCCCGCTACGGTCGGTCTTACGTATGGCGCTCACAGTCACGTGCTATAGGTCATCGCAAAGGTCATTGCAGGTACACATTGTAATATGAGGGCGCAGGCAGAAGGCCAAAGCATAGACCCCAAGGCCAAAGGTGGTGTTTATGCTGTTCGGAAGCACAACAAGAAAGACAGGATATTAAAAGTGCCAGTATATGGCACTGTAGTGTAGTTGGCGCCCGACAGATACTTATAGTAAAAGGTCATATCCATTTAATGTTATCTCAGCTATTACAGACCATTTGCGATTTTATACCATTAGACAATTAAGGTAAGTAAACGAGTATGCGAGACTCACTGCATTCGCGGATCGATATTGTCTAGTTCAAGTTGACCAACAGTGACACCGTACCCTATGGCGGTATACTGGCAAAGCACTGGAGAGAGCGCTATATATATACCGGTAGTTTAACGATGGATTGTGAACTTACGTCCATGGTTCAACCACAGTCCCTCCACACACCTTTTCACCATATTGGCGTAGCCTCAAGGCTGAGTCTAAGGCCACCAGGGTCAATAGGCTTCTTCAGGCAGCGGCTGTTGACACCACAGGGAACCCATCAATCTTGTTGTTGTTATAATACATCCAGGTTGAATTCAGATTGGTTTAATTATATACAAAGCATATTGAACTCTCACAGTGGGAGCGATATATAGTCTTGTGTTTGCAATATCAATTCCACAGTTAATAATGTATATGATAGTTTATGTGAAATTTATGAACAAACATGGCTGAGAAACATTCATAATGATACAAGGAAGTGTGGAATGCAGAGGAATAAGCTCCGCACTTACAGACTATTTAAGACAAAATTTGAATTTGAATGTTACTTGCTAGATATAAGATCTTTTACCTATAGGAGGTGGCTGACAAAACTAAGAATTTCAGATCACAACCTACAAATAGAACTGGGTAGAAGGTCAATTCCAAAAGTTCCTGCAAATGAAAGATTCTGCAAGTATTGTAAGTCTTTAGTTGAGGATGAATTTCACTTTATAATAGAATGTCCAAAAGACAGATCAAGATGGTCTATTTTCATCCATAAGTTTGTGTAATCCTGGCTTTCTTGATTTGAATGACAGAGAAAAGTTCATATATATCTTTACTCACAAAGATAAACTACCTCTCTTGTTTCAAACATTTAGGTAGATGTCCTAACCAAATGCAACACTCTCGGACTCCCAACGTACACTCTCTGTGTACGTTTGGAGAGAGTTGATTGTGTCAACTAATGATAGGTTTCTTGTAGTGTTTTAGACATCTGCATTACATATGAACCAACAACAACACAATAGTTATGTTGGTTGAATATTATTGTCAACAACAATAACAACAACAATAACAACAACACAACTAATATAAATATAAACAACAATATAAACAACAACAACCAAATTTCTGGGTTCCTATTAGTGTTTTGACACAGGGTGTCAATAGCAAACTGGCCTTGTGTTTGGCTATTGATACCCCTCCTGTTTTTCCCTACCCATTGTTATCAATTGTGATAGTAAAATTGTCAACCCAGAAATATACAATCATTTTTTGAGCAGGCAGAAATGTGATGATTGTTCCCACTTGTTTTACTGGAATGTTCTAAAATTTTGCCAGCTCCAGTTAGTGCATTGTGCAATATTTTTGGAAATGAAAAAACTTTTGCCCTACCATTCTCGTCATTTTAATTTTACAATAACCTACCAACTGAAGTACATGCACGTTTGTACCTCTCTCTCTCTCTCTCTCTCTCTCTCTCTCTCTCTCTCTCTCAGAGAAGTATGGTGGTAATAAAGTAGAGGCCACAAAAACTTTGGCATGTTCAGAAAAAGGAAATAACTGTTCCATGTACTTTCAACATGAGACAGAGAATGTTCACTGCAAAAATATATTGCATGCAATGGCATCTTGCAGTCAAATGAAACACAAATAAAGTATTCAATTGTTGAAGTAATTTCTGCAACATATGATAGAACAGAATTTAATATTCAAAGCATAAAGAAAATAACAACATGGAAGTACTTGTTGCCTTTGATTTTGTCAAAAAATCACAATTAGCAAAATTCTATTCTTCACTTTGCTTTAGCCTTGTTACCATATCAACACACCGATGAAATTCACAATTTTGTAAACTTTTACAAGGCATTTCAATATGCTTTCTTTACCAATATATCAAATGAATCCTCTCGATTTACTTTGACAGATGCTGAGCCACATGTTCAAGTCGTCATTCTTCTTCCTTGCCGTGGCGCTGTACTTCAGCTTGGAAGACTCCATACCAACCCCATCACAAGAGGCCGTGTTCATCAAAATCCTGCCGATAGTATCACTGGCTGCCTTTGTTGTTCTGCATTCTCTGGCGTCTGGAAAACTGGCAAACTTCTCAGTCGGGATCCTGTGTGGTCTTGTTCTATCTGGAATAGGAGATTACTACTTGGTTTACAAGACGACGCATTTTCTTCATGGTCTTGCATCATTTGCTGTGGCACAGCTTATCTATGCAGTAACCTTTGGCTTGAGGCCTTTCAAGCCAGTAATTCTGCTGGTCTGTTCGGTAGTAGCTCTAAGTATGTATACGTATCTTTTCCCAGGATTGAAAGGCATTCACGTAGTTTCAATTTTTATATACATGATAGTGATCTACTACATGGCATGGAGGGCTCTGGCGAGATGTCAGTTTGTGGAAGGGAATTGGACATGGGGTCAGCTGTTGTGTGCCCTGGGGTCAGTGTCATTCTTGATTTCAGATTTTGTCATTGGAGTGGATTTGTTCCGATACGATGTGCCTCACAGGAGCTTCATTGTCATGGTGACCTACTATTTGGCTCAGTTTGGTATCACCATGGCAGTGACAGATTATCCATCAATGGATGAAATCAAAATGAAGAAAGCAAAATAGCGAGTACATCAAAATTAGTGCATGTCATGTGTGTGGTAATGCGTGTGTGTGCCAATGTGAGTCAAAGAGTGTTATTTCTCTGTAGTGTCATGTAAATGTTTCTCCAGCAAGTATCAATATACAAAAGTTTTGTAGGACATCAAGGTGTCCCTCTGTTACGCACACTGTATGTAAGTCCTTGTTACTTTCTTTTCTGTGATCATTAATCCTATGTTTTTGTTTTGCATATGTGCATTTATATACACAAAAATCACATTTGCAACTGTTCGTCAATGTTTCCTCATACTGAGTAACTAAATAGCTGTGCTCAGGATCTGAAAAGAGTTACTTGAGTGTATTGAAATAGGTATCAACACAACTTTCATTTTGCAAGTTTGCTCACATAGTATAACGGTAGGATATTTTGAAATATAAAAATAATGCACTTAGAGCAATAATGTGTCTGTTACCATTTAAAGTGCACAAAAGATTGTCTGAAAGACTTTTAGCTAGTGTAATTTGCATGATTGTGTGTTCAGATAATGAACTATTTTTCATTGCTTCAGCACCAGCAACTGATATCTAGTTGTACTTCAAAATGTTTTACACACTCTGAGGACCTTGATGAAGGATGTTTTGATGCATCATGATTAAAACTGATTACACTCGACCAAACACCTAATACCCTGTACCCACTCCCTAAGAGAACTTCAGAAGTATAAAAATCTGATGACAATACCATGATTTTGTAATTTCCCCCTAAGGCATTAAGCTGCTGAAGGAAGTGGATTTAAAGTTGATTAAAAGTACTGACAGTGTTTTGAATAACCACCGTTCCAAAACAAAATGCAAATGGAGATTAAGTTTCATATATGATTACTGAAACGGCAATACCGGTATACCCCTAAGCATGATAAGTTCCATTTAACATGTAACTGATCAACCTACTTATTTCTTTATATCAAGTAAACAATTTGTTACATCGTTTCCATGTAACATAACAATTAGCTAATATTTATCAATGGAACATTCAACTTCTGATAAATTATAAAATTGTTACATTGTTTCCATACTACCTTGCAAGGCAAATATATCTTTTGTGTTTGTTATTGTGATTATTGTTATGTTTGAAATTGTTATATTGTTTCCACCATTACCTTACAAGGTAAAATATATTGTATCTTTGGGTATTCTGATATACTGGTGAAATGTTTGATATTGCTATATTATTATCACATTGTTTTCACATTACCCTACAAGATAAACTGTAAACCTCTTTTTTTGCTAGTTTGTGTAATGAATGAAATTGCATTGTTTCTATCTTCTATTACAAGGTAATATCTTTTTTGTTTGTTGTGATCATTGTCATATTTAAAATTGTTACATTGTCTCCATCAATTACCCTGCAAGGTAAAGTATATCTTCAAGTGTGCTGATATATGGGTGAAATAGTTAATATTGTTACATTGTTCTTACATATTGTTACACTGTTTCCACATTACCCTACAAGGTAAACTATGAACCCTTTTTGTTTGCTATAAATATGTCATTCAGCAAGGTATGAAATTGCTGCATTGTTTGCATATTTCTGTACAGGGTAAAATCTGTGTCAAGACATACTCCAAAATTTACAATAATTTTCAAAGTTGAATTTGCAAATTCAGGTGTTACAAAATACAACCAACTAGTCCATCAATGCAACTTTTTATTTTTATCTTCATGTAATTTTTGTAGTGTTTGAACTGCAACAAAATAACACCTTTATATACAGCATGCTCTTTCATTTCCTATTTAAACCTTTAGTATCATTGTTAGAGATAGCGTTTTATGTTGTGGAAGGCATAAGTCACAAAATTGATTCTTGTACTAGTTAAACATTTATCTAGTTTACAAAGTAAACTATGTATATCTTTTTTTTTTCACTTCAGTGCATCTGTGTAATTTATGAAATTTTTGCATTGTTTCTCTATTACCCTATAAGGTCAAAGATATATGTTAAATTTTAGAATGATGGATTGTGTCATGTCATTACTAATTTAAATGTTTTAAAAGTTGTCAGTCTACAAAATTACTTATCTGTTATGTGAGATGATGAATTATTTTCCTTTTTAAATGCAGGTGTTCTTAAATATATACAACTAACTACGATCAATGCAAACGTTTCAATTTTGTAAGCAATTTTTCATATCTGCAAGAGATGCAATGATTTGTTGATCAAGGATGCAAGGTTACCTTTAATAGCAGAGCATATTCTTCCATTTGCTTGTTTACCTTTAAATCTCAGTGTTAGGATCTGTCACAAAATGGATTATTGTACTGGTTTATTGAATCAGGGAAGTTTTTGCTTGAGGATTAAGATACAATTTTATTACAAAAATTATGCTTTCCTTGTTAACATGGGAAAGTGGTCTCATTTGCATAGATTTCATCTGAAGGGAATTAGACTCTCCATCCCATGTCACAGAAAGGATTGTATCATGTCCATTCCTTGGCAGTCCTTTACACACTACAACGATATGTCAATGCCAAGGTAACAACAGATGCGACATTGAGTATCTCACCTCAGTATGTCCATGTATTCTTTACTTCTTTAAAGATATCATAGCTGTATTTTTCGAAATTATTTCCAGTATTTTTGTTCAAGAAATCAAGTAACTATAACTTGTTCTTCTCCCTTCTGTTTGCCAAAATACAAAATATAACTCTTTCAAACACAACATATTGCACAGAATGCAATGTTCTTGTTGACAAATGACTTCTAGTCTGTACAAGAATTCAGTGTCTGACAGTAACATTTGACATCATACAAAAGGAGTCTGTGTTAAGCATGCATGTCAAACCCAAATACTTGGCTTAAATGTTCTTCAAAGAGACTTAAATTTAACCATTCTCTTATCAAATGAACAATAAAAAGCAGTGGTCACCATGCAAAATTACTAGAGGAACAAATAACCCTGCATTTACTGATCTTTGAAATTCAAAATATGTCCAACATCCCTGTGTTTATTCTATGGAAATAAAACTTTCAATCTCCACAAAAACGAGAATGGAGAAAATTTTACATACTCCAAGAGCTTCAAAATGAACCCCACAAGCAGTAAACCAGAAAAGTATTGGTAAAATATCTGTCACTGGGGTGAATTCTACCTGTATTGGGTTGACTACTTGCTTTTCATTTTGTCACAACTTTTGAAGTTAGAACATATTTTATGCACAAGCAGAACAAAACTGCTGGATGATACTTCAAAGGGTACAGCTATTGTGGAGCTCTGATCAATGCAATCACTGTGTTGTTTATCACCAGTATTTCAGACTTTTCAGTTTACTTCACATATTTAATTATATGCCAGTCATCACCAGGTGTGTTATGGCAGTATGCACGAGTATATCAATATTACATGAATAGAATCCGTGTTTATCAATGCAATCTCTACAAATGTGTGTATGTGTTATCTCAGTGTCTTTCTTTTATGAAAACTAAAAACAATGCAACTGTAAACTTTTGAAAGTCCATAAATGGAAATCAATGCAGGTGAAATAAAAGTTTGCTTGGCATCAGTGTATATATGTGTTGTGTCTAGTTTTGAATGCACCACATTCTTCAAAATCTGATCATTCCAATTGTAGTTGTTTGTAGTGATGGACATTTCTCAGAAAATACTCTCCACCAGGAATTAAAATAAAAAGTAGGGTTTTTTGCGTGAAATCTCACATCATTCCAGCTGTTTTCATTGTGAACACTTTACCTGGCATCAGGGACATAATCACTTCACTGCACAAACTCTATGTATGCGCCCATTTGAACCTATAGGGACAGTAGCTGTAACTTTTGATTATTGTCTCTATTTTTGTTTTATGTGTCAATTGCAAGTAGTTGTTCTACTCTCAAAAGAATGTTAAAACACTTCACAGCCTGTTAATGCAGGCACTCTATACCTAAAATGCACAATTATTGTTCACATTTGATTCTAGTCCAGACCAGAATTCGCCTGTCAAAAACAACAATGCAGGTTACACATGTACAGGCTGAGTGGACAAGCGGAGTACTGTGTGTCCAAACATGCTTTGGAGAGGACAAGAAACTGCCAACAACAAAAACTGAAAAAAATCATTGAAAATTGTAAGTATTGGCCAGGAAGTTCACAAGGAACACATGATATAGATATAGTACCTTTGTAACAACAGCTAACTATATTTCCCCAGTGAATATATCAAATAATGGCCAAAATAATGATTAAAGTCTTCAATAAATGTTGACTCCTTGCATTTATGAGGGTATTTTACCTTTAGTTTGACTGTCATGCACAAATCCCAACTCACAACATGCTTATGGCACCACTACCCCCCATGGAGACTGGTCACTCACTATTTAATTTGTTATGAAAATTTGACATTCAAAATTCTAGCGGCCCTTTTGGACAATCATTGATTTTACTGGGGATTGGGTGGAGATAAATAATAGTCCAAGCATCAGGTTTTTGCTTTTCCAAACTTTCATTGAGGGGAGGGAGTTTCATTGACCATACACACATCTGAAATAAACATGGACCACATAAACAGTTCTGGTGTTTTGATACCATTTCGGAGTCATGAGTATACATGTATACTGTTGCCCCATCAGACAGTCATTAGGTCTATACATAATGCTGTTGCCCTGTCAGACAGTCGATACCAGTAGGTGTAATCGTGTATGCTATTGCCCTCTCAGACAGTTGATAGGTCACTACATATATGCTGTTGCCCTGTCAGACAGTTGATAGGTCTATACATGTATGCTGTTGCCCTGTCAGACAGTCATTAGGTCACTACATGTATGCTATTGCCCTGTCAGACAGTCGATAGGTCTATACATGTATGCCGTTGCCCTGTCAGACAGTTGATAGGTCAATACGTGTATGCTGTTGCCCTGTCAGACAGTCGATAGGTCTATACATGTATGCTGTTGCCCTGTCAGACAGTCATTAGGTCTATGCGTATATGTTGTTCCCCTGTCAGACAGTCGATAGATCAATACATGTATGCTGTTGCCCTGTCAGACAGTCGATACCAGTAGGTGTATACGTGTATGCTGTTGCCCTGTCAGACAGTCGATACCAGTAGGTGTATACGTGTATGCTGTTGCCCTGTCAGACAGTCGATAGGTCTATACATGTATGCTGTTGCCCTGTTAGGCAGTCATTAGGTCTATGCGTATATGTTGTTCCCCTATCAGGCAGTCATTAGGTCTATAAATATATGCTATTGCCCTGTCAGACAGTTGATAGGTCTATACCTGTGTGTTGTTGCCCTAACAGGCAGTCAGTCATTAAGTCTATACGTGTACCGGTATGCAGTTGCCCTGTCAGGCAGTCATTACATGCATGTATATGTAAAAGTTGATCAGAAATACAAGGAAGCCGTTCACTTTCATAGCTATGTACACTTTATTACAGACAAGAAGACCACAAAATGCCAGCATGCATAAGTTGAATTTACATCAATAATGCGAGCAACGTTTACAATTCACCAAATGCCTTCACCCCTATTTTATCCGAACAATGGTACATTCCCTTACAAGAAACTTTGGGACGTACCATTCAGAAAGAGGTAGGATCACATCATGACAGTACTCTCTCCTCCAGAGAGGTATTTACTAGTTTCAGTGATCAGACATTATAGTCAAAACATAAAAGCGGCTAACAGTCGGTCAAATACACAAGACGTAACAGGCGGAGAACAAAATACCTGCAAACACCCAATGCCAAAGTCATTTCAACTTTTTTTGTTACTTTAACTTTCTATGAAATCTAAAGGGCATAAAATGATAAACATTTCAAAATACAGAAATAATTTAGTGAATTTTTGACACCCTGATTATATAAGTTGTTTTTGATAAAAGTCTGCAAGACTAATTTCACAGTCCTGATTACCAATATTGAACTCTTTGCTCTAAACAAACTATGCATTTCATGAGAAAACAGGACCACTCTTTGTGCTCCTAAATGGACAATGCAGCAAAAACCAAAGAACAGAATTAAAAACCTACACAAGGGATATCCATAAATTGCTTACGAAGTCATTCTATGATTTCCTGCCATTTCTAGATTAACAGAAACACTAACAGTTATACAGACTTGTCAAATTAAATCTAGCAGGCAGATATTGCTGCTATTGGCAACACACTACGTTTTCATTTACGTTTAAATTTCACATTATCCTTTTTCAGAACAACTTTAAAACAAACCCTTGCTTTGGTATGTTTGGACGTCTTAAAAGGAAATGAGGGCAGAGCGGCGAGATTCATGGCCACCTACAGTGGATTTTGCAAAGTTGGTCTGAAATTATTTCAGTCCGTTGAAGGCTTAATGGTTTCCACGGTGGTCGCCATACCTAGGCTAGCATTTTAAGAAACTCAAGGGCAAGGACTGAACAATGTCTCAATCTGGAGATTAACCCTTTGAGCGCCAAAGTCAACTTTTGTCACCTTGTTTAAAATGTATCCCCATCAAATTTTTTCAGATTTTTGCCAAAATTTTGATGAAAACCTGAAGCCAATGACATGTGACGTCTATTTGGTTCAAAACAATCAAAAAAATTGCAGAAAAATCATAAAAATTGTTAAAATGTTGTACTAAAATTTTGGCGGGGAAAAATTACAGCACTCAAAGGGTTAAGCTGCGACTGCTTTAAAACGCCAAAATATTAAATCGGCTAAATTCTACAACTGCTCTGGCAAGGCGTACACTTTAAGCTGTTAACTTTCTACCTTATGACAAAATTCAAAACGTCCTACATTAAAGATTTATGAAATTCGTTTTATGATTTCCTGAAGGCCACCAATATTTCAGAGATACTCTTGATAAATGGCTGACAAGAAATGTTTCCACTTATCTGTCTCTGTGTTCAGAATCAGTTCCTGAACACAACTATAAAGCGTTTGTTACTTTGTGAACACTCGTGAAAAAAGAAAATTTCAACTGGAAACTATGGACGCTACTGCACGGCTGTAAATATCCAAATAATTCTTCTACTTGGAAAAACATAAGCTTTACATTGATCTGTGGCCATTTTGATGTAACAGTTTCCTGTTATTTAATTATACAGCATCGGCCATGGTTGAAATAAAAGTTAAATTGACAGGACACAGCATTCTGTTGTCATAGATACTGACATACCGTAAAGTAAATCCTCACTGAGGCTGCAATCAGGACAATTCTCTACATAGGACGTGTATTTCATGCAAAATATTTCAAGAAGCATACAGCTAAGTTAAAAGAAATCGGTCACATATTTAAAGTAGCCAATCCCCAATTTCCACCTGGTTAGTCATGCAAAAACAGATGCACTGCCAATACTACGGTATACAGTGCTACTGACATTCCATGAGAAAATATGGCTGACACGCTTCTTTACCATATATGGATATGTGCAACCATATATGGATGTATGCAAATTTGTGGTGACTGATTACCTTTAATCTGCTGTGTAATACACCTATCCATATGGAGCATTTTGGTTGTTTTCATGGGAGTCCCTAATAGACAGATTGCCCTGTATTTCACTGTCCTAGGATTTCAGAATCATTTTAACCCCTGTTGCAGAGAGCACACTGTCCAAAGGAAGCAAATTCTTTGATACTTATCAAAAATTTTTCCTCCACAACTTTTAACTGATGCAGCACTACTGCAATACAATGAAAAAAAATTTGGCAACATTTGATGACATTTTCTCTACTGCTAGTCTACCCAACTATACTACAACTTGAATATTATGTATGTGAAGCAAGGATCGGCAAACTTAACACAAATGTCTTCAATTTTACAGGATTTCAGTGCCTCTTCAGTGCCGATCCAGTTTTCACAGGAAAATGACCACTAATCTCTAAAAACAAAGATTGAACAATCGAGGTTTTCAACAAAAAATGTAAATTTGAAATCAGCAGTCTATTGCGAGAACTTTCCATAAGTACAAAGATCTACATAAAGTATTTGCATATTTCCAGGGCAACAGCCAATCAGATCATCAAATGCACAGCATTTGCATATTTCTATGGCAACAACCACATGGTAGTTCGACACTTTTGACGTAAGTGTTTGCATTTCATTCTCATTAGTTTCATAATTGTGACAACACATGAAGTAACTGGACACAGTCTAATAAATTATAACGTTGATATTTATAACTTTTTTCTCTTTGGCTTAGTGGAGAAAATTATAGTACATGAGAGATATGTAATTAAGGCATCTGAAGCACACATTTCACACCTTCTCCAAAGAAAACTTCATTCTATAATGAGCTGAACTGCCACTTAAAATGACTACTGTAGTTCACATCGAAAATAAATGAGCTGGACAGGACCAAGGATAGGGAAAATCATAACTGACATTATATGAAACAGGAAATGGTGAAAAAATTACTGATAAAGCAAAATTTCCAAGACAGGATTCAAAAGAAATGCTCATTCATTTGTCTGCTTTGTTTATGAAATCACTTTTCCACTTCACAAATAGTATATGGGGCTACAAAACCATGATTTATGCCAGTCTATGTGTAACTAAAGGCAGCATTCTAATACGATTGCTTTCTGATAAAGACACTGTTAACTGAATTTGAGAAGCTCAAAAGATCTGCACATCCAAAAGTGAAACAAAAGTTAATATTTGCACAAGACAGATAAAATCAAGAAATAATTATTTTTGAACTGTACTACATGTATATGCAGTGTGCCTTACTGTAAAGTCAGTATGTTGTTCAGGTACATTTAGCACCAAGTTGATGCCGCACAGTCATGGATTGAATCCCAGCCTGTGCGAAGACCTCTCATTCTATTCCTAAATTAGGGCCAACCTATTCTATACACTGTCTCAGGATTGTATTACACACGATATACCACAGCATACTGAGTGTACATGTGGATTGCATTGATGTATCCACTTTCACAAGCTTTGAGAGCGCCCTCAAGCGATGGATCTTACAGTCTATGTAATCCTATCCCCACAGTGGAACCAAACGACTCATCGCACTCTCCAGCTTTGGCATTCCACTGTACATGAATAATCAGTGTGTACTGAGCATACATGAGATGTACATGATGGTGGCGTTATCAAACAGTGTAATTTGACTCTCTAACTTCCTCTGTTCTGAGATGGAAGAAATCTACAATGGCTATGAAACAAGTGAAAAGGATGCCACCATCCGTAAGTCAAGTATATGTGTTATGAAGTAATAGGGAGCACCACTCACACAGCCTATGGTGCACAGGGGATTTCAAACAAACCATGAAATTTTGTGATATCAGAAAATACATACCAAATACACATCTTTTTAAAGGTCGTCTTTACATAAATCCAAGTAATACCCAGGGCAATTACACTTCAAAAAAAATACCAGGGAAACATAAAACTTAGATTTGAATCATGCACACTTAATTTCCAAATGATAAATACGATCACAATGTTAACCACAATGAGATAAATTTCAATAAATAATTTAAGAAGTAAAAGATTGTCTTTTCACAATGAACGTTGGGATTATAGTACCAGTATAACCGTACCCAAGTGTGAACAGATTATGAGCACTTTTGCTGTCCACATAATAAAAGTAAAAGTAATCTCACATAAATCCTGTTAATCATATCTGCCCACAAAAGCTTTGCAGATTTTCTCTGTGAAGTGGACAGTGACACCTGCCTGTTTGGCTATTTTTTGCCAAAACTCAACTATAATGGTGTGATTAATAGCAAGTAAACAAAATATTTTAGGTTCGTTTGCAACAGTAATAGACAACAGTGTGATTTTTTCCTAAAACAACTTCTGGCATCGCGTCCTCCCTCCCATAATGATTCACTTGCATAATTTGCATTGATAATATGGGTCAAAGGCCATAACCCTATTTCCAGATGCATCATTTGATTTTTGCATTGATAATGAAAGTCCCTAACCCTAGTCCATGCAGCTCAACAAAGACTGTAAACCTCTGTAATTTCATTACTCAAGTGGACTTTGTCACCCTAACCCATTGGTGAACCATCATCATTCCCTCCTCTTCAGGGAGTGGACTCTCCCAGTTCAAAGGCAAACAGTGGACTGGGAACAGACCACTCTCCTGATGAGTAGGGGTGAGCAGGATCAGAAAGTCTACTTTTTCCTTCCTAGAAGTCAGCTCCGTTTAACAGAAGTCTGTGGTAGTGGCTGCCTTGACACACCTCTCTGTGTCAGGCCTTCAAATCTCTTGAATGTGTAGTTAATGAACACCCAGTCCTTGTAGTGGTGTTCTTCACCTTCTTTGGGTGGAGTGGCCACTGTTGATACAAAGAGAAAATCCATTAAATAAAATCATACTATTAAAGTCTTGCAGAATTTCCGTCACAGAATGTCATGTATCAAGATGTCACTGTCATCTGCTGGAGAAACAAGCAGTTTTGAGTGAATAACTAATAAACAAACAGTATAAGGCTCTTCTCTAGTTCTGTTTGTAAATGAAAAGGCACAGCACTTGGAAAATTTTTTGAAGTGGCCCTTCAGCATCTGAAAACTTTGAATGTAAAGCGTCCCTGCCAAAGTTCAACTCAGAGCAAATAGTTGATTTCCAAATGCAGGTGAAGTGCGCCCTCACAGTCCAACATTGAATGACTGCTTGATCTCAGTGTTGCCGCCTGGTGAAAATTTGTGAGACTTCCTATCAATGTTGCCTTTCATAGCAATCAAAACTTGAAACAAAATATTTTGATAGAAACTACAGCAGTATTCTGGTTTCCTATTTGAGATCATGGTCCATGATTTTCCCTCTGTCATGATCTCTGAATATTTTGAAACTTCAAAATAGTCTATGCTGTTCACCCCCATTCTGTGTACATAGTTCCACATTCACCATGGTTACCATTGAGTTTTGGCTAAACCATGGTGTGGGAAAGGGGTTCACAAGTAGCATGAAGGCATGTAGTAATGGGAAATAAATAATGACATAAGACTCACATGGCTTGAGTTCAACGTCTGGGAAATCGTCAAAATTGGATGTATCATCAAAACTCTTGACGTCTATGTGTATTGCAGCGGGGCGTTCTCGGATGTGTTCCCAGTCAACGCCCTCAAAGAACGGGTGGGATTTAATCTCCTCTACTCCATTAGCACCAAGGCGATGCTCAGCATCACAACAAAATCTGAAATATTAAAACAAAACAGGCAAGTAATGATTAATGAGGGGAAGTAAATTTAAAGTCTGAACTCTGTGACACGGGCAAATCTCAGACAACTGAATACACATTGAGTAATCTGAGAAGTTTATGTAACCGTCGATATGCTTCTATCTACGCACGAAACCTTCACATTAGTTCTGTTCAGAGCTCACAGGCAGTAAATCAAATTAACCTTTTTAGCAGCATGGTTCGGTCCAAACCTATTGTTAGCAATGGTACATGTGGACCTGTTTAAAGGAAATTGGGGGTGTACAGGTTAGAGCCAGTTAAGCTCTGAGCAATATGGACACATGGTGCGGAATTATCCCAAAATATCAGAAAATATGTGAAATAACTCCTTGCTTGTTTTCTTCCTAGGGGACAGTCCCTCTGTTACAACTTGCAATGAACAAGTTGTTGTTGGATAGCTTCAATTTGGCTCTACTGGGATCACTTGGTACAGCATACAACCATTACTATGAATAGAGTTTGGTGAAATGATACAGAGTTAAGGCCAAGCCAAAATATTTCATGCATCAAGGGTTGTTATTCCTGGCAAAGTTCCAATTGTACACTATTGCATGTCAAGGTTTGTGATGTTCATGCAATTTTTTTCATGCAATTTGGTCTCAATGTCATTCACATGCATTAATAACCTGGGAAAATGGCTTAAATTTGGTGGAATTTTTAGACATTGCCCTTAAAAACATAGATTCACACATATACATATTTTTCAATATCTTGATTTCTTTTGAGATTTCAATGACAATCTGATAAAATTAGAATGCAATTTCAAAGTGGACATTTGCCATTTCAAAACAGGGGCCTAGTAAGAAAGCCATTCAAATCCATGCTAGGGAAATCAAGGTATATCTTGCGTACCTACTCATATATTTTCAGACGTATTTAACTAAATTTGGAGTTCTTGAAACATTCTGAGATCTTGCTACCTCCTCATTTGCATTTTGATGATGTCACATCACCATAGCAATGTTCTCAGATTATTATTCCATTGAAAATTTTAAGATTTCATTCACACACAGAGAAAAATCTAACTATGCTTATGGCTAAAATAATCCTCTTTGGGGAATAGACATGGTCAGTTGTCCACACTCAATAATTTGAAGTCAGTGCATGGTTCAATACTGACATGATTAATCGTCCCTGGCACCTGTGACTCTGATGTGATCTGAATACCATAGTAAGACTGTAAGACCTTGCCCCAGCTGGGCACAGGGCCAACATATCAAAATATAAGATTCAAATTTTCAGTTTCCCTCTTCCTCCTTCCAAAGTTGGAAAACTTTCATCCCAGTAAAAAGGGAGAGGTATTGTGGTCCTACCAAGAATTTGAATCTGAGTGTTAAAATCATGTATGCAGATGTCACCCTTCCCCTGGTTCCAGTAGGAGCAAGGCCTCACAGTCAGTAGGCTATTCACATCACGGCAATAACAAGTCACAAGTCCAAGACTCTTTGAACACAGTGTGCCCACATTTACTCTTTTGAGTCTACATGTACTTAAAAGCCAGACCTACTCAGGCCTAATACAGAGTGTCCATGTGTCCCAAACTGATATGTACAGCTAAGCAATATGTGAAAACAATGCACCCGTCCAAATAATTGAGGAAATGGTTCAAATTGTAGGAAGTTGTTGATAAGGTTTTACCCTTCTAAATACACATTATACATTCCAAAACTTACCTTTTGATAAAATCACGTGCTCTTGAGGATATTGGCACCTCTGGAGGAAAGACCAACGTCTCCCTCCAGTTCATCACCTTCCTGTAAGTTTCTTGTGGGCTCTCAGAACAAAATGGTGGATAGCCAATCAGCATCTCGTACATGATGACGCCTAGCGACCACCAATCACAGGTACTCGTGTAGCCTGTCTGTAAGAAGACTTCAGGAGCTATGTAGTCTGGTGTGCCTACTGTAGAGTACGCCTGGGGTGAAAAACAGAGTCGGTAGAAAAATTGTTAAAAATCCAAGAAATTCAAAGGCCTGAGTATCACTAGTGTATCAATTTTCATCAGGTTTTTACAAAGCATAGAATACTTTCTCACAACAGGACTATTTAAGTAAGTTCCCACCTTCAAATTGAAAGACTTAAAATCTTACACCCAAACTAACTTTAAACCTTTCCCTTTCAAAATCAAGAATAAAATACAGGGGTCATCGTGCAAAGTTTGCTACTGTGGAAACAAATTATTCAATATTTATGGACACTTGAAATTCCAAATGGATACCATCACTGTGTTAATGCTATGGAGCAAAATACAATTTTTGATTTACAAAGATCTAAGTGAGTGAAAAGTTTACGTACATAATGAGCTCAAAGTGAGCCCCACCAGTGGCAGACCACATTGTATTGTGAAAGTTTCATAGTCAGAATAACTCTCCCGGAGGTGCATTCTACCTTCACAAATAGATTCAAAGTTATGGTTTGCAGTCACCATCAACTGGCTAACTCTCTTTGTCATGATTATTGGGGGTCAAAGTTCACTCACCAGTGCTCTCCTGTTTTTCTTCCAACTCTCTGCCATTCTCTTTGAGTCCATTGGTTTACTTGCTGTCGGGGTAAATCAAAAATACAGATCAAAATGAAAATGTCTCCTAAAATGCCAGACGTTGCTCTGATTATGTGTAAGTGCCTGAATTTACTGGAATGCAGAAGAACATTGGGTATGTGAGCGTGTGTATTGAGGGTTGGTTGAATGTGAAGACCGAAACTTACTAAATGCACATGAGTGGTGTATATCAGGGGGGAGGGGAGTTGAATGTAACGACACTGCCTTATTAAGGGTGTGTAGGTGGGAACATGAGGACACACTGACTTCCATAAAGGGGGATAGGATGGGAAGGCATGTTTGAATGTAAGGACACCGACTTACCAAAGTCACTGGGATGTGCCTGTGATAGATCTCTGTAAAACTCTGTTCTGTGTGCTTTCTTTAGTCCTGTGCATAGTCCAAAATCTGATAGTTTGATATGACCCTGTAACAATCCATACATCAAAAGTGTCAATGAAACCATGGGTACACTCTAGCGCCCTCTAGCGACAAGAAAATGGCCAAGAAGCAAACGCCCTAAAATGGCACATAGAAAGTCATTCAAGTGTCTTGCCAATGAAAGTTACAAGCATTGGTTTGTACATTACATATTCTTCAACTGAGTAACTGAAGGAAATGATTTCACTTACTTTGCTATCAAGCAGTAAATTATCTGGTTTAATATCTCGATGAATAAATCCTAACTTGTGTATGGAGTTAATTGCCACTATGGTCTCTGCAACATAGAACTGTGTGGCTTCCTCTGATAATGTGTCCTTTTTCATGAGAAGTGTCATCATGTCACCTGCAGAGTCAAGATCAAAAATTTTGTTAATCAGAACAAAGTTCATGCTCATCAAAACAAGTAATTGTAGTTCAGAATAGGAAAGACTGATAATACAATATCTATTTGACGCAAACTGATGAGAGTAATAATTTTGCACTGGCATCTGAAGACTGATTACTAAGCATGTGGGGTGAAATGTGCTCTGAAATTTGCTACTGATCGTCCTTCTGCTCAAGTGTTACCTTGTTCACAACTGTACGGTCACATTTATGCCCAAGAGTCAGTCAAATATTGCACTTCAAACCATCTTCAACAAGTTCTGATTGAATTGACCTGTCATCCATGTCAACCATGCAAAGCCTACCGACAGTAAGAAAATGGCCAGTCTGATATGAAGGTTTCATTTTTACATACAACTATTATCCTTAAAATTATTTGTGATATTGATCATAAAATGTGTGACACTTTGGAGAAGCAAAGGGCAGGGGAAAAGCCACACAAAAAAGACTATTAACCTGTTCTCCCAATTTTCTGATAATGGGTTCACACTCACCATAGATAACAATGGGTTTGGACCAAAACCATGCTGTGAAACGGTTAATAAAATTAAAAGAACAATTTTTAAAGTTTGTTTTCTCATTTCTAATGTCTTAATCTTACCTCCTGGCAGGAATTCCATGATGAGGTAAAGGTTCTGGGGGTCTTGAAAGGAATAGTACATTTTAACCACCCATGGATTATCAGCTTCTACTAGTATGTCTCTCTCTGCCCTGACGTGGGCAACCTGTACAGCAGATAAATGTTGAACACTGTCAGGATAGATTCCGTGTCATGACTAATGTGTTTTGGATAAAACACTTGTGGGACATAAATAAATACATAGTGGAATATAGATGTCCAGTTGAACTTTTTCAATATAACATGCATATGATTGTAATGTTATGCTTGCTGTTTTGCATGTTTTTTTCATTGTCAGAAAAACCTCATTACTATCACACACCTTGTCCAATTTTACTTGGAACAGTGTTCCCTGCTCATATTTTTGCATATGTACTCAATTTTTAAAATATACAATGTTAGTTTCCATTATAAGTATAAGAATAGGGGAACATTTTTGGTTGAGTTTTACGCTTTTGCTTGTTTACGCACAACATACATGTAGATGGAGAAGGAAGATTTTTAAACCAGTTCTGGATATCTGGGAAGAGGACACAACTCCCTAACCTGTTCTCGTTCATGCATATCAGCTTTCCTGAGTATTTTCATGGCATAGATATGACCAGTGTCTTTCTTCTGTACAAGTCGCACTTCACCAAATGCCCCTCGTCCTATGACCTTCAGCGATTCAAAATCGTCGACGCCCAGTCGCGACCTCTTGAGCCGTAGGAACTCTGTTTCTTTCTGTGCATGTTGAGATCGCCTCTCAGCTTTCTGAAAATAAAATAACACAGATGTTGAGGGTTAAAGGTATACAGTCACCTGTAATCTAAATATGCCCATATATGCTCAAAGTGGCATTCCTTGGTATTCAAAATGCCCATGTGAGGGCGCTGTTTTTAAAAAGCAGTCACCCGCTTAAAATCTGTGATTGGTTAGATTTTCTCTTTCCATGGTACATGTAACTGTGGCAAAATTGGAACAGGAGACAGTATACCTTTCAATGTAGCAGGAACTACATGTATTGACAATTTCTGTATTTGACTTCAGGCTTGAACAATCATTAAATATAATTTCATTCCATAAAGCACACGAGTATTTCACATTTCCACTTTGAAGTAATGAGGAAGTATAGAAAAAATATCACTTGTACACAATACTGCATGTTTACACACGTACTACAATCTTACACAGTAATCACATCTAAGTTTTTCAAAATCACACATCATAATATAATATATCTTGCAATCAAAACTATATCATTTACGTTTTCGTTACAGACTGGTGGAGTATCAACATGGAATGTACACACCTAAACTGGCAGGCCTCATCACAAGATTATTATGATCAGATAAGCTGCATTTCAAAGATATTGATGGCGACCTTTAAAGCTACTGCAGGTCAAAGGTTAATGTATGCAAAAACATGCAAACAGGTACTCTAATTAGATGTAACTCTGGCAAAAATTTCTGGGCATTGACAACAGCGGACAGCTCTTTGTTTGATGTCAGTTGATTACAAATCTCTGTGATTGTTGAGAGAATATCAATGTCAACTCTAGAGGGCGCTATAGGACAAGCGGACATACACCTGTCAGAAAACCAAGGATGGTTTTCTATTGTTGATCTGAATAACGGTTTCTACAATCTTGTTGACTTGGCCTGACAATAATTAGACATTGCACGTGATCTTAAAACAAAAGTGACATACATACCTCTTCATCTGAAAGTTCTGCTATTGAATTCTCTAATTTCCTCTGTCTGTGAATGAAACAAAACATTTTCATGTCAATCAACTTTGCATTTGAGAAACTTCAAGGACAAAGATGTTTGTTCTTTTCTCAATATTCATTTGATGATTGATTGATACAAACTATTGGTGGAAATTCATGAGGTGAGTTGTGAAAAATATGAAATCATGGAGGCTGTTTTGGTGTCACAATTATTTGAAACACCTGTTGGCTCTTAAATTGGGGTAGACTGCGCCAACTAATAATATGAAGCATAGCTATTTGAAAATTGGCTGATAATATTTGAAAACCATATGTTCAGAAATTGTATTAATGGAATTACATGGTTGAATTGCATGAATCGACATGAGCTGGTTAGCTGAGGTGGAAACGGTACTGTACCATACCGTACAAGTTTTACATTTCATGTGCTTAGGAGTATCCAGGGTTGGTGATACACTTATTTAGCTATAGTACGGTTATTTTCAGCACATATTGTTATGATTTTTATTTACTTTTTTCTGAATGCAAAATCATTTCCCATATTGATGAAATGAAACATTATAATGTACATGTAGGTCATGGTATTGCATCTGCAACTGATAAACCTAAAATGTGGGCAAAAATGACAGTGCAATGAAAAAATAAAATTCAGGACAGCATTTTTTTTAAGATACATAGTACTGGTCTATTAAAGTGGCATTCTTTTTTTGACATTGTTTACATATGTCTTGCACTCAAGAATGGATATCAGAAAACTGATAAAACGCAAAAACATTTTCAGAGAAGTCTGCATTCCCCACTGCCCATTAAATTTGAGTTCTGAAGATTGAAGTTTGTCCACCGAACTGTTATAGTACTGTGCTAGGAGTAGAGACATGCTCTGAATGCAGTGATTATACAGAGTGGTAAAGTGCAACGGCCCCTTGCTTCTTACTCTTATGACTCCCTGGATTGGTATCAATCCTCCTTGGTATCAATCAATACGAACTACCCCATGATTTTAGCAAGTTCATTCTAAATTTGAAGCAGGGTGAGCCATGAAAGGCATCAGATTATGAGGGTCCAAACTTAAAAGCATTAGCGTCCTTATATTCTCTATTTTTCTTACTCTACCCTTCATTTCTGAGTCAAATGTGGAGTTTTTGCGTTGGAATAGAAAGCCACAAAAAGACAATCACACTTCACACATGAACAGCATACAAATCAGGATTTTTTCATGAGACGGAAGACACCCTTTGTGTCAATACAATCTGATTTCACATATTCTTGCCAGACCTAAAAAGCTCATTTACTAGGTTGAAATGGCTGTTTGTTCAACATGTGATAAACCACACTGGTATGTGAAAAATTCTCACATTTTAATTTGGAAAAAATATCCTTGAAGAATTTATAGTTACTGTTCAATGCTACGTACACACTACATGCATGTGTGTGTGTGTGTGTGTGTGAGACGATTATTTCATCCAATAAAAACTGAAAATGTGTTTAACTTGAGAATACTGCATTCTTCACTTGAAAAAATGTGCACCTATTTAAGGTAGAACGTGCTTCAAAGACAGATATTCGAACTCTAAAACTTTTTCAATTCTTTTCTGATCTACCACTTGTGGAGGTTCTTTTTGAAGCCTTTCGCGACAGTAAAACTTTCACAGTCTTTGTTTTTTGAAAATTGAAAATTTTATTTTCTCCATAGATTTAACACAGGGATGGTGGCCATTTTGAATTTCAAATATCAGTAATTTGTTTTTCTAGTACAAAAATTTATACAGTCAGCCAAAATTTTACTCTTGATTTTGAAAGTGAATCAAGAAAGATTCCTTGAGGCAAATTTGAGCGAAACTAAGTCTTTTACTTTAGAGGCGCATACTACCTTAACACCAACAGCTGACTTCTAACCTGATGGTTTAAATACAAAATATCCACCAGACTCAAGGATCGATAAAACTGGAATTTTTTGAACAAAGGTGGGAGAACAATATCCTTTGCAGGTTTTTGGTTTTATTACAGGGTGATTAGTAAGGCTCTATTTAGTTTTCTGAATGTTGTAAATTTTTTGTTCGATGTGTACAGTTCAAAGCAGAACTAACGCACCATCCGGGCTCGCCTCGGGCTCGCCTCAGGCTCGCCTCAGGCACGCCTTGGGCACGCCTGAGGCGCGCCTGAGGCGCGTCTCAGACCACACAGGTTTGCCCTCAATAGCTCATTATCTCCAACTGGAAATTGTCATTATGTTGACATGCATAAATTATGCAGCGGTAACTGTCCCAGCCACAGTGTGGTTACACTGAGCACGAGTAAGACAAGTGTCGACCTAACTTTTCAGACGTAAATTTCTGGACTGTAGACCGGCCAACAATTTGTTGCACTTGCAGTTCAAGCATATAAATCTACACACCTTCACATCAAAGGAAAGCTTGTGACCCACTTTGTTGAAGGGTCAAATTTCTGTACAACTTTGTAGCAAACAACGTAAACTTAGCAAGTGTCTTGTGTACAGTGATCGCCATTGATCGTTTTACGATGCCACAAAAACGAATTGGTAATAATTGCCCTCCAATTTTTTAGCTTCGTTCGCCGTAAATTTCTCTGAGCCAGACCATGATCACTGACTGTGGCCAGACTTTCTTTTCTTGTCTGGAGCGACAATATGAAGGCCAATTTGCTGTGTGGCTCACGTAAATTATTTGACAAATGTATCGCCTACATTTAAATTGGCTCAAAGTCAAACAATGATTTGATCACAAATCTCGGAGAGTTACGAAGGCAACCTGTTGTAAACGAGTTTTAATACAAGTTTTAATACCTCACAAAACATTCATTGATCGCTCCAAAATAACATATTAAATTAAGATTTGGTAAAAATCCTTTTAAAATTCCTCATCTTGAGTGTTTTTGACAGAGAAAACCTCAACCACGGATCACGATATTGATCGAGCTTTCATTCAGAGTGGCCGGTGCAGTCAACGCGATGCTCCCGGGCGGGCGGGCGACCCATTTGAATCGCCGTTTCAACTTCAAATCACTTTCAAACGATAAACGTAAGTCTTTATTTTCCCGCAAAATACCCTCAAAAAATACCGAAGTCTGTCATTTCTGTCACGTGGTGGCACATAACCTGTCACAAAAAACATCGTGTGTTGAGGAAAAAATGCTTACAGACAGGTCTGTCTCCCTTCCAGCGAACCAGACCTAATTAAGTATTCACGACAAAGTTGTTGACCCGGTTTCATCGAAAGGTCGCTCTAATCATATGCAAATTTCTGCTGCATGCTGTGCTACATAGCATGCATAGATGATGTCATTATTTAGTCCTTACATGGACCTGAATTGGGTTCAAAGGGCAAAGAATGAATTATTTGTCAGTGACTTCCTGAGCGACTTGTGTAGTTTACATTTAGGCACGGTCCGCAGAGGGACCGTGAGTTAGCCCAAATACGACATCGGATTGTGGGAAGTTTTTTTAAAAGACGTCAATGCCGTTATCGGTGAAGTTCACCGTAGAGAAAGTCGCGAATCGTTGCAACAATATGTTACTTCAAGTCTTGAACACCGAACACTGTCCCCACCGTTTTGAATATCCCTATAAAATATTGCCAAGTGTTTAGCCGACGTAGTATCGCAAAGTGCATCAGATCATTGTGCAGTTTGTTTATAAAAACAGTGGAGTGCGCAGTCAGAGACAAAACACCACCACTAGCAGAGGCTGTTCATTTTGCGTGAACGTCGCGATAGTAACTATTCAATAAAGGATTTACATGTACTTTCTATGAATAAAGTTACATTGCTTTTGCCCATGTGTAGTTGTTGTGCATTGCTGAGTTAAATTTCATTGACCAGGGAACCTATCACGGTTGCAGCAACCTGATTTGACAGACTTTCAAAGTTGAAGAAAATGTGCCGGAGAGAAAACGGTAGGTACTGTTACAGACGCCCGTCATGTAGGCCTACTAGACGTTGTCATAATTAATGCCGTCATTTCCAATTTCTCACAAAAAACTTTTTAACTCTTATTTTAGTATACAGTTATCGTCGAGGTTAACAATGTGCGTCTCATTTCTAGTTGTTGTATATGAACCTTTTTCACACTTTACATCCATCGCATGGTGTCATCTGACCTCGAGCAATTACCGATCTAACCGACTGCAGTGTTTCCTCGAATGAAATTCAAAGTCACTAAATTTCTAATTTGTTGACTTGTGACGAAATTACGGTTGATGCATATTCTTAGATAGCTACAGTACCATACGTACGTAGCAAAACCAGATCTGGTTTTGCCGTTTTGCCGCCCGACCCAAATACCCAGGCAAAACCTCGAGCTACTGTACTGCAGCGAATTCTTAGAGTGACAGTGGGGAATTGCCAAAAACTTCCAGGCCTCGCTGTTCGTTTATCCAACATGTGTAACGAAATTCTGTACGGAGAATGCACACAAGGTTTCGGTTTTCCGACAGTTTCAGTGTATTAGCTCATATACAGTATGAATGGTTGTTGCGGCTGGCAGGAATCAATGTCACAAATCACGTTGTTCAAACTGTCGGCCGGCCTAACCTGTAGTAGCCTACTAGCTGCCAGCTGTCGTCGACGGCTTTTGGTTGTTAGTAATTCTACGTCCGGGCGAGCTCTCATTCAGGGACGTCCCGAAATCGATTTTCAAACACATGCAAGGCCAGTGTTCCTGTATTTTTGTAAGAATATAGTAAATTGTAGATAAAACCAGACCCTTTTTATTGCCTACAATGTCGCCTTGTACGTCGTGTACGAGTCTCGGCCTTGACATGGCACAAAACATATTTGCGCGCGTCATACAGATGATACCATTATTCATCTGGGGGCTTTCCGACTGAAGTGGGCACATAGTAGATTTTTCTCGAGAAACCTACGACGAAAAAGACAGTCTAAATGAAAATATTTCAAGCATAAGATCAATTGCATAGAATGCTGAACTGCAGCAGCTTTTAATCGCTAATTAATGGCATAGTTTGTTTTGCATTCAACGCATCCAATTGAGCAAGTAAACTTGGTTTGACCTTTTATAGAAAGTTTGACAATGTATTTTTGTTGGTCTCCGGCTCGAAGCCAGTGACGTTTCCGGACTTCAGTTTCTGAGAGCCACATCAAATTGCCACGATCAGCGGACGCAAAATTATTATTTTCAAATAGCTATCACCAAAAATTTCGGGAAATGAGAAAACCTGGCGAGAAAAAAGGCATGGCAACAATGGTGTTGATAGCGTACCTACCTTTTCAAGCCATCAAGAACCAACAGCTCAGCTCGCCCGAATTCAATTCATGAATATGTTGGGCGAGGCAACGATAGTAAATTTTTTCTGCAAACGTAGAAAGACCTGCACTTTGCACTGAAAGGAATAGTTGGCAAGTCTTTTCCGAAACTGAAAAACATAGCTGAGGATATAGCCATCTCTCAGTCAGTGCGGCCGTGGCAAACTTGGGCGTTCATACCGACAATGGGGACAGAGCATTTTCAAACGAAAACGGCATTGTGAATGAAAGGCGATGACTTAGTTTTTAAAGTAGAAGAAAATGCTCAAAATTTTGGTTGTGTTAGTTAATCAATCGAAATTATTTCTTGTTCCAATTGATAAAATCATAGACAGTCTCGATTCTACCATCAATTAATCGACAGACTAAATCGACAATGGAAGATGCATATAAAATTTACAACGCGATGTACGCGGTACGTACGTGTACATCTCAAACAACGGGCGAGTTGGTTTTGGCCCAGTGGGAATAGGGCGATCCGGCGAGTTGCTTATGGGCGGGTTCAAGTTGGAAAAAGTGCAAGTTAGTCATTCGTGCAAAACGGTCATCAAAACTTCAGGAAAATAGGAAATCAATGAAATTTACTGAGCAATTCAACAAAGACTTGGTGATACACATAGCTAAACTTAGTAAAAGCAATGTAACTTATTCATAAAAAGTTAATCCTTTATTTGGGTTATCATCATCGGTCATGCAAAATGAATGGCCTATGCTTTATGACACACCCCGCGGTTTTGATAAAACAAACTAAAAGATGATCATGGACAGAGCAGTACTGCTGTCCGCTGATCAATTGTCGATATATGGATATTCCCAGCGGTTTCCCATGTATATTGGGACTGTGATGTTCCTAGTTTTATTGCACCAGATGACATCGAATACACTAGTCTACACGGTCTAAGGCTTATTGACTCGGCGTAATTTTGTCATCGCCAGTGCAAGAGAGGGCCGGAGAGTAACAAAAACTTCATTCTCCACTCCAGTGAGCATTTTAGCCCGTGTTCTATTATTCAACGTATAACAAGAAACTTTAGCAGTGCCTCCGTCATTTTGTACACGAAAAATTCAGACCTCCGTCCAGCTCCGCAGCTCCGAGTTATTCTCGACGGTCAAGTCTAAAATTTGCATTGTTGCTATGGAAACTGGCCGTTTTCCGAGAAAAGGGAGCATGATTCCTCGAAGGCAGACTTTCGCTGTTTCACAATTCGACATAGAGGAATGATTTGCAATATGTCACCTATGACCTTTAACATCATGTAGCTGCTAATCACAAGATTGATCAGTCGCGTGAAATTCATTAAGTTCTGATACTTCGGACTTCACTGAGTTTGACAGAAAAGATGCCTGTTTTTTGTGGGGTTTTTTTGCACCAGTTATTTCCACGTGGGAATCATTACGTTACTAGAAAAAGACGGAGGTTTTTTATGTTCGGCCCAAATTGCTATTCGGAGCAGTTATTTTGAATGTGGGATATCGACTCACTTGTAAAATATTGACAGAAGCGGACTTACGTTTTTGGTTTTCGGTTGTAATAATTTGGCATGGGGACAGTTTTGAAAGTCAGACTTTCATCGGGTATGGACAGTTATGTTAAACAATACTGGTAAAAGACGTAACGCCATAGTTTTTGGCCGCAATACATGTGGGGCGGCAACAGTTCTGAGCTGGATAATTGTAAGATATCGCAACCATTTTCAAAACATTAACGACATGAGAAATCTGTGGTGACGTACTTGGACGTAATCTTTATGCAGTGTAATAACTTTCAAAGTTGGAGAACGGTTCATATTAATACCACAGACTTCAGGAATAAGCATAACCGAGTTTGACTACGGGCCCTCTCTATCACGGGGTTTGAATTACATGTAAAATACCATCAGAAAAAGACGTTTTTTCCGTCTCCAGTTACTTAGGAGCGGGAACAATTTATTATGAATATCAGACTTTATCAGGTATCAACTCACATGCACAGAATATTATCAGAAAGGAACCGGGAATTTTGAAAGCTTTTTGAGTTAAAGCGCAGTGGTCGTCGCGCTGCGCATCCTCCTGAGGGGTCCCCCTCTGTTGTAAACAAATCCAAGAACGCCGCACATGTTACGGGTTGATTGTAATGTTTGCGGTATTGCCGCTTGTTAAAATGGCGGCTGATCTGTCACAAGCATACCAACTAACCAAATGTAACACGCAATAAAAGGTCAATTAATCTAAGTTAAATATCTGCTGAATATTGAACAATAATTGCACGCTGGATTGAGATCACATTTGCTCATGATTTTCTTGAATCAGTTGAATGGGGCTCGGCTACTGTTATCGCTCGAGCCATAGAGCTAGACGTACGCATGTATACGCCAACAGACTATCAACGACCGGGCTCTAGTTTTCGACATCGCTAGCAAGGACGAGAGCTTTCATTTCAAGAGGCCCGACAGGAGTACAACAAGTTGTACAAAGACAACAACTCAAACTACAGAAATCTACAGCTCGCAGAGCAATGCCCGCTGCAGCAAGAAGCATCTCTGCATCTGTTCTGTTCCGTGGTCTGTATGAACGTCCGTGTCAAACCGGGTATATGGCGCGCTACACTCGGCTGTGGAGAATCCAACTCAACTACAACAAAGTTTACCCCGTTTTGGGGTGCAAACGAGAATTCTGAGTACAGGTATCAAGTAAAGCGAAGGACCTTTCATAGCTCTTCTTGTTATGTGGGGGTTATCTCACTTGAAAGAGGATTCAGACCTACCCGGCAATCAGGAGGTACAACAACGAAGTTTGCCCAGCACCGGTAGGCCTACACCAGCTAGCGGTTGGATCACTGCCATGACCGTGCACAGGCCCGGGGCACAGGATCTCTCGATACGTCTATGCACGGTGTAGCCGTGCAATTTTCCTGCCAAATGCCGCGAAAACCCGCTCGTTTTGTCTATTGTTTCCTGACATTTACTATTTCTTACCACGTAATACTAGGAGAAGTAAGACATGGTGATCAACAGTTGGTTGTGGGCCAAGTCGTCGCGGGCCGGCCGGTACGTTGTGGGACCGGATTCTCTATATCCGTGTACGTCAACGCGGTGACCGTCTCCCAACAACATCTCCCGTGTCCTGCTCAGGCTAGCCGATCATGGTCTTGAGTGTAATTTTTGTGTTAGGCATTGTGCTTTTTGCTGGTCTACATATATAGGCAATGTTGATCATTTTAGTTATGTATTTTCACTGTACTGTACATAGCATTGTGTATAACAGCGTGATCGCGCACGATCAAAGCTTTTGTTGAATGTGTCTGCGTACAGTGAACTCAGCGACATGTGCTGAGTGTAGTGTCCCAATGTTCGTAGCTCTACACGAGTTTATACCACTGAAGTTCGTTTCCGATCTTAATATTTTACTATTGCATGATGTTGAGTCTTACAAAGGCCTTAACAAAGTGGGGGACTGCTCCCATCTCACTCCTATTGAAGTTGAGAAGACTTATGTTTACAAAAATTTATGTTTATCAACAAAAAAACCACGCAAGCGCGGCGCGACGACCACTGCGCTTTAAGTTTTTTTTTTGGCCCCAATTTCATTCGGATCGGGAACAATTTTGAATGTTGGAATTTGTTGAAGGGTATCGACCCACATGTAAAATGTTAACAGAAGCGGGCGTAATTTTTTGGCTTTCTGTCGTAATATAAGTTGAAATCGGGAACAGTTTTGAATGTCTGACATCAGGTATGGATGGACAGACGTGAAACACACTGGCAAAAGACATAATTTTTGGCCGCAATATATGTGACTTTTGGAGTGGAAACAGTTCTGACAAATGTACAACATTTTAGAAATGGACGAATTATTTTGTTTCTGGCCGTAATTTCTTCGAAACGGGGAGTAGAGAAGGACGTTGATTGGGTAGTGAAACACATACATATCATGTGAAACATCATCAGAAACAAGCATTAATATATGATTTTCGGCAGTTGTAAGTACAAAACGGGAGCATTTGTTAGTGAATACGTATCCTAAATAAAAGCAAGGCAAGAAGTTCATAACAGAAACATCTTATTAATCACGAATCCTAGAAGTGTAAATAGTAAAATAATGTAGGGTGCAATAGCAGCCTGATATGCACCAGATGAATATAGATCCTATCAAGTGTAGCAATTTTCCTTCCAGATGGTTTTACATGTAGCAATAGTTTCTGAGAGTTGCAACATTGTATGTAAAGGTTAGCAAGATCGTTTTGACGGGCCTATTGTTCAAGTACTGATTGTCAATAATTCTGCCCTTTGTCATGCACGTGAATAAATTTGCATACGAGTACAGCAGGTCTCCAAGGGGAAACCACTTCTCAGGCTCGCCTGAGGCACGCCCGAGGCGCGCCCAAGGCGCGCCTCAGGCGAGTCCGAGGCGAGCCCGAGGCGAGCCTTTTGGTGCGTTAGTTCTGCTTCGATGCGTAAATAGTTTGTACACCTGTACAGGTGGGTTGTGTTTTGTACTGATCAAGCTCAACACACTAAGGACATTGTAACACAAATATCCAAAGGCAGACACTATTGCTAGACTCTCACGCATGCCACAGCTCTGCACACTGATTATTCACCATGAACAGTCTGGTTGCAAGAGAACCATTGATAACAGCACAGCTAATTACGCTTTACAGGGCCATACACAGCCAAAATGCGTGGCCAATGAGGGTTTGTGACTGAGTACAGGACTTGTCCACAATTATTTCCAACTTTCTCAGTTATGAATATTCCAATAAGTCTCCTCTGATACAGGTCTGCATTTTACAGGTTCTCATTTATAGGGCAGTTGTGTTAGGCCACGGCCACGGAGTTCCTCAACCATTTTCTAGTTCCTCATTGTCCCTTATAGTTATACTTCTACCATCTCCTCATACAAAGATGGCATGATGACATTTAGAAATTATGAAATATTACATTTATCCCCTTTTTATCAACTTAAATGATACTAAAAGCACAAAACTATTATTTATAGCTGTTTGTTCAGCTATTCTTAATCATGTTCCATGACGTACAATGTTCTGTGTTTACATCTAACACGGTTGGATGTTGATGGTGTTGTTTACTTCTGCATATGGCAGGTGTTGTGACCGTTGGATGAAGAATGTTTCAAAGTTTGGTAATGCCAAGCAAATAAAATTAATCCACTAGTTTCCAGGTGCTATTCTGCTGGATACACTTATCACACATGTGTGCGCCCAACACTGGGTAGCATTTATGGACAAACTTCCCTGCAAAATTTTGTTTGATTTGATATTACATGTATCTCCTTTCAATTTCTTATCAGTGCATCTACTTCATCTACCAATGGCTTTTAATAAAGTACATGCATGCAAATGTACCGGCAGTAAGTCTCTGACATACTAGAATTTTTCCATATTTCAGGTGTTTCGAAATTGACACAGTGATCACTTTCATGGTATTGTCGGCATAACCAGGTGTTGTGATGACAATCCTGGAGGATCCAGAGCTTGCCAACATGCATACATGTACTTAGTGTTGTGCATGTGGTATTATTGGCTGCACAAGCCAGAATTCAGGTGCCCTGGTGAACTCAGTATATATGTACTGTGGTCTAGTGTATGTAGGTTGTGTTTACTTTGCCATTTTGCTATAGACAGAAACTTTATCAAGCACAGGAAGAGATGATCATGAAAATAAAGCTCTCTGATACTGAATTGTATCAAAAACAACTCCAATAAATACATCAGCACACTGTCATAACATTACTGTAAATCTTATCATATGAAACAATTTACAATGTCTATGACAAGCTCTTCTTTAAATTTGTACCTTGTTCACATGTTTTTATCATTAAACTTTATCACACAGGGCTTAAATAGTGGAATTGGATGAATAGCCGAGTGTAAAAGGTCAGTACCCCTGATTATGTGTGATAATTGTGATGATAACATCCTCGTTAGCACATCAAATTTAAGAAACACTTGATGAATTATCAGTGTTTGAGGGCATAGATCAACCATGGCACATGGTGGTAAGACATTAATGGGACACAGAGACCTTGTTTTTGAGAGATGCGATGGTATTCCATTGGATCTCAAAGATAAAAACACAGATCAACAGTGTTCGCGGTGACTTTTTTCTCCTCGCGTACGGCATACGCATTAGTCTGCTAAAATTGCGTAATGGCTGGATTTGAGTGCGTAATTTCACTTCCGCATTCGATTGATGAAAAAACTGACTGCAAAATACGATGTGCCGTTAAATAAACCTACACTACGTATTCGGATTGTACGATGTAACATTATTTTAATGAAAACAGTTTAACGAACAACTTGAACAACGTTGAAACGTAACAGCGAAGGTTAAACATGCAACCGTCAAAACACATCGGGCAACCCAAAAGTTAGAGTTATGGCAGCTTATCCAGACGGTTTCTTGACGTTTCGGCACCAAGTCGTTTCGGCCCAAGACGTTTCGGCCTTCGAATTTCAGGCCCCAAGTCCGACGTTTCGGCACCGCTGAAGGCTACCTGTGGGAACTAGTGCTGGAGCGTAATGTTACAAATCAAAGCAATAAATAGTATAGTGTCAACTAACATTCACGTACATGCTTTAATATTTGTGAGAACATGGGAAGAGACCGTAAGAAAAAACTTCATATCATTTTCAAATCTGTGACACAAGTTTATCGATATCAATAGCCGCCGACACGGCAAAAGTTTGAAAGCGGTGACGAAACAGCACGGCAAAATTCACACAAAATGCACATAAAGTACTGGTCAGAACGCAAAGGTCACGCTTACGAATGTGACAGATCAGTCAATTACTGAATAGTTTGAAAAAAAATCGAAACACAGATGCCGAAACGTCTTGGGTTGCAGTGCCGAAGTGACTTAGGCCGGAAATTGAGAGGCCGAAACGACTTGGGCCGAAACGACTTGGTGCCTGAACGACCAGTTACTATCCAGACACTTCTGCAGTGTTAAAAATTTATCGGGATTCCGACGAGCTCTACCGATGAATCATTTTTTTCACGGACTCGTAGAGCAAAGTTGTAGGAAAACAGATTTGTCTGCTTCTACGCCATGCTGCATGTGTGCTTGATCAAAATTTGGGAACAGCGAGACGCGATGATCGTGCACGGTTGGCATTAATATAATTTGTCGCAACATTTCTGTCAATCACTCACTTTCAGAAACTATCGCTCGCCTGAAAATTAGCAACGTAATTCATAGGCACAGCTGACATGATAACGTGCTTATTTTTCAGACAACGCTCAGAGAATCCGAAACTTTCCACACAAAATGAGTGATTGACAGAAATGTGTTGCAACAAATTTAGTCTGGTTGTCGCCTAAGCTCATTCATGGGGAGTGCTTTCGGTGTTATCCTTTGCGTATAGAAAACGCATAACGATGGAAAAAATGCGTAGAGAGTCAATTTCAATGCGTAAATACGCACGATTTTTGCGTAAACGCGAACTCTGATCAGATATAGCTAGCAACTAAGTAACCTGTTTGAGTTGCTATTGTCTGAAACAAGGTGTGGTATAGTGGGTACAATTTTTCCCTTGACTAGATGTACATGTATTTGTACTGTATGCACTATTGTTTTCAGCATATACTGTAATCTGAAATAATTTGACTTGTCATATCATACGCTCTGCCTGAGAACAATAAATATACAAATGGTCTGACTAAGAAACTCCAACACAACGGGGTGCAAAATCAGCCCCTAATATTGTAGGTCTGCATTTGAAACACAGGTACTTGGCAATATCGTAATAGCATGGCAAAACTATACTAGCTCTACTGTCCATGACAACACCTGCCCAGTGTTTCCGCTGCCCGCTCGCCAAATCGCAAATGCGAGAAAAAAGTAGCGTTTGGCGAGAAGATTTTGGCAAAAGTTAGCCAAACTTGCGAATCGAAAATTGCACTATGACGTCATCACTTTGTCTGTCCGCGCGCACATCGATGTCCTGCATTCAACTTGAGACGTTATGCTTTATCTCTGTGCATCCCCGACCTTATGCGTCAGGAGATCCTATTTGTAACACATACAGTATGAATAAATTGTAACGAAATAACTCACAAATTAATAGTACCGCATCATGACTAGTTGACTAAAATGTTGCGAAGTTTTGGGTTTGACTACGCGCAATGTGTGATAACTCCGTGCAGTGACAGCCATGTCATCGTCAACACTGAAGGATCGTAGTGACTGTGAACTACCTCCATGGTGAAACTAAGCAAAAACGGCAAACTTTCCTTTTTGACTTTGGCTGCTCCACCAATATGGGGGGAACCACCCCTACAACACACATTCTACGCGCAAGTAAAGCTATGAAATGGAAAGAAAGATTATGATCAATGTACGAAAGTCGACCGTGAATTTGGAAAAGAAGGTAGCGGCATGCATACGCATGGCACTTTTAGAACGTAGAGCGAGTAAGGCACACCTGAATAGCGAAACTGTTCGTGGTGTATTGCTGCCAACAAGAAAATACCTTTACTGGCGTTAGAAACTTGTGTGAATTGGCTTCCTTAAATATAAATTCGCGACAATTTTCAGTGTATCACGGACCGTGGTGTATTGTGACGTGACATCAGAGAAGGCGCTCGCTCGTCCGCTGAGCTGAGTCGCCTAGTTCCGCATTCACATCGTGCAAATACGCTAAGTCTTGTCGCGATATTTGAGCATTTAACTTGATCGTCAGTGAAACAAAAAGATGTTTCTCCATATCAAAATGGTATATATTTGATATTTTACGGTTCTATTTACATAATAGACGTGAACATTTGGATTTATGATCCGTGATTTCCGCGATCCATGGCAAGCTTGCTGTGAATACACACTGACGTCTTTGATGATGACCCCTGACCCGAGTGCCATTGATACCCTGTGCGCTGTCCGAGCGTTGAGCTTCGCTTGCTAAACTTCAGGCGTAAAGCAAATGTATTGGAAGTCTAAAAAAATGCACATATTACTCAAGTCTGAGAGTATTTTACTTTCGAACTGCTACGAGAATGGATATCTGATTCGTTTGAAAAAACTAGTATGCTGAACCAGGTTTCGTGCCGCATGTACAGTATCGCACGATAGCGATTTCAGGTTTGTTACTGAATATAGTTGAAACGCCTAACTTTGGACAAGTGTCGCTCGCGTGGTGTCGCTTGAAATTCGGACAAATTTTATGTTGTATGCGTGGCTGATGTTGGCACCTTGTAATCTGAACCATAAATTGGTGTTACTTTTAGTATCCATAGTAGCACTAACAGGGTTTATTTCCGTCATTCTTACGGAAAATGCAGACAAATATTTATTTTTGCATATTAATGAGAAAGAAATGACGTCATTTGTGATCAGTGGTATCGGCTTGGCTAATTGAATATCTGGTTTGGCGAATAATTTTTAGGGCTTCTAGCCAAATTTGCTACAAGATTTTGGAACCCAGGGGAAACACTGCCTGCCAATGTAAGTAACTCAGTGTATAGATTTGCATGGTCCATACACACAGATCAACAGCTTGAGATATGGAATGGGTGATGACAAGGATAGGAGAGTTGCGGTTATTGACTTGGTACCAGCAAAAGCATCCAAGCAAGACTGACTGAGTCACCACACCAAAATTGCAAGCTGGATCTCCTCTCCACTGCAATAACAATGGTGTGGGGTCAATAGGTCACTGCTCTTTTCACACCTGTTGGATTGTGCTGACACGGGTATACCAGCGACAGACTCCATTGAGACCAAATCGTCTCCTTGAAGACTGACATCAGCACAGTTCCTGTCATGTGACCTTGTTTACCGTTTTTTGCTGCCAACTTTTGGGGAAATTTATGAATTACTACACACTTATAAATTAAAGTACGACCAGTGTGTTTCTAGTTTCAAATATTTAATAATTAAAAACAGTTGTACATTTGATGCATAATGTGCACAACTAATTATGTGATTTGTGATAGATTACAAAAGATATACAAATCTATGCTGCATCATCTCAGCACTGGCCAACAATAAAGTCATGGGTATTTGGCTCTATGTTTCTGTTTTTGGTGGTCACACCGCAACACATTTATACATGTAGCTCTAGACCAATCGCTAAGCTCCTCTACTTCTGTATAGTGTCCTGACCTGGCATGTAAACAGTTTATCTGATGAAAGCCTACAGATTTCTTTGTATCAAATACATCTCATTTGATTCTTCATCAATTTAGTTTTCACTTCAGCTTCATCAGCGGTGAACAGATTGTCACTTGACAAAAGATTGTTGACATTTATTTGGTTCTCTAACACATGCTATACTTCTAATGTGGAGTCACCTGGAAGTCTAATCACAGGTACAGCTATACTGGTGACCATTTTGGATTTCCACTACTGATGCGTTTTACATGCATTTTATATATCACTATCGAGGACAAGTAAAAGCCCAGTAAACGTAAAATATACATGTATCAAGGGTTGTCATATTTGATTAGTGACAAAATGATTTACGACATTAAATCTTCGCAGCAATATGCGTTTCAAGGTCAGCAAAGCTTTGGGATCATATATTTGCTGATTTCACTGCGGATTAATAATGTACATACAGTAATCTCTCTTTTTGAAAAATATTGTTACATTTACAATTATTTAATGCATTCAGCAAATTTCACACTTGTAAATTATCAATATGGTGTGTTGGTAAGCCTCTGTTTACTGTTACCACGGCACGATGCAAGTTTTACAACTCTAGGGGGCTCTCACATGTCACAGTTTACATTGGCAAACTTTGGTACCAGAGAAATAAATTACACTAGACTGGCATTTTATTGTGTGATGTCATGTCAGGGAAATGAGCAATCCTTTCCACTGAGCATTTGCATAAAAGCATTATTTACGATCTTCCCTCTCTCTCACATAGTTTCAAAACTATGTAGTAATATATCCTTTAAAATATTCGTCAAACATCACCTTGTTTGATGGTCAATATTTCTATCTTGGAAACCACAATTGTTGGGCTCTAGATTTTGTTTGACTTTCGAACATTTTTTTAACTGTACATCCTGTTTGAACAAGAATTTAACAAACTTGTCTTTCCTGTGTGGTACTAAAGAGTAACCATGGTGCAGTATGCATGTGTCAAATTCAAGCATATTTCTCCACTGTGTGTATGTTTTGGGAATTTTTTGCAAAAGACTTCCTCGGTCTCTGCAATCATGTTGGGTGTGACTATAATCAAAACCATAGTTCTGTTGAAATAGATTCCAGGCTACACATGCACCATGGGCACTGAAACAAATTTTCAAAACTCCCCAATACCTCACCAGGACTGTGCAAGTTTTCAGTGCAAGCAAAACGTGACCTCAGCGACCTTCTTTTACAACTGGACGTCGCCAAACAGTACAAAGAGACATTTGACAAACTTCCTCATTCACCATAGTGCCATGATGTGTCTTGCCATCCTCAAATGCTTGCCTATCAGTGGTTGCCTACGATATATTGAGTTTATTGAGGACTCTCCTAACATTGTCACAGAATACTTGTAAACACAAGCACTGACCATAGCTCATAACCAACACATTGAAATTTAAACTTCAGTAGCCAGGAGTAACAAATACTCTCTTACAATAGGAGTAATACATGTTTCACTTCAAAACTCATGTTTATCCTTCAACTCCCTTCAGTACTACTTATAGTAGGACCAAAATTTGCGCGGTGATCCCTGGTTTTATTTTTGATTTCGTGAGAGAATGGTTGAAAGTTTTGTCGAGGAATGTTTGAGCAAAAGTTAAAGTCTTTGACTTTCGAGGCGCATACTACCTTAATAAACACTAACTGCAAATGCAGTAATAATTTCTGATCTGATACCTGGAGAATAACTTTGGTTTATTAAAAAGAACTATCTGTGTGTATAAACTGACAGGGAAGCCCTCATAGAATACATGTGTCATATCTGACTACTCTGTACAAATACACCTTGTTTATCACAACGTCCACATCAGCAGAGACCAATAACATTAATCACAACTGCCATAAAGCAGGCTGGGATGACCCAGGCTTGTAGCATGTGGCCAGTGTCAACAAATCCACAGGTAACTGTGCACACAAACACAAGATACCATAACTCCTTTGCTAAGAAACCAACAGTCATGACTTGCATCACTCAAATGAGGTGATCTTTTGTTTTGTTCACATGGCGTGGGTTGGCCTGTGTTTACTCACAACTTTGGAAGATTGCCAATGAATATGTAACTTGGCTAGTTCTTTCAAACGGACTGGTGTGACCTCCGACATAGAGCCATGCACTCCTGTCCCCTTAATAACCATGTGCAAATCACGAGACCTACTATACAGTTCTTTCTAGTGTTTAAAATGCAACAGAACTCTGTACAAGCCAATCAATGTTTCAGGAAACAAACTGCAGTAATGTTACATTAATCCTCCAATGACCAAGCTCTTCAATTCCTACAATGTCCCAGACTAGCACATAATGTTCAAGACTTTTGTTTAAATAAAGTTTAAAGAACTACGTGTAAAGATTCCATAAAATTCAGTCATGTATTGGTACTTAACAATATCCTACCGGGGCGGCATAGCACCCATCCATGTACACGACTGAATCTCTCATAGTTTCAGTCTGTACTATGCAGAGTCCTTTTCACAAATTCTTTAAGTATCCCAAAAGCTGGCTGACCCCATAATCACAATTACTTACACTACTTGTATAGATGATATATTAAAACACCATTACCTTCAAGCTTTGTGGATAATTGTTTGAAGCGCTTGTCCAGGGGAAATTCAACAAAAATCAACATGCAAGGCTGTACACTCTAATCCCTTTTTGAAGAAGGCTAAACTTTTTCAAAAATAACTTCTCCAATTTACAATGTACCTCTGCCGTTTTTTTCATTTATCAAACAAACAGATTAGATTCACTCTGAAAGTTTTTGATTTATATAAAGTTAACCGATACTGGAAAGTACACATACAGAGACATCCTCTATATCATATGTAGTTTATAATATGTAGTCTCCAGGGAAGCATGACATCGATTTATCAAGGGCATTGTGACATTGGCATCCACCACCACTGAGGATGAACAAACTGAGAATATCGTCAAGATATAACAACATCTGATGGGAAAAACTATGTGTATTACCAGGTTGGGGGGGGGGGGGGGGCGTGCACACTGCTATTCCCTGATTGGAATGATTGAAGATTGCTGGAGTTTTCACTGCTGGGAATTGGCCAACCATCTACATGTGGTATGCAATATTAGAGTCACAACATCCCTGCTCAGTCCATCCACATTGTGTACACCTTGCAGGATGAATTGCATGTACAGTAGATGTGCTATACATTGTCTATATTATACATACATGTGCGTGCATAGCACCATAGACCCTAATTAGGGTCTATGACAGCACTGATGAGTATGTTGTTAGTATACATGTACATTACATGTATACTCTCGCAGACAGCTAGTGCAAAAACACTGTATAATCAAACATGTGATACAGAAATGAATAGAAAGAATACCACATACACAGGTATACATGTACTGCACTTTTATGGTACCACTTTCGAACGTGTGTTTTACAACACCTCCTACATGCATTGCCAACCTTTTGAGGCAACTAATTATCTCCAGTCTTTTGCCAAAGATGGCAGCTTGGGAACCTGGTAAGAACAAGTTTGTTGCTGACATGACTAGGGTATGCTTGGCGTGGTGTGGAGTGCTGATGCGGCCAGCCTATCAGCTTCCTTTCTGCTGATCGAAAACAATATTGTGCGAACTAAAGTTTCCTGGCCAAACGCGATCAGATGAATAAGGTCATCAACAAACATGACTCTCTTAACCACATACTTTGACTCACACAAAATCTGGTCTCGGATCAACAAAAGTGAAGCCAAACAATTCTGTGGTTTTCTTCAGGTAACAATTGATATACCTGACTGAATCAGCAGCTTTCAGTGATGTTGAGTCAGCGGTGGTACCAGGTGGTAGACGTGGAGGAAGACCCATGACAAAGATGTTGAGTTGGTGGTGGTACCAGGTGGTAGACGCAGTAGAAGACCATGACAAAGATGCCAACATTTAGAAGACAGTCTTTCGCAGGTCATGAATGTATTCTCTTGTCAATAGCAATAGATTAAAAAGGTTTTTTATTCATATTAACTTTCGTACAATAATTTGGAAGTTGTACCGAGGGGACATGTACAGTACATGTGCATAGCAAAATAAAATACAGTATGATCCAGACTGTCGTGTTAAGAGTCAGTGAGTCCATATTAGACTTGCTCAAAGTATGTGGGCATGTATAATATCCAAACAGAGTAAATTAACCCTTTCACCCCCAGTTCCCTGTATACAGGTCCAACTTTACCATAGAAAACAATGGATTTGGGACAAACCATGGTGGTGAAAGGGTTAAAGGAATAAATGTTGTCTTTGTGTCAAGCTGTTGTGTAGATCTTGGGTTGAACGCCCTGACCAGCCAGTAAAGGCTGCCAAGAAAAGCCAAGTGGAGCACTCTACATTGTATACTCTACCGGTACTCAGTACATGTACAAGTAAGTCCACATGAACTTGAAGCTGAAGTCTGACCGCCTACTGTCATACAACTCAGACCTCAAGTACAGTACAAGTTCTGAGTCATTTGGTCAATATTTGCTGTGGGATGAAACCCAGGGTTCTATCGTCTTGGGTGTAATGCTGACAGGATCATAACAATTACAACGTCACTGCTATATTTAGAAATACTTGACAATATACACCTGCTTGAGTCAGTGGGTGCCGATGGCTTTGAAGTCAAGATTGTCCCCACCCGATTTGGTCACGCTGTCTTTAACACATTACCCTATGATGTCATACTGTCAAACATCATGGGACATGTACGTACAAGTACAGTGTATACAGGTACAAGTGTGATTAACACTGATATTCCTGATAATACAGACTCAAAAGAAGTGTTACAATGACATGAACCGTTGGCAATCAAAGGCAATCATACTGGTGAAAACCCAAAACTGTGATATTTCTGATTATACCATAGTCACAAAAGAAGTGTTACAATGACATGAACCATTGGTAATCAAAGGCAATCATACTGGTGAAAACAGAAAATTTACAGAAATTTCTTATGTATTCCATAAAACCATAGACCCTTGAGAAAAACTTTCTCGAGGGTCTATGATAAAACTAATGAAGAAAAAACATTGATAATACTCATATCTATAAACAAATGAGTCAACTTCAAATCTGATATTCCTGACTACAAAATTGAATTAACATATATCTTTTTTTTTCAAAAACACCACTCTAATACAGATACTCTTTTCTAGTTAATATACAGTGTATACCAGTATATGTTGAATAGCATTTTACTAACAGGTCTTTTTTTCCAGTCTACAGACTACAATTATGATGAACTGTTGGACACCTTTCTACTCAGAACTCAGTCTGCTATACCAAAAGAGAGTATAAATGACCTTGGTACATCAGCTAGCCTAGTTGCTTCTCTTTCATTTCAAGTTCTGTGAACTGAAAACACAGTTATACCTGCTCGTTTTGGGTTTGAAAAGGACAACCTAACAGATTCAAGACTAGGATAAGTATTCATTGATCTCACAACTGGTATGGGGTTGGTTTGATATCTTCTTTCCTCGTGTATACAATCACACAAAATGACAGTAGTACAGGTACATGTACATGTAGTTCTGATGATAAAAGATATTATGAAGGAATCACTTTACCCTCCTAGGAAAACATTTCTAACTTCTATAATATTGTCTGTGTGTGATTAGTATGTAGTTTTTATACTAGGATATGATAATATGGTATGTGCATGAAGGTACATGTACATAGGGCATATCTCAAAGGCGACTTGAGAACGTTTCTTTGGCAACAGGAGAGTGTAAAGTAAAGTAGCGTTCCTCCCACGCAGGTCAGTTTCAACCTTGGTTTGAAATGTCACTCTTGTGGCTTGAGTACTGTATCATAATCATGAGCAGCGTTTCCGTTACAATTTCAAAACTTGCGTACGATTTTACGCAACTGAGTTTTTATTTGCGTAAAATGTATTCAAAATGCGTACGGTAGGAATCAGTATCTGAAGTGAGCTGGGCAGTCTTTTCTGTAGAACTTGGGGTTTCCTGTAATGCGCATGCTCTATTAACAAAAAACAACAACCTGGGGGGCTTCAAGGTGTAGCTGAACGCGTAACGTTTGCCATGCCCATGCCGTGATGCATGTCCCGGATATGATCGTTGAGCAGCCCAATGAGTTCATGTTCAAAGAAAATACCTCCTGACTACGACATTAGTGTTTTCAAAGGGCCAACAAAAAGCAGATACTGTTCAAGTCCAGTGGGACCTCTCAAGAATGCAACCCGACAGAGTCTAAATGGTCATCCGTAAACACTTTCCAAATAACATACAACGTAATGACCATTAACTGTATTGTGTTACCAACAACGTAGACTCGATCGATTCTCGAAATTTTGCATCTGTAGTGCCATTGTCTGTACAGAACTGATTGACATGACGTTTTGTGATGATGAAATGCAATGTTGCATAAAGTGCTGCGGTCTGCTAAAGTCTAAAATGTTGCAATATCATGATAAATGTCACTTGCAAGCAGGTGCATATGTTTTATTTTGTCCTGCATTGAACCACGTTCAGGCAATGTAGTGCGGGCCAAGTACTTCGTTGTCATTGGGCGGCATTTCTCAATGCGTATTTGTTTACGCAGTCATGATTTTTTTTGCGTATTTCCGAACAATTTTGCGTAAAATACGCAGGATTTTGCATTAACGGAAACACTGCATGAGATGTTGAAAGCACTGTTGTTGTGGTTTAACCCAGCCCCACAGCTTCAGCAGATATCCAGAACTTGAAGGATGTCGCATTCCGTTGGATAACCCCCTCCTTTAATTGGGATAGCCTGGCTTCAACCCTTGTTTACTCTCTTGTCATTGGACCTCAACACGTGAGAATGGGGGCGTATTGGATGAACACCTAGTGGTTTGCCTATAGACTGCTTGTGTAACAAGGAAGTGAATGCACAGCACACATGTGGTCATGGCCACGAGGTCAAGCCTCATCCTTTTCCATGTGTGAAACCGAAAACACAAATGTAAACAGATTTATGGGAAAACATTGTCACCATTAAGGTGTGTCACATGTACACGCATGTAAACTTTGAAAACATGTAATGAAATACATGTATATTGACTTATTTGTCCATTAAGATATGACAGAAAAGCGGGTTTTCACAAAATATATTTCCCTTACTACAATAGTACAAAATCCCATAAAGAAGTCATATTTTCTATTCTGCACACCTACATGTACACTGTACATTTGTAACAAATACTGTACAGAAGTACTGGAGGTATTACATGTACGTGTAGTTTTCATGGAAAAATTTCACCTCCTGAACTACATGCACAGTACATGTAGAAAACGTACATCATCATACATGTAACTTCTACATGTATGATGCTCTTGTTACAATTTCGTTTACAAAATGAAATTCAAATAAATATAATGTGCATATTTGAAATCATCCAATATATAATTTAAACCCTTTAATAAACACAACACTTTTGGCACAACCCAAATTATTTTCAACGGTGTGGCTGGACCAATTCACCAGAAATTGGGGGTGATAAGTCTTACAGTTATCCCATACATCAAAACAATCTTTATCAAAACTACAAGTGACCTCGTGTACACTATATAAACAAATGTCCAACTCATACTTCCCTCACATTGCTTCAAGCGGTACATATACTTAATGCTTTGTTACCAGCATGGGATTTTCCAAAACCTGCCCTAACCTGGCAGCCTTGTGTTGCCTGTTTACTGCTGTGGTGCTATAATTACACTGTGTTCCTCTGTAGCTTTTTTGTGTGTGAATGCAGAAAAAGTGGGCCCCACCCAACTGTGTCTATACATACACCACATCACCTGAGTTGTCACACAAATAGGGGTAGTCCAGTGAACAAAATAAATAACGGCCATAAGGCGGAAAAGAAATAAAGAAATAGGTGACTAAGCTGGCGGAAACTGAAAACTTGATGATTTATATTAATAATGAAAATCTACAAGATTGACTGGATTTCTTGTTATGAAAGGTCAATTCAAGGGTAAGAGATAATCAAGGGAGCACAGTAAATTTTGGTTAAAAGTCTCAATTTCTACCACGGTACAGGAGGGACTGTGTTCCTACAGTGAGATATCCAGCTTTACTGTCGGAGGCAATAATAGTGTCTTATCAAAATTTTGAAATCAGTGTATGCTTTAAAAACATTGCTACAAGCATAAACTTCCTATTATGATATATAAATCACTAACAGCTCGTGTCCTACACTGTATTTGCATATATAAAATATGTTTTGTGTATAGCTCAGATAACTGTATTATGATATACAGTCTTTCTGTTCCGGTTCAAAAAGTTCCTTATAAACTGAGAAGTGGGGTATTTACAGTTAATTTTTTAGATGTCACCTGATTCAGCTTTCCAACATCACACTTCAAGCTTCAATTCAATTGTTTTTTTTTGCATCTTTGCCGGATGTGGGATTATTTTTGAATAGTAAAGTCAAACAAATATTTCATATAAAATGACACTCATAGCTAAAATCATATTTACTGTACTGCACTTTTCAGTCTCCAAATAAAGGTGATATATTTGCTACAGCAAATATGATCTCCGACGATTTATTAGGATCATGGTATATTATCAGCCAAGACTGGTGCACAGTTTGTCCATGTTTTGTTGAAATAGATGTAATATATCATAATAGATGTAATAGATGTAATATAACATAATACTGTAGATGTAATATATCATAATAGATGTAATATAATCTTTATTCCTGTAAGCTGTTTGTACTGGTTTTGTGAAAATCAGCTTAAATATTATTTCTTTCTTAAAAGAGGTACATATTGCAGAACTAACTGTCATTAAACAATATTTGGTAAATTTTTGACATATTTGCCCCAAAAAATTCAAACACATGGTGTATCCCTTGGCGATTGCATTTTAAGTTTCAGTGTTTCCTGGCATTGGAGGCTGTCACAGTAGACTAAACTCTCATGTCCCACTGGGCATGCTCAGTTGCACCTTGGTTTTGCTCAATTTTACTGCAAATGTCCCGACTCTCCCAATATTAAAATTCCATATTCATAGAGACAATCACTGGGCAATAAGGACAATCATTAAACCATTGCAACAAACACTGACACTGTGTCCTCAACCAGAACACACTGCCCTCCTATTCAACAGAGTATGGCTACCCTTCTACACTCAACTTTGACCCCAGCGTGGCATCTTGCACTGTCTCCTGACAATATCCAAGACCGTCATAAAAAGCCTAGGGCAGGCTCAAATTTAAAGCATCACTGAATATATCACACTTCAAGGCAGGGTAGCATGTTTGCAGCCTACAGCTTCACAATAAGGTGTCACACTGTAAAAGTGACAATAGTTAACATGAGAAATGAATCACTTGATGATGATGATGACATGCACAAAGGAAAACTGTCACTGCTCACTACAGAGAAGGGCTGATGTGTAGCACCTCGGAAGCTGTTATCCAATTGGGTGGCTGAATCTTACTGTTATAATTGAATAATACAAATAGACTCCCTAAGTTGCTGTGAATGGTGACAATCGACCAATCAGATATAACCATATACTGACATTTTGAAAGGAAGGAAAGTTTGAGCACAAGTGGATACCTTCCAGTTTTTTGTTCATATCACAGGGTTTGATTCATTCTAACGATGAGTGTGTGAATATATTTCTCCTCTTTATCCCTTTTACTCCTTTGCATACTTTTTAATCATGAAAACTGTGACAGTATGTCCATAGACAGTCTCACTTCTCACTGTCGTCTATGGTATGTCATGCTTCACTCATCATATGGAAAATGTAGAGATTCTTTGAAATCAAAAGGTGTTTGTCACTGAGAGCTCATTACCATTCTAATATATTTGCCAGGTATGACTCCTGGGTGTCTGTGACATGCATGGCCTAGCTACTTTCAGACTTGTCTCTGTTTCACCGCACTTTCAATTAAGAAATGCAATGAACAGAAAAATTACCAATCATCTGTGCAATAAGTTTTGATTGTTACTGTGTAATTCAAGCATATGCTATCAACTCTATAAGCACGGGAGTCATGCATCAAATGCAAGAACATCACTCATGTTGGTTGGTTTGTCTTAACAATATGAGCAGTGCTTTATCATCATATAGCGTACATTTTCAATCCTGACATCTCAGGAGAGCGTCACCTAGGTCTACAAACCCAATCAACAGCAATGGGGATGTGTACTGTACATGTATGAAAATCTGCTAGTGATTGGTTGATGCTGGAACTTAATTAACCCTTTGAGAGCTGTAATTTTTTCCCTCCAAAATTTTAGTGCAACATTTTACCACTTTTTGTGACTTTTTCTGTAAATTTTTTGATAATTTTGGACCAAATGGACCTCATTTTTCATTGGCTACATACAGTCTTTGATCAAAATTTAATGAAGTCTGAACAAAAATTCAGTGGTTATATTTTATCAAGGCAACAGAAATTGACTTTGGCACTCAAAGGGTTAATGAATACAGTGAGTGTGTTACCTCAACTGCTGTCCCCTAAAAAAGATGAAACGTGAGGACTCTTAAGGAATTAAGAAATTTCTCCACACTAAATTGACTTATTTTTCCTCTGCCAAGGATAATATAAGGACAATCATACATGAATTCACAGCTCCATGCAACTTACAGAAAACTAGTACATAAATAAAACAATTTCCATGTATCGAGTTTTATGTATTGACAACCTTTTGATAAACATGAGAAATGGATATTCGAAGTACATGAACTTGATATGTGTAACTTTTATTTTTATTGACATGTATTTTTTTCTGATTAAATGGAAATGTTTGCATGTATGCTATCTCCCAAAATCATTTTGATAAGACTGATGAATACACTGAACAAGTTTAGAAATCATCATAGTCTTAGGGGGTTTCATTTCAAAGAATTACAGCAGCCTCCCCCCCCCCCCCCTCCCCCCCTCCATGGACACTCCATTGCATGTACCGGTACTTGTACAGTATGCTATCTCCAAAAATCACTTTGGCAAGACTGGAAAATACTGAGACCACGCTGAACAAGTTTACAAATCAACAAAGTCCTAGAGGGTCCTATTTCAAAGAGATACAACATGGCCCCCTAAGGATACTCCATTGCTTTCATAATGGAGGCCCTGTCTTCTTTTATATGTGAGATAGCTTAGAATAAAAGACTTGGTTGAATTATTAACTCAAGTGGTGCAAAATGTGATAACCTGCTGTTGGACCACTGCATTCACGATAACTTCCTCTTACACAGAGTAATTTCCTACAGTTATTTGTTAGAAAGGGGAAATCTAAAACATCCTGTCTTCGCAGTATAAAGCAAAACGCCCTGTTGTCATGAAGAATCTCACATTAAGATATAATACTGTGGGTTGTACTATATGGTATGAGTGCACTGGTCACTCATGACATTGCACCATGCATGGCCACACTGCTGAGACAGCAAAACACTGCACAGCTACATGTAATGGTTTGGTCAAACTTGGTGACCACTGATCTTGTCTCTCTCTGTACTACTACATGTAGACATACATGTAACTAACAATAGGATGACCCCAGTGACCTTCCAGAATGCAGAAGCTACACTCCAAAATAGCCACACAGCAGGGTTTGCATTTAAAAGGTCACGACCCCAATGTTTCCAGCGTGTCCTGACGGCATGTCACAAATCTTGTGTTGCTTCCCATCACTGATTATCACCGCATCTGTCTTTTCATCAGAGGTTGCATGTGACTGATTGTAATTTCGACAACTTTATATTTATACATCTTATTACCGTGACTGCATTAATACTGATAAAGTAACTAGTACAAACTACACCAGTTTGTAAACGGGAGAATGTATGCCGTAATGATGAGCAGTTCCAGTAGTAAGCGATGTGCTCTGAACGTATGCCACCTCTAAATCAAATACTGTATATGAGAATGATGGCAGCATGTGGTACGATGATATGCCACAGGAACGCTAGATGAAAAAGGCCTTACGGAAGCCATGTGACTCCTCACGGACGTTTGCAGGATTTTGGTAGTAACTTTAGAATCACATGTACAGTAGTCCGGTACTTGTCCTGTTGTTTTGTAGAAATCATATGGGAAATATGTACACTTCTTACTCCAGTGAACCCATATGATTCCTGTGGGATATTTTTACATTGGGGAAATGTACGACCAAAAAACCCATTAAAGACTGTGGATTATTAATTAACCTTTTAGATGCATTTAAGATTCTAAAGCTGAAAGTTAATTTTTAGCCCTACTGAACAGAAAAAGCCTAAAATTTTCTGCTTTGCTGAAACTGAAACCAAAAATGCCTGTGTAAAGTTCTGTCAAACACAAGATAAGACTGAAATTTTGAAATCTAGAGGTTTGTATCCCAACTGTTCATGCAAAGCAGAATTTCAAATAAAGATTATGAAAAGGCAGATGAGATACAGTATGCATTTCTTTTCTGGATTGATCTGAAAGTGTTGTTTTCAGCTGCGTCAAGCAACAGCACTGGAGGAGCACAAACGACATCAAGGATGCTAATTTTCTGTAACAGTGACTAGCAATACCACTATACATGTACATGTAAACCCTTGCAAAACACAAGCATCGAATGTCATGCCTGTATACCATGATCATAGATGTGACTTGACCCTACAGATTGATACATTACAACTCTGAAAAGTTACAACGGGGCCACAGTGGATATTGGAAAAGTTCACACTGAACTACGCGTATGCCAATCGACTTCAGAGAACGACCTATGAACTTTGATTATTATACCGGTAGGTTTGAGGACAGACACAATCTGACAGCTCTCTGTGTTTATCAACATGACTCAGGGAAAGAGGTTTTTTACAAACACAGTTTACGAGCCACTCATAATTCATCTTAAATTAGACCAACCACTTCAGTATTAACATTTATTTCGTGAGGAGCAACCAGGTTACACACAGCTATTCTGCATGTACCTTGATAACCCATAGAAACACCTCTTTTTTGAGTGTCTGTAGATTTTCTTAGATTGCATCAACAGTTATGTACTGTAATGTCTCAGTGACATCTAACAGATTATCCTATATTGAATAAGATTTCTGCTTGAAATAGTTAAGTGGTGTTTCAACATGGTCTTTGACATGCTACGTTATCATTATCATTATCATCATCATCCTGATGATCAGCATCATCATAAAATCATCACTATCATCATAGAATCATATATACTGTGCAGTATAAGCTATTTTGACATGCTAATTAATATGACTACAATGTGTGTTCTGCTCCTGTAATTAACATAGAAAATTTTTGTATGAGTAGGTTGGCTGCAAGAAATTTCAAAAAATTCCTAAATGACTGATAGTGTTCAGAAATCTTAAAAGATTGTAAATGTATGGGACAGGCAAGGTGATTATATCTACATGTAAATGTATATATGAACTGGAGCATATTGTAACCATACATGTACATGTACCACCTTACCCTCCAAATATCACCTAGTGACTGAAACCCATTCTTTACAATGCTATTATTGGACTGGAATACTGCTAAATGGGGGAGAGAGGGTGAAATATACGCACTGAAAGGTTATGCTTTACCGCACATTGTCAGTGGTTGCTATACTGGTGCACAGTAACCACTCTACAAATTTTGTATTCTGAAGGCGTCTTGTTTGTACAGTGTGTGATTTACGTGTTCTAGCACGCTGTATTCTCAGAAGTGAACATGGTACACCTACAGCGATAAGATAACTGAAAATAATTAATCACAGCATACAGAAAGCATGTCACTGGAAAAAAAGAGGCATCGCTAAGAATCATTATTATAAAATCATAATTTCTCCTTGATATATTTTGCTATGGTGAAAGAATCTGAAATTACGGAAGTTTGATTTACTTTAAACAGTGTTCTGCCTGTGACCCCTGTCTACAGACTAATGACATGAAATCACAACATTTCTGGTTCCACACACAAGTTAGCTTCTCTTGGCAGAAGTTCAAATCTGTGTTAATGATATGCATTATTTCTTAACCAGGGCTTTGTGTAACTAACTGTACCTGGTAGCAATTAATCTCACTATACCCCTCTCCCCATATACTCCCATTAAAATAAAATGTTTACTTCTCGGTGGAATTTAAATGTTCATACAGGATTGTTGAACTCCGCAGGTTCCCTGTGCTAGGCTACTGGCAAGCTGTTTGCCTCAAAGGTTTATAAGTTTGTTCCATGCTTACAATACCTTTTTTTCAGTTTTCAGTGATTCAAACCTTTGACCTTTGACCTTGCCCAAATTTTGTACAATCCCCCAAGAGTGTTTTTTTTTTAATTTATCAGTTCTTGGTACAGGATGACTAGCAATAGCATAAATACATAAATTTATT